>NC_135959.1:66714991-67321866 GCF_053455715.1 Rhinoraja longicauda | reverse complement strand
AAATGTCCTCTTTAAATACTCCTAATGGTACAGAATTTCAGCGATTCGCCACTCTGTGTGAATTGAGTTTGGTGTTCATCTTTTTAGTCACCCATGCAAGTCAAGCTTTAATTTCCCAATTCTCTGCTTTATGGGAATGTACATAGAATGTAGTTAAAACATCGTCACTTTAAAGACAAAAAAAGGACAAAGTACAGGTGTAACTCAGCGCTCAGACAGCATCTCTGGAGAACATATATATATATATGTGACATTTCAGATCAGGACCGGAAAAGTCACCTATCCATGTTCTCCGGAGGAGCTCCTTGACCTGCTGAATTACTCCATCACTTTGTGTCTTTTTATGTCGACCAGCATTTGCAGTTCCTTGCTTCTATCACTTTAAAGGCCACCAATTCTTCAATTACATTTTTCTCTGTCAAACTTTGATTCCAGTTTACTTGGGCCACATTTGCCATCATCTCACTGAAATTGACTATACTGACTTCAATCTCAAAAGACCTGCATCTGTTACTTCAATTGTTCTGGCTTATTTCCAAAAATCAAGTCTAGACACATCACCTTCTTCACCCTTTCATGTTTCATCTCTGGATCCCAATTATCACCGTGCAGCCTAAACACAAAACTGCTTTACAGGTTAAAAAATGTAAAGCATGCTCTACTTACTTGACATTGTCTTCTGCAACAGCCTGAATATAGAAATAGCGAGCTGGAAGGACTTTTTCTGTATCCAAACCTGAACCCCAGACTAAACATCTCTTTGGACTTACTTTGGTTATACTTTCGATTGTACGATTCGTTATTATAACAAGAAAAATGCAAAATAACCATTTCTCTGGCATTGTAAAATAAGTATTTATGTATTGTTTGTAATGAAATAGGAAAATGGTTCAACACATGAAACAAATTATAAATACACTCTATAGGTTCACTAAATTAACATTTTAATCTCCTTTAAATTACACCAAGTCAAAGTTTTGTAGCCTATTCTTTCCCTGGTTCATACTGCCGACCAGATGCCTTCTGCAAACATCCATTGGGACCAAATCCCAGGCTCTGGCGGCGCAGCGCGATGACGTTTCGTATGCGCCTGATTGGACGGCTGGCCGTGGGCGGTGCACGCTGGGAAATGTAGTTTAATTGTAAGAAACCAAGGACCGGGATTAAACACAAAATCTGGATGAAGCAAGTCAAGTCAAATTTATTTGTCACATACACATACACGATGTGCAGTGAAATGAAAGTGGCAATGCCTGCGGATTGTGCAAAAAAAAGTTACAATTACAGCATATAAATTAAAATTAATACAGAAAAGAAAATTTAGTCCCTGGAGTTATAATAGTTAACAGTCCTGATGGCCTGTGGGAACTCAGCGGGAGATAAGGACGGGTAAGGTGTGAACATGACAGATCAAAGGGGACAAGGCTTAAGGAAAATATAGAATAGATCTTTGTTAGCTAGGGGAAGATAACAATGAAGCGTACAGAGTGAGATAAAATGTAATCAAGGGGTCAGTCAGACTGGTCGGAGAACTAGGGTGGGGGAAGGATGGAAAGAGAGGATGCAAGGGTTACTTGAAGTTAGAGAAACCAATATTCATACCGCTGTGGTGTAAAATGCCCAAGTGAAATAGGAGGTGCTGTTCTTCCAATGTACGTTGGAGGAGACCCAGGACGGAAATGTCAGTGTGGGAATGCGAGGGGGAGTTAAAGTGTTTGGCAACCAAGTAGAAATTTACCTTCATTGTGCGAATGTTACATACTGTGAGGACGGAATTACTGTCGAGCAGTGGGGTGTGGGGGAATGATCCCGATGTGTCCCCAGCCGTGGGCCACACGCCAGAGATGCTGCCTGTCCTGCTGAGTTACTCCAGCATTTTGTGTCTATTTTCGGTGTAAACCAGCATCTGTAGTTCCTTTATACACATTTAGTCTGCGGCCTGTTCACCTCGGCTAGGCCGAGGCCTTGCGTGGCTCAACCTCGGCCGGGACACCGTAAAGTGGCGGGGAAGAAGGGAGGCTGCACCATCCTGTTCACCCTGCAGTTACATTATAGATAGACACAAAATGCTGGAGAAACTCAGCGGTCAGGCGGCATCTCTGGAGGAAGGAATGGATGACATTTCGGGTCGAGACCCTTCTTCAGACTGAGATTCGGGGAAAGGGAAACAAAAGATATGGATGGTGATGTAGAGAGATGGAACAAATGAATGAAAGATATTCAACAGTAATGATGATCAAGGAAATGGTCCATTGTTAGCTGTGGGGTAGGTGTAAACGAGTTATACAGACAATGAAACTCACCAGGATGACACATGTAACTCACCAGGAAGACAGTGAAACTAGTATGTGTTGGAAGGAACTCCAGATGCTGGTTTACACTGAGGGTAGACACAAAAATGCTGGGATAACAGCAGGCAGTCAACATCTCTGGAGAGAAGGAATAGGTGACATTTCGGGTCAGGTCTGAAGAAGGGTCTTGAGCCGAAATGTCACCCATTCCTTCTATTCCTGTCCCACTGAGTTACTCCAGCATTTTTTTGCCTATCTTCAGTGACACTACTCCAACGACTAGGGTAAGAAAATAACTGCAGATGCTGGTACAAATCGAATGTATTTATTTCACAAAATGCTGGAGTAACTCAGCAGGTCAGGCAGCATCTCAGGAGAGAAGGAATGGGTGACGTTTTAGGTCGAGACCTGAGTCTGAAGAAGGGTCTGGACCCAGAAACGTCACCCATTCCTTCTCTCCTGAGATGCTGCCTGACCTGCTGAGTTACTCCAAGGACGAGGGTGGGTGGGGGGGACAGAGAGAGAGGGGATGCAAGGGTCACTTGAAGTCAGAAAGATCAATATTGATACCAATAAGCTGCCCAAGCGAAACATGAGGTGCTGTTCCTTGAATTTGCATTGGGCCTCACTCTGACAGTGGGAATGGGAGGGGAGGGGGGGCAAAGTGTTTGGCAACCGGGAGATTGCATAGGACTGAGCGGAGGCAGCTACACTATCACTGGGCCTGGCTGGGAAACGTCGAGCGTGTTTTGTTCCGACTCTGCTGGCGGTTGGAGCAGTCGACTCGGAAGAGGCGGGCGGAGGTAACATGAGGACAGGGACACTTTCCGGCCCTTCGGCGGCGCTAACGCTCCCAATATTAACGGGCTCACGGCAGCCGGTGGGCGCTAGGTGTTCAAAGACGTGAAAGCGACGGGTCGGGGAGAAGATTGCACGAAATATAGCGGTTAGTCCTTTCCGGGAGGGGGAGGGAGGGGAGGGGAGGGGGAGGGGAGGGGGAGAGAGAAGGAGAGAGAGGGGGGGAGAGAGGGGGGAGGGGGGGGGAGAGGGAGGGAGGGAGGGGAGGGAGGGAGGGAGGGAGGAAGAGAGGGGTGTAGAGGGAGGGAGAGGGTGTAGAGGGAGGGAGGGGGGAGGGAGGGGGAGAGAGGGGAGAGAGGGGGGGGAGAGGGAGGGGGAGGGAGAGGGAGAGGGAGAGAGAGGGGAGAGAGCGGGGGAGAGAGAAGGAGAGAGGGAGGGGGAGAGGGAGAGGGAGGGAGGGGGGAGAGGGGGGAGAGGGAGGGAGGAGAGGGAGGGAGGAAGGGGAGGGAGGAAGGGGAGGGAGGGAGGAAGGGAGGGGAGAGGGGTGTAGAGGGAGGGGTGTAGAGGGAGGGAGAGGGTGTGGGGGGAGGGAGGGGCGGGAGGGAGCGGGGGAGAGAGAAGGAGGGGGAGAGGGAGGGAGGGGGAGTTGTCGCAGGACCATCGCCAAATAAAACTTGACACTGAGCTATATAATATGTTGGGGCTGACGACCTGACGCTGGTTTGGAGGTAGGTATTAAGTAGCAATTTAAGGAGATTGCAGAAAATGGGAGGAGGAAGAAGAGGAGGAAGAAGAGGAGGAAGAAGAGGAGGAAGAAGAGGAGGAAGAAGAGGAGGAAGAAGAGGAGGAAGAAGAGGAGGAAGAAGAGGAGGAAGAAGAGGAGGAAGAAGAGGAGGAAGAAGAGGAGGAAGAAGAGGAGGAAGAAGAGGAGATAATGTCAGAGCAATGGTGGAGAAGGACAGTGTGGTTTAACTCTGAAATCGCCCAGTGCCCGAGCCTAGGGATGGGTTGGAGTGCCATTTATAACTTTGTTAAAGGTCGTGTCTTCTCTCACTGTGTTGTGGTGGTAACCTGATTTTGGCAAAGGGAGGGTCAACATTGTAACTGCTGCCCAAAAAAGCTACTGCAAAGAGTAGTATAAAAGCTGGAAATGCTTGAAATACTCATCAGGTCAGGCAGCAAATGTTAATTCTATTTCTCTTTCCACCTGCTTTTGTGAATTTATTTGTATTTCATTGTTGGACTCCAAATTAATTAGAAAAGTAGATGACGCTTATTGTTACCTTACAGGAGAAATGTTTGCAGAATTTAATCTTTAAAACTTATGATAACTCACTCAAGTAAAGGAGATGGTTAGAGGATTTTTCCAGATATTATTAGTTGTTCACAGGAAAAACAATAAATAATTACAGCATCTTTTGGGCCATCCAGTCTGTACCCTCTGAAAGTTAGAGCAACCCAGCTTGGTCTGAAGAAGGGTCTCGACCCGAAGCGTCACCCATTCCTTCTCTCCAAAGATGCCTGAGCTGCTGAGTTAGTTACTCCAGCATGTGTCTATCTTCCCATACATTTTGTCCTGATCATACCCTGATTCCAGAGCCATGTAAATTCTTTCTGATACATGTCCAGTTTATTTTAGATACAATTGTATTTGCCTCCACTACTGTTGTAGTGCATGGCAGTGCTTTCCATATTTTCACCACATGGTATTCTGAACCTGAATATTTTGTGCAAAATGATTTGGGAGGATATATTTTGCTATATCACAAAATCCAGGACTAGAAATCTATGTGGATGCCCGGAGTAAATGTATAGCAAAGCCTTACACAAAAGTAAAATTGATTCAATCATAGGCATACTATATGTGCTTAAGATATATGTGCTTAAGATATTTTTGGTGCCTTCATTGTATTTTAAAATTAATTCTTATTACATATTTTAGGTTCCATCGCTTTTGAAGGATGTTTACATTGAAATGAAATGCACGAATCATCTGGTTGATTGCTGTTCTTTAAGAAAGCCCATTTCCATCTACCAAAGACCCAACTCCTATTGGCATCATTCAATGCCCAATTCTAGTGAATATCAACTACCAAAGCCAACTGGAAACATAAAGAGTATCAATGTTCTTGATGAGCTTGCAGCTGGTGACCCACCAGGAGCTTCTAGTTCCAATTTGTTTTCCTGTTACGGTGCTCCATCATTCAGCCTAAGTCCCAATGCCACAAGACATGGACCATGGATGTTTCCTGTGGTCCGGGCACAAGAAGTGTTTTACAATGTCTGTTCGGATTATGGTTTACTAAACAAAGCCACCGTTATTGCCAAGGTACCACGAACTTCCAGCGAACCTGCTCCGATACAGGATGGAACTTCTTCAGTAGATTCTCCAGAACACAATTCTAGTTATGTAGAACTTCAAGTTGATCCTCCAGATGTAACCCACAGAGGTAATGCAGAAAAGGTTGCTATGCCTGTCAGCCATGGGAAACAGCTGCTTGCCTGGGAGATAGATACATCAGATTTTAATATAGTAACATCTAAATTGAAAAGTAGAACAGGTGAGAAAATGTCACAAAAAAGTAACTAACTAACTGTGTTGAGAAGGGTTTTTCAACTAATACACAACATTGCAGCCAATATAAAGCTGGAGGTATTAATTTTGAAAGTCCTTTTAATGGATAGAATGTTGAATTATTTCCAAAACAGCATTCCGTTGACATTTTTTTGTTATAATGTTTCACATGATTTTTTTTTTGGTTTTCTTGTCATTTGTGCGTGAGATTTATGTTTGTTTTTTATCTGACTGACCATAATTGCTAATTCTAATTTTATTCTTGCGATGTTGGAAGAATTCATACTTTTTCTGACATTGCCTTTAACAGGTTGACTAGTTTCAATCATTCCACTATCCAGTTTGTTTATAATTTATCAATAACAATTGGTTTTCTTTTAATTTTTAATTTGTTTTTTTAATCGTGCGTGCTTTCAAATTATTATTCATTTCCTTAAACTATTATTAATTTATTCAACCCAACAAAATGTCACAGCATCTCATTCACACCATAAATTATGAACCAACAAATTGATCTGTTATTCCTTTGTATAACCACACATCTCTGATCTTGCTTGCATGAAAATAATTAAACTCTTATTGTGGAGATGCTCAGGATTTGCAAATACTTGGATAACCATTTTAAAGTTTGGAAAATCAGGTCCTAGCAATTCAACCAAATTGACCAAAGTGTAAGATGGCTCGGGTCTATTTCACATTACCTAATGGGAGAGGAAAGTGAGACTGCAAAAAGAATGGCATTGCCAAATTTCAGTTGCCCTCTGTCTGCTTTATTAAAATTGTGATCACTTTGACTGCAAAACTGGGCTCGTGACGAGGCAAATCAATTAATTTTGTATAGTGGAATGAAAGGTGTTATGAAAGTATCAATAGATTCTAAATTGAAGTAAAGTTCTATTTTAAATTATAATCCTAATAATTTAGATATTTCATTGTTCTATATCCAACATCAATGGAATGAGATATTTAGTAAAGTATCCATAAAGGATACTTTACTAAATGGTAGTAATGTGTATACATTATGCAGCTGAAGGATGGTAGACATTCTGGCAAAGATATATAATAACTACTAAAGAAGGTTCCCAAGATGGAAGCTTAACAGCATCAAGGCAGCCACCTTCATAGGCATTTCATCCACCTCCATCTTTCTGTGAGTTAAGCAACTGCAACCTAAAACTGGATGAATGAAAGATAGTTTTGAATAATTAAAGAACTGGATGAATGATGATTAGTTTTGTTCCAGTACATCCTAAACCACTTTGGAACAATCGCTACGTGAGGTTACTTCCGCGTGACAGGCTATCAGCTATTCAAAAGTTATTTGGTTTTACTTCACCATGCAAATAAAAATGCAAATTTATTTCAAGGTTAATTTGTTAATGTTTATGTAACAAGGGGTCACAGTCCAGAACAAGGGGTCACAGTTTAAGGATAAGGGGGGAAGTCTTTTAGGACCGAGATGAGAAAGTTTTTTTTCACACAGAGAGTGGTGAATCTGTGGAATTCTCTGCCACAGAAGGTAGTTGAGGCCAGTTCATTGGCTATATTTAAGAGGGAGTTAGATGTAGCCTTTGTGGCTGAAGGGATCAGGGGGTATGGAGAGATCAGGGGGCAGGTACGGGATACTGAGTTGGATGATCAGCCATGATCATATTGAATGGCTGTGCAGGCTCGAAGGGCCGAATGGCCTATTCTTGCACCTATTTTCTATGTTTCTATGTAACGTTAATATTTTGAGTGAAATAACTATGATTACTATAGCTATCTTAATGCTGCTTGTTTTTAATTTGTTTTAATGTTAAATGAGCCTCTTGTGCTCAAGATGAGCAACATAAAAAGTGGGACTTGGAGCGTTGTTGCTCTGTCTATAATCGCCCAACACCTGTAGAGTGGTGAACCCAGCCCAATCCATTACAGGCTCCAACTCATTTCCTTCCATCCAGTCTATCTTTGCTTTGCATTGCATCCAAAATGTTGACAGAGCTAATGGTGGTGCTGGCTCGAAGGGCCAAATGACCTACTCCTGCACCTATTGTCTAGTATCGTTATGGATACCTGCCATCTTGGCTATTCCCTTTTCTCTCTTTTAGCTTCTGAGAGATGATACGGGAGCTTGAAAGCCATGACATCAGACTTAAGAACGTCTTCTTCCCCACTGCTTTAGTTTAGTTTAGAGATACAGCGCGGAAACAGGCCCATCTAGTCCACGCCGACCAGCGATCCCCGCGCGCTAACGCTATCCTACACACACGAGGGATAACTAGTGTTGGAGGAAACCGAAGATCACTGAGAAAACCCATGCAGGTCACGGGGCGAACGTACAAATGCAGTACAGACAGCACTCGTCAGGATTGAACCCGGGTCTTTGGCACTGTAAAGCAGTAGTGCTACCACTGTGCCACCATGCCGTTATCCAACTCCTGAACCATTCACTCTTTCCCACCCCCTCCCGCAGGTGCTGCCATGTACTCTTATTCTTAACTCTTCCTTCATTTGGTTATTCTGTTCTTGTACTTTAATATTTTTTGCACTACTTTAGATTGCATTGCAATCTATGTACCATTTTGCTGGTTTGCATTGGTCATTATTTTTGTGGTATCTATCATTACAATTTATACTGTTTACTCTGAGCTCCATATAAAAAAGGAATTTCACTGCAACCTGGCATATATGACAATAAATTAATCTAATTTCCCCTGCATGTCCTGGTTTTCTCCCACTTCTGAAAAATGTGCCATGAGGTTATTAATGGCCATAATTATTAGTTTCTAGAAATTACTCCTTATGTCAGTAGCAGGAGAATCGGGCTTTGGTTGGCACGCAAGAGACAATTGATTATCGGGAAATAAATGAGTGAATGAGACTGATTGGAATGTTCTGAGAGCCAGCATAAACTCAATGGACTAAATGGTCTCATCCGCCGATATAAGAAAATGTATGGCAGTACAGTCCGCTTTCATGAGAAAATGTATTGATAAAGCACTTTGATTTACTGTCCCTAATATATAAACGTTGATAGTTTTCTATTCATGCATTTGGAATTGTGCAATAAGAGAATATACAATACATGGAAGGATATTGAGTGGTGGTGTTGAACAAAGGGACCTAGGTGTGTATGTGCACAGATCCTTAAATGGAGCAAAATAGGTCAGTAAGGGTTAGTGTTTCCCTTCAGTCAACACACAGCACATGGAGATTATGCATAGATCTGTGAACAACACTTGTTAAACCAGGGTTTTAATGCTGTCTACAGTTATAGTCACCATATTATAGTAAATAAGTTTTTTTTAAATTTTGGAGAGGGTGCAGAGAATGTTTAAGAAATTGGAAGGATTGGCAAATTGTACCCTCAAGGAAAGATTGAGTAAAATGGGATTTTTTGTTTGAAAAGAGGCAGGTAAGGAGCAATTTAATTGAGGTATAAAATTATGAGCTGGATAAAATTATGCTTGGATAGCTCCTTCCCATTTACTCTCTTTCCTTCAGTCAAAGGGTTTAAAGTTAGGGGACATAGATTTAAAGTTAAAACATGCTTGAAACGCATAACAGATCAGGTAGCATAAGTAGAAAGACAAACAGAATTAATGTTTTGAATATCTTTCAACTCTCCTTTGTTTGTTATTCTGTAAGTAGTTTTTTTTGTTATCCTTGCCTGCCACATATCCTGCTCTAAATTCTGACATGTATCGCATTCTTGCTTCGATTTTCTATTCAAAAGTTTTCAATGAGAAGTTATTTTAATTATACTTTCAGTGACACTGAATTAATGAAATAATGTTATGAGCTCTGCATTTCGATAATTTAATTGCTTGAAAAGTCTAATTTGTAAGATAAGTTTAAAACTGTTGAAAAATAATTGGTATCTAATTTGCATGCCCTTCATTTTTATCCCTATGCATGATTTTCATTTTAATGTCACTTCCCAGCACTTGCTCAGTTTGCTGTTGAATATGCATCTGGCTGTAGCATTGAGAATTTGAGTATCTAAAAGCAAAGTAAATTTGCTCTAATCAATTTATGGCAGACCATAAAGTGTTTTTGTACATATATATTTGCAGGCAGCTTGAAGAAGCAAAGTACAAAAAAGATTAAACCGCAGGAGAAGCACAGCGAAAAAAAAGACTATTCTCCATTTACAGTTCTGGAAGAAATGAAACAGCGCAAGGTTTTGGACCTTCGAAGGTGGTCAGTATTTTTATCTATTTATTCTGTAAATTTTGATTTCCACGGATTGTCAAGCATATTTGACATTGTTACTGCACCAATGCTTGCCTGATTACAATAGAAATTAAGGTTTATGTTTACCTAAACTTTGGGATATTTTACGACAATGAAAGCATTATATGAATATAATAATGTAGGAAAATAACTGCAGATGCTGGTTCAAATTGAAGGTAGACATGTCTGAAGAAGGGTCTCGACCCGAAATGTCACCCATTCCTTCTCTCCTGAGATGCTGAGTTACTCCAGCATTTTGTCTACCGTATATAAATATAAGTTCATCTTCCCTAGACAGGTAGCTAGAATTAACAAGCCTTCAACCACTCACAGCAGACTCCACCAACATGTTTTTCATTTGGTATCTCTTGGTCTCCAGCCTGTTACAGATATTCTTTTACCATTTCTCCCCTTTTCCCATTTAAAACACAGTTGATCTTTACCATTTGAGTTTAATGCAAGGTAATCAACCTGAAACATTAATCCTGTTTGTTCCCCTTTGTACGAGTGCTGCCTAGCCTGTTGAGTATTTCCAGAATTATTTGTATCACATTTTCAGCATTTTTGTTTTGCTTTTCAATATAAATGCGTGTATTTTCAAGAAAAATTCGAATGAATATTACTAAATTATATAATGTGCAGGAAAGAACTGCAGATGCTGGTTTAAATCAAAGATAGACACAAAATGCTGGAGTAACTTAGTGGGTCAGGCAGCATCTCTGGAGAGAAGGAAGCACTGGATTACTCCAGCATTTTGTGACTAAATAACATCAGTCTATTTCCTGATAAAGTGAAGAAATGTTCTCTTTATACAGTATGGTATATGTACAGATGGAAATGTTGTGAGCATGACTGCTACAAACAAATGGCATAATCTAAGTCAAAATACTCAGTGCTGGAAAAACTCAACGGTTCAGTTCCTCCAACCTTTTGTGTTTTACTTAAGATTCCAGAATCTGCAGTTCCTTTGTGTCTCAATTTGGGTATTGTCACTGTAATTTTGTAACAGACAGGAAAATAAATTGGTAGAGAATTGCAGGAATGCAATAAAGGCTTACCAAATTGATTATTGGATTTCGGGAGGGGACAAGGTGCTTGATCCATGATGTGAGTGAGATTAAGCTGTTTAGAAACATAGAAACATAGAAAATAGGTGCAGGAGTAGGCCATTCGGCCCTTCGAGCCTGCACCGCCATTCAATATGATCATGGCTGATCATCCAGCTCAGTAACCTGTACCTGCCTTCTCTCCATACCCCCTGATCCCTTTAGCAAAAAGGGCCAAATCTAACTCCCTCTTAAATATAGCCAATGAACTGGCCTCAACTACCTTCTATGGCAGAGAATTCCACAGACTCGCCACTCTCTGTGTGAAGAAATGTTTTCTCATCTCGGTCCTAAAAGACTTCCCCCTTATCCTTAAGCCGTGACCCCTGGTTCTGGACTCCCCCAACATCGGGAACAATCTTCCCGCATCTAGCCTCTCCAATCCCTTAAGAATTTTATATGTTTCTATAAGATCCCCCCTCAGTCTTCTAAATTCCAGCGAGTACAAGCCTAGTCTATCCAGTCTTTCTTCATATGAAAGTCCCGCCATCCCAGGGATCAATCTAGTGAACCTTCTCTGTACTCCCTCTAAGGCAAGAACGTCTTTCCTCAGATTAGGAGCCCAAAACTGCACACAATACTCCAGGTGCGGTCTCACCAAGGCCCTGTACAACTGCAGTAGAACCTCCCTGCTCCTAAACTCAAATCCTCTTGCTATGAATGCCAACATACCATTCGCTTTCTTCACTGCCTGCTGCACCTGCACGCTTGCTTTCAATGACTGGTGCACCATGACACCCAGGTCACGTTGCATCTCCCCTTCTCCTAATCGTTCATCATTCAGGTAATACTCTGCTTTCCTGTTCTTGCCGCCAAAGTGGATAACCTCACATTTATCCACATTATATTGCATCTGCCATGCATTTGCCCACTCGCCTAATCTATCCAAGTCACTCTGCAGCCTCCTAGCATCCTCCTCGCAGCTAACACTGCCACCCAGCTTCGTGTCATCCGCAAACTTAGAGATGTTGCATTCAATTCCCTCGTCCAAATCATTAATATACACTGTAAATAACTGGGGTCCCAGCACTGAGCCTTGCGGTACCCCACTAGTCACTGCCTGCCATTCCGAAAAGGACCCGTTTATTCCTACACTTTGATTCCTGTCCGCCAACCAATTTTCTATCCACCTCAACACTGAACTCTCAATACCGTGTGCTTTAAGTTTGTACACCAATCTCCTATGTGGGACCTTGTCGAAGGCCTCCCAGTCCTCTGGTATGCTACTTTTTCTGGCTAATCTGTATGCTTCATCTTTTGTTTTAATACTATCCTTGATTTCCCTTGTTAGCCACGGATGCACTACCTTTCCTGGTTTGTTCTTTTGCCAAACTGGGATGAACACTTGTTGTAGTTCATCCATGCGACCTTTAAATGCCTTCCATTGCATGTCCACCGTCAACCCTTTCAGCATCAATTGCCAGTCTATCTTGGACAATTCATGCCTCATACCCTCAAAGTTACCTTTCTTTAAGTTCAGAACACTTGTTTCTGTATTGACTTTGTCACTCTCCATCCTAATGAAGAACTCCACCATATTATGATCACTCTTGCCCAAGGGGCCTCGCACAACAAGACTGCTAACTAACCCTTCCTCATTACTCAATACCCAGTCTAGAATGGCCTGCTCTCTCGTTGGTTCCTCGACATGTTGGTTTAGAAAACCATCTCGCAAACATTCCAAGAAATCCTCTTCCTCAGCACCCCTGCCAGTTTGGTTCACCCAATCTATATGTAGATTGAAGTCACCCATTATAACTGCTGCACCTTTGGTGCATGCATTTCTAATTTCCTGCTAGATGCCATCCCCAACCTCACTACTGCTGTTAGGTGGCCTGTACACAACTCCCACTAGCGTTTTCTGCCCCTTAGTGTTTCGCAGCTCTACCCATATCGATTCCACATCCTCCGAGCTAATGTCCTTCCTTTCCATTGCGTTAATCTCCTGTCGAACCAGCAACGCTACCCCACCTCCTTTTCCTTTCTGTCTATCCCGCCTGAATATAGAATATCCCTGGATGTTGAGCTCCCAGCCCTGGTCACCCTGGAGCCACGTCTCCGTAATCCCAACTACATCATAATCATTAACAACAATCTCCACATTTAATTCATCCACCTTATTCCGAATACTCCTTGCATTGAGACACAAAGCCTTCAGGCTTGTTTTTATAACACTCTTGCCCCTTATATAATTATGTTGCAAAGTGGTCCTTTTTGATTTTTGCCCTGGATTTGTCTGCCTGCCACTTTTACTTTTCACCTTGCTACCTATTGTTTCTACCCTCACTTTATACCCCTCAGTCTCTCCGCTCTTGTTCCCATCCCCCTGCCATATTAGTTTAAATCCTCCCCGACAGCACTAGCAAACACTAGTTTGGATCTATGCTCCAGAGCAGCGGTTCCCAAAGTGACTGGTACTGTCACTGGTGGCTGTGAGATTACCGAGAGGGGCGCAAAAAGGCAAGTGGGGTGATGGGGCATTGGACAAGAGAAGTGTCACGACGTACAAATAAACCAAGGTAGGTTGGGAGATCGGGACTACACCCATAGCTGATGAGAGGATGGCTCAGTAGTCAGATGATGGTCGGAGGAAGTTGTCTCTGATTCTGCTGGTACATGCTTTTAAGCTGTTTTATCTTCTGCCTGATGGGAGAAGGGATATGAGAAAATATGGGTAGTGAGGTAAAAGATCTTGCTAGGTGGTGGAGTTGTGCTGGATGGCCAACTAGATTGTAGTCATAGACTCGTACAACACTGAAACATTCCCTTCAGATTAACTTGACCTTACTGACCAAGATGGCCCATCTACAACATCCCAATTGCCTACATTTCACTTATATCCCGCTAAATCCTTCCTATCCTTGTACATGTAGAAACAGATTTTAAATGTTGTTGCACCTGTCTCATCTGCCTGCTCTGGCAACACTTTCCATCTGCCCACCACCCTCTATGTGGAAAAATTTGTCACTCGGGTTCTTGTTAAATCTTTTCTCTCTCACCTTATGCTCTCAATTTCTTGATTCCCCATTCTGGAAAAAAAGGTTATCTGCATTTACCCTATCCATGTCCTTCATAATTTTATGCAACTCAATAAGACACCTCTCTACACTTATGAAGCAGGGAGAAATAGATACTTTCTCAGCAAAGGCAATATTAGGAGATATAACAAAAAACTTGGTTATAGCAGGAGTTACAAGGTGTTGTGGAAGAAAATTCCAATTTAGTAATTGGGTGTCCAACCATGTCAACCAAGTTGCTTAACCAATCTAGTCCCACTACCATCTTAACTCCTGGTTTGTCCAACCATGAAATTTGTGTATCGTACTTTTATATCTAATCACTTTTATTTATTGTTATGAGACATTATTGCCCAATCACACATTTTAATAGAACACGTCCTAGAATACTGACATACAACTAATTATCACTTTTTCTCTATCTTGTCCTATTCCAGGTATTGCATCAGTCGTCCACAATACAAGACTTCATGTGGAATATCCTCTTTGGTTTCATGCTGGAACTATCTATTTAGTACCTGTGGATCAGGAAGGTGTAGTTACTTATTTCCTGAAGTAAATTATTGTTCTCATTTTTTTTTCTATTGCAGTGTTAAAAATTGTATCAGTTTATGGAAGTAGTTTATAATGAGGGCTTTCAATTTCCAGTTTTAACCAAACATTCGTAAAAAGGATTTTATTCCATTTTGTATAAATGCCAACCAGGACAAAACTTTTTAACCAATTATAATTCTGTGCTGGCAACAGCAACTGTACAGTAATTAAGTTTCCAATAATTTTACTTTGAAAATGCTCAAATTTACCATTGATCAGTCACAAAGTGCTAGAGGAACTCAGCGGTTCAGGCAAAACCTGTGGAAGAAATGGGTGGGCGATATTTCAGGTTGTGACCTTTCTTCAGATTCCAAAGAGGTTCATTTCCTCCACAGATATTGCCTGAAACATTGAGTTCCTCCAGTGCTTTGTGTTTGGCTCAAGATTTCAGTATCTGCAGATCCAAGCGTCTCCATTATATTTCTTTATGGGGTACACTTATTATCAGCACGACAGTGGTGAAAGAGGCAAGTGGAGAAAAAGTGTGGCCAGAAATAGGGTGAATATGTAAGAAGAAAATGGAAAAAAACTGTGTAGGATCAGAAGATGCAGAATCCATGTAGATGGAGTTTTTAAAAATTCCGAGCGTAAAAAGACTGATGGGAGGTATAGACAGGCCTCTGAATGTAGATTTTTAGATTTTTTCTAAAAATCTACATTCAAAGGCCTGTCTTTACCTCCCATCAGGGTCTTTTATGCTCGGAATTTTTAAAAACTCCATCTACAAGGGCACAAATTACATCAGGAAATAGAAAATGCATTTAAGAAAGACATTGTTACAGGGGTCAAGGGGGGCTTCAATATGCAAATAGACTGAGCAAAGCAGGTTGGATCCCAAAAGAAGGAATTTGTGGAATGCTTATGCGATGGCTTCTTGGAGCAGCTTGGAGCCTAATAAAATGCAATTCTAGATTTGGCGTTGTGCAATGAGCCAGACTTGATTTGTGAGCTTAAGGTGAAGGGACCCTGAGGAGGTAGTGATCATAATATGAAAGAATTCAACCTGCAGTTTGGGAGGGAAAAGCTGAAATTGTACGTATCAATATTATTGTTGAGTAAAGGTAACTACATAGGCATGAAGGAGGAGCTGGCTAAAGTTTATTAGAAGGTACCGGAGCAGGAATAACAGTGGAGCAGCAATGGCAGGTGTTTTTGAGAAGAATTTGTAAGACGCGGGATCTTTTCATCCCTAAGAGGAAGAAACATACCGAGGGGAGAATGAGGCCATCGTGACTGATAAAGGAAGTCAAGGATAGCCTAAAAGCAAAAGAGAAGGCATATAACATGGCAAAGACCAACAGAAATGACAGATGAACTGAATAAGTTTTCTGCATCAGTCTTCACAGTGGAAGACAACAGCAATGTCCCAGAAATTCAAGAGAGTCGTGGGCAGAAGTGAGTGCAGTCCCTATAGCTGAGGAGGGAAGCTGAAAAGTCTGAAGGTAGATAAATCTCTTGGACTAGATGGACTGTACCCCAGCATTCTGAAAGAGGTAGCTGAAGAGATTGTGAAGGTGTTAGTAGTAATCTTTCAAGAATCACTAGAAATGGGAATGGTTCCAGAGGACTGGAAAATCGCAAATGTGACCCAACTGTTGGAGAAGGGAGCGAGGCAAAAAATAATTATAGACCAGTTATTCCGACTTCTGTAGTTGGTAAAATTTTAGAGTCCATTATTAAAGATGAGTTTTTTGGGTACTTGGAAGCACATGATAAAATAAGCCAGTCAGTAGGAAGGAACTTCAGATGCTGGTTTAAACCGAAGATAGATGTAAAATGCTGGAGTAATTCAGCCGGACAGGCAGCAACTCTGGAGAGAAGGAATGGGTGATGTTTCAGATCGAGTTCCTTCTTCAGACTCTAGATCCTTCAGAGGAAGGGTCTCAACCCTGAAATGTCACCCATTCCTTCTTTCCAGAGATGCTGCCTGTTCCACTGAGTTACTCCAGCATTTTGTTTCCATCTTAGGCCAAAGTCAGCATGGTTTTGTTAAAAGGAGATCTTGCCTGACAAATCTGTTGGAGTTTTTTGAGAAGTTAACAAGCAGGATTGACAAAGGAGAATCAGTGGATGTTGTGTGCTTGGATTTTCAGAAGGCTTTTGATATGTGCCACACGTGAAGCTGCTAAACGTGATAGGATCCAATGGTATTCGAGACTAGTTTCTAACATGGATAGAAGATTGGCTGACTAGCAAAAGCCAGAGTAGAAATAAAGAGGGTCTTTTCTGGTTGGCTGCTGGTGACATGGTGTTCCACAAGGGTTGCTACTTTTCGTGTTTCTGTTAATGATCTTGATGAGGAAGTTGATGGCTTTGTGGCCAAGTTTCCACACAATCCAAAGATAGGTGGAGGGACAGGTAATGTTGAGGAACTAGGTTTCATGGTTTCAAGGTCAGTTTATTGTCACGTGCCAATTAAGGTACAGTAAAATTTGAATTGCCATACTGCCAGACTAAGTGAAAAGCAACAAGACACACAACCACATAAAGGTTAACATAAACATCCAGCACAGTGGATTTCACATTCCTCACTGTGATGGAAGGCAATATTCAAACTTCTTCCTCTTGTTCTCCCGCGGTCGGGGCAGTCAAACCATCCGCAGTCCCATTCAAAGCCCCCGCAGCCGACGATCGAAGCCCCCATCGGGGTGATCGAAACTCCCACATCGGGGCGGTTGAAACTCTCCGCGACTTGGAGCTCCCGAGTTGGCCTCTTCTTACCAGAGACCGCGGGCTTCTTGATGTTAAAGTCCACAGGCCCCGCGGTTGGAGCTTCGATCCCCGGCAAAGGGATCACAAGCTCCACGATGTTAAAGTCCCGCAAACTCCCGCGGCTTGGAGCGCACGTCGGTCTCCAGGAAAGGCCGCCAATTCCACGATATTAAGGCCGCAGTGTGGACGGAGATACGATACAGAAAAAAATCACATCTCCGTCGAGGTAAGAGATTGAAATAAAAGTTTCCCCTGACCCCCACCCCTCCACATAAAACAAACCAAGGAACCCTAAAACATACTTTTTAACATGTACTAAAAATAACACAAAGAAGAAAGGACAGACTGTTGGCAAGGCAGCCACACAGGAGGCAGCAAAAGGACTGACAGGTTGGGAGAATGGGCAAAGAAGTGGCAAATGGAATACAGCATAGCAAGGGTACAATCGTGCACTATGCTAGAAGTAATAAAGATGTAGATTACTTTCTAAATGGGGAGAGGGTCATATAACATTTGAGGATTTAGCAAAGAAACTAGATCTAATATGTTCTACTATGAAGACCTAATTGGTATATCCAGGTTATACACCAATTATGTGATGATAAATGGTACAGCTGTACAAAGAAACAGCTACTCTATTAAAATAGCAGCTGGGACATCACGCATTGAGGAGCCATTTAACACAAGTCTGGAAACTGATCACCCAATTTATAAGCACAATGTAGTATAGAAAGGCACAGCAACCAGAATATATATTAAAGTTTAAATATATTTGTTTAATGTCTGTTAATGCTTTTAGCACATTAAAGGGCATATTTATCTTTATTGTATCCAATACATCCACATATCATGTAATCTGTACCACAGTCCCTCTTAGATGATGAGTGGCTGTATTTCTTAAACAGATTATTAGGATTTCTGTTAATAATCTTCTTTTTGGAATGGACTTATGCTGTGATCCTATTTTAAAAATAAATAATGTCTGTTTCATTGTTACACAAAAAAAACAGTTTTCAAAAAGATGTGCAATAGTGATTTCTAAAATGGACTGTTGTTGATTAATATTATGGAAATGTTATGTTTTTCGCAGTCTTCCACCAATTACCCAGGAAGAGGCTTTACATATTTTGGGTTTCCGCCAGCCCTTTGAAGACATTAGATTTGGCCCCTTTACGGGAAATGCGACACTGATGAGGTAACCCATAGAAAGTGGGCCAACTACTTGCATTAGCACTGAAGCAAATAAACTTGCTGATTGTTGAAACAGCACTTGTTTACATGGGTGTTATTCACAACATTGTTCTGGAAAAAGATAGGACACACGAGATAAAATCCTAAATTGGGGCAAGGCAAATATTGAAAGTGTTGGGTGGAAATTGCAAAGGTTTTGATTGAGAGAGGTTATTTGCGGGCAAAGGGACATCTGGCATGTGCAATGTTTCGTATAAGAAGATAACTGCAGATGCTGGTACAAATCGAAGGCATCCACTCACAAAATGCTGGAGCAACTCAGCAGGTCAGGCAGCATCCCAGGAGAGAAGGAATGGGCGACGCCCATTCCTTCTCTCCTGGGATGCTGCCTGACCTGCTGAGTTGCTCCAGCATTTTGTGAGTGGATGCCTTCGATGTGCAATGTTCCTTTTTAAATGCATGGGGTATGGGCATTGCTGGCAAGTTCAGCTTTATTGCTCATCCCCAACTGACCATGAAAAGGTAAGAAGTCAGCTTCTTGAACTGTTGTAATCTGTGTGATACTCCACAGATGAGTAGTTTAATACAACTGAGTGGTTTGTTAGATTCTTTCAGAGGGCAGTTAAAGCACAGCCCCATAACTTTTGATTTGGAGGTGCATGTGGACAAGACTGGATAAGGACAGGAAATCTCTTTCCAAATGGAAGGTTAGTGAATCCCACTGAGATTGTCTAACAGCAGCATGTCCTAATGGGATTTGTGGACTTTGCCACCATGATATCCTTGATATTTATAAATGGAGCTGCATTTGTTTTTATGCTGGTGTTATTATAATATCATTAAAACAATTCTATTGTCAAAGGTTATGTCATATCAAGGATTCTGCTGTTAGGAAATAGTTAAATGGAATTACGAACCTTCCTTTGACTGGGTAGCACATAAACAAAAGGTTTTCACTGTACCTTGGTACACGTGACAATAATAAACTAAACAAAAGAGTTTTGTACATCAGAGTATATTAGTATGACATCAGCAACAGCTTTTGCGATGTAGCTTGATGTAATAAGTGTAAATTTGTAAAATTGCTACGGTTCTATATTTTAATTTTTATGTTTTATTAGTCTCATTCTAAACAAAAATCTGCAACAGTAAGCACATTTTCACAACTGGCATTGTGCTGCCAGATTGCCCCCCTTGATAGGAAATGATATGATCAAAGAGTTTAAAATTGTAATTTAGATTTTATAGGGATGAAACAAATAAATTGTTTCCCATCTCTATTCCTTTCCGCTGAGACCGTTCCCTCTGCAATTCCTGGTCAACTCATCCCTTCCCACCCAAGCTACCTCCTCCCCAGGTACTTTCCCCTGCAACAGTAGGAGATGCGACACCTGTCCCTTTACCTCCGTCCAAGGACCCCAACAGTCTTTTCAGGTGAGGCAGAGGTTCACTTGCACCTCCTCCAACATTTACTATCCGCTGTTCCAGGTATGGACGCCTGTATATTGACGAGACCACGCACAGGCTTGGCAATCGTTTCGCTGAACACCTCCGCTCAGTCCACCTAAACCTACCTGATCTCCTGGTTGCTAAAAACTTTATCTCCCCCTCCCATTCCCACACTGACCTTTCTGTCCTGGGCCTCCTCCATTGTCAGAATGAGGCCCAGCACAAATTGGAGGAACAGCACCTCGTATTTCGCTTGGGCAGCTTACACCCCAGTGGTATGAACATTGACTTCTCTAACTTCAAGTAACCCTTGCTTTCCCTTTCACTCTCCATCCCCTCCCCCTTCCCAGTTCTCCAACCATTCTTACTGTCATCGACTACATTTTATCTCCTTCCTTTGTTGTTACCTTCTCCCAACTAACAATGATCTATTCTACATTTTCCATGATCTCCATTTCCTTTGTCTTGTTTTCATACCTTACACTTCCTTATCTCTACACCTCCTTATCTATGTACCTCCCACTCTTCTGCCATCAGTCTGAAAAAAGTTATCGGCCCGAAACGTCACCCGTTCCTTCTCTCTAGAGATGCTGCCTGTCCCGCTGAGTTACTCCAGCATTTTTTGTCTATCTTCGATGATAGGTTAGTGTTCCTACTTTCACACAAAGTGTAAAAAAGTTATTCTGTAGGAAATATTAAATAGTTTTACTTGGAGAAGTTGTCTCAGATCATAATATATACAGCACAATGTGATTTTACCGAGTGGTTGGAATTTCCCATTCAAAAACATCAAAAGAACCTCTACAGTCTTTCTGGTCAATTTCGACAAATGTTAACACTATGTAATTGGCCTGAAAGATGTACCAAAATAAAATTAAGGTAGTTTCAATTGAATGAATACTTATTTAACTCTTACTTTTCCTCTGTATTTTAATAGATGGTTTAGGCAGCTTAATGAGCATTTTCACATGAGAGGCTGTTCCTATGTTCTGTACAAGCCCCATGGGAAAAACCGAACAGCTGGCGAAACTGGTAATTTAAACATTTTATTGCTGTATTAAAATATACATTGGTCTGTTATTTACTGCAATGTCCTGAACTTTTAAAATATGTACATGCTCACGTCCTGCATATCTGTAAAACTAAGCATTTAAAAAAATTATTTTTTAAAAAATTTTCATCACGATATTATCTGCCAATTTTTTTTCTCATCTGCCATGTTAGATTGGGGGGAGGGCACAGGTTTGGGTCTGGTTTGTGTTTATATTTATTATTTGTTCCAGTAATTTATCTTGATAACTGCGCAGAAAACAATTTACACTTGTTACTGTTTTCATCAGCAGTCAGTAAGTAAAAACCTATAGATGCTAGAAACCTGCAATGAAAACAGAAATATCTTGGAAATAATGGGTCAGACAGAATCTGTAGGGAAAGAAACAGAATTAATACATTTGTTTGATAACCAGTTACCACATCTAGAAAAATCAAGAATGCAGCATTTGCAAAAGCAGGAGGGATGGAGAACAATGGGAATATATTTTGAAAGGGTGAAGCCCAAGCAACTGTGAATGCAGCAGATAGTATGGGAGCGAACAGAGAACACCTCCTTTCAGTTAGCAAGCCTTTCACTCATCTATGCCCCTCTATAGTGTTCTAACAAACCCAATATAAACTCAATAAATAGCATTTCATCTTCTGTCTTAAAATATTGCAGGCATCGTGACTTGGGTTTGAATTCAAATGCTTCAGGTAACAAGCATTTTCAGTCTGTGTCAGAAATAAACAATTCTTTTGAGCTCATCAATTTGAAACAGCAACTTTAGTACTTTTCTCTCTACAGATGCTGCCCGAAAGGCAGATTATTATCTGAATGGTGTCAAGTTAGGAAGAGGGGATGTTCAACGAGATCTGGGTGTCCTAGTGCATCAGTCACTGAAAGGAAGCATGCAGGTACAGCAGGCAGTGAAGAAAGCCAATGGAATGTTGGCCTTCATAACAAGAGGAGTTGAGTATAGGAGCAAAGAGGTCCTTCTACAGTTGTACCGGGCCCTGGTGAGACCGCACCTGGAGTACTGTGTGCAGTTTTGGTCTCCAAATTTGAGGAAGGATATTCTTGCTATTGAGGGCTATTGAGGGACTGTCGTATGTTGAAAGGCTGGAGCAATTAGGCTTGTATACACTGGAATTTAGAAGGATGAGGGGGGATCTTATTGAAACATATAAGATAATTAGGGGATTGGACACATTAGAGGCTGGAAACATGTTCCCAATGTTGGGGGAGTCCAGAACAAGGGGCCACAGTTTAAGAATAAGAGGTAGGCCATTTAGAACGGAGATGAGGAAGAACATTTTCAGTCAGAGAGTGGTGAAGGTGTGGAATTCTCTGCCTCAGAAGGCAGTGGAAGCCAGTTCGTTGGATGCTTTCAAGAGAGAGCTGGATAGAGCTCTTAAGGATAGCGGAGTGAGGGGGTATGGGGAGAAGGCAGGAACGGGGTACTGATTGAGAGTGATCAGCCATGATCGCATTGAATGGCGGTGCTGGCTTGAAGGGCTGAATGGCCTACTCCTGCACCTATTGTCTATTGTCTATTGACCTGATGGATATTTCCCTTAGCCTCCTAATTTCTTATTTCAGGTGACACCTGTGTTCAGTACCTCTCAGTTCACATGGCATTTTTTCCTGAACATTTATTGTTACCCTTTAATTTATCAGAATGTTAATGGAATCGTCTATTATTAAATTATGATTTATATCTATATTGCAGCTGAGGGCACCTTGCTGAAGTTAACTCAAGGCTTGAAAGATGAATCTATGGCCTTTATATATCATTGCCAGAATCATTATTTCTGTCCCATTGGATTTGAGGCTACTCCTTTAAAGGCATCCAAAGCATTTCGGTGTGTATAACTCAACATTGCTTTGTCTCTGATTATTTGTAAATACATGTTAAAATACATTTCAAAGTTGGATTATCAGAAGGAAAGGACAATTTGTTTTTTTTATACACACTGAGAACATACAAAGTTTCAATATTACATTATTCTCACCACCAGCATTCCCCACTACTTTTAAGTTTTTTTACCTATATCTCAGGTGAAAGTTGCATGCATATCAGTGGCCATTGGCTAGAAACATTAACACTGATTCAACGGCCCTGGCCCAAAATGTCACTTGTCCATTCTCTGCCCATTTGCTGCCTGATCCACTGAGTTCTTCCAGCACTTTGTATTTTGGTCAAGATTCTGGTATCTGCAGAATCTAACACTGTTTCTTCCTTCATTGATGCTGCCTAAGCAGCTGAATATTTCCTGCAATTTCTGGTTAATCACAGATCCTGTTTTTCTCATGCTGTCATTGATCTTCAAAATTAGGGAACAAATAAAATATTTTCAGTTAGGATCTTTCACTTCACAAGTTGAAAACAAAATTATTGCATTAAAATCCAGGAATGAACAAATTAATACACATATTTTGTAATATCAAAATACTTTCTTATGGAAGGTATGGTGCTAGCTCTTTGTTTTGCGAGAAGAGTTCCCAGGGAATGGAAAGGTTGTGGAAGATAGCATGTTGGGGTGCTGCATGGAGAGGAAGTTGACTAATGCAGCTGGCTGTGAAAAGGCTGGGAACCAAATATTTACGTACCTCCAGCCCTCCCTCGTTCCCCACACTGGGAGTACCACATTATCCACTGAGGGCCCTAAGACAAAGGTCTTCAAGTCAATGCCGTTCAAATTCCAAGCATTATTGAATTGGGAATGATTTGATGCAAAAAAAAAAGTGTTTCAATTCTGCAATGACAGGGAAGAATCTGGAATATAAAAGACAAAATCCTGAAAACATTAGGCAGGTCACATACATCTATGGAGAGGGAAACCACGTAATGTGTCCAACCATAGAGTAAAAAAGCATGGAAATTGAATTATGACATTGTGACATTTCATCCATGATAAAATCCTGCTAAACCTGTGATACATCCTTTGGTCTATTAGGAGGGCCAAAACAATATGGTGGGGGGGGGGGGGGGGGGAGAACAAAGGGGTAGCCGGCATACTTTGTAACTTTGTCAGCACTGTAGGTGGCTGCTATTTGTATACCTTGGAAATGCAAGCAAAGAATTTCACTGTGCCTTGTCACATGTGACAAAGTATTCCTCCAGTGGGCACCTAACTGGGATCTTGTACAAATTTGGTGATATAAAATTGCCTTCAATTTATTATATGCTCAATGTGAAATATTATACATTTCGTGGGGTAGACTGAGACTTACTCCCCCCCTCACCCATGTGTTTTGTGTATTCTGCGTTTTATAACTGTTGGCAGATCAATTTCCTTCCTGGGTTAAATAAAGTTCTATGGTGTCAGATTCCTTAATGCCACAAAGGTTGCTTTTCTAGTCTATTCAAAATGTTCATATTAATATTGTTTTCTTGAAATGCTCTTACATTTTATATTTTACAAAAAATGATAATTGTTATTTGTATTCCTTCATTGTTAGACCATCAGATATCAGTAAAAATTATGTTATATCTGGTAACGCATTGTGTTTGGCTGTTTTTTGTCCTTTAATAACAGAGGCAAACTCCCTCTTGAGGAAATGGAATTTTGGATCCTAATAGGGGAACCAAGTAAGAAACATCCAGCCATACACTGTAAAAAGTAAGTTTAATGTTTAAACAATATATTGTTGATCATGAATAGGTGACACTTCTGGGTCACCAAGTGAAAGGTAAAACTGAAGGTGAAATGTATTTTTCTTTCCATAAATGTTGCCTGAGTATTTACAGCATTGTTTTTTTTAAAATCAAGTGGTATTTGTTTACTTCTATCTACACGTTTAAATTTTATGGGATTGTAAATATCACTATCTTTAATTCATTTCCAAATTAATTTCCAAAAATACTTCATCGATGAAATGCACACTGTGCAGTGCCCCCCATAATGTTTGGGACAAAGACCCATCAGTCATTTAAGTTCCTTGGAACCATCATCTCCAGGGACTTTAAATGGGGAGCCACCATCGACTCCACAGTCAAAAAGGCCCAACAGAGGATGTACTTCCTGCGGCAACGGAAGAAACACAATCTGTCACAGGCAAAGATGGTCCAATTCTATACTGCTATCATTGAGTCCGTCCTCACCTTCTCCATGGTCTGGTTTGGCTCAGGCACCAAGCCGGAGGCTGCAACGGATCGTTCACGCAGCTGAGAAGGTTGTTGGCTGCAACCTTCCCCTCATTGGCGAACTGTACACTGCAAGGGCCAGGAAGCGAGCGGGCAAGATCATCTCTGACCCCTCTCACCCTGGCCACAAACTCTTCGAAGCACGTCCCTCTGGAAGGCCACTCCGGACTGTCAAAGCAGCCACAGCCAGACATAAAAACAGCTTTTTTTCCACGAGTGGTAGTTCTACTCAATAACCAAAGTCTGTAGTCTCTTTTTTGCTCTGGTTTACATTCACCCACATGTTTAGACTGTAATGTTGTATCCTTATTGTTTTGATGTAGCTATGCTTTATTGTTAATTGTTAACTGTATGTTTGTGTTGTCATTTGTGAGCGGAGCACCAAGGCACATTCCTTGTAAATGCATACTTGGCCAATATACTTATTCATTCATTTATTTATTTGCCTCTATACTCCACAATTTGAGATTTGTAATTTTAAAATATCACTTGTGGTTAAAGTGCACTTTGTCAGATTTTATTAAAAGAGTATCTTTATACATTTTAGTTTCACCATATAGAAATTACAGCTGTGTTTATACATAGTGCCCCTATTTCAGGGCACCGTAATGTTTGGGACACATGGCTTCACAGGCATTTGTAATTGCTCAGGTGTGTTTAATTGCCTGCTTAATGCAGGTATAAGAGAGCTCTCAGCACCTGGTCTTTCCTCCAGTCTTTCCATCACCTTTGGAAACATTTATTGCTGTTTATCAACATGAGGACCAAAGATGTGCCAATGAAAGTCAAAGAAGCCATTATGAGACTGAGAAACAAGAATAAAACTGTTAATAGACATCAGCCAAACAGGCTTACCAAAATCAACTGTTTGGAACATCATTAAGAAGAAAGAGAGCACTGGTGAGCTTACTAATCGCAAAGGGACTGGCAGGCCAAAGAAGACCTCCACAGCTGATGACAGAAGAATTCTCTCTATACTAAAGAAAAATCCCAAAACACCTGTCTGACAGATCAGAAACACTCTTCAGGAGTCAGGTGTAGATTTGTCCATGACCAGTGTTCGCAGAAGACTTCATGAACAGAAATAGAGGCAACACTGCAAGATGCAAACCACTGGTTAGCCGCAAAAATAGGATGGCCGGGTTACAGTTTGCCAAGAAGCACTTAAAAGAGCACCACAGTTCTGGAAAAAGGTCTTGTGGACAGATGAGATGAAGATTAACATATCAGAGTGATGTCAAGAGCGAAGTATGGAGGAGAGAAGGAACTGCCCAAGATCCAAAGCATACCACCTCATCTGTGAAACACGGTGGTGGGGGTGCTATGGCCTGGGCATGTATGGCTGCTGAAGGTACTGCCTCACTTATCTTCATTGATGATACAATTGCTGATGGTAGTAGCATAATGAATTCTGAAGTGTATAGACACATCCTATCTGCTCAAGTTCAAACAAATGCCTCAAAACTCATTGGCCAGCGGCTAAATTCTACAGCAAGACAATGATCCCAAACATACTGCGAAAGCAACAAAGGAGTTTTTCAAAGCTAAAAAATGGTAAATTCTTGAGTGGCCAAGGCAATCACCCGATCTGAACCCAATTGAGCATGCCTTTTATGTGCAGAAGCGAAAACTGAAGGACTAGCCCCCAAAACAAGCATAAGCTAAAGATGGCTGCAATACAGGCCTGGCAGAGCATCACCAGAGAAGACACCCAGCAACTGGTGATGTCCATGAATCGCAGACTTCAAGCAGTCATTGCATGTAAAGGATATACAACAAAATACTAAACATGACTACTTTCATTTGCATTACATTGCTGTGTCTCAAACATTAAGATGCCCTGCAATGGGGGAGACTATGTATAAACACTGCTGTAACTTCTACATGGTGAAACCAAAATGTATAAAAATTGCCTTTATTAAAATCTGACAATGTGCACTTTAACCACATGTCATTTTTTTCTATTACAAATCTGAATTGTGGAGTACAGAGGCAAATAAATAAATGATGGGTCTTTGTCCCAAACATTATGGAGGGCACTGTATGTCTGGTACACAAACAAGAAAATAACCATAAAAAATCACAATGTACTAAATTTACCTTTTCTAGTCGTAATAAAATTTGCTAACTTGGATATTTTTTGAAGTCTCTATGTCCTAAAGGCATGTAGGCTGATATGTTCATTGGCCACGGTTGACAAATTGCCCCAATTGTGTAGGTTAGTCGTGTAATTTAGGGAAATTGGGGAAGATAAAGCAATGGGTGCTAGATGGTCAGCATGGATGCAATAGACAGAAGGGCCTGTCTGAGCTGTATGACTGTGTTGCTGGATTAGGAGGAGCTCATTCATTCAAATTGACTAAATAGTATCTTTTCAATTTGATTTCTGGGAGGAATTATTAATAATAGTAGATATCCAGGATGCTTTGTAAAATTGCTTTCTTACCTCAAACATAATCAAGTAGACATACAGGATATCAATTGAGGCTTGCAGACAAGGCATTGGGCTATGAATACTGCTTTCAGATGTACTTTTTTTAAAGTGATAATCTGATTATCATCACATTGCTGTTTGTTGGATCCAACAAACTGCATTGGATCCAACAAACTGCAAGTTTGGTGTTGTTTTCCTTATGTCACAAATCATCAAATGTATCTGTATTTTTGTAGAGTATTTGGGACATGTAAAATGGAAGAAAAATCAAATATTTTTTTATTCCAATGGAATCATATGGATATTTTAAGATTGTTAGATGGTGTATAATTATTGAGAGAGAACATTAGTTTAAATAAATCTGGTTCTTAATTGTTTTAAGATGAGCTTTGTCATTAATTTTGTTCCTTGCATGGTTGGAGACTAGTTATCTGAAATTTTCAGTTAATGCATTGAAATAATTTGCAGTGTTCGGATTTGTTTTAACAAATGACTGATTTTGCACTTATTATGATTTATTAAGGATTGAAATAATTATGCTTCCACTAATATAATGTCTACTACTGATAATTTCAGGTGGACAGACATAGTGACTGATCTCAACACACAGAATCCTGAATACCTTGATATTCGAAATCCTGAAAAGGGTATACAATACAGAAAAACCAAAAAGGTATTAAAGAAAATGTCTCGTGCTATTTAAGAATTCATGAGTATTGTGATAAACAATTTATTTCATAGTTTTGTGTATATATGCTCGGAATTTTAATGTGCAACAAACTAATGGTTCAATGGTCCTTTATTGTCATTTGTACCATTTAAGGTACAGTGAAATTTGATTTACCATAGTCATTCCAGACAAAGCAACAAGATACACAAGTACATAAAAGTGAACATGAACATCCACCACAGCGGCTCCCCCACATCCCTCACTGTGCTGGAAGCCAATAAAGTCTTATCTTCTTTCCTCATTCTCCCACAGACGGGGCAGTCGAAGCTCCCGTGATTGGAGCTCCCAAAGTCGGTCCCTAGCCAAAGGACCGCGCGCTCCATGATGTTAAGTCCACAGGCTCCCATGGTTGGCTCCCAAAGTCGATTCCCAGCAAGAGGGCGCCACTCCTCAATGTTAGGCCGCAGCAAGGAGATACGATACGGAGAAAAAAAACGTATCTTCGTCGAGGAAAGAGATTTTAAAAAGTTTTCCCCCCATCCCCACATAATACAAAGCTAGATACACTAAAACATACATTCAAGAACATACTAGGAACAACAAAGAAAGAAAAGGACAAGACAGACTTGGCGAGGTTGCCATTGTACAGTGCCACCTGGTGGAGATTATAATTCTACAAAATGTGCTGGTATGTTCATTGGCTTTTGTAAATTGTCCCTTGTGATTTGTCCATTTGAAGTAGGACAGCATTTTGACTGTGCCTGGCCCTTGATGGTTCAGGTGAGTGCATGTAGGATTTGTATCTGTGAAATGTATTCAACTACTTGAATATATTGAAGTTCAATGAAGATTTTCAGTAATGACAGAAGTAAAGCAAATAATCCTCGTGGAGCTGGAGCCTCAGATGCTATAATAGATCAAATGGGGGCCCAGAACAATCGCAGCCCATAATTCCATGGAACCTTTTACAGACAGCAAAGCTATCACCCCCAACCCCGAGCTTTACACTCTGTTAAAGCTTGTCATTCTTAAAAGTGAATAAAAAGAAAATTAAAACTGGCATTTATCAATAATGTAAGATAAACAAGTCACTTAAACACTTAATTAAAAAATATTTTAATCTTATTTTTAGTTTGCTTTCTTGCAGCAGTATATTCTCCATTCGCATAAATGCCAATACTGGGCTCCATACAGAATCCAGTGGTGACACTGCCAGAAATAACCAAAATATATGTTCAGCCATTTGCTGAATAAAGGTGGTACCAGCAAAGTCCAGGCCACTGACCTCTGTGCACTGTTAGAAATACTGTTCATCTCCACATTACCAAGCAATTAAAAAAATTGGAGGTTTTGTATTTGAAATTGTTCCTTTTTCTGCTGAATCAATTTGGTGTGTATATTTTGTTATTATTCACAATGGGTGCACCTCTGCAGGATGAAATCAATATATTTATGTTAATTACCAAAGCCAAATAATGATAGATAATCATTGTTTGTGGTCTCCAATTAGGTTGGTGGAAACTTGCATTGCATAATTGCTTTCCAAAAACTGAACTGGCAAAAATTAAGCACTTGGATGATGAACATTGGAAACTTCAGATGTGAACCACGTTCAAAGGTATTGGAATGTGAAGCCAGTAACTCTGCCACTGGTTTGGAAAGAGTTTTAAATGATCATCGAGACCCATCAATGAATGACAAGAATAATAGTGAAGGATTTCAGCAAGCATCTGAATGGAACCACATTTCAAGCCCTTATGAATACAGAGATTGTGGCTCTCCTGAAAGTGAGACGGATAAAGAGAGCATTGAATAAATGTAATGGTGTAAATACAATATGCTTTTGGTATGAATAGTTGGACATAATGATTTGAGCATGATTTAGATTAAGAATTGCAGTTGGTATTAAAAGAATGTGTGATCAATAGAAAGTGACATTGATGTAAGTGCAGTGGAAAACTATTTAAAAATTAAATAAAATGTGATGCAATCAGCCTGTTTGTGTACTGTGCTGCTGCACAAGTGTAGAAATTGGAATCAACATAAGCACATTGAGGGATTATTAATGTTATCTCTTTTTTCAAATTTTCAGTCTTTTTTTTTAAGTAAAGATGAAATCTAGAAACCATTGTAAAGAATCATAATCATCTCTTTTTTAAGAGATTACATTTAAAAATTAATAAAGTGCTCTTCTAATGTATTTAGTATGTGTATTCTTGATTGTAATGTAAATAAGATTTATAGTGTAATTTAATCACAGTGTGAACAATGGCATTGACAATGTTGAAAACAGTTTCAGGCGCAATAGAGAATATTTAATTTATAAATTGGCTATTTGATAAACCATAGGAAATTAAAGAAAAACAAACAATTTTTCACCAATGTTACTTGTAAAAATGTTCATACGGAACTTTATTTAGAATAAGATAATACCTGCCTATATATTCACTATTTTGTTTGCATTTTGTAAAATTAGGATGCCTATTTTCTGACAAGGCGTACAATTAGAGAGTGAAAGACTTCCTTGGCATCCTAATTTTACAACATGCAAACAAAATAGTGAATATATAGGCAGGAACCGCCATTCCCAAAGGTCAAAGGAGGACCTGGCGTGGGGGAACCACCGAGAAGGGGAGGGGGAGGCAGAACAAGGAGTAGCCGATGTGGGATACTTTTGTAACTTTGTCAGCGCCGTTAATGTGGCGACTATTTGCATACCTTGGGTAGGCAAGCAAAGAATTTCACTGTGCCTTGACACATGTGATTAAAGTATACCATTCCATCCAACTACTGATTTAAAGCAAAAATTAGTCTGTTTTATACTAATATTACCATAATAACAACATCCATCAGTTTAATCCAATTATGTATCTTCACAGTATGGGAAGTAATCATATGGAATACTGCAGATTACTTTAAAAACTATTGTTTTTTGGTTACTCCCAAACAACCTGGAAATTAGAGCATGAAGTTAAATAAAAATGTAAACACGCCAAGTGCCAACATATTATTTATTGGGTTTTTATACATTTATATAGTATTTAACAAAATTTATAATAGTTGATAAAGGCATTGAAAGGTAATAGTATTTACATTCTTGGCATTATTTGAACCTCATTTAAGCTGCAAATTTGGTTTCAACACACATCGAAGCTCAGCTATATCAGCTGGAGTAGTTCGACAACAGCCACCTGTAAATGTTTTTAAAAATAATACAATTAATGTTTGTTTTCCAATATTATTAAAGCATAGATTCTAACATCAGTCAACTAGATAAATAGTTATAAATAGTTTTATACCATCTATAAAATACTATTTTAGGTTAATTATGGTCCAGTTTATAATCGGAATCAAGCGATACAAGGTTAGTGTAGGAAGATGGCACAGAGTTAAATGATCAGATGTAATCTTATTGAACTGCAGAGTAGGCAAGAGTGATTGTGGTTCTCCTAAATTTTGATGTACTTTAAACTTGCTGGTGCTGGAGATGGAGAATGCTTAATTGTGTTTGTCTAGAAGTGCTTTTAGGGACCTTAATGCCTCAACTCAAGGCTAGTCACTTATTTGCCTATGTCTGTATCATTTAATCACTGTCAATGCATTGGCAAAGGTGCTGCAGCAAGACAAATAATTAGGGAACCCATTCCTCAAAACTCTCCACTGCCCTCTATTGGAAAGTTCACAAATGTGATCGTTCTTGGGGGATAGTTTTGATGCACTTGCAGTCGCGGGACTCGGCACTCACCAGCTTAAATCACAAAGAATAATGTACAGTACCAGAGGTGACTTGAGTTAATGAAAGTCCATTAACCACATCCAGAAAACAGACACAGAATGATTTTGCAATTATATATATTATCTCCCAAACATTTACTTTTGAAATGCAGTTAGTGCTATGCAGCCAGCCAATTTGCATTTAGAGTTGACAAAAATAAGCAGAGCAAACAATGAGCTGAATAATGAATTAGTCTATCAGGGAGACAGGGTGAAAATGATGACAGGACGTTAGACCATTTTTAGATAATTTAAAAGACATTAGAACTCTACAAAAAAGCCAAGTCTCTTTTAAATTTTCCAAATAGACATTGCCTTGGCTTATTTTAAAAGTGACATATTCAAGTGTACATTCTTTACTAATGCATAGAAATATCCCAATACATGGGCTCAAGTCCTAGACCACTGTGTATGACACGATTGAATGTGTATCTACTGAAAATGTATGTGCAGTTTTAATTTTGTACTAGAATGGGGTGGACCCGTTGGGCCCAAACCTCTCCTGCATTGGTCTAGCACTTCCCCCCACTCACCCCTCCATTCCCCCTCTCCACTCTTAGGGGCTCTCCGGCACGCCGCCATTCCTGCCCCGCAGTTCCTCTCTTCATTGGGGGGGGGGGGCGGGAACCTCCCTCTCCTTCCGGTCCTGCCTCTTCCGCTCCATCCCCCCACCCCTCATTGATCTCCCCACTCCTGCCTGGCGTAAAGACTTTACTGTTTTACCACTAACTTTGTTGCATTGTTGTCTGCCTAGAGAAAACGAACTTTAACAGCCGCCGCTCCCGTCACTCGTGCGGGACCCGTCCTGTCCCCTCCTTCCAGTCCCGCAACTTCAACCCCCCTCCCCAACTCATTGGCCGCCACTCCCGCCAATCAAATGGCGATCTCAAAATGGCAATCTCACGTATGGCCCATTGGGTTCCCATTGTGACATCAAACAGGCGTGGCTGACGGGCACGGTAAGTGGAAAAGGGATTTAAAGTTTAAAATGTCAATAACTTAAAAAATATAACAACAATTTGAATGAAATCTGCTACTTGCACACCGTAGGCCAATGGTGAGTAAGGTGGGCCTAAAATCGTTGTGCTATCGTGTACCGTTTTGATTGTATTTCGCAAACAAACATAGAAGATGAGAGTTTTAGTAATATAATAGATGTCATTTTTTAATTTTAAATAAAGTTTATTTTTGTGAAAGGAAATAAAACTTTAAGCCACAACCTTTTGGTTCGGATACTAACTGATCTTTAGGAGGAAGGAAATTATGGAGAAAAGATGGGGTTTTTTTCACATCAGCTTTCAGATATGAAAAGCAAGTGATGAAATTAGAACGGACGGGCATTTCTGTGGCCACAGTAAAGCATTCCTGTGCCCCCTGTGGTGCCAGGGTCAAGGATATCTCAATCTGCTTCAGAAGATTCTAAAAGGGGATGAAGAACAGCACATAATGGCATTTATAACAATATAGAAAAGGCGACGCAGCTTTGCATATTGAATTTAAGGAGTTTGGCAAAAGGTGGAAAACCAGAACCCTAATTTTGGGGATTATTTCCTGCAGTGTGCTATAAAGGGAGAAGAAAACATCGCCAAACAGAAGATGCAGGTAGGACCAGTGTGATTAGTTGTACTGAAAGAGAATCAATATCGTTTCAGGGAGGCTTGCTCATCCTACTCCGGAGGGTTTAAATTACTTTGGAGACAGTGGGAGGTGGAATCAGCAGCAGTGGAGCAGGTGGGGAGATGTAAATGTAGAGTTTAAATCGAGTATGCTTTATGGTCAGAGCAGCCAGATTAGGGAGCAAGGGAGGGCCTACAGGCTCAACTGCATTTACTTTAATGCAGGGAGCATTATTAATAAATTGGATAAGCTTAGAACATGGATCGGTTCTTGGAATTATGATATTGCAAACACACAAAACAATGGTTGAGGGAGGGACAGAGCTGAATGTTCTGGGAAAAGAGGCAGGCTTTTCGCTCCAGTGATTAGGGCGAACATCACAGCAGTATTTAAGGGTGGATATCTTGGTGGCTTCATCCAATGAGGTCAAATAGATAGTAATTAGAGTACGAGAGGGGTTAAACCAGACCTCCCAATCGTCAGCTGGAATTAGAAAAACACTTTTATAAGCAAAATGCAGAAAAGTGAGAAGTGGGAGTTTAACTTTCCCATAGTGAATGGAATTGCATTTGTGCAAGAGGCTGCGATGGAATTAAATCCATCTAAGAAAAGTGTTTGCAACAATGTGTGGAGTCCTACTAGAGATGGGGCTATACTCAATTTTAGGAAATGAAACTGGATAAGTGGTAGAAGTGTTGGTGGGCTAGACTTTGGATATAGTGACCATAATTCTTTGTTTCAAGGTAGTTATGGAGAGAAATACAGTTGGTCCTCAAGTTATGGTCCTAAATTATGAGAATGCTGATTTCAATGGCATAAGAGAAGATCTGGCAAAAATAGATTGTAGATGCTTGCAGTTAAAATGATACCTAACAAGTGGGAATCTTTGAAAAGAAAGCTGATAAGAGCTAAAGCAAGTTATTTCAGAAAGTCAAAAATGGTAAGGTTGGGAAACATTGGATGATAAGGAGGGGTATGTTTATAGTCTGGAGCAAGTCAGTATTAAGGTAGAGATGTTAAATGTCTTTGAAGGCATCAGAGTGAATACATCTGCTGGTCCTGTTGAGATCTCCTTGGGATGTTTTGGGAAGCAAGGGAGAAGATAGCTGGGACTCGAATGGAGACTTTGCGGTGACACTGACAGACTTGTATTCCTAGGAGACGATGATGTCCAATTACTGCAGGAGGTTATATGGAAACAGTAGATACAAGGAACTGCAAATGCTGGTTTACAAAAAAAGACAGTGCGGGAGTAACTCAGCAGGTCAGGCAGCATCTCTGGAGAACAGAGATAGACAATTTTTCGGGTTGGGAAACAGTTCTTCAGACTGATGCTGGAAGAGAGGTGGAGGCAGGACAAAGCGAGCTGCTCTCGCAGCTGCGGCTTGCCTGCAGTCCGTTGTCTTTTGTGTTTTTTGTTGTTTTTGTCTTAATTGTAGTTTAAATATGATGTAGTGTTTGCGGTTGTGTGTCATGGGGGGGGTGGGAACTGTAACATTGTCTCCCCCGAACGGAGACCCGACCTTTGTTTCTGTGTCGTGTCTCCGTTCCCGCTGCGGCCTACCACCGGCCATGCACCTGGAGCTGGCGGCCTCCGGCTGGGACCACCTGGGCTCTGGTTCGCAGAGCCCGCGGCCCAGACTCACCACCTGCGGCGCTAGCTGCCTTCGGATGCTGCGGGAGCGGCTGCGACTCATCTCCGGCGCGGGCCGCCTGGACGTCGGAAGCCCGCAGGCCCCTGGGTGGGGGCCGACATCGGGAGCTCCGGCAGCGGCAGCGTTTTCGCCCGTCCCGAATCGCGGGGCTTGGGTCGGCCCGCCGCGGAGATTTCACCGTCCAGCACGACCTGGAATAGGCCATGGGATTTTCTCCGCCCGGCGGGGGCTTCAATGTCGGGAGCCCCGACCGCCCCGACGTGGCAAATCCAACAGCCTGACCGCGGGAGAAGACGGCAGGGGAAGAGAAAAAGACATTCTGGCCTTCCATCACAGTGAGGAGGTGACTGGAGGAGACTCACTGTGATGGATGTTTCTTTTGTTTGGTGTTGGTTTATGATTGTATGTGTTATTGCATTTTTATTGATTATTCTTATTGGTCTTATTGTTGAACTGCGGGTAAATTTTCATTTCACTGCACATTTATGTGTATGTGACAAATAAATGACTATTGACTATTGAAGTGGTAGGCAGATACAGGCGAGATGGGTTAAAAAAGGCCAAAGGTAAAAAAGACAAAAACGCGTGAGATAAGGATAGACATTGTGTTATCATCGTGAATCATGTGTAATATAAATAGTGTTCTCTAATTCATCAATCACATTATATCCAATTCAATTTTTGGAAACAAATGGTGTGGGAGAGCAACCTGTACTGCTCATTTATTTTATATTTTTGATCTTGTTGTACGAGTATTAAAGTGAGTATTTAATGTGCAATTAGCTAAAAGCAAATCACCATGTCTGCAATTAAAATTTATTTCACCATATTCTCAATATATATTTTCAACTATTTCAAGTGATGCAAAATGATTCTCAGTATAGCATCAGTTATAAAGGTGATAATTAAACTTGAATTGAACATCTTTCCTGGAAAACTACTTACTTCGTAACTATTTTTTAGCTGATATCTTCTTGATCTGTCAGATAACTCAGGTTTATAAAAACTTACCAATCCATTTAGCACCGAGTTCTTTCCATTCCAATGCAAGCTCTGCAAGTTGACTTTTGACTGGACCATTTCCCCAGCTGGTTTTGGAAAATGAGAAGAATTTGAAATTACAAATTTAAGAAAAAATTATATTATACACAATATAGCAAAAATTGGAGAAAATCATTGTACACCTTTTCATTACCTAATTTCCCCAAATTATCATATTCTTCCTGATATAAATCATAACTGTAAATGTGGCTTTAAAAAAGCAATATGGCCATGCAAGTATAAATCCCAGTGAAGTCTTTCTATCTATTTCATCAATTTGTACAAGAGCCAAGCACAACAAAAGCCAAAAACTAACGGTTTTGAAAAAGGATCAATTATAAATGTCATGCTACATTATGCAAGAACTTGCAACTAGAAGAATAGTCTACCTTTTCAAAGAGGACATAAAGTCTGACTGAATTTATATGGAGGGATATTACTTTCATTTCTTACTAAAGGGATAAGATGTTACATCTTGCATTGTAATTTTATTTTTACAAAATAACCATTTCGACATTTGTTGATGTAAATGACGCACCCTGTATTAGGGTTCCAACTTTCTCCACGATTTGGATATATAATCCATCCTCCTTTTGGACGCTTATTTTGTTCAACAGTTGCAAGGAGCGAACTAACTATATCTGGAGGGCAGCAGTTTAATCCCACGGCCACCAGCTGATCAGAATTGATTACAAATTTCACAGCATCAGCAAACCTTTCTCCATGGGAAATATATTGTTCATCCTGCAAAGTAATAAGAAAATTATTGTAAAAAATTTCACTACAAAGCTGCCAAAATCCGTATCGAAAATAACAACCCAGAGACTAAAACAGCTTGCAGAAAGGTAGGTTTATGTGTGGTGGAGGCAAGGGGTGGGTAAGGAATGCATGGGAAGGAGCTATAATATGGAGAATGAAAGTTCACACAGTAATTGCATTATTGTTGTAGAATCCAAAACTCCCTCCTGGCCCCATAATGCTAATTTTTCAGACCATTCCCTAACCTTCTGATTCATTTTGCACTGACAGTCCATAGTGCTCCATCTGAACCTTTATGAGTGCACACGTCATGTGCATAAAAATACACGGCTATCAAAAGATCTCAAGAACTATAAGGTGAAGTCAGGAAAGTTGAAAGGTTAACCAACTCATTTTGATCCCACTATCAGCTTTCTACCAAGTTGCAGCACAACACAACCCATCTTAAAGTCAATATTTCACAGAATCATAGAATGGTTACAGCAAGGAAGACAGTTTAGTCTATCGCGTCACCACCAGCTTTGGCTGATCTCACCTGACATTGTCTTCTCATGAGGTTTAACAATTCTTAATCAGGTCAACAGAACAGGGAGGCAGGTTCTTCTTGTGATGTGTGCATGGGTGCGTGGAGCACTTGCAATGGGGAGGGTGACTTCTCAAAGTGGATCTAACATGAGATGGATAATCTATATTTTAGCCTGTTCTTTCCAGTAAAATAGACTTGGGACCTGCACAGAAGTTCCTCAATTTTTATTGTGTAAACTAAACTTCAGAAAAGAATCCCTTAATGACAATTAGTATTCCAATAACATTTGTTCCCAGAAAATTCATCCAATCAGTCAAACAACAGATTCCAGAGTAAATGCCAGTACAATATCCCCAATATTAATGTCCAAATTACACTTGCTGGGCAAGTATTTTTATACGGTTGACATCAGATTCTATTCTTCAACAAACTCTACTCTGAAGTTTGTCACAGGAGATTTACAGGGGAAAATATTGAAATAAGCTACTTTGATTCTTGGGAATCCCTGTCCTGAGGCCAGTCAGAATGAATGATGAGTATCCAGAATGGTACTGAGAACCCAGTATCAATGCACGGGAAACAAACAAAAGCATGATGTGACAAACTGTGCATTCCCCCACCACTTCTGGCAACTCGTGCCCCATTTGCGGAAAAGTCTGTAGGTCCGATATAGATCGACAAAACTGGAATCGAAGTAAGTCACTGTTGTTCCCAAGGGACAACCCAAGAGAGAAATTCTGGTGCCTACCTTCACTTCCAATCAGAAAGACACCAGATTGGCAGAGTGGTTTGCTGAAAACATGGTCAGCTACCATTAATTTCCCACTCGCCAGCAAAGTCAACAGTTTACTGTGCGGCTGAGAACAAAAATCGGTAAGTGGCTCCTACAAGTTAACAATACAATTTTGCTGAGATGTTTCTGTGCTACAGCCAATGATTCTGCACCATCCAGCAAGCATTGGTTTACATTAATCCACATTCCCATCGTCTACCCTCAGATTCGACCACTTACCAACACGTTAGTGGCTAATTAATTTACCAATTTACATGCCTTTGGGATATGAGAAATCCATCTGAAGGGAACCCACAGTCCCAGGAAGAAATGCAAACTCCACACAGACACCACCAGAAGTTAGGATCAAGCCTAGGTCATGCGAACTGTGATCTGTCAATGCCCTAAATGCATATTAATAATTTGATACAGAATAAAAAGATAATTTCATCAATTTCTTCAGTTTTAGGTCAATGTGACCATTGAGGGAAAGAACTAAATCAGCACCGCACATGACTTTCAACAGCTTTAATGTGACCTACCATTAATAACCAGTAAATGAGCATGCAAACAATGGAGAGTAAAATAATGTGACAACGACTTATAACTACATGGTTACAGTAGAAAGGGGCATTCTGTAAGTATCAGAGCACAGTCTTTATGAGCTGTTGCCTTTCTCCCCATTTGATGTGACTGTGCACGTTATTGAATAATCTTCTATGTGTTCTCCAGGTACATTGGAGGGGAAAGGGGAGATGGTGCTGGCAACAACAGGCACACTAAAATGGGTAAAATCTCAACAAATTCAGATTCCATCACAAGTTCCACTCTGCTGACAAACATCAAGCTTTAAATACTGCCTGGACCCAAGATTCTCAGTATCTATGAAGTCTCCCACTGTCAATACTTTGTTAGTTTAAAACGAGGAAGTACTTGAGGCAAGTCCAATAACAATATTTAAAAGACATTTGGACAGGTACATGGATCGAAAAGGTTGAGTGGGATAGAAACTAAATGCGAGCAAAGATAAATGATAAATAGCTTAGATGGGGCATCTTGGGTGGTATAGACAAGTTGGGCTGAAGAGCCTGTTTCTGTGTTGTATGACTGTGACTCTATGACAAACTCAAAATGAACTGATTTTGAATAAAGCTCACACTCACAGAGTGATAGAGAGAGATCGCACTGCAGCAGCACATCAACCCATCAAGTACCCAATACACCAATCCTATCCCAACCCATTTTATCCTACCCTACCCTATACCCATTCTCATCATTCCCCTCAGATTCTACTACTCATCTTTACAGTGGGAACAATTTGAAGTGGCCAATTAACCTCCCAACCCATTTCTTGGGGGAGAGATGAAGCAAGTTCACCCAGTGGAAACCACACAGTCACAGGAAGAACATGTAAACTCCAGAGACAGCTCCAGAGGTCCAGAACTCTGATTACTGGAGCTGTGAGACAGTAGCCCCATTAGCTACGCCACTGTGTCACCCTTGAGCTTACTTATTTATTGCCGTTCTGCAATAACTCAACATGCTAAATTGTTAACACTCTCAAATCTTTCAGCATAATCCCTGACTGGTTTGACATAACCCAAAGCAGGTTAAGTCTAATTATAAAACTAAACCTTGACTGATTTACAAATCAATTAAAAAATGCTAATTATTATTCAACTTTGATTAAATACTTTGCAGGAAAATGACAGCCAGCCTTTACTGTTTGGGAATTCTCTAAGAAGTTCCACCAGAGCTTCTCCTTCCTTCTGACTGGGAATTGTTTCCATAGCAATGAGATCCGCTCCTGCTGTTATTAAGGACTGCATCTGAGGTCGATGCCAAGTCTTTAATTCCTGTAACAAGCCAAAAAGATTATACAGCATTTCAAACATAAATGAAACATATTAAGGATAAGTATCTGTGGAGTTAAGGCCAGCAGTTACAAAATTATTACATTTTAAACTTTTTTTGGTCGTACATTCCTCTGGTTGTTTTTATTAAAACATACACAGTATTAATGCTATCATGAGTGTAAATCAGAAAAGGCTATGCCATATCTTAATTCTCATTAAATATTTATATATCACATCTATTAGGGCAAATAAAGTTTACATTAGTACAAGTTTACGCAAGTCAACTATTGTGTAAGTCAGGGAATGCCTGCAGTTTTATAGGAAAGTGCCAATAGAATGGGTATGGTTAGTGGAGATGGAACACCACATCAAAAATCGCAAATGGAACTTGTGAAGAGAATGTTGAAAGAGCGGAGGGGAAGATGGATTTGGTGGTGAAATTTTGCTAGCTGACAAGCAGTATTCCCACATTTCTTTCAACCTTCTTGAATTATTAAATTCAAGTTCACTGGGTGGCATAGCGGTTGAGTTGCTGCCTTCCAGCACCAAAGACCGAGGTTTGATCCTGACTATGGGTGCTGTCTGTACGGAGCTTGTACGTCCATACTGTGAGCACGTGGGTTTCATCTGGGTGCTCCGGTTTCCTCCAACATCCCAAAGACGTGCAGGTATTTAGGTTAAATAGCCCTACATAGACCATATTGTGTATGATAGAACTAGCATATGAGTGATTGTGGTCGTTGTGGACTTGGTGGGCCAAAAGGCATGTATCCACGCTGATCCCTTAAATTCATGACCAACAGATCACTACTATACCGAAATCAGCAAAAATATTAAAAGAAAATCCCAAATCTAACATCCGAGTAAACCCTCGAAAGACTACTGTGGCATATAATTATTTCCTGATTTTATATCAAACTCTGTTCTATGTAAGGTGCTTGTAATTTTCTTGTTGTCCATTGGTATATATTTAATTACACTAATTTATTTTCCATATCATAAATAATGCTATCTACTTTTCCAACATCATTCTTACCTTTAAAATCAAGTTCAAAATCAAGTTCAAATCAATTTCAAAACCACAGCACAAAGACTGGCAGCCAGCTTAGCAAAATGCGAGTGTGGCTTTATTGCACATAATGGTTTGTCAATTATACATTTAACTGCAGAATTGTTTGTATGTGTTACAAAAGATCCCCTGCACTTGAAGTGGAGAACTGTGAGCAGCAATAATCTTTCCACAAACAAAACCACCAAAAGTATCATCAATTAATTTATATTTTTGTGATATCTTGCTGCTTTCAAATGACATACTATATGTTGAATAATTGTGTCTGCACTTCAAAAATAATTAATTAATTGCACAGATGTGAGAAATGCAACATAAAGGCATGGTGTGTTTCTATTTCTAAAGTTGATTTATCAGCACATTAATTTCCCTCTCCAGTTGAAACCTAAAAATACAAGTCTAGCTATTGCCCCAATGTTGCAGATCAGATGTCATCTCAGAAGCACGGCCAAACATCTTCAGGATTATACAACTCTGGCAAAAATAATGCAATTCTACTTCTCAGCTTAAAAAGACTTTTACATTTTCAGTCGTCCCTTCCACACTGAAAGTTACACACAAAATATTTTTTTTAATCTATCCATACCAGAAAATGGTCTGTTAAAAATAAGTAACTGGACATGGGTGACATTCCCAGGTCTGGATTTTACTTATTAAGAGGGTATTAAAAGTTAATCATTTGCTGTAGAGCTATATCAGATCCCTTCCCAAATGTGATTTCACAAGCTGCCATTTTGCCGACTAGACTCTCAAGCACTCATGATAAAGTACAATCATATCTATTCCTTCATCAGATGTTTAAGAACCATGGAGATCTTAGTCTGAGACAATTTCGGGAGAAGGAGGGAAATTTAAAATTAAGGTGACATTTCTTATTCGGTAGTTTGTTAATCTTTGGAATTCTCCGTGCCAGAGAATTATGATATTCTGTCACTGTACATTAAATTCATAGATTAATGCATTTGTGGGATCAAAGAAAATAAAAAATTAACGGAAGAGGTAACCTGGTGAGCAAGAATCAAAATAATTTTATGAGCATATGTCTTGCAATGGTATTTACTGGATAAGATACTAAACAAATCAAGTACTTGCTAAGTCATTGAAACAAAATAATGCACAATTTGCTCCATACCTCTTTAGTCATCTGATCAACATAGTCACCTGAATATTCAGAACCATCATGCAAAGAAGCTCCATAAGGCCCAATGGAGCCTGCAACGAGGGGCATTGCTCTCTCTATAAAAAAAGTACCAACATTTTTGTCAGTTGTTAATAATCTAACATAAGCAAACTGAATTAAATGCATTATCAAACCTAAAAAAAGGGTATATTTCAAAGATAAGTACATTTTAATCTCTGACTAGAGTAGACATATTGCTCAGGAAATTCTCCACTGGTGTGGCGTTAGTTGTTCACAAACAGTCAGGTGGTCAATGTGCTAAAATCAACTTACGGGTTAGTAAGGTCATGGCCAAGATTTATACTCCACATTGTTAATTTGTCACTCTTTCTAAAGTCCATATGCTGATATTGAGTTCGGACAAGATCATGCCGGGGTTATGACACACATTGTAATCAAATAATTTACTCATGTTTACTGTTAAGCATCACCTAAAAGGAACCGCTTAAGCGAAATATTGAAAGGTAGTTGACACCCCTTGCACTATACCCATGTACGAGTCTGTGAGGCCCATTTCTAGGTGAAGGCAAAGACTGCTGCGTGTGTACAAGTCAAACGATCCCGAGGGGTACAGGAAAGCTCGCTATGATATTTGCAAAGCCATCAGGAATGACAAAAGACAATACCAGGACATACTTGAGTCCCAGTATAATCACTTGGACCAAGTGTGTCAGGGCCCGAATGGCTGCATAGTGACGTCAGGCAGCATCGCTGATGATAGTGGGACCTCTCTGATGAACTTAATGCATTATATTCTCACTTTGAGCAGAAGGCCAACAGGGCTATATCTGTCCCATCAGAGGCAAGTGTGCCTTTTCACAGGGTTACTGTTGCAGAAGTTAAATGGAATGGAATACTTTATTGTCACATGCGACTAGGCACAGTGAAATTCTTTGCTTGCAAACCCAATGTATACAAATAGCAGGGCGCTGACAAAGTTACAAAGCACGCCGGCTCCTCCTTTTGTTCTTCCCACCCCCCCCCCTAGCAGTTCCCCGCCATGCCGGGTCTTCCGTTGTTCTCCCCCCACCCCCTCACCGTGTCCTCCATAGTTCTTCCCTTTCCCCCTCACAGCAGTCCTTTACGCTCTCATCGACCATGGATCGACCCGTGAGGTTTCACCACCGCCGAAGCCCCATCGTCACGAGGCTTCACTGTTGCCGCCGCTTCACCGCTGCCGAGGCCTCACCACTGTTGACACCCCACTTTGCTCCTATGTGGTGCCGACCCGGGCCCCAGCGGCCGACCCGGGCCCCGCCGACCCGGGCCCCACCGACCTGGGGCCGCGGGCCGACCTGGACTCCGACCTGCGAGGCCCGGCTCCTCCGTCTGACACGCGAGACCCCGGCCGGGCGCCGACCCGGGCTTCTACACGGTGATCCAGGAGGCATCGAGACCGCAGCACTTCGATAAAGGCCTCCGGCCACGTTCCCAGTCCACAGCCATGGGTGAAGATTGACCTTCTTGAGGGTGAACCCACAGATATCAACTGGCCCAGTCCCTGGCCACACGCTTAGGAACTGCGTGGACCAACTAGTGGGAGTATACATGGACATTGTTAATCGCTCCATACTCCGTTCTTAGGTACCCACTTGCTACAAGAAAATCACTATCATCCCGGTGCCAAAGAAAAACAAGATCTCATGCGATAATGAGATTATCGAGTGGTCTTAACATCCACCATCAGTGGTCTTCACATCCAGCCTACCAAGCAACCTTGGCCCACTGCAGTTGGGCAACCGCAGCAGCAAGACCATGGCTGATGCCCTTGTCCATGGTCCTACACTCATCCCTGGAACACCTGGATACCAAGTACATCTACGTCAGATTCCTATTCATAGACTACAGCTCTGCTTTCAATTATCCCAACCAAGCTCATCTCCAAACTCATGGAACTTACAATCAGCACTCCGCTCTGTTAATGGATCATCAACTTCCTGACCAACAAACCACAATCAGCGAGGATAGAGGACAAATCATCCTCTACAATAAACCTCAACACTGGTGACCTGCAAGAATGCGTTCTCAGCCCTATATTCCTTGTAATGCCATGACTATGCAGCCAAATATTAATCCAACACAATTTGTAAGTTCGCAGACGACACCAACGTAGTGTTCTAGATATCAAATAATGACAAGATGGAGGACAGGAACGAGATTGAATACCTCGTAACCTGGTGCCAAAACAACAACCACTCCCTCAATGTCAGCAAGATAAAGGATTGTGATTGACTTCAGCCAACAAAGCAGTACACAAACCCTGGTATACATTGATGACATCAAACTAGAAATAGTCGAAAGCTTCAAGTTCTTAGGAATAATTATTACCAGCAATTATCCTGGACCAGCTATAGCTATTGAAGATATGGCCAAGAAAGCACACCGATGCCTTTACTTCCGTAAAAGGCTCGTCCCCATCAACCCAATGATTCAATGATACTTTACTGTCACATGTACCTAGGTACAGTGAAATGCTTTGTTTTGCATACAACCTGGTAAAATCATACAGCAGATCTCACTTAGGCAGTACACAAGAGTCACCACGTTTCTGGCACCAACAAAGTTACATAAAGTTTATCGAACATGCGTATCTGGTCGCAGCGGCGAACCAGGCCTACCGCCGCTTATGTCCGCAGGCAGCCCCCCGCTGGGTCCCCCCATCGTTCCCGGCGCCCCCTGCCACGTCCCCCCCTTCGTTCTTGGCACCCCTGCGGGGTCCCCCCTTTGTTCTCGGCAGCCCACCGTCAGGTAGCTCTCGGCAGCGCGGGTCCCCCTACGCTCTCAATGGTCCCCTTCACTCTCGGCAGCGCGGGTCCCCCTACGCTCTCGACGGTCCCCCTCACTCTCGGCGGACCTCCTCTCTCTCGACGGCATCGGTCCAGTCAATGCCAATGGCTCGGGTCCAAGTTTGGTGACCATGGTGAGCGATACAGGCCTACCGGCAGGTCCTCCGTCATTGGTCCATGGCGGGCGATCCTCGGTGTGCGAGTCCTTGGACCACGGTGTGGGGTGACCGGACCTGGCGGGTGTGTCCTCCATCTTCAGTCTGCCTCAGGCGAGCTGGGCCTGCTGGCGGGCTTGGCGTCTGCTTGCTGGGACACTAGGGACAATTTACAAATTATACCAAGCCAATTAGCCTACAAACCAGTACACCTTTGGAGTGAGGGAGGAAACTGGAGCTCCCAGAGAAAACCCACGCAGGTCATGGGGAGAACGTACAAACTGCATACAGACTCCATAGTCAGGATTGAACCCAGGTCCCTGGCATTGAGAAAAATTCTACTCATCTAATATTTAATGTCAGACATTCATCAGAAACAGTAAAGGGTTAAGAGGATTGGTGGTGAGATAGAACTGAACTTCACATGGGAAATAGTGCAGTATAGAAGATGGCAACAACATTATAATGTTGATGATCCAGTAACATGACTTTCAGATAATTTAATTCAAATTCCCTCATGGCAGTGATGAATTCAAATTCAATCAATTAAGTAATTTCTGGCTTTAATGATGCAGATCATAGAATTCCCAAATACTTGTAAAACATAGAAACATAGAAAATAGGTGCAGGAGTAGGCCATTCGGCCCTTTGTGCCTGCACCGCCATTCAATATGATCATGGCTGATCATCCAGCTCAGTAGCCTGTACCTGCCTTCTCTCCATACCCCCTGATCCCTTTAGCAAAAAGGGCCACATCTAACTCCCTCTTAAATATAGCCAATGAACTGGCCTCAACTACCTTCTGTGGCAGAGAATTCCACAGACTCACCACTCTCTGTGTGAAGAAATGTTTTCTCATCTCGGTCCTAAAAGACTTCCCCCTTATCCTTAAGCTGTGACCCCTGGTTCTGGACTCCCCCAACATCGGGAACAATCTTCCCGCATCTAGCCTCTCCAACCCCTTAAGAATTTTATATGTTTCTATAAGATCCCCCCTCAGTCTTCTAAATTCCAGCGAGTACAAGCCCAGTCTATCCAGTCTTTCCTCATATGAAAGTCCCGCCATCCCAGGGATCAATCTGGTGAACCTTCTCTGTACTCCCTCTAAGGGAAGAACGTCTTTCCTCAGGTTAGGAGACCAAAACTGCACACAATACTCCAGGTTGGTGTAAAGACCCCGCTAGTCCTACTCCTACTACCCTTTGAAGGAAAGAAATGTACAAATTTACCCAAAGAGAATTCCATGAGTCTCTGAACCGGAAATGTGATTGAATCTTAAACCACCCCTTAAAATAGCCAAGTAAGCCAGAGATCAAGGTCAATTGGACATGTAACTGTTGCACCACAGCGCTATCCATCGATTTCCAGCTGGCCGCAAGTCAGAATTCATGAGGTACAACATCATTATTCTCATCTCAGCAGAAGAGAAAAGAGGAAAGAGGTCAGATATCAGCAACTCATCTCGCTGTTCGTTCACAGGAGCCATGGCTGCAATTGAGCAAGTGGACAAAGCAATTGTAAATGCTATTAGGTTGGCTAGGAAGCTGCCCTCTTTCTTCTCCTTGTTGTTCTAATGAGTCTTTTGCTATTCATCAGAAAGGATACAGGCATAAAAGAGTTGACAATGCCAGGCAGCAGGGGTATTCAAGTCAAAGCCTCCCTGTACAAACGCAATGTTGATATGGTCTGCTCATACCTACTTTTGGACTGCAATTGATCAGTATCTGCGTAAAAAGGAACTGCAGATGCTGGCTGGTTCAAACCGGATAGACACAAAAAGAGGCAACATCTCTGGAGAGAAGGAATGGGTGACGTTTCGGGTCGACACCCTTCTTCAGCATCTGTAACTAGTTTAAATATACCAGCAAATGCAAGACCACATCTTTTGGCAACTGCTCTAATCTATCCTCTCACTGTCACGTTGAATTGCTTGACACAGTTGGGAATCTAGTTCTGCAGAACCAGGGCACATAGTAAGAAGGGGCTGCAGTGAAAAGCCAAGATGAAACAAGAGTTGGGAAACTGAGAGCAACATTTCTTCTCAATGGCAGAAAGGAACCTGGTCATCAGGTGTAGGCGCACTCCGTGTTGCAATATATGGCACAGGTATGGTCTATGCCCCGCTCAGTGGCAGGCATTTTCCATTTTGGTTTGGAGATTCAAAATGGATTGTGATCGTCCAGATATAATGTATAGGTCATAAGAGGAAAGAGGGTGGAGGAAATTAAACCAACGCAGCAGTCATCCAGTTGGCCATCTTTGTGTTTGGCTGCATCAATTGCTTTGAGTACGCAAAACTCTATGTGTCAAACTCTACATGTCTGTGTTTCCTTATCACAGAGTATTGATATTCAGCCTGAGTGTGCCATATCACCTGTGACTGCTACTATTTCTGTAGAAAATCATATTTGATCACGTGAATGGTACAGTGATCTGCATGGTATGTTATGAAGGGCCCCCATGGGAGGAGACAATGGATTCTATTGAATGGTTTCCCCATGAAACTGTCAAAATCATTTGGCATACTGCCTTTACACCAGAACACCCAAACAAGCACCAGGACCTCGCTTGGCTGGTGGAGAGAAGGGTCTTTTCTGTCAGATCCTTCATACATGGACAGAACCTGGGTAGAGGTATGGATAAGATGGTCATCCACCTTCTTGTGGACTGTGATTTTGCTAAAAGGGTCCATAAAAGGATGCAGTACACTTTGTCGACATTCATCCCAACTGACAGCACGAGACAGAAATGTGTTCTACAGGCTATTCTCTTATTGCAAACAGTGGCAAATGCTACAAGATTGTCAACATGTGGACAGATGCAGTTTAGTCTGCTTGCAACTTGATGGTTTTCCAGTGCAATACGATGCACTGGCAGATTAAGTGTCGTGCTACCAACTGGCATATTCTAAGGCATGGGAGTATAGTCTGGGGATGCACCAAAGATTTGTACATGCACATAAAGACTGTGAGAAAAGACATACGTCTGGACACTGAAGAACTGGGGCCTGTTTAACTATCTCTCACACATTTCCGTCATGAAATGTTTGAGGAATGAAACATTAATGATGTCAGCATATAAGTGTCAGCATATAAATCATATAGCATATAATGAATTGCATGGTACAGTGAATGAGGATTACAGCCTGTTGTGATTGTAGTACAGTGTATTTTATGAATAACATATTTTTGGAATAAATCCTCACTTTTCCAGTAATCCTCACATCCTGTAAAACAATCAAGGGGTGGACAACAGTGATGCTTTACCCATTAACATCACTTGATCAAAAATAAAGTATTATGAAATAATATTTCTGCTTTAGTAAGAGATATTAAAACTGAATGCTTTAGAAAATGTATAGGTCTTACAGGTGTTATTCTAAAAACTGTATTTCCTATCAATAAGTCAAAATTTACTTGTAAACTTTCATTAATCAGTTTGATAAAAATATTTACAAAACTTCTACACCACCCATTGTTTATATTATCTTGATGTTAAAAAACATATCTAAAAACATACAATATCTGCCAAATTTAAAAGCAAATACTGCACAATTTACCTGAGCTTCTGGATTCTGAGAGAAACTCAGTAATAGCCTCTTTGGCAAGTTGTACTCCTGACTGCAAGAGCTGGTCAGCTTTTTCTGACGTCAAACCAAGATACTTCATAAATCCTGCCACACTCCCCTGGTATGTGGCTGTGGTGATGACATCAGCTCCACAAGAAAGGTAACTAGAAACAAAATAATACATTAGAAATAGATTTTATCCCCCAAAGTAAACTGAGCTATCATTACCAGTTGAACACAATCCGGTCGATTTTGCCAAATTTAATAAAAAGAACCTTCTGGGTAAGTGGGATAAAATATTACTTTGGATTTTTGTCTTTTAATACTCTACTGGTGACGTCTTCAATGTATGGAAACTTTCACCAACTATATTAGCAGTCAGAGGTAAAATGGCTAAAAATCATGAGTTATAGATACCACTCAGTAACTTTATTTACAGTTAACAACTTTTCAGTTTGCTGCTAAGTCACAATAAATCTTCCAAAATAACCTTTCTTGGCACTGAATGTTTTAAAATCAATAAATTTGCTGTGAACAGCGAGTAGACAACTATTACAGGCAGCGGTATGGATAAGATGGTCATCCACTTTCTTGTGGACTGTGGAGAACTATTAAAAAACTATTCAACTATCCTTTGCAATATATAGCTTACACGTGGTGCAAGTTTTGATCTTGAAGATCTATTTAGTTTGTTTGCTTTACAGCATTTATAACTTGGGCTGCCAAATAGTGCAACTCTTTTTGCATCCAACTCATGCAATATGGCCACTGCATTGTTAGGCTTTAATATTTCTCATGTCCTGCTTGCTCTAAAGTTCACTGTTGTACAACCCTCTGGTTTCTACAAGCCTGAGTGAGAATTTAATGCATAATATCTGTTAATGCAGTATTGCATCCAGATCAAATGAAACTCATTATTTTAATAGCTAAATAAATTATTGTGAAACTCTTTTAACTATTTCCAGGGCAAAAGAATAAGTATAGACCTTCAGTTTTTATCTATTATCCAGGTGTTAAGATAAAGGTTAAATACATGTATGAAATCAATCCAACCAAATTTATAACTATCACTGTCTCAAATACAAAAGTCATTTTAGAAATACACTTTGTGAATTCTCAATGTACACAATATTATACACACCATCTCAATGTTCACAACATTGAGCATGTACTATTCAGCGTTATAACTGATCTCTGTTTCATCCCATTAAACTCAGTCTTATCCTAGTTTAAATGTTATTTTGTATATTTCCCTTTCAAATGTGTGTGTACAAAAGAGAAAGGAGTATGTCTTCCACAAACTCTTACATCGCAAGCAGTTAGTGAATACCTGTACAGAGTCAGCTGCCAATGCCTTGCTCATGCCATGTTTCTGACATTCTCCACAACTACATTCAGTTGTTCTTTTTTAACCATTGAAGAAAAAGTAAAATTTCAAAACAAAAACAGAAAAATTACTGCTTCAATTACCTTGCATGCACATTTTTGATAGCTTGTGGATTTGTTTGCAATATTCTGGCACTCCATAATGGATCTCCCTATTACAGATAAAAAACATTAATTATTGAAGTGCAATTTTGATTGCACGAGAGAGACACAAAGATGTGGAAGGGTAAGGAGTGAAAACGAGACATCAAAGGGGACGTGGTTCAAGGAAAATGTAGTAATAGATCATTGTTAGCTAGGGGAAGGTGACAACAAAGCATAGAAACATAAAATTAAATCAGGACAGTCACACTGGTCAGAGAATTAGAGTAGGGTGGGATGGAGAGAGAGAGGGAAAGCAAGGGTTACTTGAAGTTAGAGAAATCAATATTCATACTGCTGGGATGTAAACTGCCCAAGCAAAATGAGATGTTGTTCCTCCAATTTGCGTTGGGCCTCACTCTGACAGTGGAGGAAGCACAGGACAGAAAGGTTAGTGTGGGAATGAGAGGGGGAGTTTAAGTGTGTAGGGAGGAACTGCAGATGCTGGTTTAAACTGAAGATAAGACACAAAATGCTGGAGTAACTCAGCAGGCCTGGCAGCATCTCTGGAGAGAAGGAACGGGTGACGTTTCGGGTCGAGACGCTCCGAGGTTAGGGTTCATGATTTTGTGTGGGGGGGGGGGGGGGAGAGAGGGAGAGGGGGAGAGAGGGAGAGGGGGAGAGAGGGAGAGGGGGAGAGAGGGAGAGGGGGAGAGAGGGAGAGGGGGAGAGAGGGAGAGGGGGAGAGAGGGAGAGGGGGAGAGAGGGAGAGAGGGAGAGGGGGAGAGGGGGAGAGAGGGAGAGGGGGAGAGGGGGAGAGAGGGAGAGGGGGAGAGGGGGAGAGGGGGAGAGAGGGAGAGGGGGAGAGGGGGAGAGAGGGAGAGGGGGGGACAAATATATAACGCGCAAGTCCCTTCCTACATGATGGCAACCCACTGTAGGGGTCCCCAGGCCGGTTTATTCACTGCCTCCCCCACCTGTTGACGCTCCCACCTGTAGACACCCCCCACCTGCAGCTGCAGCCCCACCTGCGGCCTCCCCTCCCACCTGCGGCCTCCCCTCCCACCTGCGGGCGTGCCCCCCACCTGGAGCCTCCCCCACCTGTAGCTGCAGCCCCACCTGGAGCTTCGCCTACCTGTAGCCTGCCGCCCCCACCTGTTGCCTCTCCACCCCCACCTGTTGCCTCTCCACCCCCACCTGTTGCCTCCCTCCCCCACCTGTTGCCTCCCTCCCCCACCTGTTGCCTCCCTCCCCCACCTGTTGCCTCTCCCTCCCCACCTGTTGCCTCCCCACCCGTCACCTGTTGCGCCCCAACCTGTGCCTCGCCTCGCCTCCCCCACCTGTAGCCTCCCCCCACCTGTAGCCTGCCCGACCACCTGGAGCCGCCCCCACCTGTACCCTCCCCCTCCCACCTGCACCCCCCGCCCACCTGCAGCTGCAGCCCCGCCGCCTCGAGCTCGGTGGCCAGGCCGCCGTCAACTGTCAACACGTCCCCCGCGGCGGCCATCCCCGCCCCGCCCTGCGCCTGGCTGGCTGACTGACTGACAGCCCGCGCAGCCAATGGGCCGCTGACTGGGGGAGGGCCGGCGGCGGGGCTGTCCAACCACCGGCCGGCTTGTGGGCGGGACCTGAGCCACGTTGAGCCGCTCCAGTCAGAGCGACCGGTCGAGGTCGATGCTTCCGGGCCGGTTCCTGCTCTGCTGAGAAGGGGAAAGCTGTGTTACTGCCGCTGACTTTCTGTCGCTGCCGAGGACATGGCGATGTAAAATGCAATCTGTAAGTTCAAAGGAAGAGCAGTCCAGGTGGATCTGGCACGGCGGGGAGCGATGTCAGAGCCAGGCACCACGTCGAGCAGCAGCAGCAGCAGCAGCAGCGGTGCAGAAAGAACCTGTGAATGTTTCAGGCCCAAAATGATGCAGTAACTCAGCGGGACAGGCAGTATCTCTGGAGAGAAGGTATCGGTGTCGAGGCGAGTCTGTCTTTTTGTGGCGATCACCTGTGATGTAAACTGGCATCTACAGCTCCTTCCTACACGATGGACACAAAGTGCTGGAGTAACAGCATCACTGCCAGAGAAACAAAGAGCCGCAGATACTGGTTTATGCCAAAGATAGCGCAGACCTGCTAGTTAACATCAGAACCACTAATGATCTGGGTTTTTAAAACAGTTTTACGACGCGGAGAAATGAGAAGAAAGAGCGAAAAAGTTGTGATATGGTTGGAGGCAGGAGAGATAAAGTAACAAGAGGCAATCATGCTATAGATAGTAGTGTAGGAAAATAACTGCAGATGCTGGTACAAATCGAAGGTATCACAAAATGCTGGAGTAACTCAGCAGGTCAGGCAGTATCTAGGAGAGAGGGAATGGGTGACGTTTCAGGTCGAGACCCTTCTTGAGACTGATAGGATGCTATAGGATGAGAGTAAAGATTAATGGGTTGAACAGAGAAGCAAAACATGGGCTCTTAGTAGTGCTAGTAAAAAATTGTTATGATATTAATAATATAAGCTTCAGATAGCTATACGTGTCAAATCCAGTTTCGAGGCTCGAGATGGGAGTGGGAGCAAAGAATCAAAAGTGAGAACCATATCATCTCCCTCCCCAATCCCATCTACCCACCACCCTCCCTCTGATTCTGCATTTTATTCCTTGGCCTTCCTTTCTTATCAAATTCTACCATCTGCAGCCCTTTATCTTCCACTCTTTCACCTCTAACCTTTATGACCATTTCCATCCTTCTCTTCCACCACCTATCAACCCCCACCCTCCCTTACTTGGATCCAACTATCACTATCCACCTCTTGCCACACCCCATCACTTCACCTCTTCCCACCAGTTATCTTCCTCTACTCTAATCTTGAAGAAGGGTTCCAACTCAGAACAACCTCTGTCCATTTCCCTCCACAAATCCTGTTTGACACCGCAGAGTTCTTGCATCAGTTTATATTTGCTCATGATTCCAGTATTTGCAGTCTCTGGTGACCCTGTGTAATATCCTTCTGTACCCTACCATTCTATTGTCAGACTACTTTGTATCTCTCAGCTTCACCCTAAATTGTTTGCAATGAATAATATGAAACTTAAAAACAGTCCTACTGGTCCCTGGGAGTATCACTGCCCACACAAATTCAAGATTCAAGATAGCTTTATTGTCATCCAAATTGGACGAAATTCAGTCACCCACAGTCCAACAACAAAAGCATCGAAATAGGCATTAAAATTACACAATCCCAAAAACACACAAAAGAAGAAACATCCATCAAGAAAACATCCATCACAGTGAGTCTCCACTCTTTATCACCTTCACATCTGTCATCAAAACATTTCAGCATAACTTTTCATTGTTTCACTTTTTATGTGGAGAATGCACGACCTGAATTTAATCTTGAATGGCCTAACTCCAAATTTTAAAATTTTGTCTTCTTGTGGTAGATTTCCCCCATAATGCCACAAACTGGATATACCCAATTAACATGAAGAATTATTTTTAAAACCTTGACTAGATTACACCAAAATATTCTCCACATAGGCGTGCAAGACAATGTCAGATAATTGCTCTTGGGTGATCTTTTGACCTGATAACAGCCTGTACCCTACTTTCATTCCAAAGCTGGTATGGTAGCAGATGGAACTATAGGTCATTAAATTAAGTCACTTTTGGTGAGGGGAATAAAAAATAGATTATTTTTTAATGAAAGGAATTTAGTCAATGTTGGTGTACAGGGGATTTTATTGTGAAGATAGACACAAAAAGCTGGAGTAACTCAGCAGGTCAGACAGCATCTCCGGAGAAAAGGAATAGGTGATGTTTCGGATCGAGACTCTTCTTCAGACTGAGACTCAGGGGAAAGGGAACCAAGAGATATAAACAGTAATGTGGAGAGATATAGAACAAATCAATGAAAGATATGCAAAAAAATGAACGATAATAAAGGAAACAGGCCATTGTTAGCTGTATGCTTGTTGAGAACGAGTACAGGCAATGAGACTCAACAAGACGACTTTCTAGCTGGTATGACTTGGATGATTTCCCCCCACTTCGTACGCACTCCACTTTAACCCTGCTCTCGTCACCTAGTTCCTATCCATTTTCATCCTTCTGCCAAACAATGCTGCTCATTTGAATCCACTTATGCCAGTTTGTTGCCCACTCCATTTATTCACAAAATGCTGGAGTAACTCAGCAGGCCAGGCAGTATCTCGGGAGAGAAGGCATGGGTGACGTTTCGGGTCGAGACCCTTCTTCAGATGTACCAGCATCTGCAGTTATTTTCTTATACTACTTGTTGCCCACTCCATCCCTTCACTTCTCTTAACCGTGCTTTCTCCCCCTAACTCGATCAATTTCAAGAAATGACTTTACCCGAAACAACATTTGTCCATGTCTCTCCACAGATGCGGCCTGGCCTCCTGAGTTCCTCCTTTGTTTTTTTTTGCTTGGAATGCAAGTTGCCCTGTTGCAATGATACAGGTGTGTGGGGAACCAACATTTGGAATGAATGCATTTGCACATCTTTATGTGAAACACGGGATATTTTGATTTGTAGGCCATGCCATGTTGATTCTCTGGAGCTCCTGTGTTTTGGTGTTTGTACCGTGAGGAGGGATTGATTAAGGTTGACATATTCATTGGAGTTTACCACATGCAAGCAAGTAATGCATGACAAAGTAAATGGTTACAGACTTTTATTAAAGTGTTTAGAACATGGATATCTTGTCAAAGAATGTACTCAGAATATTGTAAATGTTTGCAATTCAGCTCCCTGTATGGTCACTTGGTGACACTGTACAGCTATCCATAGCCCACTAACCAGCTTGTCAATTTTTTACTACAAGCCCATGAATGCTTACAAAACATGCTACTTTTATGAAGAATCTTTTTGAAGGACGCTTGCTCAGAATGTGAGCTCTTTTTAAATTGGGGATAGGTCCATTTAAATTGTAGTTAATCATATTTTTAAAGCACCTGTGATTTTTTTTAAATGTAACTTTTCATGTTTGCAAGACCAAATGATTTTAAATAGTTCTGTGATAATTGTTCAAGATCAATTTATCACTACATTAAACTATCTGGAAGCTTGTAACTGTCTCATAAAATTATCAGTATTCTAATCAACTCCAAACCTCTCTTGCTTTTGCAGTTGCAGTGTTTTCCTTTCATGATGAACTATAAATTGTAATTTTTATCTCCTGGACACGGAAGCAACTTTTTGCAGCATTATGGGAGTTCAGGGACTGTGGAAGCTGTTGGAGTGTACTGGACAACCAACTAGACCAGAAACTCTTGAAGGAAAAATACTTGCTGTCGGTATCCTTTACTTCCTTACTCAAGTTGTTTCAAGGTCAGTTTATTGTCACATGTACCAACTACAGTGAAATTTGAGTTACCATACAACCATACTAAGTGAAAAGCAACAAGACACACAATCACATAAAAGTTAACATAAGTTAGGCCGCAGTGGGGACGGAGATACAATACGGAAAATAATCGCATCTCCGTCGCATCTCCCCCCTCCCCCCACATAAAACAAACCAAGGAATACTAAAACATACTTTTAACACATTAACAAATACCAAAAAGAAGAAAGGACAGACTGTTGGCAAGGCTCCCACTGCCAGTGGCGCCGCCCGGTGTTGTAAGGAGAGCCTCCCGTGCCACCCTCACTACACGTTCTGAGTCGAGAGGGTTGCATTCTTAGAAAATGGCCCATATCGCAATTTTACATACTGCAAAGCCATATCATTTGTGCATGTGTTAAGAAACAGGAATTGAAATAAAATGTTCTTTTATTAACTTTCATAAAAGACCCGCAAGAGCCAGTTTTATTCCAGTGGGTCAAAGGGCCTGTTTCCGCGTGGTATCTAAGCTAAAAATTAATATTTTTGCTGTATTTGCAATTGCTTCAGAGAATCACTGTCAGTTACCAGTTAAATACGTATTCATTTTTCTTCAGGCTGAATGGCCCAGAATAATAATCTGACTCAGCTTTCCTATAGTGTTGATAGCATGAAAAACATGAGATGCATTTAGTTTTAATTTCTTATACTTAAATTGTTAATTTGAGTAAGATTATCAGTTGGAAGTAACGCATCTGATTTGATATTGGTTTTGTTCCTTCTACTCTTTCAATCCCTTCTCTGAAGTAAAGGATGGAGGGTTGAAAACCAGTATAAAGAGGATGGGGACGTTTAATATGCAGCCAACAACAGGCAGGGTTTAAATTAATTTATAAAAATATTTTCATTCATGTACTTTCTCGGTGATAAAGGATGCTGCTTGTAATGCATTATTTGTTAGAATTTGTCACATTTTTAATAAGATCTAAATAATTTCACTTGGTCTAGCTAACCAGGCTTGAAAGTAGTATGTGTTACACTAAATGGATTTCAGGATAATGTTGGATTTTTTTTTTAAATTATTTTTTTTGAAGTGTGTTGCTATGATTAATGCTTTCCTAAGTGAATGTGAATAGTAATGTTACTTTATTTAATATTATTTAAGCTTTACTACTTTTTCTTAACCAATTATTACAAGATATTAGTATTTGGTTAAACCAGGCTGTGAAGGGAGCGCGAGATCGCCATGGTAATTCTATACCAAATGCTCATCTTTTGATTTTGCTCCATCGACTTTGTAAATTGTTGTTTTATCGAATACGACCATTGATTGTTTTTGACGGAAAGATGCCACTACTGAAGAAGCAAACTTTGGTAAGTGTTGTCTAATACCAATAAACTGCTTTGGATAGCTTAATAAAACGTTTTAACTAATTGAATTTATACTCTCACTTCGTCTTGTATTGAACCCTATCACTGTACCATAATTGGTACATGTGATAATAAAAGACCTTTGAATCCTCTCGAAAAAGAGTGAACATAAAATATCTTTTACGTGCAGAACTTAGGATCCTATTTGATTTCACTTAAGAAAGAAGTTATAGTACAAAATCAACCATATATAGCAATATATATCAGTGATCATGATCTACGACTCTGCTATTGGTCTGCAGGAATCAGTCAACTTTAAGAAAGGTATCTTTTTATGACAGGTGTATAAGAAGTATTGAGAACCCCTTATAAATATGGTTTAATTTTTTTTAAATAAAAAAAAGATTGATGCTTTGTATGTCATTTACTTTCATTGGTATTGAAATGTGAAATAAAGATGTGGAATGATAGATTGTACTTTTTGCTATCCATTGCTTCTAGAACATCAGTTATGACACTTTTGTGTCAAAATGTTGCTCTTGATTATTCAGGACTTTGTGTTTTTGAGGAAAACAGCAGACTTGGAAGGTTCTTTAATATGCTTGAATTTGAACTGCTGTTGATGACTGCAACTTGCTTTCTGGAAAGGTTTCATTTTGAGCTTCTGTATCAAAGTACAGAATATAGGAATAGGAAGAAGTATGGCCCGACCCTTGGGAGCCGCCACAGTACTATATATACTCCTAGCAGGAGTATGTTTCCAAGTTTTCTAAATAATCTATTAAGATTTTCTTGCACGTTCGATCACAAATGCCATTTTGCAATATTTGGTGTTTATGTTATTGTAAAAGAAAAATATGTTGGTCTAATATTATTTTAAAATATTAGCTCGAAGGTAATTATTCACAAAATGCTGGAGTAACTCAGCAGGTCAGGCAGCATCTCAGGAGAGAAGGAATGGGTGACGTTTCAGGTCAAGACCCTTCTTCAGACTGATGTCAGGGGGGCGGGACAAAGGAAGGATATAGGTGGAGACAGGAAGACTGGGAGATCTGGGAAGGGGAGGGGAAGAGAGGGACAGAGGAACTATCTAAAGTTGGAGAAGTCAATGTTCATACCGCTGGGCTGCAAGCTGCCCAGGCGAAATATGAGGTGTTCCTCCAATTTCCGATGGGCCTCACTATGGCACTGGAGGAGGCCCATGACAGAAAGGTCAGAGTGGGAGGGGGAGTTGAAGTGCTCAGCCTCTGGGAGATCAGGTTGGTTAAGGCGGACTGAGCGAAGGTGTTGAGTGAAGCGATCGCCGAGCCTGCATTTGGTTTCGCCAAATATTAGCTGTTTGGTCTCCCACGACATCACTTGCAGAGAATAAAAGATTAGTTCAATCTTCTTGTATAGCACACTTATGGAGAATAAAGGACCAGCACAAGCACTTTGCTTTAGTCAATAGACAATAGACAATAGGTGCAGGAGAAGGCCATTCGGCCCTTCGAGCCAGCACCGCCATTCAATGTGATCATGGCTGATCATTCTCAATCAGTACCCCATTCCTGCCTTCTCCCCATACCCCCTGACTCCGCTATCCTTAAGAGCTCTATCTAGCTCTCTCTTGAATGTAGAGAATTCCACAGATTCACAACTCTCTGACTAAAAAAGTTTTTCCTCATCTCTGTTCTAAACGGCCTACCCCTTATTCTTAAACTGTGGCCCCTGGTTCTGGACTCCCCCAACATTGGGAACATGTTTCCTGCCTCTAACGTGTCCAACCCCTTAATAATCTTATACGTTTCGATAAGATCCCCTCTCATCCTTCTAAATTCCAGTGTATACAAACCTAGTCGCTCCAGTCTTTCAACATATACGACAGTCCCGCCATTCCGGGAATTAACCTAGTAAACCTACACTGCACACCCTCTATAGCAAGAATATCCTTCCTCAAATTTGGAGACCAAAACTGCACACAGTACTCCAGGTGCAGTCTCACTAGGGCCCTGTACAACTGCAGAAGGACCTCTTTGCTCCTATACTCAACTCCTCTTGTTATGAAGGCCAACATTCCATTGGCTTTCTTCACTGCCTGCATGCTTCCTTTCAGTGACTGATGCACTAAGACACCCAGATCACATTGTACGTCCCCTTTTCCTAACTTGACACCATTCAGATAATAATCTGCCTTCCTATTCTTACCACCAAAGTGGATAACCTCACACTTATCTACATTAAACTGCATCTGCCATGCATCTGCCCACTCACACAACCTGTCCAAGTCACCCTGCAACCTCATAGCATCTTCCTCACAGTTCACACTGCCACCTAGCTTTGTATCATCGGCAAATTTGCTAATGGTACTTTTAATCCCTTCATCCAAGTCATTGATGTATATTGTAAATAGCTGCGGTCCCAACACCGAGCCTTGCAGTACCCCACTAGTCACTGCCTGCCATTCTGAAAGGGACCCATTTATCCCCACTCTTTGCTTTGTCAACCAACTTTCTATCCATGTCAGTACCCTACCTCCAATACCATGTGCTCTAATTTTGCCCACCAATCTCCTATGTGGGACCTTGTCGAAGGCTTTCTGAAAGTCGAGGTACACCACATCCACCGGCTCTCCCCTGTCAATTTTCCTAGTTACATCCTCAAAAAATTCCAGTAGATTAGTCAAGCACGATTTCCCCTTCGTAAATCCATGCTGACTCTGAACGATCAGTACATATTATTCGTATCATGTATTTACTCATGACTGTCTAGCTTTGGTTAGAGTGGAAATCTTTTCCTGCTGATAAGCTGGATGTGACAAAATTGCTGCACGACTGTCATTGCTTGTGGCAGTTATCCATGTTTCCATGATGTGTGAGAATAGGAATTTATAATCGGAGAAGATAACAAACATTAAAACAATTTTAGATATAAGATTTACATTACATCATGGATAGCATGCTTTTGACTCTGATGTTTACCAATTATTCCTACAGTTCTCTTGCCAAAGTAGAGGTCATTGTAATGAGACTTTAATTATTCAGAATTTGTACATACTTGATGTTGATACTTGATGTTGATTAAACTGAAGTTATTATCTATATCAGGAAAATAGATGGAAGAGAAAGGAGCTGGCAGTTCAAGACACAAAGAAAACTACAGACAAGCTGTTGAAAACTTTTCTGAAGAGGCTTGCCTTAAAAGCTGCAACAGGAGGCAAAAGGCTGGTAACATACTTAAAATTTGGGATTGTTTTGATTTCAACAGTAAATAAATGTAGATCAACTTTTCTTTCATTAACAACCTTGAAAATATTCTTGTTGGAGTTTAGTTTCTGAGAACCACTTTACTATTTTTCTTGTCAACAGTGATGACAACATGCCCAGTCTCTCTCAGGTGAAGAGAGGAGAAACTGATGATATTTTTATACTGCCTTCCTTGGAACAGAAAGAGGAAAACAGGTTTGTTTTTTTATCTTGGTTGGAGTTGTTTCATTGTTGAAATCCATATTATATAATGCATAATATGTGTATACATAAAAATATGAAAGCAATACATTGTGATGCATAATCATAGTTGAAAGGCTGTAAGCAAATAGACTTCCAGCAAGTGGGGGATTTTAAAAGTGAGATCAAGGCCAGCATATTCCTGCCAGAGTGAAGGGCAAGGCTGGCAGGGAACCATGACCGATGAAGGATATTGAGATTCTGGTCAGGCTAAAGAAAGGAGGTAAATGTCAGATATGGATAGTTGGACTCAAGAGAATCCCTTGAGGGTAATAGAAGTAGGAGTACTCAAGAGGAAGATTGGGAGAGCAAAAAATGGACGAAAGGCAGTATTGGCAACTAAGGTAGTAAGACTTAAAGATTACATTAAGTGTATTGAGACCAAAAGGGTAATTATAGAGAGTGTATTGAGCCTTTAAGGATCCAAAGACGTACAGGTATATAGGTTAATTGGCTGTACAGGTATGTAGGTTAATTGGCTGGGTAAATGTAAAAATTGTCCCTAGTGGGTGTAGGATAGTCTTAATGTACGGGGATCACTGGGCGGCACAGACTTGGAGGGCCGAAAAGGCCTGTTTCCGGCTGTATATATATGATATGATATGATGATATGATAATATCATTATGTGTGTAACCACAGGAGATGATCGGGATCTTAAATGATTATTATCATTATCTACTTTGAGAAAGACAGGGGAATTCGGGGAAGAGAATAGTGATGTCTTTAAACATCTACAGATAAAGAGATGTTGGCAGTATTAAAATGCAAAAAGGTGGATGGATTCTCAGGGCCTGACCAAGTATGGGAAGCTGATTAAGAGGTTTCTGGGGTCCTAGCAGAGATATTTATATCATCGTTAGCCACGATTGAGGTCTCGTATGAAGACAGGAGAGTGGCTGATTTTGGTCCTTTATTTAAGAAGGGCCACAAGAACAAGCCAGGAACTAATGGCAGGTGAGCCTAACTTAAGTTGTGAGCAAGTAACTGGAGGAGATTCTGAGAGACGGGATTTACCTGCATTTAGAAAGGCAGATTAGAGACAGACAGCATGGTTTTATTTGTGGGAAATTGTGCCTTGTGAATTTGACTGAAGGGGTGTGGACGAGAGTGTTGCCTCTATGGATTTCAGCAAAGCCTACATTAACAATATGGATGACAATGTGGTTGGTATGGTTAGTAAGTTTGTGGAAGACACCAAAATTGGCTGTACAACGGACAGCGAGAAAGGTTATCTAAAATCACAACAGAATCTAGTTGAACTGGGGAATTGGGTCAAGGAACGGGAGATGGAATAACTCGTACAAGTGCAAAGTGTTGCATTTTGGTCAATTAAACCAGCGTGGGACTTGCACAATAAACATCTGGGCCCTGGAGAGTGTTGTAGAGCATAAGAAATCTGGTGGCACGTGTACAGAGCTCCCTAAAAGTTGTGACATGGGTAAATAGGATGGTGAGGACGGTGTTTAGCACACCTATCTTTGTCATAAAGCATGGAGTACACAAGTTAGAATGTCATGATACAGCTGTGTAGCTGCTCCTGGAATATTGTGTGCAGTTCTAGTCACGTAGCTGTAGCAAGAATGTAATCAATCTGGAAAGGGTGCAGAAAACTTACACTAGGTTGTTTCCAGGACCAGGAGGTTTAGACTCATATGCACAGAAACAGATCCTTCAGCCTAACTCGTCAAAGCCAATTTAAGGTGCTCATCTAAACTAATCTCATTTGCCCCATTGGGCCATATCCCTCTAAACTTTTGCTATCCACGTACCTGTCAAAATGTCTTTTAAATTTTGTTATTGTTCCTGCCTCAACCACTTTCAAAAACAGCTTTGATATGAACCAAAACCTTAATCTCAGTAGTGCAGTACAAACTCATTGTCTTTCCTGCGTGATGTTAACTTAGGTTGATCTTTTGGTGCCTCCTATAACTGTTGGAATTTGTTTTTATTAGGTGATAGGCAAACAGGCTTGTGTTATCCTCCAAGTGAGGAGTTGAGTATGATAATGGAAGCTCTTGACCCTTGATCAGTAGACGTTCCCCAGTACTGATGATCTAGGCAACTGGCATGACTTGATGCGGCAGGGCTACTGATTGGCAAGAGTCCTCATCCACGGAACAGGGACTCCAGATTGAGAATCATGAACCGATGAGGGAGAGGTTAGTGGGGTTCGTCTGGGTCAGTGAAACGCCATGTACAGACAGGGTGGTCTGACTCATGAAATTCTATGAATGGGCAGAGTACAATTCAATGAGACCCAAGTAAGGATGGGCCATCTTGTCAGGGGGACTCTGGGAATGGATAGTGTATCTGGCAATGTGAGATCTTGGAAATAAACAGTGGTATCTGGCTTACTCTGTCCTTAGGAGTGGCCACAAAGACCTAGCTCAGTGGAACCCTGCGATTGTGGGGCTGGTGGAATTGAGGGTTGGCTGGGTCCATGAGATCTTTTGATCTGTTATTGTTAGGTCTGTATTAACATATTTTGGACTTAACATGTCTACCCAAGCCCTCGGGTACAGTGATTACTCCAGTGAATGGATTACTTAGAAAAATGTGGTATGATTTATTGGCATCTTCAGCAATAGGTATTTCCTGATAAGTTCATAGCTTATGCTGAGTTGAACTCCTGTCAAAGAAACTTTGGTGAATTAATGAAGTGCGTTTTCTAGTTGGTGCCTCCTATAATCATTCTATCCATAATCATAATCGTACTTTATTAGCCTGTTTTGCAACATACGAGGAATTTGATTTGCCCTACAGTCATACCACTAAAGAACAACAAGAAACCCAAATCATTTTTTAACATGAACATCCACCACAGCGACTCCCCACATTCCTATTCCCAGCACTGATTCAATTTGGGCAGATGAATTTGATATCAATCAAGTAGGCAGCTTGGCTCAGGACTTTTAGTCATAACTTGTGCCTTGCATATGATAGAAAAGCTTTGGGGAATCAACTTGTGGTTCATGCTCCCTTTCTTGACATTAATTCTGACCAGGACTTTGCTAGGATCAGGAGTATTCCCAGCCCACAAGATAATGGGAGACACAACTCCAGAATTGGAACATTTATCTACCAGATTTACCATCCCAATCCAATGGAGACAGCAGTATTTTTAAAATTTTGCATAATGTTTTGTATTTGCAATGTTAAAGTTATACTAGTCTATTAGTACTATTGATGTACAACTCAGAGTAATTCTTCACTTTTAGCTCAGATGAAGAGGCAGAGAAGGAATGGAAAGAGCGGATGAAGAATGAAAAGTTATTGCAGGTGATTTGATATCTTTATCTTCCTTGAAACAATTGCTCCATGTTTTAGAGAAATAAATTATGTTTTTTTTATCATAATAAACTGATATAAAGCTTGCTTTCGAACAATTGCAAAGCCAGCAAAAAATGGGCCTAGGTGTGATAGAAAATGAAAATCAGAAAACAACAGATGATAGCAATCTGAATTAAAAACAGAAAATAGGTCGGGCAGCATCTGTACAAGTGAAAACAGAGCTAATATCAGGTCAAAGGGTCTTTGGCCAAAATATTAACTCTGTTTCTCTTTCTAGTTAGCTCCCTGGCCTATAAAGAACTGTGATTGGAAGAATGAGAGGATAAAATAATCGGTGGGATACAATGCAGACAAATGCAGAACCAAAAGGTGGGTCAGAAGAAGTGTTACTGGCTATAACAAAGCAGAAGGGAGATAAAGCATAATGTGTGGTGGAAGGAAATATTGGTAGACCTGAAAACAGTTAGCCAGCCGTATCATGTACTGCCCTCCAATTTCTTTCTGTACACAAATCACCAATTCCACATGTTTTCAAATATTTCATTGGATTTTAATCCTGAACCTAAAAAAAAATTGGAAAGCTGCAAAATAGCAGGAGCCATATACAGAATGTGCCCTTAACTAGTTAATGCAGATGCAACTATTTATGCTGCTTTTTACAAAAAAGACCCCTGATTCCTTGATTAAATTATATGTTGTCAAGGCTAATCAGATGTTACCTGAATCTTTACTGAAATGATAATCAACAAATCATCCTTTTTTTATGTTTTCGAATTTCATTTTCAGAATGAATTTTTTGAGAATCCTAATTCTGTAGATATTGATTCAGAAGACTTTGCAAGTTTATCTCCAGAGGTGAGGCATGAAATCTTGACAGACCTCAAAGAATTTACTAAGCGTCGAAGAAGTTTATTGGAACCTATGCCTCAGGTAAGCTGATTTATTTGTGCCTATGGTGTAGAAAAAGGCTACATTAAGATTTATTCAGTGATTAGTTTATCCGTTTATACTTAAAAATGAAGCCTGTCAACCTTATGAATTATTCTATAAACCAGTTATACTCTTACATAGCAACATAGAAAATAGGTGCAGGAGTAGGCCATTCGGCCCTTCGAGCCTGCACCGCCATTCAATATGATCATGGCTGATCATCCAGCTCAGTAACCTGTCCCTGCCTTCTCTCCATACCCCCTGATCCCTTTAGCCACAAGGGCCACATCTAACTCCCTCTTAAATATAACCAATGAACTGGCCTCAACTACCTTCTGTGGCAGAGAATTCCACAGACTCACCACTCTCTGTGTGAAGAAATGTTTTCTCATCTCGGTCCTTATCCTTAAGCTGTGACCCCTGGTTCTGGACTTCCCCAACATTGGGAACAATCTTCCCACATCTAGCCTCTCCAACCCCTTAAGAATTTTATATGTTTCTATAAGATCCCCCCTCAGACTTCTAAATTCCAGCGAGTATAAGCCTAGTCTATCCAGTCTTTCTTCATATGAAAGTCCTGCCATCCCAGGGATCAATCTGGTGAACCTTCTCTGTACTCCCTCTAAGGCTAGAATGTCTTTCCTCAGATTAGGAGACCAAAACTGTACACAATACTCCAGATGCGGTCTCACCAAGCCCCTGTACAACTGCAGCAGAACCTCCCTGCTCCTATACTCAAATCCTCTTGCTATGAATGCTAACATACCATTCGCTTTCTTCACTGCCTGCTGCACCTGCACGCTTGCTTTCAATGACTGGTGCACCATGACACCCAGGTCACGTTGCATCTCCCCTTTTCGTAATTGGCCACCATTCAGGTAATACTCTGCATCCCTGTTCTTGCCGCCAAAGTGGATAACCTCACATTTATCCACATTATATTGCATCTGCCATGCATTTGCCCACTCTCCTAATCTATCCAAGTCACTCTGCAGCCTCCTAGCATCCTCCTCGCAGCTAACACTGCCACCCAGCTTCGTGACATCCGCAAACTTAGAGATATTGCATTCAATTCCCTCGTCCAAATCATTAAACCCAGCTCATATTATTTTTGTAGTAATTGGTTTACAGTTATTCATCTTTACTGTGTGTCACCAAACCTCAGTAACACAAATTATGCCAGCTGTTAAGGGATGTTTGCATCAGACTAATGACACCTAACCGGCAATGAAAGAAGCTGGAGAAATCCAGATTGTAAAATTGTGTTTTTGTTTCCCAGCCTGTGCTTTCCATTGACTTTTTCATGGTTTTGCAACTTCAGTTCCGTATAGTTTATTGTCACGTGCACCAAGGTACAGTGAAAAGCTTTTGGTGCTCTTGGTGCGCAAGGTTTCTTCAAAAATACTTGGATTGATACCTTCTAATAATTAGATAATCTGGATTTTACCCTGCCTGTACAAACAAGCCCCTAAAACTTAAATGCAATACCAAATTGTATATAATCAGCAGATTTTCAATTTTGGTCAGCAAAGTTATCTTGCTCACTGAGAGGCTGCACTCTCAAACAATTTTACAATTTATCTAGAAATGTTGTTACTGGTAAATGGCTATGAGATGGTTGAAAGTTTTACGTTCTTAAGAGCAAATAGCACCAGCAACCTGTCCTGGACCACCCATATCGAAGCAATGGCCAAGAAAGCACACCAAAGCCTTTAATTCCTTGGAAGGCTTAGGGAATTGGGCATATCCCCAACAACTCACACCAATTTCGGCAGATGCGACATGGAAAACATTTTATTTGGATGCTTCACAGCATGGTTTAGGAACAGCTCCATCCAAGACTGCATTAAATTGCAGAGAATTGTGTACGCAGCCAAGACCATCGCACAAACACTTCACACTGCCTCGACAAGGCCACCAGCATAATCAAGGTCGAGTCTTACCCGGTCACTCCCTCTTCTCCCCTCTCCCATCAGGCAAGAGGTACATATGTTTGAAAACGCACACATCCAAATTCAGGGGCAGTTTCTTCCCAGCTGTTATCAAACAACTGAACCATCCTATCCACAACTAGAGGACAGTTCTGAACTACTATCTACCTCACTGAAGACTATCTTTAATCTGACTTTACTGGACTTTTATCTTGTACTAGATGTTATTCCTTTATCATGTGTCTGTACACTGGATGGATTGTAATCATGTGTCGTCTTTCCGCTAACTGGTTAGCTTGCAACAAAAGCTAAAAAACACTGCACTTCGGTGCTGGTGACAATGAACATAACTAACTGCTAACTAACTAGATAATTTCCATTCCTTCTATGTTATCTTTTGAACACCTCGATATAATTTTTTTGTATGCACCATTTTTTCCAGAAATTTAATAGATATTTTACAATGAGAACATTTTTCATTTACATGGCCTTTACAGAATAGTTGCTGTATTACCTTTCTGGAAACAGGAGGAAAAAAATATTTTGGTATGCTGATTGTAGACCTACCAAAGCAATAAGAGTGTAGGAAGGAACTGTGGATGCTGGTTTACACCAAAGATAGACACAAAATGCTGGAGTAACTCAGCAATGCTGGCGTAACTCAGGCAGCATCTTTGGAGAGAAGGAATGGTAGATGTTTCGGGTGGAGACCCTTCTTCAGACTGAGGGACTCAGGGGAGAGGGAAACTACAGATTTGGAAGGCTTTCAAAGAGCATGTAAGGTGTGAAAAGGACAGATCAAAGCAGACGATGATCAAGGAAATGTAGAATGGTGCCGAGCTTGCAGAATGCATTGCAACAAAGTACTTTTAAATATAGTGAATAATTCTTGATTATTTAGCACATAATTAATATATGGATTTTTAAGGGGGAATAATCTTCAAATCAGAATGTTTAAACACATTTATCATCTTGTGCTTACTTCTATAGGAGTCAACTAATTTTTCTCAGTACCAGTTATCTGGCTTGCTTAAACGCAACAGACTTAACCAGCATATTCAAGGTGTTCAGAAAGAGATGAACAAACAATTCTGTGGAGAAATCCAAATGGAGTATGATAGTGAAGGGGGATTCATTAAGGATATGGAATCCAAACGGCTTGTATCAGAGGATGCTTCACACTACATTCTGATAAAAGGTACAGAGAATGTAATGAAACAAATGATTTCCCACGTATCAATAATGTTCTGTTTCATTTAACTTATTTTAATGTCAATTAGCTCTTTCATTAAAGCCTTTAATAGTTTCCCCAAGTAAAAACATTTTGCTGCTTCTGTACTGTATCGATAAAAGAAAATTGGGATCTGAACAGTTTTATCAGTGAATGTACTTAAACATAATAAGGAAATGTCAGCTTTTTATTATCCCCTCCCCCCTCCTATTCTCTACCATATTTTTTTGCAGCAAAATCTATGCATATGTCAACATGTATAAAAATTTATACACAAGGAAAAAGTGCTAATATTTGAAATGATGACTCACTTACATGTATACAAATTACTGGGTAAACGCACATCTGCGTTTTTCATTATAGATATTTTCAAATCTACTACCAAGATGGATAACCTCACATTTATCCACATTAAACTGCATCTGCCCACTCACACAACCTGTCCAAGTCACCCTGCATCCACATAGCATCCTCGCAGTTCACGCTGCCACCCAACTTTGTGTCATTCGCAATACTACCAATATAGGTCATTATTTAAAGATAATGTTAATGGGTGATAACTGACTGCATTATTATTTAATTTTTTTAAATGTGTTTGGCAGAAAAAACTAAATGGAACATACCCAATTTCAAATATTAATTTAACTTGCAGGAGTCCAGCTGAAAAATAGTGAAGATGCAGACACCAATGAACAAAATCCACCAGAGAAAATTATTAATTCCACTGCCACAGAAGCACCCTCAAACTCTGGTTGGGAGCCTTTTAAATATTCAAGTCTCACATCACCTCCAACAACCAAAGCTGAGAATGATGATGCTGCTGCAAATGATTGTCCTTCTCCGCGGACAATGATGGCTATTGAAGCTGCCATGTTAGAAAGCAGCTCAGATGACGGGATCGAGCCTGGAGAAGATAAATTATTTCTACCTGGGTGCAGCAGCACTCTATATTCAGCTGGTGGTACTTCCAAAAATGTAAATATGTCACCAAGGACACATCGAGCCATCCAGCAAGCTTTAGAAGAAATTGAAGTGACAAACATTGCAAAGAGGGACCAAGAAAATGAATACATCAATACTACCAAACAACTCGTCAGATGCTTAAGCTCAGATAATGAGCATGAAGATCAAAAAGTATTTGGCAGTGATTGCGAGCTGCTTGAATTACCATTTAGTTCAAAGACCACTCAAGGGAAATCTGTAAGACCTGGAAATGATCAAAATTGCAATATGCAAGCTAAACTTCCTGCAGCTACAAAATCTCCACCCGTCAGTGCAACCGAACAAGATAATGATGATGCAACCAGAGATATAATGCGAGAGATTATTGAAAAACAGAAAATAGAACAGATAAATATTCAAACTTCTGAATTTGTGCAGGAAACTGAAAATGATGCTGAGTTGCACTTGGACAGTAACATCAGGAAATGTATTCATCCTCTTGAAACAGTTAAGTTCCTAGAAAATAGCAATACAGATAGTGGAACTATTCCAAGCGTACAGCAACCTTTATTTTCTCCCACTCTGGGCATTCAATCTGTGGACAATATAAAAATGTCTCCCCAGGCACAGATAAAAGGGGAACTGGAGTTCAAACGTTTTTCTTCTGAAAAAGATAAACGAGCCTCGGTAGAAGAATCCATTAGAAACCAGAATTCTGCGAAAGATGAAGATCAGAGTGACTCTGAGGGTAATTTTTTTTCTAACCAAGTAAACTACATAAAGTGTTATGGGAACATAATAAAAGGGAACTGCAGATGCTGGTTAATACCAAAGATAAACACCAATTGTTGGAGTAACTCAGTGGGTCAGGCAGCATCTCTGGAGAAAATGGATGGGTAATGTTTTGGGGCAGGACTCTTCATTGTCAATTGTTAAGGGATGTTGTGAGGGAGAAAGAAGAGAAGAGGAGCATGCTCTATCAATAAAATATTCCTGTAATCTCTCAACGTGGTAATTGAAATTTTGCTTTCTGTTACTATTACCACTGAAGTAGTAATTTACATCAATAATATACTGCTGCTCATCCCTATGAGTTTGTGGCTTGGTCAATTTAGTGATACAATGTGGATTAAACAACTTGTTTCTAAACTAATTTTATATATTGGGTAATTTTGCAAAAGATGGTAAATAATCAGTCACCCTTGCATTGTTATTTTCTAACTTTTGTGGTTCAAAGGCATCTCGTTTGTGATCCTTTAGAGGCTCTCCTGCGTCTTCTTCCAAAAACTACCGAGTCATAGAGTACATAGAACAGAAACAGTCCCTTCAGCCCACCTTGTTCATGTTGACCAAGGTATCTGCTTAAGCCCATTTGTCTGCATTTGGCCCACATCCATCTAAACCTGTCCTATCCTGTCTTCCAAAAATATTTAAATCTCTAAAATGTCAACCTTCAGCCTCCTTCACTCCAGCAAGAAGGGTCCCAATTTATCCATTTTCTTCTTCTAACTCATGCTCTCTGGCAATAACCTTTTCAATCTATTATGCACCTTCTCCAGCATAACCACATCCTTCGATTGGAACTATGCAACCTGACAACCTGCATTGGTTTAACTTCCCAAAATGCATCACTTTGCACTTGTCTGAGTAAAATTGTAGGAATAATGTGAAATCTATTAGGCTCAGTTAATTGTGTTTTTTGTTACCTTTTACCATATTGTGTCCCAGAAATTGATACTTGTTTTAATGTCCAGATAGCTTCATTGAAGTTATTGACACCAATGAAGCACCAATGCAAAATGAGCTCTTTCCACACGATATCTTCAAGCCTTTGAATCCTATGACTAAATCGATACTACTGCCTGATGACAATGTTCAAGGTACTTTAGAATCTGTACAGACGGTTAACGAGGACCAATCTGCAGTTATCAGTGATCATGCAGAAGAAATTGAGAAAATTGTTCAGCAAAATATGGAAGAAGAACCAGAGCAGCTCAAATGGACAGAAATGGAAGAAAGCACAGCAAATGAGTGGGGTGAACTAAATCAGGTAAAGTTGAATAATTCTTCATATTTTTAACATTTTATTAGACTAAAGTCCCTTTAAATTGGTCACAAACCATTTCTAGTAGGATCTGGAACATGCACAAATAATATTAAGTAAAAACCAAACTGCCGGGAGAACTCAGCAGGCCAGGCAGTATCTGTGGAGGGAAAAGGACAGATATAATTTCGGGACAGGAGCTTTTTCCCTCCACAGATGCTCCCTGATCCAATTCAGTTTCAACAGTCATTTGTTTTTTTTACTCACGATTCCAGCATCTGCAGTCACTTGTGTCTCCACAAACATTACTATTCAATTTATCAATTGAATGTAAAAGGTATCATTTGCAGAGTCGCTGTTTGGCCTAGGCCACAATTGCTGTATGCACTGGAAATATTAAAAAAATAGAGCAGTTTATTGACCAAACATTGTTTGTTAAGCAACTTTAAATATCATCTGCAAGTTTATAGTGCAATCTGGGAACAACTTTATTTAATTAAATATAATTAGGATTCTATTTCCTTCTTGGTGCAGGGTGATATAGAAGAACTAGAAAACAGCTTGTTCTTGAAGCAGTCTGACCTACAATCTCAGAAACAACAGCAAGAGCGTGTTGCTGCCACAATCACAGGACAAATGTACTTGGACAGTCAGGTAAAATAACTGATGCACTAGTGATTAATCTGTAAATTGAGTAGTAGATGTTGCTTTTGTAACAATAAATAGGAATATAACAATTATATATTCTTTGCAATATGAAGGATCTTGAATAGTTAACTCTTTTTACTCTCCACCTGACTTGCTAAATATTACCAGCTTTTTCAGGTTTTCTTGCACATGCTGTGTTGCTTCTCATTTGTTTATTTGAAATAGCTCATTGAAATTCGCATCTCCTAAAATCTTTACAGTTTTGCAATATGTCTCCTGTTTCTGCAACAGGCAATCTCCATATTTATCCAATCTAGTTCAATAAAGGGCCCAGATTTTACTAAGAAATGTAACTCGTCACCAGCAAACTGCTTGTTTCTCTTTGCGTAAACATCAGCAGTTTTAGAAAAACTGACAAGATGAGCACAAACGTAAAGCCCAAGCATGCTTACACCTGTGCCTACAGCTGTTTGTCAAAGATTTCAATAGTGAAGTCCAGCAAGGAAGTGCAAAAATTCCAATTATTGGTTGAAAATGCTTTACCTTGGAAAACCTACCTGTGAGCAATTAAGTAATGTTAAATTGCAAGATCCTATTCTTTCCAAACTGCCATTCCTGTCAAAAGTCCTTGAAAAGGCAATTCTAAACCAATTAGTGCCCTACCTACACCAAAACACCATCCTGGAAAGTTTCCAGTCAGGTTTCAGAGCCCACCACAGCACAGAGTCTGCCTTGTTGAAGGTACAAAACGACCTGCTTCTCGCCATCGACACCGGCGACTGTGCAATCCTGCTCCTTCTCGACCTCAGCGCAGCGTTTGACACAGTGGACCACACCATCCTTATTGACCGTCTCCGGTACGCGGTTGGCATTGATGGCACTGCCCTGAGCTGGTTCGCTTCCTACCTCAAAGATAGGAGTTTCGCCATCAACATAGGCAGTTATTCCTCTGCCCCAGCTAGCCTCTCCTGCGGAGTTCCACAAGGCTCCATCCTAGGCCCCATTCTCTTCTCTCTATACATGCTCCCCCTTGGCCAAATCATTCGAAGGCACGGCATTTGAGGAAGGATATTCTTGCTATTGAGGGCGTGCAGCGTAGGTTCACTAGGTTAATTCCCGGAATGGCGGGATTGTCGTATGTTGAAAGGCTGGAGCAATTAGGCTTGTATACACTGGAATTTAGAAGGATGAGGGGGGATCTTATTGAAACATATAAGATAATTAGGGGATTGGACACATTAGAGGCAGGAAACATGTTCCCAATGTTGGGGGAGTCCAGAACAAGGGGCCACAGTTTAAGAATAAGGGGTAGGCCATTTAGAACGGAGATGAGGAAGAACTTTTTCAGTCAGAGAGTGGTGAAGGTGTGGAATTCTCTGCCTCAGAAGGCAGTGGAGGCCAGTTCGTTGGATGCTTTCAAGAGAGAGCTGGATAGAGCTCTTAAGGATAGCGGAGTGAGGGGGTATGGGGAGAAGGCAGGAACGGGTACTGATTGAGAGTGATCAGCCATGATCGCATTGAATGGCGGTGCTGGCTCGAAGGGCTGAATGGCCTACTCCTGCACGTATTGTCTATTGTCTATTTCTTTCCACTGCTATGCCGATGACACTCAGCTTTACCTCCCCCTGAAACCCAACAACCAGTCAAACAGCCTCTTACACTGCCTTGAGGACATAAAATGTTGGATGGCACAGAACTTCCTCCAATTAAACGAGAGCAAGTCTGAGGTCATCCTATTCGGCCCCCCCCCCCCGACTCCATCAAATCGATAACAGGCAGTCTTGGAAGCCTATCCTGCCTAGTCAAACCGCATGTCAAAAACCTCGGCGTGATATTTGACTCTGCATTAAAATTTGACAAGCAAGTCAACGCTGTGGTAAAAGCCAGCTTCTTCCAACTTCGTACCATAACTAAAATCAAACCTTTCCTCCAATTCGACGACACTGAAAAAAATCATTCACGCTTTCATTTCCTCCCGCCTAGACTACTGCAACTCCCTATACACTAGGATCAGCCAATCTTCCCTGTCCCGCCTGCAACTGGTCCAAAACGCCGCAGCGAGGCTCCTGACGGGTACCCGTAAAAGGGACCACATCACGCCGATTCTGGCCTCTCTCCACTGGCTCCCTGTACGGTACAGAATCAACTTCAAGCTCCTCCTATTCACGTATAAAGCCCTAAATGGACATCCCCCCCCCCCCTACATCAAAAATCTTCTAACCCACCTCTCTAACTCCAGGTCCCTCAGGTCGACCGACTTGGGGCTACTCACTATCCCGCGGTCTAGGCTTAAGCTCAGGGGTGACCGCGATTTTGCGGTTGCAGCTCCTAGACTGTGAACAACATCCCTCTCCCCATCAGAACTGCCTCCTCCATCGACTCCTTTAAGTCCAGGCTCAAAACCTATTTCTACTCCCTAGCGTTTGAGGCTCATTGAGGAGGCGCTGTGAACTGTTTTGTATGTGCTGTTATGTTTGCGTGCTACTGTATGTTTCATTTTTTCCTTAGTAACTAATCAGATGTACAGCACTTTGGTCAACGTGGGTTGTTTTTAAATGTGCTATACAAATAAAATTGACTTGACTTGACTTGACTTTTATTGTTTTAAGTTTTTCACTTTGAGTCATTCAACAGTTGGCTATCTACAAAATTAGGGCCATTGTTTCCAGAACCAACTGTTTTCAACAGCCTATCAACTTTTATTATGCACTTATTTTAACATTTAAGCAAAGTGATTTTAAAACATGAGCATGTGGAAAATGCTTTTCAGTTAAATTTTCTGATATCAAATCCAATCTTCCTTGTTAAACTAAGCATTTACCTGCTACTAATTTCATTTTTTAATTGGGAAAATATACTACACCCTAAATATTTTCTGTCAGCATTAATAGATTAATTTAAAAACATTCGCATTTCAGTGTGATCTCTTAGATTTCAGAACTTGACTGATAACTTTGCTGAAAAACAATGCACCAGAAATTTCAATTGCCAGTCCCACAATTGTGTTATTCAGTGATGTAAAGCTGAAAGTTAAAGCTTAAATAATGCCAGAAACTTTCTACAGCACGTAGAAAGGTTTTTGATGGCAAATTTTCAAATTGATAAAAGAGGTGAACTATTGCCAATGTGTTGTGAAGTTTAATTTATTCATAAGCACGCCGATTTGTTTCGGTCTTGTTTATAGGAGCTGTTGCGGCTTCTTGGAATTCCTTATATTATTGCTCCCACGGAGGCAGAAGCGCAATGTGCTTACCTGGATCTGACTGATCAAACCAGTGGAACCATCACTGATGACAGTGATATATGGCTGTTTGGAGCACGTCATGTGTATAAGAATTTCTTCAATCAAGACAAGTATGTGGAATATTACCAGTACGTCCATATTCATAACCAACTTGGTGAGCAAAATCTTTTAGACTTTCTGATCTTTAGGATAGATTTCAGTTACCTGAGGGCCCTGAAATTAATAATCTCCTTTTGCCCACTTTATCAGCATGCTTTTGTGTCTGTTATATGATGAGAGAAGTGTGGAGGAATGGAGAGACTATAGTCGATAGGAGGATACGGGAACTTCCGTTCATGATTCCTCAAGTGTTGTGAGTGTGAAGCAGGATTAACTAATCTACCATTTTCATGTGTTCGGAACTAAAGGGGAAATATGTTGTTTCAGTCTTATCTTACAAAACATTAATGTATGATGAAATGTAATTCTTTATTAATCGTTATTTGAAAAGGGATCCCTTGGGAGAAATTATTGATTCTTTTGAATTGTAAACTGAAAACAAACGTGAGTAAATTATAAAGTAAAAGCACAAAATGCCAGAAAATTTGGCAGGCGGTATTTGTGGATGGATAAACAGTTAATGTTTCATGTTAAAGACTCGACCAGAACTGAGAGAGTTAGAGAGAAAATTAACTTTATTATTGTAAAATTGCAGTGTCCACTATAACCTGGGTCAGTAACCTGCTCAAAAACCACCTAATGTGCTAAGAATAACAAAAGTATCTTGCTATGATTAAATATATTAAACACTCAAACCAGCTAAATTTGTATTTTTTAAAATTATTCAGCAATGTGTTTTTTGAGTTGCCTTAGGTTAGTAGTCCCAACAATAACATTGACATGGATTTTTAATGTGATTAAAATATCCCAAAAAGGCTTACGGGAACTCATCGTCAAATTTGACATTAAACCATGCGTGGTTTTAATTACCACCTAGAGGAGAGGGAAACAAGGCATGCAATGGTTGAAAATAAGAATGCACATAAGAGCTAAATTGGCGAACAGGTAGATTTGTTGAAAACAAGATGAGAATTTAAAAACTGAGACATAAGTCGATGAATATCCTAAAGGGAATAAATTTGGTGCGAGTTAGGATACTGGCAACTGTTTTGAATAGCCCATGTTTGCAGAAGTTAACAGAGTGGGGGCTGGCAAGCTGGACTTTGGAATAATTAAATCTGGAGTTGATGAAGGCCTGGTTTGGCTCTAGCTGATCTGAAGCATTAACAGCATTTCTTCAGCATAATGGAGATGAATGTCTTTGATGGCAAAGATATATAGTCCATATAAAACAAAGTGCTGGAAATACTCAGCAGCATTATTGGAGAGAGAAACTGGTTAACATTTTGGATTGCAGATCAATCATCAGAAGTTGTCATTTCTTTGTTCCCATAAGCTGCCTGACAATGAGTATTTCCAGCACCTGGTCTTCCAGCATCTGCAGTAAAGCAGAAATATATTTTTTCTTGATCTAAACCTCATTCCGAGGATGAAAATGGCACCATGGTTGTGAATTGGTTGGTTCAGCCTCAGGGCTAATTACCAGCATGAAGATTATATCTCTAATTAATACATCATTTACATTCTTCATCAGTAAATGTTCTTGGGTTTCAGGTCTCGATAGACGAAAGCTGATAAATCTTGCCTATTTTCTGGGCAGTGACTACACTGAGGGGATCCCTGGTGTAGGTTACGTAACAGCAATGGAACTGCTGAATGAATTCCTTGGGCCTGGACTGGAGCCACTAATTCACATTCGGTAGGATAGCTTATCATGTGTCATAAATCCTATCCTATTTACTTTTTTTGGTCAATAGAACAGAATAGAATGTGATAAAGCCATTTGACCCTTTAACTTCATTCCTTTAACATTCCACGTAACATTTATCTCACTGTGGAATTTATTAAGTATTTTTAATCTTGTGTGTAATGCATTCCAATAAATTAAGCCCTCTAAATTCTTTTTCTTGAGCTCTCCAAATTTAGTTTGGAAAACTCCAGGTTACTAGATTAACATTGTAATCAGCATTATTCATCCATGTCCACGGTCATTTCAACAGACCCAAAAGTATTCCGTCAAGTATTTCATCATCTATTTCTATATCATTACAAACAAGATTTTGAACCTGCCTAAAATAGAATAGCCTAGAACCAACTGAACAGCCAGCCTTAGACTGTAATAGATATAATTAAAATTCTGATCTTGATCTTTTCAACATGGAATTTTTAGAAATGTTAATCTTGTAAACTAGCACCGATGGAAAATCTTACTATATTGTTTGTAGTCTCATTCTTCACAGCAAATGGCATTCTACCCTTTTTTTAAATTAAACAAATAAATCACTACTGAAAAAAAAGATTTAATGAAGATTGTCCAAATTTTTACAAAAAGGAAACTCCTACAATTCTTTGCTATCTGTTATATGAAATATATTTGCTTTTGCATTTTCTCCTATTTGTATTATGTGGCAGTACTGAAATAATATGATATGACTGCTTGTGGCTTGGGAGCTTTATTTATGTGCTGTGGTCATTGTAAAACTTCAAATTACAAAAAGAAATTGACTTTTTAATATGAACTTTAAATTGTAACTTTATAATTGAATTAATTTGATTCCCATTATGCATATGTGATGCTGTGAATTCAGTGCTTGGGAGTTTTACCCATCCTTAAGTAATGGAATTATGTTAATTATCCAAATGTATATATGACCCAGATTCATGGGATCATTCTGTGAAAAAGCTACATCAACCAAATTCGGCTCGAAGGGCCTATTGTCTATTGTCTATTGTCAAAGAGATAAAACATTCGACTTAATCAATATTTTTCAGGGATTGGTGGACTGAAGCTCAGAAAAATAAAAAGTTACGAGACAATCCTAATGATACAAAAGTGAAGAAAAAACTGCGTTACCTGGACATCAACCCAGGGTTTCCAAATCCAGCTGTGGCAGAAGCCTATCTAAAACCAGTTATAGATGAATCTAAAGGATCACTCTCCTGGGGAAAACCAGACCTGGATGAGATTAGAGAATATCCTTACATATAATGGTTATTTGTGTAGGAAATTAATATACTATGCATTGACCAGATTTGATTTCATTGTTATTCTAGTTATTTGCTAGATGTACTGTTTTCTAGGTTGCATTTGTCAACTGCATAGCAAAAACAAATATGAAAATATAATGTTTCTAGATTTTTTTCCAAGATACAGATGAAAAATATTGGAAGCATAGTTTAACCAGCCCTGGGCATGCAAAACTGATTTCCAGAAGAAATATAGTGTTCAGCCAGCTCCTGTGACGTTTAGACACCACTGGCAAGACTGCCAGAATGATAGGAACTGCAACAGGATAATGTCTGTTTTCAACACATCACACCCTGCAGCTGTTCTTGCACATCCCTATAAATGATTACTTGGTAATGCTCCTTAGTCCACAGTACAAACTTAATCATCATAAGTCTCAGCCATCACAAACATTTCCATTGACGTTTGAAGCTCACTTTAAATGTAATAGCTCAACACTGACAAAATGTGACTGACATCCATCAAGCCCTTGACTTTTCCTCCTATGCCTTCCCCACTGTTTGGAAAGGATACGGTAGAACAGTGGCTAAATTTATAGAACTAATTTCTTGAGGTCTGTATTGGAAATGGATGAGATTCCCACCATAGCAACTGGGGAATTTAAATTCAAATAATTAAATAAATGTAGAGTAAACGGCTAGAACCTGTAATAATGACCATGATATGACCAGACTATAGTAAGAATCAATTTGTATCCTATGTTCTTCTGAGTAGCATATCTTCTGGCCATTATGTCACTCCAGACCCACCACGATATGATCTGAATTGGATCCAGAAATCCCCTAAGTTCAATAGCTGTTTGGGATAAGCAATGAAAACAGTCCCAAGCAGCAGTCCCCACTGTGCCCAAACAGATAAATATAATCCTCATTGATAAATCTAAGGAAAAATGCAGGATTTTTGCTCGGCATGGTCAGGCTGTAGTTTTCTCATGAAGGGGAGCATGCTCAGTCTGATTTATTTGTTGTTTTCAATCACCTTTGAAATATATTTTAAAGTTGTAAAACATTGTTAATTATCTTTAACTGTTGGCAAATTTTGTCAGAGTCGTTTTGGTTGGACTAGGAAGAAGACTGATGACATAATTTTGCCTGTAATGAAGCAACTCAATGCCCACCAGGTATGTCTGGACTGAACAGGAAATGTTTCATTCCAATAAGTCATTCTGGTCAGTAAGAATATTAGGTGCTAATACCTCCCACATAACCTTGGTATACCTATGGTGTCTACAGTTTAATTAATAATACACTTACAATTTATTCCACTTTAAAGTCAGAAATTTGTGGGTTCAAGTTTTATTCCAGAGACTTTTGAACAAAGTTCACTGTGGTCCTGGGGGATCATTACACTATCGAAAGTGTTGCCATTTGGATGGCATTTTAAATGATAGCCTCTTTGATGGAAATATAAGATTCCATGCACTATCCTAACAATAGAAAAGTTAATCTTTGTGTTCTCTCAATCAACATTACTAAAATAGATTATCTGGCTGTTTGCAGAAGCTAGATGTATGAACATTGGCTGGTATAGTTCCCACAGTTGACTTTATTTTGAAAAATATTTCCTTGGCAATAAAGTCCACTGAACTTGCCAAGGTTGTCATAGATGTTTCACAAGTTCAATGAAGCTCAAAAGGATTTGAATATCACAGTGAGTCTGACCAGAGTTCTTTATTGATTGAGTTCTAGTTTCGAATCCAGTGCCGAAGGAAGAGTCCCTGTGTCTGACGACTTCAAATGCAGAGTAGATTCTCTGGTCTTTAATGGATGCAACTGTGAATTTTCTATCACAATTTGAGACATAAGTTCCCACAGGATCCATTGGAAAAAACACACTCCAGCTTTTAAATAAAAATTGAAGCAGCCTCCTCCATAAGCTTTGACATTTTAGAATCAGCTGAACTGTGCACAGCTGAACTGTGGGCCATTCCCAGCCCACAACCAGGCTTGTTTTAGCCTCCCACATACACTTACAAATATAAAAGCCTGAAACAACCTGAGATCAGATGTAAATATATCCTGCCATCCCTGTCTGCATAGATAATGCAGGTTATTTTATCGTTTAATTACATTGTTTAATCTATTTAACTATGTTTTGAAATAACCCACACTATTGAAGACATTCAAACAAAATTCACAAACATTTAAAACCAACTGCAAAGTCAGTTCATGGCATGGTGGCAGTTCATGATGGTATCATTGACAGATCATGATACCAAATACAATCCTGGGAATCACATCTCAGTATGCTGTCCGAGATCTATTCCCATACTGACCCTCTTCATCTTCAGGACTCTCGTCTGGTGGGGTGGGTTGGTTTGTTATGTTGTCTATGTACCTTCTCAATCTCTCCACCCACTTATGTGTTACTCTGGTTCCCACACTAGTTGAAACTAGCAAGTAGCACTAGCAAGTAGTGCAAGTAGCACTAGCAAATCCCATTGCAAAGTAATTGGTAATCCTCCAGTTTTGGTGCAACTCATCCTTTTGTGCAGATCCCACCTGCTCTGCAAGGGATCCCAATTTAATGAATTCTATTTTTTTTTCCAGGAAGCCATTTCTAGCATTCCTACACATGCCACTGCAATTTTAGTTTTTAATTTTCTTGATTATTATAAACATTTAATTTCCTTTGCAGTCACAACCACGTATTGATGCATTCTTCAGAGTGGAACAATATGAGAAGCAAGCAATAAAAAGCCAGAGACTTCGCAGAGCTGTGACTTGTATGTTGAGGAAAGAAGAAACTTCAACACAAACACAAGAAACTGCTGATATACCAGAGGAGAGTAGTAACTCAGCAGAAGAAGCTCAAGACGTTGCCTTGGGAGCCAAAAGCAAATCCACCGATTCCCAAATGAAGTGCAGAAAGAGAAAGCAGCCACAGAAATCCCCAGGAAAGCCACTCGGAGGAGGTTTTATTGGATCGATTCATCTATCTGAAAGGTCAAGTGACTCTGCAGAGGGCGGTTTGGAACATAACACCATAAAATACCGGAAAACCATGAGTTTTGTTAGAAAATCTCCAGAAAAGCAGATGAAAGATAGAAAAGATAAAACCGAAGACAAAAGTGTCTCTTGCAGCAGCAGCTCAAGTGAAGAGAATGATGATAGTCTAGTGACAGCCAAGCCTGTGTTTTCAAAGAAAGGAAGGATGAAAGGTCTTAAAACAAAGCAACAACAGAAATTAAAGAAATAAGTACACAAAATGCTGGAGTAACTCAGCAGGTCAGGCAGCATCTCAGGAGAGAAGGAACAGGTGATGTTTCGGGTCGAGACCCTTCCTCAGACTGAAGGGTCTCGACCCGAAACGTCACCCATTCCTTCTCTCCTGAGATGCTGCCAGACCTGCTGAGTTACTCCAGCATTTTGTGAAATAAATACCTTCGATTTGTACCAGCATCTGCAATTATTTTCTTACAAAGAAATAAGTACACATCAATTCCAGTAGCCCAGTCTGTAAGTAGTATTTCAAGCCAATTGAAAATATCAACCAGATAAAATTTCATGGCATACCTCCATATATAAACCAATCTTCTGTTAATTTGAGGTTAAATCCCATTTTTTTCCAGAGAGAAACTAAAGTTCTGATGGTAAATTGCTTTAAAGGCTGCCAGTTGCTCAGTTGGATTAAATTTACAAGTACATTTGTCATTTGCCACATTCTTGGATTTACCCGAACCTCTGGCTATATTGCATTGTTTAAAAAACTACTACACGAGTGGCTATTATTATGCTTCCACCAGAGTGCAAAAGCAAACTTAATTTTACTATGCAGGTTAGATTAAAGACATTTCCTGCCGACAACGGAATTATGTGCAAAGGACAAAATCTTTTGAAATATGTGTTGTATTTATTAAATGCATACCTCAAAAATAATGACTTCCTACAGCTGCATCTGTTTACAGGAAAAGATAAATACATTTTTGCGGGGCAGAACAATTGGCAAAATTGATTTTAGTCATAGATCAGGTTGCACATTAGCTAATCCACTGATTTGAATTTACACACACTCCAATGACAAAACTTTTCTTAGGTTTTGTAACATTCTGCAATTTAATTTATCAATGTCGACTGACGTGGAATATCGGTCTGTAGTTGATGGACATCTTTTTAGAAAATGGAAAATGTTTGGCAAAAAATAAAACATGAACACAAGCAACATGGTTCTGATACTTCTGACAGATTTGATATGCAAGTGACAACGGCCAGAGGGAATATTTGGCTCTTGCAGTGGAGCGGTAATAAACTATGTCTGAGTTAGTAGTCTTCGTTATTCATTTTGCTCCATGCCTGATGGATAATTTTTGTGTAAATTAATGCATTTGATTTTCAGAGATTAATGAAATTAAAATTGATTATGATGCAATTAAAATATTTGGTTCTGATGCTTTATAAATCTATTCCTTGATTTGATTTTTATGGATATTGGCAACCTAATGCAATAGTTGTGGAAATTTTTTGTTCAGATTTTTTTAATTTACAAGTCGCTTTTCAATAGGAGTTGACATGCACTCTTATTCTTTCTCCTATCTTTCTCCAAAAACTCACTCCCCCCCGCCACACAATCCTAATAACAATTTAAAAATCCTTACAAACAGTCTTGTCTGTTTGCAAACATTTGTTGGTTGAGACACTATTAATGGCTCTTCACCCATGTTGATGGATGGAGTGCTGACAGTTAACTCAGTTACTCTCAAGGCAATCCTAATGGATCAGAATTTGCTGCTCTGTCTGATGTATTAATAATGACACAGATGTAAACCAGTTTCAGATGTGCATGGGGGAAAATTGTGATTTGTAGATACTAAAATAAGCTTTTTGCATAATGAAGTTTGTCTCACATGCAACAGGGAACAGGCAAAGTGGCTAAGCGGTTATGGCAATGGACTGGTAATTCATTGTGCCGGACCACACAGTGGTGCATAGGATAGAGTTGCCTCGCGGTGTCAGAGAACCGGGTTATATCCGGTCCTTGGTTGCTGTTTGTGGGGTATTTGCATGTTCTCTTTGTGATGTGTGAGTTTCCTCTGGGTGTTCCAGTTCCCACATCCTAAAGACGTGAGGTTTTGTAGATTAATTGGCCTATGTAAATTTCCCCTATTGTGGGGAGTGGTTGTGGATGTGGGATAATATGGAACTAGTGTGAATGGAACCAATGTGAACAAGTGATTGATGGTCAGCGTGAACTCGGTGGACAAAAGGGCCTGTTTCCAAGTTGTACCTTTCAATCATTCAATTCAATTCAAATTGTTAATTTTTAATATAGATTTCCCAATGATCTATCATATTGTTGTCAACCTTTAGATGTCTAAGTCCTAAATAATAAACATATATTTTGAACTGTATTTCTTTGGTTTTGTTTTAGTCACAATACTATATAGTGTAAATAATGCATTTACAATGTGGTGTGGAATTCCAGTAATCATAAACGCCACACACCCCACTGGGGCCCCGCAAATATTAATTGACGCCATCTTTGAAACATTAAATGTCATGATAAAATTGATTTAATTCATTTTATATTTAATAGTTTATTTTGTACCTTTTTAATATCCCTATTTTTGATCAAAAGGTTAACTGACTGCCAATCGTGATCACAAACCAATGGAATTTTACAAAGGATGGAAGATAACACAACTAATGTTTTTACAATAAAGACATAAAGTGCTTGAGTATCTCAGCGGGTCAGACAGCATTTCTGGCGAATGCCCTATCCATGTTCTTCACAGATGCTGCTTGACCCATTAAGTTACTCCTGCACTTTGTCTTGTTTTGTAAACCAGCATCTGCTGTTCCCTGCTTTCTACAATTTGTTTATTCTTTTTTTGTTATTTTGCAGAGGCATCCTATCTTCCGGTAAACCCTGCTCCTCATCTCCATTTTGCTGGTTTGACTTGAGGATCAATAAATGCTATTGCAGTTATAAACCCACATCATAAGGGTCTGTAGAAGTAAAGCAACACACTTTAAAATGTGAAATTGATACTAGTTTAATCTAAAACTAAAAGATGGCACATGTTAGAAAACCTTTGGAATAGCAACTGCATAAGTGGCTGCTTTCTAACGTGTTAAATATACACGATGTAATTAATTCGAGGACAGGAACATGAAGTAACTCGAACATGTTCAAAAGTACAGAATATAATTTGCACTGCCATATCATGTCACAAGGGAATCAGATACTCATAAATTTCAAGTTTCATCTGGATTTAGTGGTAGCTCTGCATCTTCAATTTCATCCCAGACCAGAATCTAAACCTTGTCACTTGCATTTCATGGTGTACTACATGTATGGAGTTGTATTACTCTGACTACATCCTACCAATAGTTTGTCCTGGACTAATCACATTGACAACAAATTCAGTATGTCTCCAATGTCTCTTAGTAATTTCTACAAATGCATCATCAAAAGCATCCTATCTGGATGTATCACAGCTCAGTATGGAAACTGCTCTGTCCAAGACCACAAGAAATTACAGCGGTCTGGGTGCAGCTCAGTCCATCGCACAAACCAGCCTCCAGTCCAAGTCCTCCCATAAATTAGAGGGTGAGGGGGGTTGATTGGCAGATGGCTGGACAAAGACTGGTGATGAAAAGGAGATAAAAGGATGTTGGGTAAGGAGAGAAGAGTGAAATGTAAAGGGAGGGGAGGGATAGAGGGGGAAATGCAAGTGCACCGGGGGGGGGGGGGGGGGGGGGGAGATGTGGAAGAAAGAGAAGGGACCAAAAGGGGGTATGTTACCTAAAACTGGAGAATTCAATGTTCACGTGTTGGTCGGGTTGTAAGTTACCCAAGCAGAATATGAGGTGCTATTCCTCCAGTTTGCATGTGACTTCACTCTGGCAATAGAAAAGACCCAGAACAGAAAGGTCAGTATGGAAAGGGAAGTTAAAAGTGGTTAGCAACCAGGAGGTAAAAGGCCTAGGCAGACGGAGCATGTGTTTGGTGAAACGGCCTAGGCCTGCTGGATCTTCATTTACTAACCATTTTAACTTCCACATCTGGATAATTTGGGAGGACTTCTTGAGCATGCCTGGGAGATAGAAAGAAAGAGCTACAGAGAGTGGGACATACTGGAGAGAGTGAGTGAAAGAGTTCTTGGCAGCAATTTTGATTCAAGATTTTGCATAATGAAATAACTTCAATACTCATAAAGCCATTTACCACATCCCAAAATATGTCTCGTTTCATTCATAGCCAAAAGAATGAATCAACTAACCTGTAAATAATTTGGCATCTTTGAGTACTGTTTCATGTTTAATATGGTCTTTATTAGTGCAAGGCTAAAAGAACTTTGCATGACCTATTAAATTTGGTAATGACAGTATTGCACCATTAACACCATAGCACGTTGAATAATGAGCATTCCTGCACAAATTCCTTAACCAAGATGGTATTCCCACAAACTCCCCACGGGAATAAGTGTGTCCAGGGCACCATTTTCCAGTGCTCGGTGGCCAAAGCAAAACACTCCCATCTCTAGTAGGAATTCAGAATGTATTTGGTGTAATTGAAACAGGGAGCAACATAAATGTCTCCCTTGTGAATATAAGTTTTGGCTGGCTATCATATTCAGTAATAAAACAATCAATCCCTGACTCAACATTCAGAAACCCATTGGTTTTCACTTTCAAAAAATGAGTTGGATGCATGGAACTTTTAAGATGAGTTTTGAGCAGATATTTGCCCAGCAGATCCCCAAACAGCCCCATGGCTGGGCCACCCTGTGGAACAATTGCTGCCAGACTATTCTTGTTCTACCCCACTTCAGAGAGATTTATTCTGCATCCACCACCACCACCCCTTCCACTCAGCGTCCATTTTATTACATTCATTTTTCACAATCACTGTCCTTGAAAAGGTGGTGATAATCTGCCTTCATGAACTGCTACAGTCCTTCTGGTGACACGGGAGGAGGAGGAGAAGAAGCTGCTCGCTAGGTGTTGTAGTCCGGTGATGGTCCGGGGCACTGGGCCCGGGTGGGAGCGGAGACTTGACGACGCCGTCGGTTGAAGCAGGCGCTGGAGGAGACGGAGCGGAATGATGAGATGACGGGGAGACGACCATCTTCCTCCTGCTCGAAATCTCATTCCTCTCATGATCTTGTACACCTCTATCAGGTCACCCTATATCCTCCTATGCGCCAAAGAATAAAGTCGTAATCTGCTCAACCTTTCCCTTGTAGCTCAGGCCCTCTGACTCCTGGCAACAGTCTACCGCAAAATTATCAACTAGTTATGACATACAAGGAGACCATTTGGCCTATCGTATCTGCTGGTCAAAACAAAAAAACTATTCAATTAAAGGATTGCAGTTCTTCAAGAACAGATCCAAACTTCTTATTCTCTCTCAAAACACTTCACTCTGCATCCCCTCCAAAAACAACAATCCCTCCAACTCTTCCAGTCCCTGCCAGAATCATTCTGATAGTCTCAATCTCTCATTCCTGATGACACTCGAGTAGATCTTTAGCCTCACCCTCTGCTAGACCATAATATTCTGCAGAATTGACATTATACTTAAGCTCTAGCTAAATAAATGATTTATAAAGGTTTTACATAACCTCCTTGTTTTTGTTCTCTGCATTCCGAAAAAGAGTCTGTGATATTATACACATCTTAATCAAACTTTTCTACTGCCCTGCCACTTTCAAAGATTTATGTCAGGTCACCAACTATACACCAAAGTAAAATTGGCCTGTGTAATTTATATTGCCTCATGCATCATGATTTATTTTTATTACTGATTACCCAAATCGCACAAGCTATTTCAGTAACCTTGCACTATATTACAATGGAAAATTGTCATTTAGCAGTTAAAAGAATAAGCTTTGACATCTAATTGCAACAGAAAGTCTGACTTGATAATCCAGTGAATTGATTAGAATATGTGTTTAATCGTGTAATTATCGCAGGGGAAACCTGATCATTTCCAAGAGCTTCCACTGCCATATTTAGTGCAGGCACTTCGTAACATTGGATTGAATTACCTTGTCAACTTACAGCTGCTGCAATTTGTTTTCTGCCCCACTGACGTTGTTATCAAATACTGTGCTTTTGAATCAAACTCTGAAGCTTCTGATGTTTTTAAGTTATGTGAGGAAGACACGAGGAGGACATCTGTGCTGCAGGAAAAGAGCTTGTGGTTTAGGTATGTTAGCAGCATGTGTAGAACAACAAAAGTATTGGGTTAGCATGGAATGTGCGGCTGAGTGCTATAAATAGGCTGAGTTGTATGTTGAACGTTCTGGGAAAATAAGTAACTATCACGAGTAAGTTAATCACGAGTAAGTTATGAAAAAGGCAAAATTTATACGTGTGATTTCAATATTTTAAAATGCTAACAAGAAAATTATTAAAGTTTGCTAATAAACGCTCAGAGGAGCAGTTGCTTCGTTCCGTAAAGTTGTCAGGCAGTCCCTCAACGAGGTGTGAGGTGATGAGTTCAATGCCCATTCTGTGGACTCTGCCACAGGTAGGGCAGAAGCTGGATAAAATAGCAGCTCGTTCGGGAGGTTTCGGGTTCTTGAGTGAAATGATTATTTGAACTTGGGCTGCCAACACTGTGACAGATTTCTTTTCCTGAGGCTCAAGTAAGCCCCAACCGATGTGACATCTCAGGTTCTGGCCCCCTGATTGTCCGATGCTGCTCTTTGGGGTTGACTGTGAGCCCAGCCTGCCCTTAGGCCTACAACACACCTGAGGCAGAGCAGGTGTTCCTCCTAATGGATGAATATGTCAAAGGTATTTATTCACAAAATGCTGGAGTAACTCAGCAGGTCAGGCAGCATCTCGGGAGAGAAGGAATGGGTGACGTTTCGGGTCGAGACCCTTCTTCAGACTGGTGCTGAAAAAGGGACTCGACCCGAAACGTCACCCATTCCTTCTCTCCCGAGATGCTGCCTGACCTGCTGAGTTACTCCAGCATTTTGTGAATAAATACCTTCGATTTGTACCAGCATCTGCAGTTATCTTCTTATACTACCGGATGAATATGTCATCCAGATAGGTGGCAGCGTAACGGCGGGACGCATAATGTACATCATGTGCTGAAAGGTGGTGGGGGCACTATGGAGGCCAATGGGAAGAACCGTGAACTGCCATAAGGTGCAGGGAGTTGACAAAGACTGTTTTCTGTTTACCAGAGGGGGACAGAGGGACTTGCCAAAAAAGCTTTTGTTAAGTCTAATTTGGAAATATACCACGACTTACCTAATCTCTGTATGAGCTCATCCGCTCAGGGTATGGGCTAGCTGTCAGACTGGAAGACTTCAGTGAGGCATTGGTTATCATTTGCAGAACCTGAATGTGCCACCAGGCTTGGGGACCATTACGATTGGGCTGGACCCGGGGCTGTGCGATTCCTCTATTGTGCCAAATAACCTCATCTGCTCAACCTCCTCCTCAATGGCGCGACCACACACCACTGTGACTCAGTAGAGCCACTGATACACAACTACTGCAGGGCTGGTGTGTAGCTCATGGAATATGACAGAGGTCCACCATGGGACACCGAGAAGGCGTCCTTAAACCGGTCCACGAGTTCAACTGCCTGTTGCCGCTGGTGGGGATAGAGCTGATCACCAATGATGATGGGCTCTCTGGCCTGGACATCTTCAGATGTCTCAGCCCATGTTGTGAGAAGGGGAGAGGGTTCTGTACAATTACTTTTTTATGACATTTTTTTAACACGATAGACCTGCTCTCTTTTCCTCCTCCCGCGCTGCTGTATCCTGCCAGTTCACTGGCCCAACCTGCTTTGTGATGGCGCAGGGGACCTGTCAGGTGGCCAGAAACTTACACTTGGCATTCGGGATCAGCATCAGGACTAGGTCACTGGGCTGGAACCCACAGGGCTGGACTGACAGGTTGTAGCTCCTCTGTTGGTCTCACTGGACTTCCTCCGTGTGTTTTCTTGCGATGGGTGTTATTTTGCCAGTGTGTACTCCTCATTTATTGTTCATGCTCAATCAGCGAGTGGTGTGGATGGTTATTGTCCCCATGCCTCTTGTGCGATGTCAAGGAGTCTCCTGGACTGTGGCCCTTATAGAATCTCAAAGGGGGGAATCTGGTGGAAGACTCGGGAACCTCCCTAACACCAAAGAGAACATATGGGATAACAAGGTCCCAGTTTCACCCATCCTCAGTCCTCATGGAGCATGTGCTTCAGTGTTTGGTGAATGGCTCCATGAGGCCGTCTGTCTGTAGATGGTAAACCGAGGGGTGTAGCTGGTGAACACCGAGGAGCTCACACACGACACCCGGGAGACAAAAGAGATGTCCGGGTCAGTGAGCTGGTCCTTTGGGAGGCCGACTCTGGGAAAATAGGAGAACCATCTCTTAAACAAAGGCTTTACATGGCCTTCCTAAGGGGGACAGCCTCCAGGTATCTGGTCACATAGTCAAGAATGAAAAGTATATATTGATGACCCCAGGCAGATTTAGGAAAGTGCCCAATAAAGTATATTCCAATACGCTCGAAGGGCACCGATGGTGGGCAGGGGTACTAGGAGGTGGAGGGTTGGGTGCCATCTGCTGCATTCTGGGCATCAGCAGCAAATGTTTCAGACCTCGGCCTTGAGGGATAGCCAGTGGATTTGGCCCCTTAACTGTTCCATCTTCTTCTGGGATCCCAGGTACTCTTCTAGTGGATGAGTGTGAGCCAGTTCCATTACACTATCTATTTTGGAGCGTAAAACTACCAATAATTCAACTGACCCCCCCCCCCCCCCTCTCCACTGCACAACATAATACAGGAGGCCAGTTGTTACCATGAACTAGTTGTCTGGGAATCGCCTACCTCCTCTCCTTGTTCCCTCTAAGGCCAGAACCTGAGTCCAACAATTCTTTAACTTCTTGCTTCTGCTTTGCCATAAATGACGCTTCCTTCCTCACTTGCTTACAATAATCAAAATGAGGGTTAGGTTTGGGGGTGAGGCACCTTTGATGTTGTTCTCCTGCTCATTCTTCACCAGGTGTACAGGGTGCGGCTGAGTCTCTTTGTGCCGTCTCTAAGATTGTGGGGTTCAGGCCACCAGTGGATGGCAAACTGGTCCTCAGCACCTGGATAAAAGGCCTTCAGCCCTACTTGTACATGTTGATCAAGTTGTCTATCTGAGCTAGTCCCATTTGTCCACACTTCTCCCTTTCTTCTTATCCCCTAAATATGGCTAGCTTAACCAGCCTAAATTTCTTTTAAATGTTGTAATTGTACCCGCCTGTACAGCTTCCTCGAACAGCTCATTACAGACCACAACATTCATTACATTCATTTTGCGCAAAAGGTTATATCTCAGGCCCCATTTCCCCTTTTACTTTAAACATATGCCCTCTAGTCTTAGAATTCATCACCCTGGGAGAAACACTGTGACTATTTACTTCACCTTTGCACTTTGTGATTTTACATATCTCTATAAGGCCACCCCTCAGCCTCCTACATTCCAAGGGTAAAGTCCCAGACTATACAATTTCTCCTCATAGTTTAAGCCTTCCCACCCCAATAACATCCTTGTGCATCTTTTCTGCACCCTTTCCAGCTTAATAGAACCATAGAAAATAGGTGCAGGAGTAGGACATTTGGCCCTTCGAGCCAGCACCGCCATTCAATATGATCATGGCTGATCATCCGGAATCAGTTCCTGCTTTCTTCCCATATCCCTTGATTCCGTTAGCCCTAAGAGCTATATCCAACTCCCGCTAGAATACATCCAGTGAATTGGCCTTCACTGCTTTCTATGGCAGAGAATTCCACAGATTCACAACTCTCTGGGTGAAAAAAGTTTTTCCTCATCTCAGTCCTAAATGGCCTACCCCTTATTCTTAAACTGACCCTTAGTTTTGGACTCCTCCAAGATTGGGATTTTTTTTCCTGCATCTAGCCTGTCCACTCCCTTAACAATGTTATGTTTCTATAAGATCCCCTCTCATCATTCTAAACTCCAGTGAATACAAACCCAGTCAATAGACAATAGAAAATAAGTGCAGGAGAAGGCCATTCGGCCCTTCGAGCTAACACCGCCATTCAATGTGATCATGGTTGATCATTCTCAATCAGTACCCCGTTCCTGCCTTCTCCCCATACCCCCTGACTCCGCTATCCTTAAGAGCTCTATCTAGCTCTCTCATGAATGTATTTGGAGAATTGGCCTCCACTGCCCTCTGAGGCAGAGAATTCTACAGATTCACAACTCTCTGACTAAAAAAGTTTTTCCTCATCTCTGTTCTAAATGGCCTACCCCTTATTCTTAAACTGTGGCCCCTGGTTCTGGACTCCCCCAACATTGGGAACATGTTTCCTGCCTCTAACGTGTCCAACCCCTTAATAATTTTATACGTTTCGATAAGATCCCCTCTCATCCTTCTAAATTCCAGTGTATACAAACCTAGTCGCTCCAGTGTTTCATCATATGTCAGTCCCGCCATCCAGGGAATTAACCTGGTGAACCTACGCTGCACTCCCTCAATAGCAAGAATGTCATTCCTCAAATTAGAAGACCAAAATTGCACACAATACCCCAGGTGTGGTCTCACCAAGGCCCTGTACAACTGCAATAGGACCTCCTTGTTCCTATACTCAAATCCTCTCGCTATGAAGGACAACATACCATTTTCTTTCTTCGCTGCCTGCTGTACCTGCACGCTTACTTTCAGTGATTAAAGTACAAAGAAACCCAGAACTCGTTGCACCTTCCCTTTTCCTAATTTGACACCATTCAGATAATAGACACAAAATGCTGGAGTAACTCAGCGGGATAGGCAGCATCTCTGGAGCGAAAGAATGGGTGATGTTTCGGGTCGAGACCCTTCTTCAGGCTGGCCCATAACCATTCACATAATAATCTGCCTTCTTGTTCTTGCCACCGAAGTAATAGAAATAACATCCTTCCTCTCGCTGGGTGACCAGAAGCGCCAACAATACTCCAAATGTGGTTTCACTTACGACTTGTATGCCTGGTTCAAAAAGTAACAAAGGGAATTAGCATCCTCTGGGTAGGGAGATGAGATGTCAATTGGCAGGCCAGGTTTTGCTTCAGGCTGACAGGTCATGGCTTGCCTTGTTAGTGAGATGTGTTAATGGATACAGTATCACGTTACTAATGTACCGAATTTAATCTTCCATATGAGCTTGATAACGAGCTACTGCTTTTGGTGAAGTATGAGAGCCTGTCTTCGGGAGGGTCAGGCAAATCAACAATAAATGGGAATTCACAATTTCTGGAGTTGTTTTTGCTTGGACAATGGGCTTATGTTTTAATAGAAAAATAAAAATTTGAAAATTTATCATGAGGCAAATGTTAGCCCCTCTTGTTTACTCATCTTGTATTTATATGTATTTCATACTTAATTTTAACTAGGTGTTCAAATTTTCTTTTTTTATATATATACAAAGATTTAGAACTTCTGGCCATGAACAATACAGAAAAAAAAGAAGGTATGATTAATTAATGTATCTATAAGTGTGGGGCTTAAAGTGAAAAGTAGTAAGTTAAGGTTTCCAGTGTTTGACTATTGACCATCATGGATGGTTGAATGTTTGTCTTTTATCATCAATAGTTAGTCTATTGATATTTAAATGTTACCTACTGCTTCAGGTTCTGGATGCTATTCTTTTACTTTCTATATTGTTTGGCTTTATGTTGTAAGCAAAGCAGGCTGGTGATACTGGAAAACCAGCGTGACAAATTATAAGCATTTAATAGCTGAAAGATCTTAGATATCATTTGGTTGGCGATAGAAGTCAGACCATGGTTTTGGGTTGGGAACTTTCTATGAAGAAGGGTCCTGATCCAAAATGTCACCTATCCATGATCTCCAGGGACGCTGCCTGACCTGCTGAGTTACTCCAGTATTTTGTTTCACTCAATGGTATGGAAGGGTTGTTTTCAGATTGGTGGCCTGTGACCAATGGTATGTTTTCAGGAATGATGCTGGGTCCATAGTTATTTGTAATCTATATAAACCATTTGGATGTAGCTGGTTAAGTTTACAGATTGATGGTGTGGTGGACAGTGAAGAAGGCTATCTAAGATTACAACAGGATCTACATCAATTGGAAGAGTGGACCAAGGAATGCCAGATGGAATCTAATTTGGATAAATGCTCGGTATTACATCTTGGTAAATTAACCTAGGGCAACAATTACACAGTCAATGGCAGGGCATTGGAGAGTGTTGTAGAACAGAGGACCTGGGGCACAAGTATATAGTTCCCTGCAAGTGGCGACTCTGGTAGATAGGTTTGGTGAAGAAAGCATTTGGTACACTTGCCTTCATCAGTCAGACATTGAGTACAAGAGTTGGGATGTCATGTTACAACGGTTCAAGATGTTGGTGAGACCACACTTGGAGTATCGTGTGCAGATTTTGATTGCCGAGCAATTGTAAGGATGCCATTAAGCTAGAAAGGGTGCAGAAAAAAATCACAAGAATGGAACAGCGATGGGAGGGCTTGAGTTCTAAAGAGAGGTTGTATAGGGTGGGACTTTTTCCCTGGAGCATATGAGGCCGAGGAATGACCTTTTAGAACCATGTAAAATCATGAGGGCCGTAGATAGGTGAATTATCACAGTCCTTTTGCAGGGTATAGGTTTAAGGTGAGGTCAGAACAACTTAAAGGGGACCTGTGGGAAAACCTTTTCATATGGAGTATGGTGGGTCTATGGATTGAGCTGCCAGAGGAAGTGGTAGAGCCTGGTACAATTACGTTTACAAGACATTTGAACAGATATGTTAATGGAAATGGTTTAGAGAGATATGCACCAAACGCAGACATATGAGACTACCTCAGGTAGGCAACTTGGACGATTATGATGGAAGAGTCTGTTTATGTGCTGTATAACTCAATGACTATTGAAAGATATGTAAAGTTATACAACATAAATTATCATAAATTTGAAAGTGTTTATTTAAATTGTATCAGATTGTTTAAAATCCCTAATGTTTGTTTGTGTGATAGGTGGATAAATTGCTACAAATCCAGAGACCCTTTAAATCTATTACCTGTGCAAATTTAAATTGTTTTAATTTTCTTCAGAAAAGCTTGACGATGAAGATATATCAGCAGAAATCATGAGAAGACGATTCGTGCCAAATGTTTTCAAAAGCACATCGTGGGAGATCTTTCATTTTGCTGGATGTGAAATCAAAATCACAGAGACCACTGACTGCTATGGTGCATACGTGTGGCCTTCAGTAAGCATATTTACCAGTTCTAAAACCACTATGGCTTTCAATTGTTTGCTGATATTCATGTGTGATCAATCCTCGACACAAAACGTCACACATTCCTTCTCTCCAGAGATGCAGCCTCTGCATCTTGCTGAGTTACTCCAGCATTTTGTGTCTACTGTGTGATCATTTTTGCCTGGTACTTTAATAATAATAATAATAATAATGCATTACATTTATATAGCGCTTTTCAAACACTCAAAGACGCTTTACAGGGATTACTAGAACATAGAGAAGAAAATAAATAGATAAATAAGTAAACGAACAGAAAAAGGAGACAGAAGGTGAGGTGACCTTCAGTGGTTGAAGGCAGTGCTGAACAGGTGAGACTTCAGTGTTGTTTTGAATGTGGTGAGTGAGGAGGAGTCTCTGACGGTTTGGGGTAGTGAGTTCCAGAGGGTGGGAGCAGCGATGGAGAAAGCCCTGTCCCCCCAGGATCTGAGTTTGGTCCGGATGGGGTGGGACAGGAGGTTGGCAGCAGCAGAGCGGAGGGTGGAGGTGGGAGTGTATCTGTGGAGGAGGTCAGTCAGGTAGGATGGGGCCAGGTTATGGAGGGCTTTGTAGGTCATGAGGACCTTTAGTCCACTTTAAGCTTCTATCTATAAGAGTCTGCAAAATACATTTCAGAATAACCATTTTTTCCACTAGTTTCTGGACCTTTGTTAACGTTAACATAATTAGGAATCTTAGAAAAAGCTATAAAACAGAGCCAAATAAGCTAACTTACTTTGTTTGCTGAATCACACAGGCCATGGTGTTGTGCTATTATCTGGAACACAGCCCAAAAGAGATCATTGATAAAAATGTAATTGAAATAGGATCAGGAACGGGACTGGTGTCAATTGTTGCTTCGGTACTCGGTAAGTAAAGACCATTTTCAAAATAGAATTATTAAGATGGAGAATCATTTTGGGAATGGAATCTAAAATTATTGCACAGGGTAATAATTTTATATGTTAGGTCGGAACATACGTGTGAAATAAAAGAGCAAACTGGCTTAATGTAATCTATTTTAATATTGTAATATTTCTAATATGTCTGAGATAACAATCACTGGCTCCCGGGAAGTCATGCAATCCCCCCACAAAGTTTAGGCAGGGCTTTTGTAATGCATAGTGTTCGGATGAGAACATTGTTTAATGTCAGCACACAAATTTATAGAATTCAGTTTTACAACTTGTCACATTGGTACAATTTCTTTGTTTTCTGTCCAGTACTACGATAACTAGAAAGCTGCGACACACTTAATGTGGACCATTATTTTTCCCCATTATTAATGAAGGAATCATAGTCTAATTCAGAATCAGAATTGTGTGAAATCACTGTGATGGATGTTTCTTTTTGTTTGATTGTGTGTGTTATTGCTTATTTTTATTGCTCTTGTTGTTGGACTGTGGGTAATCTTTCATTTCACTGCACATTTATGTGTATGTGACAAATAAACTTGACTTGACTTGAAGAAAGAATTGTAGAGGATGCGGTTCCCATGGGATTGTTGCTATTGCCCTTCTCGATGGTGGAGGCTGTGGGATATGTTGCTAATGTACGTTTAATGAGTTATTGCCGAGATGCTGTTCTCAGTGAAGGGGACGTTGATTACATAGATTCTGGTGACACGTGGGAGGACCATAATGGCTGAAAGATTTCCTGTGACAGTGAAGTAGTGAATAATGCAGAGAGTGGGCAGTAAGCTGAAGTTTGTGGAATTAAACTGGGGTTTCATGGAATGAGAGATAAAGGAATACAAATCACGTGAGAGATGAAACGGGTAAAATAAAAGGCAGTGTTCAAAGGTTCCATGTTTAGATTGTTATTAATGCAAATGAGAAAATAATTTTCTTCAGGAAATTTTTGAAGCTTATAAAGAACTAGACCAAGTGGACCCGTTGGGCCCCAAACCTCTCCTGCATTGGTGCAGCACCCTCTCCTCCCCCCCTCTCTCCCCACCCCCTCCACTCTCCCTCTCTCCCTCAAACCTCTCCCTCTCTTCCTCCTCCCCCTCTCTGCCCCTCCTTCCGTCCCCCTCCCTCCCCTCCCCTGCTCCCCTACCACCCTCCCCCTCCCTCCCTTCCCCCTCCATCCTCCCTTCCTCCACCCCCTCCCTCCTCCCCTACCCCCTACCTCCTCCCTTCCCCCTCCCCCCTTCCCTTCCACCCTACTCCACCCCGCTCAACCCTCCTTATCCTCCCTCCTCCTTCCCTCCCCCTCCCTCCCCTTCCCTCCCCCTCCCTCCCCTTCCCTCCCTAGGAGATAGATTTAAACTTTAAAATGTGAATAACTTTCAAAATATAACCGATTTCAATTAAACTTCTTCCATCAGCACCAAAGGGACGACGGTGAGTAAGGTGGGCCTAAAAGTATCGTGCTATCGTGAACCATTTTGGCTGTAGTTCACGAACAAACAAACAAACAAACGAGGTTTTCGGTATATAGATGTCGAACAAAGCACCTCAAACAAAATTGTTCTGTCAGTCGGGCTTACAGAAATAATGGGGAAAAATAGAACTACTTTTCTAGCAAACTCTAGATTTCTGTAACAACTGTGTGGTACAAGTCCAGCTTGGTTGTATTAAGTTTGGAATACAGAACCCAGGGGTGGGATATTAACAAATATGCAACTAATGGATAGATTCAGTGGCATTAGTACACAACAGGAACTCGCATACATTGTTTCATAGTGTTTGTTTGTTAAAATTGGAGCCTATAGTATAAAGAGAATATCTACCATTTCCCTGAAGGTAGAGGCGATTAAGGATCTTCCTGAATATGATGATGGGTAAAATAATCAATTCAAAATGTACAATTGCAGCAAACAGGATGAATTTCAAAACCAGCCAAGTGCCTCTTTGCATAATGCAGGTATCTATGCTATAATATGTGTTTCTATAACATGAATCTGATACAACACGAGTGATCAATTAGGGGATATTATTTGCATTGTGTGGATCGAATTGGTTATAATGTGATTTCAATAAGGAACTAGAGAACCACTTGAAAGTTACTTGGGAAAATGCCAAGCTGAAAATAATCTGTCTTGGATCTAAACAGTGTAGTGGAAATAAAACCTCTTTAAATGTAATCTCCCCACAGTAATCATACACCACTATCCGTTGAGAACACAACTGCTACTTTAACCATGGGTGGCCATTGAAATCGACAGACAATTGCTGTCTGCTTCTGTTGACACTTGTGCAATGATACTCCGTTAAACAATGTAGCATGCAGCCTTTGATATTTTAGCTTGCAGTAACAAAATTAAATTTACTGTTATTGAGAAGACATTTATTTTTAAAAATACTGTGGGAAAAATAACTTTCTTATTGAAACTCTCAAGCCCCAAACCCCGTTCCCTTATTGACAGAACTGTCTTTATTACATGATTTTCAATAACACAAGAATTGTTAGGATCACAACTATCATGTTAGAACATAGAGCAGTACAGCACAAGAACAGGCCCACTTGATCCCAGCTGCCGAAACATGTCCCATGCATCCTTTGTGTTTTTGACCAGTACCTCAATTTTCCTCATCAGCCAAACTTCCTTACATTTGCCTGCTTTGCCCTTCACTCTAAAAGGGAGGTACATATCCTGAGCTTTTGTCAGCACACTTTTAAAAACATCCCACTTGGCTGATGTTCCTTTCCCCTCAAATAACCTGCTCCAATCAACTTGAGCAAGACTTTCTCCCATACCCTCAAAGTTGGCCTTATCCCAGTTGAGCATTTTAACACGTGGACCCTCTTTGTCTCTATCCATAAATATTTTAAACCTAATCGAACTGTGGTCACTGGTCCCAAACGGCTCCTCCACAAACACTTCATTAACTTGCCCTTCCCAATTTCCCAATTTCCCAATACTAGATCCAGCGTTGCCCTCTCACATGTGGGGGCCTCTACATACTGCTTGAGAAAACTCTCCTGAACACTTTTGAGGAATCGCACCCCATTTAAACCCTTCACACTAATTTTCCCAGTCAATTCTGGTAAAGTTAAAAATCCCCTTCTACAACCACCTTATTTGATCTGCAGCTGTATGCAATCCACTGGCGTATTTGTTCTTCTAATTTCCGCTGACTATTCGGGGGTCTGTAGTACACCCACAACAAGGTGATCATCCCTTTCCTGTTCCTCAGCCCCACCATATAGCCTCACTAGACGAATCGTCCGTAATGTCACCTCTGACAGTGACATCCTCCTTAACCAACAATGCAAACCCCCCCTCCTCTTTTTTCCCTCACCCCTGTATCTCCTGAAGCTCCTGTACCATGGAACATTGAGCTGCCAGTCCTGCCCCTCCCTTAACCATGTTTCAGTATTGGCTACAACGTCCCAGTCGCTCGTACCAATCCATGCCCTAAGCTCATCTGCCTTACCCGTCAGCCCCCTTGCATTAAAATACGTGCAGTTTGAACCAACCCTCCTTCCTCACTCTCCGCCTTTCACCTGCCTATTCTGTCCACTAACCCTACCCTCACCACCCTCCATACCAACTTCTAACCTCTCACCAGCCTCTGTCCTGTATGAGACTCCACCCCGCTACCAATCTAGTTTAAACCCTCCCGTGCAGCATTAGCAAACCTGCCCGCCAGGATGTTGGTCCCCCTCTTTGGTCATGCAAGGTTCATACCATATCTGAGCATCGATCAACTGGCCTTTAAACAAGGCCCACATGTCAGATGTGGTCTTACCCAATAACAATTGCTCCCAGTGTACCCTTCCGAACGCCTGCCGAATAACATTGTAGTTTATCTTCCTACATTTTAGCATCTTCATGCAAGGTCCGGCCTTCTCCCAATTCAAAACAATCTTGAAACTTAAAGAAGATAGACACTAAGTCCTGGAGTAACTCAGCAGGTCAGACCAGATCTCTGGAAAAAAAGGATGGATGACGTTTTGGGTCAGGACCCTTCTTCAGTCCCCACCCAAAACGTTACCCATCTTTTTTCTTCAAAGATGCTGCCTGACCCGCTGGGTGGCTCCAACACTTTGTGTCTATGTGGGTGGCAGGGTGATGCAGCAGTAGAGTTGCTGCCTTACAGTCCTTGCAGCGTCGGAGACCCAGGTTCGATCCCGACTACAGGTGCTGTCTGTACGGAGTTTGTACGATCTCCCCATTACCTGTGTGGGTTTTCTCCGAGATCTTCGGTTACCTCCCACAATCCAAAGACGTACAGGTATACAGGTAAATTGGCTTGGTAAATGTAAAAGTTGTCCCTAGTGTGTGTAGGATAGTATGAATATGTGGGGATCGCTGGTCGGCGCGGACCCAGTGGGCTGAAGGCCCTGTTTCTGAGCTGCATCTCTAAACTAAACTAAATGAAACTATCTTCGGTATAAACCAGCATTTGCAGTTCTTTGTTTCTACATTAAAACATAGACTTGGGATTACTATCCCCAAAATGCTCTTCCACTGAAACACCAGTCACCTGGCCAGGCTCATTCCCAACCCAAGGTCCAGTATGTTCCCTTCTGGGGTTGGACTATCCACACACATCTGCAGCTGATGTTTCAAGAAACCTTCTTGGAAACACCTCACAGATTCTGCCCTGTCTAAGCATTTGGCACTGAGCAAGTCTCAGTTAATATTGAGAAAGTTAAAATCACATACTAAGACAACCTTGTTGCTTTGGCAACTTTCGGTAATCTGTCTATGTATCTATCTGTTCCTCTATCCCCCACTTGCTATTGAGGAGCTTGTAGTACAATCCCATTAGAGTGCCGGCACCTTTCTTATTTCTAAGCTCCACCCATACCGCTTTGGTGGACAGACCCGCCAGTATGTCTGCTCTCAGTGCCTCCGTGACTGTTTCCCTGATTACTCGTCCAACTCCCCCACCTCTTTTACCTCCCTCATGGTCACATCTGGAACATTGAAACCCCGGAACATTGAGCTGCCAGTTGTGCCCCTCCTACAACCACATTTCCACAATTGCCACAACATTGTCCCAAGCACTGATCCAGGCTCTAAGTTCATCTGCTTCCCACAATAGTCTTTGCATTGAAAGAACCACACTTAGCCCATGAGTGTCACCATATCCCTTTACCTCTCCCTGCCTGACACTCACTGGCCCTGACCTCTACCTTCCCATCGCTCCTTCCAATTTCTAAATGACTACTCTGGTTCCTAGCCCTGCCTCTCTACTTTAAACACTCTCGAGTAGCACTAGTAGAACATTACAACATAATTTACCTGCATAAATAACAAACATAATAAATTGTGCCTAATTGATCTTTTAACTGTTGATTTAGCATTTATTGTTGATTTAGCATTTGCTTAATTGCTAAATGTCCTCACTTTTGCAGGCTCCAAAGTAACAGCAACAGATCTACCACATTTACTGAACAACTTGCAATATAATATATCTCAAAATACAAAAATGAGGAGCAAATATCTGCCGCAGGTTAGAGAACTTCAATGGGGAATAGATTTGGACAAAACCTTCTCCATAAGTACTTGTCATTATAATTATATATTGGCAGCTGATGTTGTATACAGTCACCCATACCTGAATGAACTTTTAATGACTTTTGATCATTTATGTCAGGATGATACTGTGATTTTATGGACAATGAAGTTTCGGCTCGATAAGGAAAATGCCTTTGTGGAAAGATTTCAGCACATATTTGATACAGAAGTTATATATGATCTGCCAAGTTTACAGATAAAATTGTATAAAGCAACACGAAAGAATATAGGGATTGGAAGGGAAACATGAGTGCTAACTGCTCATGCCTCAAAGCAATAGTTCTCCTTATGGTATAAAGTTAAATTTAACTCTCCTGAAATCAAACTTCCAAAATGATACGTGATTTGCTTCCAGCAAACTTTGCACAGTTAGTCCAGCCAAGAGTTTCCCAGCCAGGAAGGCTTCTTGGGGAAGTGTAGCTATAAGCAAACATGTCTAAAGGTCTAATATTTTAAAAAATAGTTTGCAGTTAAGATTTGTGGCATTAAGAGATTAGCTTCAGAACAAAGGCTATTAGTAGATATGTCTCTTGCATGGCTCACAATTGCAAAGCGCCTGTATTTATGATATTGGACTGGATGAACCTTCACTTCTCAGCGATTGAGTATTCAGGAATGGCAGGCAGGCAAACGACTGCTCCACAACATGACAGATTTTGCTCCTGTTTCTGCAATAGAGAACAGTTAACCTGCTGTAAATATTTATCTTGAAATTAACAGCTCTGCACTCTACATTTACTGTTTGATGTTTTCTATATTATATAGCTCTTTTGAAAGTGATCATTGGCAAAATGAAAAATATATAAAAATTCTGATTTTTGTTGTGTATTTTAATGGCAAATAAGCCTTTTGCAGTGTGTTAACACCAAATTAATTTTGCTATAAATGAATGTTTAAATAAGATATTAGATTGGCAAAAATAGCTTCGTAATTAATCAGTCATGTATAACTGCCATGTGGAACCTGAATGAAGCAATGGACAGTAGACGTTTTAAGCAGCTGCCACTGGGGAGAATGTCAGAAGATGACACCAGAAAATATTCTGACATGTAGCAAAGACAAGTCATTCAACAATGAAATTAACATTTGCAATATGCAATTGCTATTTATTGTATTATAAATATGTATGTCATGTAATTTAAAAATATATTTATTTAATAACTACTGACAACTAAACAATCTCTGTTAATATTTATCATCACAGCATTTATTTTTGCTGGTCTTTATTGTTAATAATGGTATTTATTATTTTTTGTAAAGAGATTGTTTTACTTAACTTTTTTGTGGTCCAAAAAGGATTATGAACAATAAATTATTTGAAATGGTCTGACAAACGCATGAATCCTTTGAACTGAACCCTAGCAAATATCTAAATATCATGGTTGTCGGAGCAGGCCAGAGGCTGGGTAATGCGGGGAAGTGGCCCAAAGGCTGACTACACAGTCTTTCCACAGTCTACAAGACACAGGTTAGGGATGCGATGGCAATATTCACTAAGTGCCCTTCTGTGGGTAGTTACAGCAACTCTCAATGACCTCGACACCATGGAGGACCAAGCCATTCAAATGATTGGAATCCCATCATCCACCCTAAAAATTCATACCCTTTTCCTCCAGCACAAAGCTTCACAGTGTACGATCTGCAAAAGGTGTAGCAATGACTCACCTGACTATGCCAACAGCACCACCTACACCTGCAGGGCGGCACGGTAGCGCAGCAGTAGAGTTGCTGCCTTACAGTGAATGCAGCGCCGGAGACTCAGGTTCGATCCTGACTACGGGCGCCATCTGTACGGAGTTTGTACGTTCTCCCCGTGACCTGCGTGGGTTTTCTCCGAGATCTTCGGTTTCCTCCCACACTCCAAAGACGTACAGGTATGTAGGTTAATTGGCTGGGCAAATGTACAAATTGTCCCTAGTGGGTGTAGGATAGTGCTAATATGCGGGGATCGCTGGGCGGCGTGGACCCGGTGGGCCGAAGGGCCTGTTTCCGCGCTGTACCTCTAAAATCTAAAGAACAGGGCCACATGTGAACACAACCACCTGGAGGTTCCACTCCAAGCCAGACAGCATCCTAATTTGGAAGTATATCACCAGCCCTTCATCTTTGCTGGATCTAAATTCTGGAACTCTCACTTTATCTGCACTGTGGGAATATTTTCATCAAAAGGACTGCAGCAATTCGAAAAGGCTGCTCGTCATCACCTCCTCGAGGGCAATGAGCGATGCCAGCAATACCCAGATCCCCAAAATGATGATACAAAGATGATACAAAGCTGGGTGGTAGTGTGAACTGTGAGGAAGATGCTATGAGGTTGCAGGGTGACTTGGACAGGTTGTGTGAGTGGGCGGATGCATGGCAGATGCAGTTTAATGTGGATAAGTGTGAGGTTATCCACTTTGGTGGTAAGAATAGGAAGGCAGAATATTATCTGAATGGTGTCAAGTTAGGAACAGGGGACGTACAACGAGATCTGGGTGCCCTAGTGCATCAGTCACAGAAAGGAAGCATGCAGGTACAGCAGGCAGTGAAGAAAGCCAATGGAATGTTGGCCTTCATAACAAGAGGAGTTGAGTATAGGAGCAAAGAGGTCCTTCTGCAGTTGTACAGGGCCCTAGTGAGACCGCACCTGGAGTACTGTGTGCAGTTTTGGTCTCCAAATTTGAGGAAGGATATTCTTGCTATTGAGGGCGTGCAGCGTAGGTTTACTAGGTTAATTCCTGGGATGGCAGGACTTTCATATGAAGAAAGACTGGATAGACTCGGCTTGTACTCGCTGGAATTTAGAAGATTGAGGGGGGATCTTATAGAAACTTACAAAATTCTTAAGGGGTTGGACAGGCTAGATGCAGGAAGATTGTTCCCGATGTTGGGGAAGTCCAGAACAAGGGGTCACAGTTTAAGGATAAGGGGGAAGTCTTTTAGGACTGAGATGAGAAAGTTTTTTTTTCACACAGAGAGTGGTGAATCTGTGGAATTCTCTGCCACAGAAGGTAGTTGAGGCCAGTTCATTGGCTATATTTAAGAGGGAGTTAGATGTGGCCCTTGTGGCTAAAGCGATCAGGGGGTATGGAGAGAAGGCAGGTACGGGATACTGAGTTGGATGATCAGCCATGATCATATTGAATGGGGGTGCAGGCTCGAAGGGCCGAATGGCCTACTCCTGCACCTATTTTCTATGTCTCTATAAATAAATACATTTTAGCCCTGGGCAGCAAAATGATGCAACAGTGAATGCAGATTCTCCCTGTGTCCATGTGGTTTTCTCACATGTGCTGTGTTTTGTCCACATCCCAAAGGCATGCTGGTTTGTTAATTAGCTACTGTATCCCTTAGTGCCCTCAGTGTATGTACAAGTGAAAGGAATCAAAGACGAGTTAAAGTAAGTTGCAAGGAAATATGGGAATGGAGAATGGATTGATGGGATTGCCCTGCAGGGAGTTGATGGAGATACGATGGACCAAATGCCCTCCTTGTGACTAGTAAACAACTTCTGCTCATCTGCACTTTCAACTTATGAGGTCCTTCAGAAGCTTAAAAAATTCAAATTGCTGTCCTTGTGCACCGAGAGCAACAGTGATTTCTCACTGATTTATTTTGTAAATCTTCATACTAATCTTGCAAACTTCACTCCAATAAACTATCCCCTTTGATGTGAAATGTGCTTCAGATGTCGTTTCACTGACCAAGGCCCCCTTATAGTTTCAGATCTGCCTTTGTACCATTTGACATACATCCGCTATAAGTTTATCGATTGTTTTATAACCTTGGAATACAGGGCTAATTGTGAAGAGTCAAGAGTGTTTATTTGTCACATGTACCAAAAACAGAACACCAATGTTCCTGCTTCCAGCAGAATAACAGGCCTGTAAACACAATACTCATTCAGAACATATAATAAACAAAATAAATTCAATAAATTAAAAACCCCAATATTAGTACAAAAAAGCCCAAAGTCCTTAGTGCACCCAAGACAGTTCGTAATTCCTAGATTAGTTGGTGTTTGTAGTGTTCAACAACCTGATGGTTGTGGGAAGAAGCTGTTCTTGAACCTGGATGTCAGTTTTCAGGCTCCTGTACATTCTTCCCGATGGCAGGACTGAAATGAGAGTGTAGCCAGGGTGTGTAGGTCCTTGTTGATGCTGACTGCCTTTTCGAAGCACCTTTTGATGGTAAGGAGGTCAGTACCCATGATGGACCAGGCAGTCTTCACCATTTTTTGTAATCTCCTTCATTCCTGGGTGTTGAAGTTCCTGAACCAAGCTGTGATGCAACGAGCCAATGTGCTTCCTAATGCACACCTATATAAGTTCATGGGAATATTATACGACACACCGGATCTCCCCAATCTTCTAAGGAAGTAGAGGTATTAAGCTTTCTTTATGATTGCATCAACATGTTGGGCCCAGGACAGATCTTCATAAATATGCACAGGAACCTGAACTCTACTGTTGACCCATCGATGAAGACAGATTTGTGAATGCTCGGCCTCGTTCTTCTAAAGTCATCAATCAGCTCCTTGGTTTTACTGATGTTGAGAGCAAGGTTGTTGTTGTGGCACCATTCAATCAGATGATCGATCTCCCTCCTATACTCTGACTCATAATTACCTGTAATTAGTCCAACAACAGTGCTGTTGTCAATGAATTTAAAGTTGGTATCATGGGTAAAGAGTGAGTGGAGCAGGGGGCTGAGCACACAGCCTTGAGCTGCCCCTGCACTGATGGTTATCGAGGAGAACGTGTTGTTGCCAGTTTGTACTGATTGTGGTCTGTTGATGACGAAATGAGGATCCAGTTGCAAAGTGATGTGCCGAGACCCAGTTCCCTGATCTCGGTAACAAATTTGGAAGGAATGATAGTGTTGAATGCCGACCTGTAGTTAATGAACAACAGCCTGAATTATGCGTCTAATTGTCCAAGTAACCAAGCCATCGTCAAATTCAGTAGATTATATGAAATTCAGAAGTATAGTAAAGATGATTTCAGCAGAGCGTGCACGATGTGGACCCAGGCAAGGCACTTTTTGGTTGGAGGTCTCAGGAATGATGATCTACAGCAGGTGGTGTTATTTCAAATGGGTGTGGAACAGACATCTATGCTTTTCATACATAAATATTGATGATGATAAGGCCAGTTCAGATGGCTTGAGTAAATATAGATATTTTGTTTTATTGATCGAGGAAAATTGGACCAAAAGAAATAAAATATGCTTATTGTATTTTATTAAATTATATTTATTGTACTTTAATCTCTCACTACGAGTGGCATTTACACTTCTGGGCATCATGTTTTTGGAAGGATTGTAAAACTATGGAGAGAATTTGGAATGGACTTGCTAAAGTAGGAGCACAAATGAAGGACCTCAGTTATGTGGGGACTTTGGAGAATGTGGATTGTCCTCCTTAGAGCAAGAGAGGAACAGAAGTAATTTGATGGAAGCATTCACAATAAAACGATTCAATACAAATAAGTATATTAAGAAAATATTTGTGCAGTAGAAAGGTCAACCACCATTATTCACAGGTATGATTGACACAGGAATTAAAGAAGACACTATTTTTACACAATGAGTCAACGTAACAAAGTATTCATTACTCAAAGACCAGAAGTAAGTTAAATTTTAAATTATGTTGTGCTGCTGCAAGTAAGAATTTCATTATTCTAGCTGGAATATATGACAATAAAACACTCTTGACTTTTGTCTAAAAGAGAATTGGATAAATGTTATCAATGGGAAAAATTAATAGGAATATCGGAAAGGAGGAAAGGCATGAAGCCATCTGGAGAGGTTTCGGGATAAGTAGTCTTCTGACCTTGGAGATAATATATCAACAGTCACACCTGTTTTTCTCCCGATATTGGGTTCCATTGCATTTAGAAGGACTAAGGCTCAAATGCACAATATTGTGTGTTCTATTTAGAAAAAAATAACAGTGGTCTTATTGATGAATATGTAAGTGAAGGAAGGCTTGACAGAGAAAATGCAGGGAAGTTGTGTATCGGTGGCACCGTTAATGAATAGGGAATAATATAGAGAAATGAATAATAAACAACATATCACACATGCTCTGTGGTAAATATTTAAATGACAGTTCCAAGTACTGGACTACTGAGAGCATTCACCACATGGGTCATAGAACAGTAGAATACAGCACAGGATCAGCCCCCTTGGCCCACAATGTCTGTTGAGATTTTAATTTTAAAGTTTGCAGTAATGTTCTATTTTTAGTTTTGAATATCCTTCCACGAAGAAAGGCACATTCAGCCACAGCGTTGGAAACCTGGGTCAAACATTTACTTCACAAGCATCAAGATTTGACCTAGGTAGTTTAGATGGATAAAGTTTCTTGTCTGCAACCAATGAACAGGGAGGAGCACTCATTAAGGAAAGAACACGTCAAGACTCTACAATGAGAAGATTTGAGGCTCATGCACAAGTAGTGGATGAAGCAAATAGCATTCCACTCTATTCACACATGAACTGCACATTGAACACTTCTGGCCCAACTGTGACAAATATGCTGATCCACTATGTAAAAACAGAAAATAGATGCAGGAGGCCATTTGCCCTTCGAGCCAGCACAGCAATTCATTGTGATCATGGCTGACCATCCACAATCAGTAACCAGTGCCTGCCTTCTCCCCATATCCCTTGATTCTGCTACCAGCTAGAGCTCTATCTAACTCTCTTTTAAATTCATCCAGTGAATTACCCTCTACTGCCTTCTGTGGCAGAGAATTCCACAAATTCACAACTCTGGGTGAAAAGGTTTTTTCTCGTCTCAGTTTTAAATGACCTCCTCTTTATTTGTAGACTGTGGCCCCTGGTTCTAGGCTCCCTCAACATTGCGAACATTTTTCCTGCATCTAGCTTGTCCAGTCCTTTTATAATTTTACACGTTTCTATAAGATTCCCTCTCATCCTTTTAAATTCCAGTGAAAACAAGCCGTCTTTCCAATCTCTCCTCATGTGACAGTCCCACCATCCCGGGGATCAACCTCGTGAACCTACGCTGCACTGCCTCAATAACAATTATGTCCTTCCTCAAATTAGGAGACCAAAACTGCACACACTACTCCAGATGTGGTCTTACCAGGGCCCTGCCCAACTGCAGATGGACCTCTTTACTCCGATACTCAAATCCTCTCGTTATGAAGGCCAACATGCATTAGCTTTCTTCACTGCCTGCTGTACCTGCATGTTTACTTTCAGTGACTGGTGTACAAGAACACCCAGGTCTCGATGAACTTCACTTTTTCCGAATCTGACACCATTGAGATAATAATCTGCCTCCTTGTTCTGGCCGCCAAAGTGGATAACCTCACATTTATCTACATTATACTGCATCTGCCATGCACCCGCCCACTCACTCAACCTGTCCAAGTCACTCTGAAACCTCTAGCATCGTCTTCGCAGTTCACACTGCCACTCAGCTTTGTGTCATCTGCAAATTTGCTAGTGTTACTTTTAATTCCATTATCTAAATCATTAATATAAATTGTAAATACTTGCGGCCCCAGCACCGAGCCTTACGGCACTCCACCCGCCACTGCCTGCCATTCTGACATTGACCCGTTTATTCCTACTCTTTGTTTCCTGTCTGCCAACCAATTCTCTATCCATGTCAATACCCTACCCCAAATACCATGTGCTCTAATTTTGCCCACTAATCTCCTGTGTGGGACCTCATCAAAGGCTTTCTGAAAGTTCAGACACACTACATCCACTGGCTCTCTCCTTCATCCATATTACTTGTCACATCCTCAAAAAATCCAGAAGATTAGTCAAGCAAGATTCCCCCTTCATATATCCATAAATATACTCTTAGACGTCTCAGAAATCACCTCGGAAAAATGTAGTGGAATCAAATAATTCACAAACCTCAGGGACTGTGCAGTCGAATATATTCCTGATTGCATTCACTCTGGCTGAGTGTTTTTTAACTATCCTAGACAATTTGTTCTATCTGAAAATTATGAATATTTTCCAATCAAAATTCTTAGGATGGTGCATCCATTCTCCACCTCATGACAACCCATTGCAAGAGGTGACAATGTCAAATATGATGGATGTGGTGTGAAGCTAATTGGCTCAGAGGAAGGAGTTAGAGGGTGGTTATGGAGGGTTGTTTTACAGACCGGAGGCCTGTTGCCAGTGAAGTGCCGCAAGGATCTGTGCTGGGTGTGCTGTTGTTAGTTATATGTATTCACGACTTGGATGAGAATTCAGGTGGCATGAACAGTATGTTTGTGGATGGCACCAAGACTCAGAGATCACTCTGTCTGCACTGACCTATTCCCATGGGTCGGTGCATGAACAGTACAACTGTGAGTCCAGCACACAGGAGCATCTATGAAGCTAGGCACCAAATGCTGGAGTAATGCAGCATCTCTGGATAGAAGGAATGGGTGACATTTCGGTCAAGACGAAGGTATTTATTCACAAAATGCTGGAGTAACTCAGCAGGTCAGGCAGCATCTCAGGAGAGAAGGAATGGGTAACGTTTCGGGTCGAGATCCTTCTTCAGACTGATGTCAGGGGGTGACATCTGCAGTTAATTTCTTACACTTTCGGTCAAGACCCTTCTTCAGACTGAGAGTATCATAGTATCTATGAAGAATGAAGACTGGGTTTAATGTTTTTTACACGCAGTAAACCACACAGCAATTTCTTAAAGCAATGATGTCCAAGTTTTGTGAACTGCTGGACTTTAATTGGGCATGAGCAACACACAAAGTAACCAGTTAATGCATCAAATGAAGAGGAAATACAATTTTTGTCGAAAAGTCTTCAATGGCCCTGAAAAGATTAACATGCTGGACTCACTGAGAGGGGATAAACTTCAATCATAAAATGGAAGATTTTTTTTGTTTGAATTCCTGCCTGCTGCCAGACTGAATGTGGACAGGGTGCAAAATAAAATCAAAGGCCAACAACAGTGTATTTTTTACATAGAATCATTCTGATTTGCCCATTTTGTCCTCATTATCTTTATATTGGTCATCAACAAAAATAAATCAAATTAATAGTAGCTTAAATACAATGAATTTGATACTCATTTACTAAACAATAAGAGAAAAGATACATTTAAATTTTAAATTTTAATGTGCTTCTTAAATGCTCCATAATATTTTGTTTCATTATTATAGCTGCTATCATGTTATTTTAGTGCAAGGATTCTCCTCTAATCTCATAAACTCTCACTACATTCTAACTCAAGTAATAGGAAAGGCATAGACTGAGAAAAGATCTTATGGCTCACAGAACTTCCTCTAGAAATATAGAACATAGGTGCAGGAGGAGGCCATTCGGCCCTTCGAGCCAGCACCGCCATTCATTGTGATCATGGCTGATCATCCACAATCAGTAACCCGTGCCTGCCTTCTCCCCATATCCCTTGATTCCACTAGCCCCTAGAGCTCTATCTAACTATCTCTTAAATCCATCCAGTGATTTGGCCTCCACTGCCCTCTGTGGCAGAGAATTCCACAAATTCAGAACTCTGGGTGAAAAAGTTCCTTCTCACCTCAGTTTTAAATGGCCTCCCTTTTATTCTAAGACTGTGGCTCCTGGTTCTGTACTCGCCCAACATTGGGAACATTTCTTCTGCTCCTTTGAATTCTTTATCGATATTGTAAATGTTTATTTCTAACATACAGCATGATATATTATCCGAAATATTTTTATTCCCAAATTCTTTCAGTTTTTTTAAACCTGCTTTCATTGACTGAAATTATAACTTTTTTAAACTCTTTATTTTCCAATAATTAAAATGCCGCTTTTTAATTAAAAAAGTTCTGGTTCCACTTTTCTGGCTTTTCTGAACTAAAGTTCTAGGGCATCGTATCTGTGCATCAAGCTCGATGTTAGCCTCATGCCTCTTGGAGTTCTGGCTAATTATTGTGGAACTTCAGCCCAGTGCAAAGGCAAACATATAATTGTGGAATTCACTAGACATACCAACAAAGCAGAGACAAAGGAGAAAGCTACTCAGCACTTTGTATCTCATTGAGACATACAATACAGAAACCAGCCCTTTGGCCCACTGAGACTGCACCGATCATTAAACGACTATTTATACTAACGCTAAATTAACTACATTTATCTATATTCTCCCCAATTTTTTATTAACTGCCCCCAGATTCCACTGCTTACACACGCACGAGAGAGCCATTTTACAGCAGTCAATTAACCTACGCACATATCCTAGGGATGCAGCAGGAAACTGAAATATCCAAAGGAAATCACAGGGAGAATGTACAAACTCCGTGGTCAGGATTGAACCTGGATCTCTGGTGCTGTGAGATTGCAGCTCGAATTCCTGTCTGCTGCCAGACTGAATGCAGACACACTGCAAAATAAAATCAAAGGTCAACGACGGTGTATTTTTGCCACTGTTCCTGCTTGGATCTTGGCTGATCTTTTCTTTCTGAACCACTTTTGTGCAACCACTTGTAGTGTGATTCCCTTAATAGCTAAAACTGAACATCGCATAAATGTTTTAAATTTAATACGGCACAATCTTAATTCAAGAAGACAGAATCTGCCACTCAATTTAGTTGACTATTGGACTGGCCACAAAGGTACCAAGGCAACTTCTGTCCTGCCTGCCGAAGTATCAGTCTGTGAGCACTTAGTTGATCCCACATCCCGCTTTCAGCTAAAAGATATTTTGCATTGATATCAACAATTTCATCCCTGTGCCAGACCCTTTCAAAATGTTAGAACAATCATATAATCCTCACAGCTGAAATTCCGAGGTTACTTTACCCAGAAATCATCTTATATTGTCCTGGATCCTTGTCCAAATCCGTCCAATTCATAGAGAATGAATCTGAAGCGATGCATTTCCAAATCTCCCACTGCTTGCTCCAAAGAAAAAAAGTTAAATGGCCTGTGATTGTTCTGTGATTTTGGGTGATCTTCCAGCATAGTTACAGCAGAGGGTTTGGAGAACACGAGCAAAAAGATCTGCTGACTTCCAGGGCGATTCTCTCAAAGACCAGATTATGTCAAACATTCAAATCCTTTGTGTTGCACATCAGTAAATGTCATCAAAATGTTAAATTCCCTAGGTGGTCAATCTAGATCTAGACTCTAATAAATTTTGTCTGGCCGGCATTCAAAGTGGCAGGGGCAGTGTGCAATCAATTCCCCAAAATGTGCCCTTCTCTTTCTACCATTCCTAGGAGTTAATTGTAAGACCTCAGCAATTTAGACCTGATACTGTGGGTCAGAGGCATAAATCTCACTTGGATGAGATCAGTGTAACATCAAACCTGTCCATAAACAGCAGAAAGGCTTTGAAATTGTATTTGAATTCTGTTGCTGTTAGATAATAAATTCTGTTCTTACTGGATAACATTGCTGTGTAAGTGACAATAATAATACCACTTGGCTTTTGATGGATGGGAGGAGTGTTCTCCGAGATAGCTTTATTTACTGCAGTTCAGCTCCAAGTGCTACCGACTCAGGAGTGGAAAATCATTATTAGAGCTCCTGATCCATATTAGAAAAGGTACAGATTTTATTTTGCATATTTTCACATTAATTATCTACGCTAAATTGTTTGTAAATATAATGCTTTCATATGTGTGGTTTATAATTAGATTGCATTCATTTATATTTTTCTTGCTTTGCTGAAATATTTGCAAGTTAATTTGAATTTATGCATTACTGATAACCATGGAAACACAGAACTTGTGAGGTAATTAAAAATATCTTCATAAACTTTACTTTCCATTAAGAACAGTCTTGCTGAATTTGACTGACAAAGAATCTGGTAATAGTTAATAAAGGACCAGCTCAAAATAATGAAGAATTATATTAATATGAGGGAACAAGTCCAATGATCTGATCAGCATAACACTTTGATTTGCATAGTTAAACAATAATGTAAGACTAGATTATCCAACCTATCTGGTGGTTCAGCCCAAAAACCAAACTTCTTAAGAGGGACTGCTTTATCTCTGCTCCAACTTTGCGTATCGTTTGGATTGAACAACTTGCAGCCCTGCATCTGTGTGTCTTGATGCAGTAAAGAGCTGTCACAAATGAGGCCACAAATACTCACTCTGCTTCTGGAAATCGTATCAAAACAACTGAGTAAGCAAAAAAAACCCCGCAGTTGCAGGAAATCTGAAACAATACCCCAAAACGTTTGGAAATTCTCGGCAGGTCAGGTAATAGATATGATAAGTAAAGTAGTAAATGCTTCAGGTTGGTAACTTCTCATCAGAATGTTTGAGAATTATTATTTTTAAGGACATTCCAGGGAGATAAAAAAAGGGAGAGAGGAAGAATGATGAAGAAATAAGAATGACCAGATGCTATTATTACAGGAAGAGTTCAGCCAGGATTTACTTTCTCCCTTTGGTCTGACTATGTCTTCTGACCACTAATCTTGTCCCCACAAAACTCCACCTTCTACACTCCTCCCAACATTGCTCTTGCACAGCATATCATAAATTAGTTAAAGATGAAGAGCTACTCTGGTTCTATGTGTACAAGCTCATGTGTCAGTCTGCTCCTCCCAACGGGGGGGATTTTGATGAGCCCATATTTTTTTTTAGATTTAGAGATACAGCGCTGAAACAGGCCCTTCAGCCCACCGAGTCCACGCTGCCCAGTGATCCCTGCACATTAACACTATCCTACACACACTAGGGACAATTTTTACATTTACCCAATCAATTAACCTACATACCTGTACGTCTTTGGAATGTGGGAGGATACCGAAGATCTCAGAGAAAACCCACGCAGGTCACGGGGAGAACGTACAAACTCCGTACAGACGGCGCCCGTAGTCAGGATCGAACCTGAGTCTCCTGCGCTGCATTCGCTGTAAGGCAGCAACTCTACCACTGCGCCACCGTGCCACCAATATTAGACAATGGGGGCCATTTGCCCCCTCTCCTGCTGCTTAACTGCAGATGCGATTTAGCTGGGCCAACGCTAGCATCATAAATGCCAATAACAAGCATGAAAAAATATAGGCAATATACACTCACCAGACTTGCATTTGTGTGTTTCTCCACATATCTAGCACCCACTTTGCCTTCACACAAACCGCGAGCTTGTTGACTGTTCACCAGCCATTTCCCAGTGCACTCCAATGATGGACCTGTGGAACATGAAGCATTGCCTCTCCACAGAACCAAGTCATTGAGGTTAGGACATGCTCAAGATGCGCTGACACTGCGAGATCCGTTTACAAAGAATGAGGCAGAAGCAGCAGTGAAGAAGGTTAACTGCAAAGGTCCAGACAATAGGGGGTATGGCTGGTGAGTTTGAAAATAACGTGGAGTAAGTGGGGCAAGTCCCGAGAAGGATGTGGGCGAAATGTATTCAAATGGGACTAGCCCAGGAAAAAAATGGGTCATCATGAACGAGGTGGGCTGAAGGGCCTGTTTTCATGCTGTTTGATTGTATGACTATGGCACCATCAGGCTGACCCAGAGCAACCAATCTATCCCTGTCAAAGGTTTTTTTTCACAAAATGCTGGAGTAACTCAGCAGGTCAGGCAGTATCTCAGGAGAGAAGGAATGGGTGACGTTTCAGGTCGAGACCCTTGTGAAAAAATACCTTCGATTTGTACCAGCATCTGCAGTTATTTTCTTACACTTCTTGATCTATCCCTGTCTATTACTCATCTTAAGTAATGTTGGCTCCTAAGGAACTTGCCAGTCTCTGACACCATGCTACTGGGAGATATTTTATACGGCTGAGTGACTTAATCACCTGCAAAGATTCCAAATCTGCCAATACACTTCTTTACTCCCCCTTTCTCCCTCTCTTCTTCCTTCCACCTACTCTTTCACTCTCTCGCCCTTGTTCCTTCTTGATGTGACTACCCGTATTGTCCCCTCTTCAATAAACGTAGGTGCAGAATATCCAGCCAGTGTCCTGTCTTCCACCTCCACACTCCAGCTGCTACTTGGGTTCAACAAGGATCTTCTCTTTCCTTTCAAATCATTTTTCCACTCACCTGTTTAGTTTCAAGCCATTAACATGCATTAAAATGTTTACATATATAGGCAGTTAAGTAGAAAAGCTTGTATGGGGAATATGATATGTGACCACTCAGTAACAGTTGATTCAACATTGGCAGTGCACCAGCTTCCTGCTGTAACCTATTTGCCCAATGATGGCTTGCAGCCAATTCTGCCTCTGCTTCTCATCTGACATTTCAACATGGGGGTTAATTTTTCAAGTGACCAAGAGAACTTAAAACTAGCCAGAGGTACTTAAAGGGGAGATGCATTCCAGCTGCCAATGTTTATAGAATCGTAGAGCAGGGAAACGGGTCCTTCGGCCCAACTAACCCATTCCAACCAAGGTGCCCCATCTACACTAATTCCACCTGTCAGTATTTGGCCCATATTCCTCTAAACCTTTCCAATCCATGTACCTGTGTAAATTCTTTTAAATGATTTTATCGTAGTTTATCAGTTTAGTTTATTGTCACGTGTCCCGAGGTACAGTAAAAAGCTTTTGTTGCGTGCTATCCAGTCGGCAGAAAGACAATAAATACATGATTACAATCAAGCCATTTACAGTGTATAGATACATGATAAGGGACATGATAAAATACCTGCCTCAACTACTTCCTCTAGCAGCTCTTCCATACACCCACCACTGACAGTGTGAAAAAACTGCCCTTCAGGTTCCTATTAAATCTTCTCCGTATCAACTTAAACCTATGTCCTCAGGTTCTTGAGTTTCCTACTCCGGGTAAAGGACTCTGTGCATTCACTGTATCTATTCCCCTCATGAACTTAAACAACTCTATAAGATCAGCCTCCTGCACTCCAAGGAATAAAGTCCTAGCCTGCCCAACCTCTCCCGCTAACTCAGACCCTCTTGTCCTGACCACATCCTCATAAATCTTCTCTGCACATTTTGCAGCTTAACAACCTACATCAATGTGACATAAACTAAAACAATATTCCGAATGCGGCCTCATCAACATCTTTCATAACTGTAACATACAATACCAACTTCTGAACATGTAAACATAGAAGTGTCCAAGAAATGCAACAGGAGGTTGGGTCTTGATGAAAGGTCATCGATCAGAAGCATTCAGTCTATTTCTCTCATTATCTTACCTGCTGAGTATTCCCATTTTTTAGATTTCCACCATTTGTATTTTTTTTTACTTTGTGAGGATGAGAGTTTTGTTAGATCTCTCGGTTTGGGGTCATCCATGTTCTCTGGATGGTGACATTTTTTATTTATCACAGCAAGGTCCGTATATAATGCACTTCGGAACAAACCAACGAGCTGTTTCTTGAACCTCTGTAGTCCTCTGGTGAAGGTAGATCAATGTAGACCCAGAGCTGATGAATGAATAGATTCTGTTCATATTTGCAAGTCCAGATGATCTGTGACCCAGAGACTTATCATCCCGTGATAGTGTTTCCAAGTTGCTTATCTTGGACCTTGTCCTCCTTGGGAACGGGCATAGGACTGGGGGGGGGGTGCTATCGGAATAGCCTAGGTGTGTTCTGTATTTTGTAGATGATACACATTACATTGGTCTAATGGTCGAAAAACGAAATGTTTAGGGTGGTTGATTGGTTGCAAATCATGTTGATTGCTTTGTTGTGAATGTGTCAACAATCTTGAGATTTTGCTGGAAGATCACTCATCCCAGCGTGTGGAGAGTATTCCATCCAACTCCTGACTTGTTCCTCATAGATGGTGGATAAATGGTTGAAAGGCTTTGCCGTATGGGAATTCACCACAGGATACAGAGACAGAGAGATGTCAAATTATACAGCACAAACCATCCATCCTGACTAAGTAGCCCAACCATGCTACTTCCAACTTGCTTCTATCACTCCAACCCTTTCCTATCCAAGTCATTGTTCAAGATCTTTTAAATGGCATAATTGTACCCGCTCTACCACTTCCTTTGGCAGCTTGTTCCATATATGCACCACTGTGGGGGAAAAGTTGCCCTCAAGTCCCTTTTAAAAATTGGTCCTCTCACAAACCTATGCATTTAACCGAGGCAAAAGACTGTGTCTATTACACTTATCTATACATCTCATGCTTTTATAAATCACTCTTAGTCACCCCTCCGCCTCCTTTGCTCTTGGGAAAAGAGACACATCCTATCCAACCTCTCCTTATAATTCAAACCTTCTAGACATGGTAATATCCGATACCTAGCCTCTAATCTGCTCTTGTAGCCATGGTCGTTATATGGCAAACACAGTTGAATGTGGTGACACCCATGCTCTAGGTTATGGGGGACTAGGCAATATTATTGCCATTTAATATCAAGGCTAGCTGGTTAAATTCTCATTGGAGGTGGTCATTGCTCTGGCACTGTAGTGGTGCAAATGTTACCTTCCACTTGCTGGTTTCAAAGATGCCTAAGATTGGCTACACGAATGTGCCTGCTTCATTTGTTGTGGAGTTGGAAGTTAATGAATCGACATCAAGCGTCACCACTTTTGATCATATGGTAGAAAGAGGATCATTGAAGACTAACTGAGGATCACTGGGCTGCCGACACTACCCAGAGGAACGTTGACAATGATGTCCTGAATCGGGCTTCATTCACCTCCAACAGCCATGGCTACCTTCCTTTGTGGGAGGTTTGATTCCAATCTATGGAATATAGTATTTTCCCCCGGATGTCCATCGACTTCAGTTTTACCAGGACTCCTAAATCAACACTGAGTGAAATTAAGTTGTGGGTTTCACCCATGGAATTCAGACATGATTGACCCCAGGTCATTGCAAGGTCCATTGTAGAAGTCCTGGTGAAACACAAGCAGGACATTGGGAGAAAGTGATGCTGGAAATCTGAAACAACGGAGGAGGTGGGGATGGACAGGGTATCAGTTAGTGATTGAAAAGGTGAAATCACTCTAATTTATGAAATATTGAAGTTAATTTGTGGCAGCTGCAAAGTGAAATGCCGATTATTAATCATAAAGTCATACTTTGGCCCTTTGGCCCAACTTGCTTACACTAACCAACATGTCCCATCTATACAAGCCCCACCTTGCTGCATTTGGCCTATATCCCTCGAAACCTGTCCTAACCATGTACCTGTCTAAATGTTTCTTAAACGTTGCGATAGTACCAGCCTCAACTACCTCCCCCGGCAGCTCATTCCATACACCCACCACCCTTTGTGTGAAAAAGTTACCACTCAGGTTCCTATTAAATCTCCCCCCCCCCTCCCCCCACCATAAACCTATGTCCTCTGGTTCTCGATTCCCCTACTCAAGGCAAGAGACTCTACTGTGCATCTACCCGATCTATTCCTCTCATATTGATGATGGCCTATCACAAGAGCTGCATCAGACCTTGCAAGATCATTTTCTCACCTCGACACCCAAATGTTCATCGCTATGGAAACATTAACAGCCAATGAGTTGGAGCAGATGGTAGATTTCGCCGAGACCTGTGGGAACATTGCACCCTTAAAACCCAAGGCAGACTCTCCCAATACATCCCAATACATCCCACTGACACAATTACATGATCTGTCTATTCCACATAAATGCTCTGGGTATTAGCTGCATGTAGCTCCTCATTAATACAGTGCTTGTGCAACTTATTACAAAACTGCGTGCATGTGTACATATCAGATAGCACTTGGAGCCGATTAACACCTGTAATATCCAAGCAATATTTTATGAAGCCCAGATTTACATCCAATTTACTTTAAATGCATAAAACATTACCAAAGCCTGGCAGAATCTCACACAATGTTAATGCTAATCTGAAACAGATCAGTATTAATGCAACACAAAAAAAATTAAGTGTGATTGAAGAAAGCTGAATCTAGGACTTAGTTGGTATTCTTTCCATTTGTCCACATTGTTCAATTCCATCCCTTTCGAACCTCTGAGGCACTTCCTCAAAGTTCCCCTTTGGCTACAGTCATCCTGTGTTCCCAAGAACCTAAAATCTAGACAACAACCAAGCTGGTCTTTTTGGCCAAATTGTTTGAAGTAACGAGAACTTTGTTGTAACTAAGTAGAGCGCTCTATAATCTTATGGCTGAGTAATGACAGAATATAGATTTCTCATTGTTTAGGCCTATAGTCCCTTTTCAGTCACTCTGTCTTCTCCCAAATTACACTACTATTATTCTGCAATGACCTGATTTATGACTTGTGCAGAAATCTATCAGCAATGGAAACTGCCTGTGTGACAAGTATTCCTGCAGAGACTGAGGACGAATTTGAAATTGTACATCAGGAGCAGCCGCCAGAAGTAGATTCTGAAACTGAACTTCCAGGTATAGTTACTGTATATGTTTGATTGCCAGTTTTATTTTTATTAATATTCACCTTTCTGTCAAAGCATGGATAACGATACAACTGTGAGAGTGTAGATGGTTTATAAAGACTCTCAGATGGTATTACAACTTGTAAATTAAAAAAAAAACATGAATATATAAGCAAAGATAGACACAAAAAGCTGGAGTAACCCAGCAGGTCAGACTGTATCTCTGGAGAAAAGGAATAGTTAACGTTTCAGGTCAAGACCTTTTTCCAGACTGAGATTCAGGGGAAAGGGAAATGAGAAAAATAGACAGTGATGTATAGAGATATACATTTCACAAAATGCTGGAGTAACTCAGCAGGTCAGGCAGCATCACAGGAGAGAAAGAATGGGTGACGTTTCGGGTCGAAAATGAGACCCAAAGCGTCACCCATTCCTTCTCTCCTGAGATGCTGCCTGACCTGCTGAGTTACTCCAGCATTTTGTGAAATACCTTCGATTTGTACCAGCATCTGCAGTTATTTTCTTATAGAGATATACAACAAATTAAGGATATGCAAAAAAGTAACAATGATAATGGAAACAGGCCATTGTTAGCTGTGTGTTAGGTGAAAATGAGTCACAGAAAATGTATAAGCAACAGGATAGTATTCCGACTCAATAACTCCACTTTAAAATTACCACTTTTCAGTGCTAGATCACTAATTTCAGAGCACAATGGACTCCATGGACAATTACAAAATAACAATAATGATAAAGTAGCAATGGCGATATGCACAGCAAGACAGAAAGGGCATACTATTTAATTTGAACATATATATACACAAATTAAATAGTATATAGCAATTTTTAGGTTTGTATTTATTTTTCTGTTTTATTTCTAAGTCACTTCTTTACATTAACTTTGAAAAGCCAATGTTCTTTAAATATCAGCTACAAAATAGATATTGAGTTTTAGAGCTTTCAGTTACTTCAGATATATTTTAAATTTGTAAATCAAAAGACATATTTTTCTCTTTTGAAATTTACTTTTCCTTGGCTCTACACTGTCCAAACAAACTATGGTGAAAGAACTACTTGTCTGAACTTGTCATTGTTGGTAACAGTGCTCCAAAGCTATTCATATTTCCCCAAGGATTCGCAAGGATTTTTTCACACGAGTAGAAGTCATGTTGCAGCATTGGAAGAGTTTGGTTAGGATGCATTTGGAGTATTATATGCAGTTATGGTTGAGGAGGCTTTGGAGAGGATACAGAAGAGGTTTACCAGGATGCTGCCTGGTTTAGAGGACATTAGAGGCGGCACGGTAGCGCAGCGGTAGAGTTGCTGCTTTACAGCGAATGCAGCGCCGGAGACTCAGGTTCGATCCTGACTACGGGTGCTGCACTGTAAGGAGTTTGTACGTTCTCCCCGTGACCTGCGTGGGTTTTCTCCGAGATCTTCGGTTTCCTCCCACACTCCAAAGATGTACAGGTATGTAGGTTAATTGGCTGGGTAAAAATGTTTTTTTTAAAATTGTCCCTAGTGGGTGTAGGATAGTGTTAATGTATGGGGATCGCTGGGCGGCACGGACTTGGTGGGCCGAAAAGGCCTGTTTCCAGCTGTATATATATGATATGATATGATAAGTAGGAGAGGTAGGATAAAACTGGATTGTTTTCTCTGGAACATCAGAAGCTGAGGGGAGGTCTGATAGAAGTATATAAAATTATGAGAGGCATAGATGGAGTAGACAGTCAGAAACTTGCTCCCAGGTTGTCAAAGACTAGCAGGCATAGATTTAAGGTGAAATGGATTTAAAGGAGATGTGTGGAGTAAGTATTTACACAGAGAGTGGTGTGTGTTTGGAACACATTGCCAGGAGAAGTGGTGGCGGCAGATATGATAGTGGCATTTAAGAGGCTGTTGGATCGGCTCATCTTTCGGCAGGGAATAGAGATATAGATCATGTGCCGGAAGAGGAAATTAGTTCAACCTGGGTTCATTGTGGGCAGAATGGCTCATTCCTCTGCTGTACTGTTCGATGTTCTGCACACCAGACCATGTCACACAATATCTGAGAAAGTGGTATAATTTGGTGTTTAATTACAAATTAAAATATGTAGGAAAACAAAGTCAACTCTAAGAGCATTATAGTGTACATGGATGGTTGTTGCAAATGCAACAATTATTTTCCATTATTATTAACCTTGTATTTTTAATGTTTCCTTTAGAAACTCCTACAGATGTCAAAATACCTGCTCAACGGAGTTGGGTTCCGACTATTTGCAGTTACATTTCAAAGGAGTCCTATATGTTTGCAGGCTACGATATCACCATCCATGAATCGATCGATCACTTTGGAGCCGTGATCTGGCCAGGGGTGCGTTTTTTTAAAGTATAATAACTTGGAACCTTTATTTGGGAGAATAAAGAGAGAGACACACAACTTTGAAAAAATTAATGAGTACACTTTCTATACTTTGCAGAAGTTGCTGTAAATGTATCCACCAATTTGCAATCACCCTCTCTAAGTTTATGTTTAGGTTTAAATTTATTATTATCTTGTGTACTGAGGTACAGTGAAAAACTTTGTTTTGTATGCTACCCAATCAGATCAGATATACTACACATAAATACAATCAAGCCAAACTCAGGTACAATGGGTAGAGCAAAGGGGAAGATACAGAGTGCAGAATATAGTTCTCACCATTGCAGCACATCAGTTCCATAAACAAAGTCCAATGTCCACAGAGAGGTAGAGGTGAACAGGACAGTACCCCAGCTTATGGAAGGAGTGTTCAGAAGCTTGCTAACCAAAGGGGAGAAGCTGTTCCTGAGTCTGGTGGTGCGCACTTTCAAGCTTCAGTACATTCTGCCAGACAGGAGCAGAGAGAAGGAGGAGGAATGACTTGGGTGGATCAAGTCTTTGATTGCGTTGGCTGCTTTTCCAAGGCAGCGTGAACTGGATTAATTTTGCACAAGGTAGTGAATTTGTCATTTTAAGGTAGGAGGATCTTTTCAAGGATTCTCATGTAAGCTGTATCACTGATCACGCCCATGAGCCAGAGCTAGGAGCTTAGCACCAGGGGTGGACAGGTCTGGACACACGAGTGAGTCCACCTGGCTACTATGGTTCATGTCAGGGCTGCAAGATGCCAAGGAAAGAGCAAATAAACCTTGTGGCCTTTACACGGTACATAAAATTATAAAACCATGGGATGACAGAAGGTATAAAGAGGGAATGGAAACAATTTACATTTATTGAGGCCTGAAATTAGATAAGAGTCATGGAGTCATATGGCAAAGAAACGAGCCCTTCCATCCACTGTGTCCATACTGCTTGTTGTACCTGCCTACACTAATCCAATTTACCCACATTAAGTCATATCCGCAAGTGCTGTTAATATTATATCAAAGAAGGAGCTGCTCAATTTGTCGAATCAATGACCATTTCCCAAATTCAGTTCCCACTCAACTTTGTTGGGCCAGACCACAAAGTAATTCTAATCACTGTCAAGGAAATAATTCCATTTCATTCAAATTACTGTTGGCAACATAAGATATCTTACAAAAATAACTATTGATCAAGATGTTAATTGTTTCTTCCCATAGGCAGTTGCACTGTGTCATTTTCTAGAAAACAACTGGAAGGAGTTTGATCTAAATGACAAAAATGTACTAGAATTAGGAGCCGGAACAGGACTTTTGTCTATTGTGGCTTGCTTACTAGGTGAGTATTACAAAACATGCACATTTCCTTTTAGAAATGCTTTCTTTTTGATACCTCACGATAACTTTATCCATTCATGTGGTGCCTTTAATGTAGAAATGCATCCTGGATGCACAAAAGTAAAATGGGCACAAATCAAAGGGACAGAGGAGGGTGTGGAGTTTTCCCGAAGGCTCTGTCCTGGCATGGGGTGCAGTGGATTGACCAGTGGAGAATACAAGGACACATGAAAATAGGAGCAGGAGTAGGCCACTCGGTCCCTCAAGCCTGACCCACCATCCAACGTAATCTACTCCAAGCTTCAACTAGTGTAGAAGGTTGAGGAGCGCTCCCTCTTTGCTGAGCCTCGTGGGTTGATGGAGCCCGCAGCTGGGGCCTGTGTCGGCCCCATGGAGATGTCCAGAGGGCCTGGCCCCGGCCGCGTTAGTGGAGAGGTCGGTGATGGCGCTGACCGATGGATGAGGACAGACACATGGGAAATGAAGACGCTGCTGCCGAGGGAAGGAATAAAGGAGGACCCGGCGTGGGGGACCGCCGTGAGGGAGGGGGGTAGAACAATGGAGGACCCGGCTTGGGGGGACCACCTTGAAGTGACGGGAGGGGGTGAAGAACAAAGGGCGACCTGGCGTGAGGAGGGAGTTTGTAACTTTGTAATCGCCCTTTATGGGCAACTATTTGCATTCCTTGGGTATTCAGCGCTGTGAAACAAGTCTTGCCACATTAAGTTGGAGGATAGCAGCCTCCTTAGAAAACATACATTGCCTGGCTGACTCAGGAACAGATTGCTTCCTGCATGTTTTCCCACCACCATTAAGCTCAGAAGTGGACGATATGGATATGAGCTGATACATAGTTACAGATTTTTTGTTAAATTACATCCTACCTGACCTCCAATTTACAGGACCTCAACCCAAATGTCACTCGTTCCTTCTCTCCAGATATGCTGCCTGTCCCGGTGAGTTAATCCAGCATTCTGAGCCTGTCCCCAATAACCTAGCGATTTTAAATTCACCCTTATGCTTCTCCCAAATGTATTAACTTGTGAAGTGCCGGATCAGTATGATCAAGAATTTTTATTTAAAGAAATCACAATAAAATTTTATATGCGTGCTTATTAATGTACAGAAGGCTGTTTAATTATGATGTTATTATAATTAAGTCTATAATATAGTGAGATATTGAAATCTAGTGAGATTTGGAAACAAGCCATTAAGTCTGAACCGGTGCCTAATTTTCTTTTCCTCTCAGGTGCTTATGTAACAGCTACTGATCTTTCATGTACGATTGGTAACTTACAAAGTAATCTTATGAGAAATACACGAAACAGAAGCAAGCATCAACCTCAGGTTAAGGAGCTGGCTTGGAATGTAGATTTAGATAAAAACTTCCCTCACTCTGATCTTCATTACGATTACATTCTAGCAGCTGATGTTGTTTATCATCATGACTACCTGGGTGAGTTACTGGTCACTTTTGATTACTTCTGTCAACGAAATTGTGTCATATTGTGGGCAAACAAACTTAGATTTGAATCAGACTATAAATTTTTGGAAAAATTCAAGTTAATGTTTGACACATTCGTTCTGGTAGAAGATACAAATTCTGAAATTGTAATAATTAAAGGGATAAGAAAGTGCAATAACAAACCGTAGTGCAAATTGGGCACTTTTTTCACGCAAGATTTCGTAGCATAATTCTCAGTGAAAAGACTGGTTTCTTTTAAATCCATTTAATTAGAGATATACCTTATTCAAAACATATAAAGTTTACAAATTTAACACTTTGCTCAGTTCTAATTCACATGTTACCCTTATCTTGCATGGCAGCTGACATTGTAACACTAAACTCTGGAATATATTGGAAGATTTTTCATGTTACCAATAGCTTCCACTGTTCATCGCATCGGCTGTGTTGGTTTTGAATTCATCTGCTGCATTTAGATAGAAATAAGATTTAGTGAAAAGTTTAGTCAATTTATTGATCAGATTTATATAATTTGTATGCTGAACAAAATGAATGTTGTATTTACTAATGAAGAACTTGTACTTTAATACTGACATAAACCTAATTAAGAGGAAGTACAATGAGGATATTTAACCCCTGAAGCAGAAAAACACTGCAGTTTTCTCTCTACTGTCAAATGTATTTTCTGTTTATTATGTATCACCAAACATACTTCCATTTTATGTTTGTTTACAGCACATTAACCCCATATAGCCTTTCATATTCTGATACATAAATTGATTTGCATGCTTTTCTATTAAAATTTCATATCCTATACACCTTGTTTCTATTTTATTAATTTATGTCTTATCTGTATGCAAATTTTGGAGCCATGGTTTTACTGATATTTCCATGTTTTAATCTGCCAGCCTCAGCCCATGATGTATTTCAAAGGTACAACCACGTCAAAAGTAAACTGAGTGTGTGACTGAATTAAAAAAATGCATTGGAAGTGCTTTTCAGGCACAGAAGTAGTTGTAAAGTTTGGATTAAACTTTGCACTCAATACTTAGGAAACGAGCAACAAGAACAAAGGATGCAATGAGTTAATAAATATAACATAGAAAATAGGTGCAGGAGGAGGCCATTTGGTCCTTCGAGCCAGTATCGCCATTCATTGTGATCATGGCTGATCATTCACAATCAGTAACCCATGCCTGCCTTCTCCCCATATCCCTTGATTCCACTAGCCCCTAGAGCTCTGTCTAACTCTCTTTTAAATTCATCCAGTGAATTGGTCTCTACTGCCTTCTGTGGCAGAGAATTCCACAAAGTTTTTTCTCATCTCAGTATGAAATGGCCTCCCCTTTATTCTTAGATTGTGGCCCCTGGTTCTGGACTCCTCCCAACATTGGCAACATTTTTCCTGCATCTAGCTTGTCCAGTCCTATTATAATTTTTTACGTTTCTATAAGATCCCCTTTCATCCTTCTCAATTCCAGTGAATACAAGCCTAGTCTTTCCAATCTTTCCTCAGTTGACAGTCCCACCATCCCAGGGATTAACCTGGTGGACCTAAGCTACACTGCCTCAATAGCAAGGATGTCCTTCCTCAAATTAGACCAAAACTGCACACAATACTCCAGATGTTGTCTCACCAGCACCCTGTACAACTGCAGAAGGACTTCCTTACTCAAATCCTCTCGTTATGAAGGCCAACATGCCATTAGCTTTCTTCACTGCCTGTTGTACCTGCAGGTTTACTTTCGGTGACTGGTGTACAAGGACACCCAGGTCTCGCTGCATTTCCCTTTTTCCTAATCTAACGGATGCATGTTAAATTATTAGCCAAGGCAATGTACTGAAATTACTATATTTAATGTAGATACTGTCACAGTTCAAGTTTGTTAAAACTTATATTAAATGCTGGGGTCGATTTTAATCATGGCTATGGTTAGGGATAAGTGGATATGGGCCTGAACTATTTCACAGGGCGACACCTCTGACCTGTACAAGAGTGCGAATGGGTCTCCCTGATTCCAACCCAGTGTAATATTGGGCAGTCCAATGGTAACTAAAATGGGAAAGAGTAAGTCTGAGCTGCTGCACCGGTCTGTTTAAATGTCAGAGGAACATCCATACTGCTCTCAGATCCTGATAAATTATTTAAACACTTACCTTCTGGCAGATTTCACCAGGCAGAACATCTACAATGAACACCCCACCCTACTGACAATTAAATAGAGAAAGAAGAAAACTTGCAGTTACCATTCATCAACTTCAGAGCATTAAAGTTTAATCATTTTTGTGAGATTGCTACAAAACACATCTCTGGTACAAAAAGCGTCAAAACAAAATATTAATGGGAAATGACAAAAACCATGCAAAATATCAAAATAAATTTAAAATTCTAATATGTTTTTGCACATTGCATCAGCAATATTTCCAGGTATAAATTGGGAAGTATTAATCTCAGTGTTTTACTTGCAGAGCAGCTGTGTAAGACATTGGTAAAGCCACATTTGAAATATGGTAAGAGTTCTGGTTGCCCTGTTTGAGGAAGGATGGCATTAAACTGGAGAGGGTGCAATAAATATTGAGGAGGATGTGACTTGGACTGGAGGCTTTGTTATAAGGAGAGGCTGGGGCTTATTTTCCCCAGCGTTTAACTGTTTGTCCTTGTTACAGTTTATAAGATCATAAAGGGCATGGATAAAGTGCATAAGAAAATAACTGCAGATGCTGGTACAAATCGAAGGTATTTATTCACAAAATGCTGGAGTAACTCAGCAGGTCAGGCAGCATCTCAGGAGAGAAGGAATGGGCGATGTTTCGGGTCAAGATCCATCTTAGACTGAAAAAGGGTCTCGACCCGAAACGTCGCCCATTCCTTCTCTCCTGAGATGCTGCCTGACCTGCTGAGTTACTCCAGCATTTTGTGAATAAATACCTTGGATAAAGTGTATAGTCACAGTCTTTTCCCTGCAAAGGAGGGTATAAGATTAAGGTGAGAGGGGGAACATTTAAAAGGGAACTGAGGGGCAACATTTTCTTATAAAGAGTGGTATGTGGAATAAGAGCTGGAGGAGGTGGTGAAAGTGTGCACAATTATAACATTTTAAAGACATTTGGACAGATACCTGGATAGGAAATGTTTGTCGGCATGTGTGCCAGGAGCAGGCAAGTGAGGCCATCTTGGTTAGACAGCTTGGCTGGCATGGAGTGGATGGGCCAAAGCTGCAGAGCTCTGGGACTCAATGACTCTACAAAGGATGATTTTACAATGAAAAAAATAAAACAATAATATAGAACAGATGATATTTGAAGCAGAGATGTGGACGGGAATTGAGCTCTAAAATGCCCAGTGTTTGATTTGCTGGGTGTGATTGTCCACTATGTTGCAGTGGACAAGATCGAATGCAATGTTCCCACATGCCTGCAGCACACAAACCTGACCCGTGTCAAACAAGTCTGCGTCTTTGCCCCAAAACAGCTGTCTTTTTCACCACGGGTGGCATCTCTCTTCCAACAAACTACCCTGTGCGAGTGGAGTTAAATCTTCAGAACTGATAGGAAACTTCAGCCTTCAACCAAACTACACTCCAGAACCCAGATTACTCACACCTCTGTAGTCTAGTTGCAATCTCAAATCAGCCTTCAACCAAACTACACTCCAGAACCCAGATTACTCACACCTCCGTAGTCAAGCTGCAATCTCAAATCAGCCTTCAACCAAACTATACTCCAGAACCCAGATTACTCATACCTCTGTAGGTTAGCTGCAATCTCAAATCTCAGTTTGCTCAAAGACCAATCACAAAAACGTGGTTGAGGTTATCACTGAAGCATACAAGGGGTTGGGCTTTAATTTAATTAGCAGGTCCTCAACCATTGGTTTCCAACAATAAGAATTCAATGGAGTCCTTGGAGAATATGGACCACTTGCCATACGTCAGGAACCAGGCCTCAGTGAAGGCAGACATTGATGATGACATTCAGTGCTGCCTTCGTGGGGTCAAAGCAGTTCGGTTAATGGCGGAAAAGGATATTTGAAGATTAAGACTTCAGATCTGACAAAAAAAAACTACAGTCAATCAAGCGGTATGAACCTCAGCATAGACATGGGAGCAGGACTAAAGTGTGAATGTTAAATATGCCAGTGCATGTGAGAAATAGTGTGTGTTTGTGACTGTTCCATGCAAGTGTCAAATCTGTGCTGTGGAATCTGTCCTCCAATTGCCTTGGAACTTGCTGCGATTTCTACTGTCACATCGTAACAGGCGAGCAAAGGTCCCTCCACACTGAAAACATTTTCTACTCTTGAAAAATCCAGCTTGTAATCTGGAATGCCAGGGCCTGGTAAATAAACACTAGGATAACAGGGGCATCCACCATCATAGCCTGGGTAGATACATCCTCTGATCTGTCCACAGCTTCCCTAAGTGAGAAGTGGCAGGAAAGGATATGGCCAACTCAAGGAATAAGGTGATGACCACACCTGCCTCTGAAGAGCAAACTGGAACAACAGTCTTCATATGGTCGGTTTTGCCATCAAGGAAAAATGGGCTAATGTCTTAGTGGCCATACTTGTTTGCGACAAAGATCCATCATTTATTTATTTGCCTCTGTACTCCACAATTTGAGATTTGTAATAGAAAAAAGTCACTCCTGGTTAAAGTGCACATTGTCAGATTTTAGTAAAGGGTGTTTTTATACATTTTGGTTTCACCGTGTAGAAATTACAGCAGCATTTACACATAGTCCCCCCCATTTTAGGGCACCATAATATTTGGGACATATGGCTTCACAGGTGTTTGTAATTGATCAGGTGTGTTTAAATGCCTCCTTAATGCAGGTATAAGAGAGCTCTCAGCACCTAATCTTTCCTCCCGTCTTTCCATCACTTTTGGAAACTTTTATTGCTGTTTGTCAAATGAGTGCCAATGAAAGTCAAAGAGGCCATTATGAGACTGAGAAACAAGAATAAGAATGTAGGAGACATCAGCCAAACCTTTGCCTTACCAAAATCAACTGTTTGGAACATAATTAAGAAGAAAGAGAGCACTGGTGAGCTTACTAATCACAAAGGGACTGGCAGGCCAAGGAAGACCTCCACAGCTGATGACAGAAGAATTCTCTCTATAATAAAGAAAAATCCCCAAACACCTGTCCGACAGATCAGAAATACTCTTCAGGAGTCAGGTGTGGATTTGTCAATGACCACTGTCCGCAGAAGACTTCATGAACAGAAATACAGAGGGTACACTGCAAGATGCAAACCATTGGTTAGCCACAAAAATAGGATGGCCGGGTTACAGTTTGCCAAGAAGTACTTAAAAGAGCAACCACAGTTCTGGAAAAAGGTCTTGTGGCCAGATGAGACGAAGATTAACTTATATCAGAGTGATGACAAGAGCAAAGTATGGAGGAGAGAAGGAACTGCCCAAGATCCAAAGCATACCACGTCATCTGTGAAACACGGTGGTGGGGCGTTATGGCCTGGGCATGTATGACTCACTTATCTTCATTGATGATACAACTGCTGATGATAGTAGCATAATGAATTCTGAAGTGTATAGACATGTCCTATCTGCTCAAGTTCAAACAAATGCCTCAAAACTCATTGGTCAGGACTAGCCCACAAAACAAGCATAAATTAAAGATGGCTGCAATACAGGCCTGGCAGAGCATCACCAGAGAAGACACACAGCAACTGGTGATGTCCATGAATCACAGACTTCAAGCAGTCATTACATGAAAAGGATATGACTACTTTCCATGACTACTTTCATTTACTTGACATTGCTGCGTCCCCATATGTTGCCCTGAAATGGGGGGACTATGTATCAACATTGCTGTAATTTCTACATGGTAAAACTAAAATGTAAAAAAAATGGCCTTCATTAAAATCTGACAATGTGCACTTTAACCACATGTGTTTTTTTTCTATTACAAATCTCAAATTGTGGAGTACAGAGGCAAATAAATAAATGATGGGTCTTTGTCCCAAACATTATGGAGGGCACTGTATGTGAGCATTTCATGTCTGGATCATTTTAGGGTGGAATTGGCACATTACAGTCATCAGTGTGCATAGTGCTGAGCTGGGGAACAATGCTCAGGCCCAAGTAGGAATTCTACTCCAACAATGAGATGTAAACTGATTTGCCATGATGACTTCAATGCCAGAGGGCAGGAACGTCTGGAATGTTGTAATTGGCATGGTGAGAGTAGAGAAGTGGAATCCTCTTCCTGGTGAGGTGCTCGGAACACAGCAATGCATAACAGGACTCCTGTTTCATCAGAAAGACACGTAAAGTAAAATGGTACCTCTCTTAATAGAATCTGAAATCTGAGAGTTGAGGCCAGGATCAGATCACCCAATACCTCAATGAATGATGGGCAGGGTAGTGAAAAGCTTTGTTGCGTGATAACCAGTGGTAGCTCAACTACCACCGGTTATCACACAAGACAGCTTTTCATTGTACCTCAGTACACGTGACAATAAACTAAACTGAATTGAACCTATTCCTACTTCATATGATGGAACAAATTAAAGATAGGTCTATATTCTGACTGGCATAAATTGCTTTTCGGCAAGTTATAGACTCTTGTGGATTCAACAATGCGCAAGGTGAGTGATGTAGTTGATGACACTTATCGATATATTTAACGACTATAACTGTATACACAAGGAATTGCATATGCTGGTTTACCATAAAAATCAGAAAGTGAAGGGTTCCCACCCGAAACGTTGCCTACCCTTGTTTACCAGAGATGCTGCCTTATAATTGATGCAATCATAATAAATAGTGCACATTTATGGTTTGGCATTGTCATGGTTTGGCATTTTATTAAATTGTTTTGTTACACAAGGACTACACATGCTTACATATTCTGAAGTTGATGGCACCAGCACAGACAAAGCACTGGTTATCATGTTTCCATGGTCTCTGAACAACAAATGTTACACCACATATTCCAATAATGCTAGAAATGGCTGAACAAATTACAATATATTTTCAACATGTGATCACTTGTGAGGAAATTTGCTTAACTAGAACAGTCTGACCACTAGTCCTCTCCCCCTCACATTGACCAATTAGCCTAATATCTGTTGATAGAGTTTTTAAATAAGGATGCAGAAAGAGTATATCTTAATTTTTGGTTGACAGCCAACATACACTTGTAAAAGGTCATATCTGATGATTCTGATTTTCAAAAAAGTGTTCTTTGTATTGACTTGCATACCATAATTGATTAATTCCCTGATAAGAATATTAGTTAAAGTGAGCAACTGATGACAAAATTATTGATCTGGTTAACTCAATAAGTGTTATTGAGAAGTGATCCTAAGAAAGAAGTCAAATTGTGAAGAGGTCACGCAGATGGATCTATATTGAGGGTGTCAAAATTCAACATATAACACTAAAAACTTAAGATAATGGAAATAAACTTATCCAAGGTTTGCCAGTGATGGCAGCATTGTAACCAAGGTGTTCAACCATTAAACTGCAAATGAACAAAACAACGACATAGGGATTTCAAAGCTGCAAATATGTAGTCATTCATTTTGGGCCGAATTGACCAGGGAGTATGTTAGACAACAAGCAAGAGACTGAGTAATTCTGAACTCTTTCCTTACAAATAGCACATGACCTTTAATGGAATGTAGATAACTCTACACTAACTTCAGATATCATTCAGGTCAAGTTGAGAAATAAAAAGATTGAGGGGTGATCTAGTTGAAATTTTTGAGAAATTTACAGATTTGTCAATGGAGTCAAGAGTCACAATCTCAGTAAATGAATGCAGTCTTAAAATCAGAGCCATACCTTTCAGAAGTGATATTTGGAAACATTACACATAGAAATTGAAATAAATTAGCGCTTCTCTCCCATAAAGAGAAGCTGATGCATAACTCTTAATTCCAATTAATAGATTTATTTTTTAAGGACTAAAGAAATGTTAAGGGAAATGGGGTGGTGGAGGAAGGAAGTCAGCTCACATATCAGACGTGATCTCATTAAATGGTGCAACAGACTCCTGTTCCTGTTCACGGAGCACTAATATAACCATCTGATCCCTGATCATTTTTGATAAATTGGGGTCCAGATGCAAGTTGAGTGTGACATGGTGGACTTTAATTTTCACACCTACAATGTGCCAGGACTTGCTTTATAATAGCTCTGCTTTGTTATAAATTCTGTTTAGGTTATTATACTGCTGAACAAGTCATTTGTAAAAATCCTATTGCTTTGGGTTAAGGAATCAGGATCTTGTTCCATGAGTCAGTGATCTGGAGGAAGAAAACAGGGTCGGGAGCCTTGATCCTAAAGGTAAGTAAGGTGCAGGGTTGGGGAAGTGGCAGCCACTGAAGATCAGGCCAAGAATCACGAGCCTCGGGAATTAAGCAAGTAGCGAAGGTAAGATATCGAATTTCAAGTCACGGTGATTTCAATGGATCAGAGGATGAGGACATTTGAGATCAAATTGTTGGGTTCCGCAGATTAGGGTGAGTTCTGGGAGAGGGCTCAGTCACAAGTGTTTGAGGTAGGGTACAAAAACAAATAAGGGTTTTAACCTCAGGGTGTTCCACACCAACGTTGCAGTTGGAAGACCAGGTTGCCCAAGGAATGCCCACCAATAGTCACTCCCACAAGAATGTGCTCAACATTCTCTCACGTTGCTCCAAAAGAAATGGTGGTAAAAAGGGTATGGTGTTACCTTGTTAACCTGTTCCAGATATTGCACCAGAGAGCAAAGGGCTCAGCTGAGTTTCCAGAGTGATGCAAATTGACCTTATCCGGTTTCTTTCCATAAAATAAAATTAATTTTCAATTGCATAAAGTCGGCAGAAACACTGTTATGCAACTGAAGTTCTAGGCACCTATACTTTGTCCCATTAGGCAAACAAGGTAGAAAAGCACGAAACATTTTCAAAAATGTTTTCATAGTATAATGAATGCGTAAGGCATATATATGTAAATTACCCAAGAAAATAATTCGATATGTCAAGTATATTTCCTTCAGCAAACATATTTAGGACAATGCATCTCAAACGTTCCTCTATGAGTGTACTTATAGTTCCATGGGCATAATTAAATGGAAATATACATGAAGCACAATTACGACTATTACTCAATTTTGTTCTGGGAAATTATATGTTGTGCAAACAAAGTGCCTATGAATTATATTTATATTAAAAGTAAACATTTTCCTGAAATTTTGAGATAAAAGTCAAGATTCATAAATCATACACATATTCAGCCCACTTTAGGTCAAACATGTTACTCTTTCCAAACATGCAAAAGCAATAAACCTAAATATACTCAATAAATTAAAAAATATATAAATATATTTCAAAACAGCAACAATTGAACTTAGGGAACCCCTAAAATCATGCATAACAGAATCTTATTTTTCACCATGCTTTTATAGAAAATTGAACAAGCACAATTTATTTTTAAATAGAGTAGAGTCATGACAAACAATAACAGCCATGTCATACATTAACTGCATCCATAATGAATGAAACATTACTGTATAAAAGTCCAAACTTTAAAAAAGTGCCTTTTCAGAAAAAGACAACAGTATAAAAATTGTTAAATTTACGTTCTTCATTGAATTTGACGCCTGTAACATCTATTCTAGAATGGGGCATATTCTTGTGGAAACATTATAGATAGCGAGCTCTCTGTAAATGATGCACAATGGCTCCATCCAAGTAACCTCATTACCTATGGGGAAGATATAAATAAATATGAATGCACATTTCAATAACAATCACTAACTCACTAATACACACTTTAAATTACATTGTCAACTATTACAAAATGTGACAATTATTCAAGGGATATCCAGTGGTCTCCATAATATTTGGGACAAAGACCCATCATTTATTTATTTGCCTCTGCACAATCTGAGATTTGTCATAGAAAAAAAATCACATGTGGTTAAAAGTGCACATTGTCAGATTTTATTAAAGGGTATTTTTTATACGTTTTGGTTTCACGATGCAGAAATTACAGCTGTGTTTATACATAGTCCCCCATTTCAGGGCACTATAATGTTTGGGACACATGGCTTCACAGGTGTTTGTAATTGGTCAGGTGTGTTTAATTGCCTCCTTAATGCAGGTATAAGAGAGGTCTCAGCACCTAGTCTATCTCCCGGTCTTTCCATAATCTTTGGAAACTTTTATTGCTGTTTATCAAATGAGGACCAAAGTTGTGCCAATGAAAGTGAAGCAAGCCATTATGAGACTGAGAAACAAGAATAAAACTGTTTGAGACATCAGCCAAACATTTGGCTTATCAAAATCAACTGTTTGGAACATCATTAATAATAATATAATAATAATAATAATAATAATAATAATAAGCATTTATTTTATATAGCGCCTTATCAGGTGCTCAAAGCGCTTTACATAAACAATCAAACATAAAAACAAACAGACAAACTATCCTAACGGAGAAGCGGCGAATAAACAACGCCAGCGTCCTCTCACGTCAGGGTCCGGCAGTAGAGAACAAAAAGCACAGGACACACAGATACAATTTTTACACAATTTTTACACAAACAGCCATCACAGTGATTGCTCTAGGCACACCCTCACTGTGATGGAAGGCAAAGTCTTATCTCCTCCTGATTTCTTCTCCCGTGGTGCCACGAGCTGATCGAGGCTCCCAACTTTTTGAAGCTCCCACTGGGCGATGGAAAGTCCCAGGGCCGAGCCGAGCAGGCCGATGAAGGTCCTGAGCCCCCACCGGGCGATGGAAAATCCCAGGGCCGAGCCAAGCAGGCCGATGAAGGTCCTGAGCCCCCACCGGGCGATGGTAAGTCCCAGGGCCGAGCCGAGCAGGCCGATGAAAGTCTTGAGCCCCCACTGGGCGATGGAAAGTCCCAGGGCCGAGCCGAGCAGGCCGATGAAGGTCCTGAGCCCCCACCGGGCGATGGAAAATCCCAGGGCCGAGCCAAGCAGGCCGATGAAGGTCCTGAGCCCCCACCGGGCGATGGTAAGTCCCAGGGCCGAGCCGAGCAGGCCGATGAAAGTCTTGAGCCCCCACCGGGCGATGGCAAGTCCCAGGGCCGAGCCAAGCAGGCCGATGAAGGTCCTGAGCCCCCACCGGGCGATGGTAAGTCCCAGGGCCAAGCCAAGCAGGCCGATGAAGGTCCTGAGCCCCCATCGGGCGATGGTAAGTCCTAGGTCCGAGCCAAGCAGGCCGATGAAAGTCTTGAGCCCCCACCGGGCGATGGAAAGTGCTGCGGCCGAGCCACGCAGGGCGATGAAGGGCCTGCGAGCGGGTTGATCATACCTCGCACTTCGGGGCGGTTGAAGCTGCGACGGCTGGAGCTCCCAAAAACCGGTCGCCAGCCAGGGACCTGCGAGCTCCCGATGTTGCGGTCTGCAGGGCCCACGGCCGAAGCCTCCGAGATGGTAAGTCCAGGCCCTGCGACCGGAGTTTTCAAGGTCGATCCCAGCTGGAGGCCGCCGACTCCACGATGTTAGGCCGTAGCGCGAACGGAGATACGATACGGTAAAGGTCGCATCTCCGTTGAGGAGGAGATTTGAAAAAAGGTTTCCCCCAACCCCCCCACCACATACACAGAGTTAAAAATAAAACAAAACGTACATTAAACGAAGACAGACAAAAAACAAAAAAAAAAGACAGAGACTGCCGGTGAGCTGCAGCTGCAGAACACAGCCACGCCCCCCGATATTAAGAAGAAAGAGAGCACTGGTGAGCTTACTAATCGCAAAGGGACTGGCAGGCCAAGGAAGACCACCACATCTGTTGACAGAAGAATTCTCTCTTTAATAAAGAAAACTCCCCAAACACCTGTCCGACAGATCAGAAACATTCTTCAGGAGTCAGGTGTGGATTTGTCTGAAGGATTTGTCCTTCAACTATGGAGGAGAGAAGGAACTGCCCAAAATCCAAAGCATACCACCTTATCTGTGAAACACGGTGGTGGGGGTGTTATGGCCTGGGCATGTGTGGCTGCTGAAGATATTGGCTCACTTATCTTCATTGATGATACAACTGCTGATGGTAGTAGCATTATGAATTCTGAAGTGTATAGACACATCCTATCTGCACAAGTTCAAACAAATGCCTCAAAACCCATTGGCCGGTAGTTCATTCTACAATAAGACAATGATCCCAAACATACTGCTGAAGCAACAAAGGAGTTTTCCAAAGCTAAAAAATGGTCAATTCTTGAGTGTCCAAGTCAATCACCCGATCTGAACGCAATTGAGCATGCCTTTTATGTGCTGAAGAAAAAACTGAAGGGGACTAGCCCTCAAAACAAGCATAAGCTAAAGATGGGTGCACTACAGGCCTGGGAGAGCATCACCAGAGAAGACAGCCAGCAACTGGTGATGTTCATAAATCGCAGACTTCAAGCAGTCATTGCATGCAAAGGATATGCAACAAAATACTAAACATAACTACTTTCATTTACATGACATTGCTGTGTCCCAAACATTATGGTGCCCTGAAATGGGGAGACTTTGTATAAACACTGCTTTGATTTCTACATGGTGAAACTAAAATGTGTAAAAATGGCCTTTATTAAAATCTGACAATGTGCACTTTAACCACATGTGATTTTTCTTTCTATTATAAATCTCAAATTGTGGCATACAGAGGCAAATAAATAAATGATGGGTCTTTGTTCCAAACATTATGGAGGGCACAGTAAATCATGATAGATTTCACCAAGAATATATCTTTACAGCAGCTCTGGCCCAAAATATTACCTGAAGACATATTTCAAGTCTGCTCAATGAATCCACTGTTCGTCTCACTTTAAAATTAAAAATGCTGAACTAATTTTACTCAATTTCACTAATAATCCATTTAAGGATCAATAATTCATTCTCTTTAGACTGGAAAAATTAAGAAGACTAGCTTATGTTGAATATGACAGTCAACGATGCATCTTCAATATCACTTTCACAGAGCTTAACACAGTATCAGATGGAAGCCAAAATCATTTTAAATTGTTGCCAGATTGCACTCTTCTAGAAGAGATCAAATGAGTAAGTAAACTATGTCTGAAACATTCAATCTGAATATTTTTCCCACTGAATAGCTTCAGTTCCAGCTTCTGCTGCACAAGTTAGACGGGACACTCCCGGCAAGCAGCGGGCTGGTACACTAAAAAGTAGATATGGCAGTTAACTAGTGTGTGGTGACAGTGTGCATTCTCTCAGTTCCAGTGATCCTGGTTTGTCCCTGACCTCGGGTCTGGTTGAAATAGAACCTGTATGGTCTCCTTGTGGGAGCACAGGTTTCTCCTAAGTGCTGGTTTCCTTCCTCATGCCAACGATGGGAGATTCATTGGTTTATTTAATTTATCTAAAAACTTCTTTATATTTTCATCTAATTTCTTGTATAAATGCATTTGAATTTATTTGAAATGTTTAATCGACTCTCATCCTCAGGGATTAGACTGTAGGATCCACAGCCTAAGGTCTAGTTGTGCTGGCAGCCTGCTCCACTTCGTGGGTTGTCAGCAGAATTGGGAACCATGCATCAGAGACGACAGATTGACAAAATGTGTCAGAACAATCAAGACTGCAAGATATCCTGAATTGCTCATAATTGAAAAGGGGGCAAGGGTTAACACTTCCTTGCATAATCTGAATCTATGTGTTTAAGCAAATATATAAATCAGAATGGTAATTAAAGAAATCATTGTAGTTTATTGATGTGGTTTAACACAATTCAAATCTACAGACTTTAAAGAAATTGCCTGATTGGCTCATTTTTTACTCATGAAGATTAACTTGAGCTATTAAAGTCATGTACATATATAATGGAGGGGTTATCACCATTTTATATAAGTAAACAAGTGTGGAGATTTACATGGGAACAATCTTATCTCTCCACCTTTACCCATTCTACTCCTTGCATTTGTTGAAAAAACCTTTGTCTTTCATTTCAACACATTAATTCCACAGAACAACATAAATTATAGAAAAAGTTGACAACACTCAGACGATCGGTCAACATCCACATAAGGGGAAATAAAATGAACATTTTAGGTATCAGGAGCTTAGATTCGAAACGGTAACTCTGCTTCTCTGATTCAGATTTCAAACATCTGCAGTTCTTTATGATTTTCATTATAGAAACTACAGCCTACCTGAATACAATTCTTCCAGTTTTCCTTATTTGGTTTATCCTCCAGAAGTTTCATTCCAAATTTGAGTGCACGGCCGTGCATTTTGTTCACTAATGCATGCTTGTATGCAAAAGTTAAAACCTATTCAGGTGTGTGACAGAAGAAAGATTAGACAGGCGGGAAGAATAACATGTCAATGTAAACTTTACATGAACGCCTCCATTTGGAAGAAAATAACCCAAATATGTAACCCCAGGTTACAGAGGAGTTGCCTTCCTAGAAAAGCATCCAAATCACTATTTTCCATAATGTAAAACCTTATTTTCCATTGAATCCCATGTTGTATGTGAAATGCATTTTCATGGGATGTTTGTTTCTCAATGCCTGTTAAATACCACAGCTTCTACTCCAAAGCAAATCTCTCACATGGCCTGTGGCTCTGTTAGGAGCCAAGTGATATCAGATACTTATCACCTTCCAGTCTGAATGGAGACGTGCACTTTTAAATGCGTATCAGTATAAGTAAGATGGTTTAATAATATAATTCACAAGTAACAGCAGCCATTTAGGTTTACAAATTTCACTTAAACTTGCTGGTCGTTTCAAACATCTTGAATATGGAATTTTCTTAAAAATACAAGACCTGCTGTACAGCAAATTAAGACTAACCCACTAAAAAACCTATTGTGCACACGTCGAGTTGCAAGTTGAAAATAATTGAAGAGACCAAATTTGTTCCTCCGATATAACTTCCACGAAAGCGTATTTTATTCTGTATCTTGGATTTTTGGGCAATGGTTTGCTAATTCCTTAAGGGAGAATTTCTGAAACCTGTAATGTGGGGGTCACCTGTACTGCCTTTGTTTAATAAATTACTCCAGTAAAATGGAAAATCTGTCTTCAGACAGAAGGAGGATCTTGGCCCGAAAAGTCACCTATCCATATTCTCCAGAGATGCTGCCTGACCTGCTGAGTTACTCCGACACTTTGTGTCCTTTTCCTAAACAAAGCAAGTGTAAATCTCATTATAAATGAAAAGCTTTATGCGGATGTGGCACTGGTGGAAAGCCCAGCATTTATTGCCCATCTCTCATGCTGCATACTACCTGATGACAATATTCCTACAGTTCGACTGGGTACCAAGTTCCTGGGTTTAGATTCAGTGTGAATGAAAGAATACCAATGGCGGGAACTTGTGTAAAACTTTAGGTTGAAAGAGTTTTCAAGTGCCTATCGCCCATGTTCTTTTGGAGGGAAAGGATGGAAGTGTCAAGTACAGCTGATAAATCATGAACACTACAGTTGGTAGTGGAGGGAGTGAATGTTATATGTGGTCGATTGGGTTCTGATAGGATTCTTATCAAGCAGGCTGTATTCTCCAGGATTCTGTTAAGCTTTGAGTATTGTTAGAACGACATTCATCCAAGCAAATTCCACAACATTCCCAAGATATGCCTGACAAATTTCAGAAATGTTTTGTGTAGTCATGAAGTAAATAATTTGTAACTATGACTTTTATATAGACAAGATAGCTGCTGTGAAAAAACAAAGATTCTGATTACAGATTGGTTAAGTGATGGGGCAGAAAGGGATCAAATGCCATAAAATATGGAGTCCTGCAAAAATCACCAGTTCAGTAGAATGAAAGTGTAGAGTATATTTTTAAAAAATGAGATACCACTAAATATTGATATACAGATACATTTAATGCTCTTTGTACATGAATTTACCAGAATGCTGCCTAGATTTGAGGGAATTAGCTGTAAGGTTGGACAAACTTGGATTGTTTTCTCTGGAGCGTCAGAGGGAAGACGATAGAAATATATAAAATTGAGATTTTATAGATAGAGTAGACAGTCAGAATATTTTCCTCAGCATGGAAATTTCAAAAAATAGAAGGCACAGGTTTAAGGAAATGAGGGGCAAATTTTAAACGGAGATGTGCGGTACAAGTTTTTTTTTTACACAGACTGCTGGATGCTTGGAACATGCTGCCAAGGATGGTGGAGGAGGCAGATACAACAGGGGCTTTTAAGAGGCTCTTCGATAGGCACATGGATTTGCTGGAAATGTGGGATTTGGAATTAGTGCAGGCAAAGCATATCAGTTTAATTTAACATCATGTTCGGTACAGACATTAGGGGCCAAAGGACTTTTCCCAGTGCTGTACTGTTCTATATATTGTACTTAATTAACATCCAGGTAAAACTAACATCAGGTTATATTTTACTGCACAGCTGTTGGCATGTACATCACCTCTATTTAACAAAGGGGTTGAGAACCTAAAGAACCCTTCATAATGCAAAGGTTTGTACAGGGAGAGGTACGGCAAATCATTTCTGCAATGGAAATTAGATGCCAAGGATGGGAAGAAACCAGTCGATCTCCGTCCAGTACAGATACAGTAAATCAATCGTTTTTATTCCTCCAATGGGCATTGCTCGTTAAACTAAAAATGGACTTCTGAGGGAGCAAGGGAGAATATAACCTACATTCTAAAGAATACAGGGTAATCCCATTGAAACATAAAGGGCTTGATAGCTTGGGTGCTACAGTCAAAAACAATAAAATACTCAGCCAGGTGTAATGATGTTGTTCTAACTTTATCTTCATTTTGTAAAGAAACAAACCATGGGTTGTCTTTTTACAATCATCTTTATATTTGACCATCATCCCTTTCAACCTCTCCTAATTTCCATCTTAATACAGGGCACTGCTCACAACCTTTCCCTGCATCTTTAAACTTGTTTTGTATTTCATATTTCCAATTCTGGGGAAACTTCATTCTGCTTTGCTACCTTATGATTCCAACTGAGCTGTGTAAGTCAAAGGTTTCATTTTAATTACAACCCATTCCTGGTAATATTTGCCTACAGATACATTAAAAAGAACCAAACAACACAACTTTGAAAAATAACAGGTCTGACATACATGAACAAATCATTCCTGCAGGCGAGATTAATGTTGGGACATGGCAATATGTATTATCCACAAATAACTACTGAAAAGGCAGCATAATTACAATTTATTTTCATAAAATGAGTAGTATTTCTTGCTTGGATGCCAAAAACATTTTATGTTGAGGAACTGAACGAATTAAAAACATGATTTAAAAAAATTACATCTGTATACACATTGCGGCAGGTTTTGTTTTAGACCCAGAGATCTCCAAAGTTCTGGCTTGCTGTTCTTGGTTAAAATCAATTGGAACAAAAGGGCAGCACGGTGGCATAGTGGTAGAGCTGCTGCCTTTACTGCGCCAGAGACCCAGGTTCGATCCTGACTACGGGTGCCGTCTGTACAGACTTTGTACGTTCTCTCCGCGACCTGTGTGGGTTTTCTCCGAGATCATCGGTTTCCTCCCACAGGCCAAAGACGTACAAGTTTGTAAGTTAATTGGCTTGGTATAAAGGTAAATTGTCCCTTGTGTGTGTAAGTTAGTGTTAGTATGTGGTGATCACCAGTTGGCGCGAACTTGGTGGGCCGAAGGATCCGTTTCCCTGCTGTATCTCTAAACTAAACTAAATAACAGATAGTGAGTAAGCACTTTATTCCACAAAGGATATCACAATAATAATGAATAAATTAATTTACCTTAGAGTCAGTAAGTTCTGTCCATTTAAGTATCTCCCAAAATGTTTCAGACAGGTTTGCCAAGCTGTCTTTGGTATCATCTCCTGTACTGTCTACTTCTTCTGAGGCCGCACCGTCCTGTGATTGGAACTGGAGAACTGTGTCGGCCAATGCACAGCCCTTTCGGCACAAAGCATCAATCAGGGATGATTTCTGTTTTTCCATGTCACTAAACACGAGAAAAGATTAAGCTTAACCCAAGAACAGCACATAAGCATTTCAATGTAGCAAGAATTCATACATTTTGAAGGCAAGTACTCGACAGGTTAATTCAAGCATTATCCCATGCGAAAAACTTAAAAAAAATTATTTTAGAAAACTGAATTCAAGTTAGACAATAGACGCAGGAGTAGGCCATTCGGCCCTTCGAGCCAGCACCACCATTCAATGTGATCATGGCTGATCATTCTCAATCAGTACCCCGTTCCTGCCTTCTCCCCATACCCCCTGACTCCGCTATCCTTAAGAGCTCTATCTAGTTCTCTCTTGAATGCATTCAGAAAATTGACCTCCACTGCCTTTTGAGGCAGAGAATTCCACAGATTTACAACTCTCTGACTGAAAAAGGTTTTCCTCATCTCTGTTCTAAATGGCCTACCCCTTATTCTTAAACTGTGGCCCTGGTTCTGGACTCCCCCAACATTGGGAACATGTTTCCTGCCTCTAACGTGTCCAACCCCTTAATAATCTTATATGTTTTGATAAGATCCCCTCTCATCCTTCTAAATTCCAGTGTATACAAGCCTAGCCGTTAGCTTGTAGGAATAAAAAGTTCAGCAGAAAGCCTCAAAAACACGCATATCAAGGATGCCATTAGTTACTTGGTTGTCTGTGTATGAACAGATAAACCTTTAAATGCATGATTTCATCAAACTTAGCCCTTTCTTTATCTAAATATCTGTCAAACAGTATACCTATTCCCATTCAAATGAAAATATTTATTCCTACAAGCTAACTGCCATCAAATATGTACAAAATGAACTGGGATAGTAATAATCTATTCTTATATTTTGAAGTCATGTGTTAGTACAGACACCACATACTTTTCAAATAAAAGGCTCAAATTTACACCTGACTAAATAGGTCTATCTTACAAATATCTATGTTTAATTTAACACATTTTTGAATAATGGGCTGCTTTTCAGGAACATAACCCCTGCGTTAAAACCACGAGCTGTCTGTAGTTGTAAATCGGTCAAATCCTTTCAACATTATCTAAGAAATTTTAAGGCTGGCAGTGTAACATAAATGCGCAAAATTTGGCCAGAGAAATAAAAGCCTGGGGCTGCACAGATAATCAATGTACCATTTCTTCTGTAGGTTAAACAATGATAATGCCACAAAGTTTAGTTATGCACCTCTTGACAGTAGCTGCTTCAGGTCTTGGATCGGTCTTTATAGCCAGATGAATTGCTAATGCAGTCTGATCAATACGAGATATAACATCATCCGCTGCTTCCATTACAGCATCCATTCTTTTAATTCGCTCCTAAATGAAAGAGGTTAGATTCTTATAGTAAATGTAATACCAAACCTATTAGCACACGAAGAACAAGACAAGGAGGAAGGGAAACACATGCAAGAAGGGAGGGTTGGAAGTGATTACAAATTTAGTTGAAGAGATGGATATGGTCATAACGTCGTAAGTGATAGGAGCCGTATTAATCAAGAATCTATCTATCTCTGCCTTAAAAATATCCATTGACTTGGCCTCCACAGCCTTCTGTGGCAAAGAATTCCACAGATTCACCACCCTCTGACTAAAGAAATTCCTCCTCATCTCCTTCCTAAAGGAACATAATTTAATTCTGAGGCTATGACCTCTAGTCCTAGACTCTCCCACCAGTAGAAACATCCTCTCCACATCCACTCTACCCAAGCTTTTTACTATTCGCTAGGTTTCAATGAGGTCCCCACTCATACTTCTAAACTCCTGCGAGTCCAGGCCCAGTGCTGTCAAACACACATATGGAGATTATTTTTAAGAGGGGAGTAGGAAAGTCTAAGAAAAGATTTACAGAACCAGAACACCTGGAGTCTTTGATACCAGTGAAAGAGCAGAAAAGCATAAACGGTCTACTTTATAAAAGCATAAAGTAGAAATCTGGAGGACATAAAAAAGATTGTAAGAAATTAGAGAAGTAGAATGAGGTGGGATTCTGGCAGGTTTTAACACTAGTCAAATGATTTTCAATTCATTTTGTTGGGACACGTGAGCCAAGACAGATTATGTAACTGGCACAGCATGCATCTACCTCTCAATTTTTAAAATCAGCAACATGAAAGTGAGCTGGTAACACGGAGATGGAAAAATAAGCAGGCTGTGAGATTATAGAATTGAAAGATAGGTGGAACAGCAAGTCAAAGTCTCAACTAGCCAAATTCAGCCTGGAAGTGTGGCTTAGGAAAAATATTTGCACTAGGGAATTAATATTGTGGATTTCAGTCATCTGATATTCAGTTCAGGAAAAGTTTGACTCGTTTATGATGATGCTGGATAGTTTGGGAGGATTGCTATGGTTATCAGTCTAAGGATGTGATTGTTAGAGTCAGTTTAAATTGATGCTGTGTCTGGAGATAATATCATGAAGCAACATGTAGAGGAAAATGAAGCCAAGGATAAATCCTTCATTTTTTCTCCAGAGGACATCATTGTGAGATTAGGAAAATAACTGTAGATGCTGGTACAAATCGAAGGCTGAAGAATGGTCTCGACCCAAAACGTCACCCATTCCCTCTCTCCTAGATGCTGCCTGACCTGCTGAGTTACTCCAGCATTTTGTGATACCTTCATTGTGAGATTAGTTAGAAATCGGACCGTCCGGCGCGGCCTGCAACCACAACAACCTGAACGCGGGAGAAGACGGCAGGAGAAGGGAAAGACATTGTGGCCTTCCATCACAGTGAGGAGAGGACTGGAAGAGACTCACTGTGATGGATGTTTCTTTGATGGATATTTCTTTTTTTGTGTGTTTTTGGGGTTGTGTAATTTTAATGCCTATTTAATGCTTTTATTGTTGGACTATGGGTGACTGAATTTCGTCCAATATTGGATGACAAATAAAGCTATCTTGAATCTTGAAGATTTTTTCTGACAAAGGAGGGCATTCGGCCCACTGAGTACATGCTGCCACTTACAGTAATCCCATTTTCCCCATTACTTTTCTGTAATCTAGTCTATCCCACATGCTTGCCAATCCCTTGATTCACTTACCAACACAGCTACAGTAGTGATTTACCAAAACCAAATAACCCACCAACCAGCATGTCTTTGGGATGTGGACGAAATGCGGGATTAAGGGCAGAACAGTTCAGCAGCTGGTTGAGCTGCTATCTCATAGCGCCAGGGACCCGGCTTCAATCCTGACCTCAGGGATGCTGTCTGTGTGGAATTTGCATGTTCTCTGACTTTCAGCTCTAGCGGAAGATTTCATTGTGAACTCTAGTGCTGCCTACGTAGAGTATGTACTTCCTCCCTGTGACTGCATTGGCTTCCTTTGGGTGCACTAGTTTCTGGCCAAAGATATGCGGGTCAGTCCGTTCATTGCTCACTGCAAACTGCCCACTGGTGTATGGGTGAATGGTAGAATCTGCGAAGAGTTGACACGCAAGAGTTGCGAGGAGAATTTAATCAATACAAAAAGCTGGAGTAGCTCAGCGGGGCAGGCAGCATCTTTAAACTGAAGATAGGCACAAAAAGCTGGAGTAACTCAGCGGGGCAGGCAGCATCTTTAAACTGAAAATAGGCACAAAAAGCTGGAGTAACTCAGCGGGACAGGCAGCATCTGCAGTTCCTTCCTACAAAGGAATTGAATTGATGTAGGTTTAGTGAAAATGATGGACTGATGATCAGCACTGATTTGGTGGGCCAAAGAGTCTGTTTCTGTCTCTCTATAACTATGAAATTAGAGCACCCTGGAGAAACGCATGAAGTTACAGGGAGAATGTACATCCTCCACATGGACAGCACTGGAGTTCATCATTAAGCCTGTTCGCTGGAGCTGCAAGCAGCAGTGCCACAGCGCAGTGGTAGAGGTGCTGCCTTACAGCGCCAGAGACCAGAGTTCGATCCTGACTACAGGTGCTGTCTGTACAGAGTTTGTACATGCTCGCTGTAACCGTGTGGGTTTTCCACAGGTGCTCCGGTTTCCTCTCATACTCCAAAGATGTACAGGTTTGTAGATTAATTTGGCTTTGACGAAAATTGTATATTGTCTTTAGCGTGTAGGATAGTGCTAGTTTACGGGGATCGCTGGTCAGCATGGACTCGGTGGGCCAAAGGGCCTGTTCCCGTGCTGTATCTGTAAACTAAACTAAAAAATCTGCTCATTGATAAAAAACATTTAGATGAATCTTACCTTTTCAGTGTCCAACTGATGTAGTCTTGCAACATACAGAGGTAGATGGGTAGGATAAGACTCTTTCAATTCTTCATAAAATACATTCTCGTCCAACCTACAAAAAATAAACTTAATTTGGTGAATTTACTGGAAAATTTAAAAAAGATTATTTTGCACAATCTTATTACAGTTGCAAGATTCCAGAAATAGTTCAATTACAGACAATTTCTAAAAAAGCACTGAAAATGGCAATAAGCGACATCAAATGCTTCTCAGGTATCACAAAATGCTGGAGTAACTCAGCAGGTCAGGCAGCATCTAGGAGAGAGGGAATGGGTGACGTTTCCGGTCTGACCCTTCTTCAGACTGGGTCTCGACCTGAAACATCACACATTCCTTCTGTCCTGGATGCTGCCTGACCTGCTGAGTTACTCCAGCATTTTGTGATACCTTTGATTTGTACCAGCATCTGCAGTTATTTTCCTACTCAAATGCTTCTAAAGTAAACAAAGTGCTGGAGTAGCTCAGTGGATCGCCTGAAATGCAGCAGATTCTCTTCCCTGGAATCAAATGATTCTCTCCACAGAAGATCTTGTGACATTAAGCTGCTAAAGAGACATGAAATACAACTATGATGCACCTATGGCAGGTTATTATCACGTGATCTATGTATATCTATATCTTGTGTCTATTGTCTCAGCTTTGTAAATAGCCCTAAATTCCCTTTCAATTAGCAACCAATAGAGCAAAATAAAAAGTTAAAAGCAACTGAATGCAAAGCAACCGAACACAACAGTATTAATTAAGTATCTCTGTCAACAGATATCCATTCTTTCGCAGGAATTATAAAGTGCTGTATTTTAAATTTTGTTAAGATACACCAATCAATGTTCCCTTTCTCCTTCATCTGCACATTAGTAAAACAAAAATCAAACTGTAGAACTGTGAAGTATTTGCAGTTTCATGTTTGCAGATCTGATCATGTAAAAATATCAGATGAGCTGCTCCATTGAAAAACTTTACTCTAAAATAAATTAGCACGTGGGGAGTGAAGAAAAAAATTAAATTAACTGCCCCGTTTCCTGAATGAGGGCTTCCCTTGAGAATTCCAACCACATATGCAATCATAAATGCATTGTTTCTCCAAACAAGCATTAAAAACAACATTGAGAATATCAGCAAATTACAAGTTATTGCGCTGGAAGATCTCTCTGAAGAAAAAAAAACTTTACAATATGTAATATGCTTCAGATTAAACAGGTACAAAGTAGGAAAACATAAAAGCCTAGAGAGCATTTCAGCTTGTATCTGAACTCAGCTCGAACAAACTGTGGCTAAAAAGAGCAATGGCCAAATGTGGGGTAAACATCTAGAGCCTATAATCAAAACTATGCCAAATGTGTAACTTCTCAAACACCTGCTAGAGTCTCAAACCAAAGGCCTAGGTGTCTCAGTTACCTATGCAGCTAAAAATGGCATGCAACAAAGAAAACTGGGCAAGGAGAGTAGCAAAACTACAAATCTCGAAAACTAAAATAGAAACAGAAAATATTTGAAAAATGTAGTATTACAAGAAACATCTGTGGAGTTGTCCATTAGGATGTTTAAGGCTGTTGACCATGCCTCAGAACTGAGAACAACGAGAATCCTAACATACTTTAAGCTGCAAAGAAGAGGAAAAGGTGGAGAAAACAAAGGGACATCTTCAATAGGATGGAAGCCAAGCAAAATTATGGTATCAGCTGCCAATTTCCACTGCTCTCATTTTCACATGGTGCATCTCTGACTATTCCTTTCCCTGTCTCCATTTCTCCCTCTATTTTTCTCCTACATCCTTTTCACCAGAATAATCCCCATCCTACATCTTCTCGTGACATTTATTGGTTAAGGCTACTGAGTATACAAGGAGGGAGGTTTTACATCAGGCAGATCAAATGTAGACTTGGCGACCATTTCGCCAAACATGAGCTCGGTCAGCTTGATCTCCCATTTGGTATCCATTTTAACTCCCCTTCCCATACCAACCTCTATGCTTGGTCTCCTCCATTGCCATAATGAGGCCACATACAACCCAATTCCCTATTAACTCCTCTTTCCCACCATCCAGTAACCCAAATAGTCCTTCCAGTGAAACAGTGATTCACTTGTACTTTTTCATTGCATTTGGTGCTTTAGATGTAGTGCCCTCTACAATATAGACTAAATGGTCACTGCATGATTGTTTTGCAGAATGATCCTGAGGTTCTGGTGTCTATCATTTTAATTCTCAGTTCCATTTTCATACTGAACTATCTTTGACCTCAGACAATGAAGCCAAACACAAGTAAAGAACATGATCTCATCTTCCAAAAGAGGTAACGCTGATGACTGAAACAGAGTTCAACAATTTCTGATGACCAGACTTTGCTGTTACTATCAGAATTAGTTGGTTATGAAGAAAAGTCATCAAGATTTCATGTTACTTCTGTTTCTCTCTATACAGATGCGATCTCATCTGCTCAATATATACATTTTCCATTTTTACTTATGAAATACTCATTGTTGTGAATTATGAATATAGATGTACATCAAAACCAAAACATAAGCAGCTTAATCAAATTAGCTTAATTAAAAATAACATTTTTGAAGATGCACAAAAATTAGGAAACCAAAGTAAGAAATATATATGTATATGAAATATACTGTATGCACTGTAAAATCAAATTGCAATTAATCTTATGGGTAACAAATATATATATTCTGCAAGGAATTAAAGTTAAAAACTGCCAAAGCAAATGAAATGATCTGCTCTACTAGACGTGTGCAGTAAAGAATTGCAGATGCTGGTTTACAATGAAGATAAACACAAATCCTGGAGTAACTCAGCGGGTCAGACAGCATCTCTGGACAAAAGGAATAGGTGACGTTTCGGGTCGAGACCATTCTTCACATTGAGAGTCAGGGGAGAGGGAAACTAGAGGTAACAGAACAGATCAGAGCTGGTACCGATGACCAAAGAGCCCACAATGGTCCATTGTTGGTAGTGGACGAAGCGATAACGAGGGGATACGAACAGTAAAACTAGCAGGATGACTCCGGTGGGGGAGGAATGGAGGACATTTTGTGTCCATCTTTGGTCTACTATACTTGTTCTTCACATCATCTCTCATCAAGAAAGATTCTTAGATGCAGGAAAAGTGTTCCCAATGTTGGGGGAGTCCAGAACCATGGGTCACAGTCTAAGAATAAAGGGGAGGACATTTAAAACTGAAGTGAAAAAAAAAGTTTTCAACCAGAGAATTGTGAATTTGTGGAATTCTCTGCCACAGAAGGCTGTGTAGGCCAATTCACAGGATGAATTTAAAAGAGAGTTAGATAGAGCTCTAGGGGCTAGTGGAGTCAAGGGATATGGAGAGAAGGCAGGCACAGGTTACTGATTGTGGATGATCAGCCATGATCCCAATGAATGGCGGTGCTGACTCGAAGGGCCAAATGGGCTCCTCCTGCACCTATTTTCTATGTTTCTATGCCCTTTTTTTTACATATGACTTGATTTTTAACTGAAAGTGAACTATAAATTTAAAGAGAGAGAACCTTTACACAGCATCAACATTTATGGACATACTCCCAGACAGATTTACGGGTCTACCCACACATTCCGAGGAGCAAATACATACTTAGCCATCCACTGTATCTTCAGGTCCCTTAGAGCATCAACAAACTCATCCTTCACATCCTTCTCTTTTTCAACATCTTTTTCTTTATCTTTGTTTCCATTCTTCTGTTTATTTGGCGATGGTATAAGATGATATTGCACAGACACCATATCCTATGTGCAAAAATAGAAAAATTATAAATTAGTAAAATTCCCACATTTTAACCATAACCAAGATCATTAAAGACACCACAAAGAAAATCAATACAAGTTGAAGGTGGTATCAGTGTAAAAAGTTATAATCAAAGCAGTCATATCTTAACTCCTCCAGGTCTACATCTCTCCAGTCCTCTGTCTTTCTACAATTCTTCTGATGGTGGTTTTTGGAATCAAACAAAGGGCTGGACATTTAAAACCACAGTATCACAAAATTTATTCCTGCAGAGACTGGTGAATTTCTGCAATTCTCTACCACAGAGAGTCATGGAGCCTAACTCATTAGAAGAATATGAAGTGGAGATAGCTACATGTTTAGAAAGTTGATAGTTTGGGAAGAGGGTGGGTCAGTGGGGATCTGGCACAGTGAAGAATTGAAGCCCAAGGTAGATTAGTCATAATCATAATCAAATAGCATGCAGGCTTGAGGAGCCAGATGGCCTATTCCTCCACAAATCTGCTTGTGTTCTTGGGTATTTTTTTACCCCTGCAGTCCAACTGTTAAGGTTGCTTATTCATTAACCTACAACTGGTATTTCATTCTTAAATCCATCCATCTTCAAGCATTTCTTTGAATTTATCCGACTGACAAAAGTTAGTATCAACTACGTCTTTATCTCAGCATCTATGGGAATGATTTTTTTGTGTTAAAGACATGATGTGAATGTAAATTTTAATTCTGGGGTTGGATAAATCGGTTAAGGTTCTAATCATTGCCTACCCCACCTCCCTCTGCTTCTTTCAATTTCCTTTCTCCCACTGTTTTTCAAAATCCGACACTGGAATGGAGGGGGGGAGGGGTGCTGCAATAGAAATGATGGTTCTAAGATCAGGTGAATTTCAAACCTTTGACTAAACAAAGAGTTGGATGTAGGAGTAGCAAGAAGAGAAAGAGAGGAGAAAAGGACAAAAGGGACAAAAACGAGGGACCCTGCATCATTGCATGACAGGTAGAAAGGGTGATAAAGAAACTTTTGACACGTTGGCCTTCAGTCAGAGAATTGGGTGTAGAGGTTGGGACGTTATGTTACTGTTATACATGGCATTGGTGACTCTGCATTTGGAGTATTGTGTTTGGTTTTGGTAGTTGTGGCAGATATAATAACAACGTTGAAAAGACGTTTGGACAGGTACATGAATAGGAAAGGTTCAGTGGGATATGGGTCAAATGGAACTAGCTTAAGAAGGCATCTTGCTCGCATGGACGAGTGGGCTGAAGAGCCTGTTTCTGTGCTGGATGACTCCATTACAAAGTAGGTCATTGATTTTGAAATATCTTGGGATGCCCAAGAAAGTAATACGCATTTTCTTTACGAGAGTTTCCCCCCTCTTATTTGGATGAGGTTGCAGTCTGGGGGGGGGGGGGGGGGCAGGGGGAGGGGATGAGTGGGATGGGGGTGCACAGATCTTCCCAGCATGAAGTTGGTAATGGGATTGGTACATTTCAGCAGGATGGATCTCAGCAGGCAGAGGCAAGGGAAATAGGCCAATAAATCGTAATGTTTCAGTGATTTCTGTGTTGAACTTTGTGAAGGAAAATTATCGGTTCATTCTGTAAATGATGATCTACAAATAAAATACTGCAAGCTTAAACGCATGCTATTATGCGATTCCCATCTGGTCCTTTAAAATGTGGGGCCAGTATTGATGGCTACAAATAATTAAATTTCAATTATCTGGGTGAAATAGGAACAAACAAGCCTGTTAAAACAAATTTACAAATAGTCACTGACAGTATTAAATAGATAAAGGAAGACCATTCATTCTTTGAAGTTCTAGCAGTTCTTAATGAGTAGAGATACAGCCACTCAATCTGTCGAGAGTAGTTATCACAGTCAAAAGGTCACAGTTGTGACACTAACAGTGCTATCTATCATTATTAACAAAAAAACATACAAAATTCTGCAATCCCAAAAGGCCTTCAAATGAAAGATCAAATGACTGCATTTAGAAAATAGGCAAAATAATCTCAACTTTATTTTAGAAAGTGGTTGTGTCAACAAGAGTAACAAGAATCATCAAATCCTGATAAATACTTTTGTTCAGTTTATACTGAAACAAACAAAACACTGGAACCAATTCTCCACACTCTCTCCCCTGACTCTCAGTCTGAAGGGTCTTGATCCGAATCGGCACCAATTCCTTCTCTCCAGAGATGCTGCCTGTCCTGCTGAGTTACTAGCATTGTGTGTCTATCTCCACTTAAATTTAGTTTCCAGAGTTATAAAGTCTTACAGAACTTTTATAGGGTTAGGGTTAAGCCTAACTGGACCTATTCATACTAAAGCTGCTGAATAGCCTCTGCACACAGGTTAACGAACACTAGCTGCATTTTATGTCAACAGCCCATCACTGCGACAGCAGTGTGCCATTCTCAATCACACTAACACATCTATTTAGGTCAATTGCAATTGCCGTCAAAGTTAAAAGCAGCCAACCACCCCACTGATTGAAAAGGTGACAGAAGAAGATTTAATTACTATATTCCAAAAAAAAGAGCTAATTATTGAAAGGGAACAAGTCTGAAAAGTTTTGGCAATGACTCATACTGCCAAATAACTTAGTTTGCTCCAGGAAACACTCAGGAGGATGTACCACGTTTTTTTGGCAAGATTTAGGAGATATATCAAGCAAATCATCGCTGAACTGACCGTGATCCAATGTGTTCTGGAGATGGACTTTTACAGGGGACAGGTGGCACAGCACAGTCTAGTTGATTGGACCATCGTGCAGCAACATAACCAGACATATCTCCCATAACACCACAGGCAGACTGAACCTCAGCAATGGGATTTATGTACTCAGAGATGATGCACAGCTTGAGGCAGCCACATGCGTAGGATAAGGGACATGATAGCAAGACCTTGCTTGCCCAGTGAAGAGAAAGATTCCTCCTGTCAGATGGTGCGTGTGTGATCTGAGTCTCCATGCTACAGCATACTGCTCTTGAGCCAACTGCACTGGGGACAAGACAATCATCCATCTCCTACTGCAAAGGCATGCAATGGTCTTTGTCAAGGTTTATTTTGAAGAACTAAATCGAACTGTGCTTTACAGAGACACAGCACAAAACAAATATCAACTGCTGCTGGATGATGGTCAACTTGGTGAAAGACTGCCTGAAATTCACTGGTCTTCCTATGCAGTAGTTCTCCAGCCGAATACTGCAAACTGGCACACTTCTAATGGAAGCTGACATCATAATATTGCAATGTAAATGGATGACAGGACTTCTGCCAAAATGCCAGCAAGAATATTTTGTATTTTGTATTATATACATTGTCAATTTTTTGATGAAAGGCTGGGGGTTGGGACTATTTGAATAACTCTAGAAACAATTCCTGGGGTTAAATTTACATTTTGCAAAATATTAAACTGAATACAAAACAAAATATCAGTAACTAAAAAATTAAATGTATTAATAAACTTAATTATTATGCTTGACGTTGTGAAATAAAACTTGGTACCTATTGTTGCAAGTACAAATTTTATTCCATCTTTTTACTGTACTAAAGCAATTCATAAACCTCAGAAGTTCAAGACGCAAATATTCCTTACGTGCCAAAACATGGAGGCTAAAACCAATATGAAAGCAGAGTTTGATGAGTGGTACTGGGATGTTATGGTATAGATTGGTGACACAGTAATCATCATTTTTTAATTTCACCCCCTTCACCTGACCAAAGCCCCAGCCTATAGACATGCCACAGATTCCAGGTGTGATCTCTTTCCTTTTTTTGTAAGATATCAAACTTTAATTAAACTGAGTACTAATGTCAACCAGCTGCTGAGTTGAGTTTTAAAGAGGTATGTGCTGAATACCACGCTTATTAAAACTCTCTTCATAAAAGGAATGCTCCATGCCAGCCGACATGCTGGAGAATCTCCTTTGTAAACTTTCCAGTGCAATCATTTCATTCCCATAGTGTGGCATCTGAAAAAAGTGCACCATGTGGCCTAACCAATGTTTTATAAAGTTCCCTAATGTCAGTGTTCTTGTATTCTATTCTTCGTCTAATGAAGGGAAGTACCCTATAGACCTTCTTCACCACCTTATCCACCTGTGGGGCCACCTTCAAGGTCCTTGGACTTAAACCAAGGTTCCTCGGTTTCTCAATATTCTTAAAATTTGCTCTGAACCCGTCATATTATTTAGACCTTATCTGAATTGTAGAGTCTCAGATTTGGACTTAGCACGGCCAGAGACCTCTGCTCCCACTTTAAAAAAAAACAACTTTCTACAGGGAACATTGCTGCTATTAATGTAATCTGCATTATTTGCTTCATTTGGCATCCGACCTATAATGTCTAGTGATAATTTTGGGGTCAGAATTCAGATCGGTGTACTCTGAGATGTTCAATTATATTGCAAGCTGTTCATGGAGGATGACAGGCAAACTTTGAAGTGGGTGAAATTGTAGAGTTAGAACAATTCCAACTCCAACAGCCTGACCGCGGGAGAAGACGGCAGGGAAGAGAAAAAAAACATTCTGGCCTTCCATCACAGTGAGGAGGTGACTGGAGGAGACTCACTGTGATGGATGTTTCTTTTGTTTGGTGTTGGTTTATGATTGTATGTATTATTGCATTTTTATTGATTATTCTTATTGGTCTTATTGTTGAACTGTGGGTAATTTTTCATTTCACTGCACATTTATGTGTATGTGACAAATAAATTGACTATTGAAGAAAGAAAGGAGGGGTTAAAAAAAGACAATACCAAGCTAAAACAAAAAAGTGGCATGTCACTACCTGCACCTCTTAGCACCAGTTACAGAGCAGCAATAGAAGAGGCTTGGGAGCAGATCGCTTTCCTACCTCCTCAGCTGGGCAATAATGCATGCGTGGGGGACCTAAAAGGGGGTAAAAATAACTTTAAAAATGGGGGTAGCAATTAAATAAAATTACTTATTGCTTTGCCATATATATTTGGACACAAAGAGGAAGAAATGGAGATAACCTGGTGTATCCCATGCACCAGAAACTTGCTTCAGTAAGATACTGATAACAAATCTAAGATTTTGCTTTAACAAAGTAAATGCATTCCAGATTTAAAAAAAAAATAAAGTAGGATGTTTGGTGCATCTAGCTGTTGACGGTGTTTTTTTGACACAAGGAGTTATAATCCTATAAAGCATTATCTTTTTATTTCTACAATTTCATCAATCTATTTTATTCTAAAATGTTGACCTGCTCTCTGCTTCTGTCACCATCTTTGTTATTGTATTCCACAGCTTCAAAATTCTTAGTGCTAAGTATTTCACCTAATTTGTGCTAAATTTCACAGAATTAATCTTGTTTCTTTTTTGACATAAATCACCCCATTTCACTGATTTGAACTCAAGATTATTTCTCTACATCATTGTTTCTCTAAACTAATTATTGTCCTTCCATTTATTGTCTTTCCATTCCCCATTTGCTCTCTTCAATTAATTAACTTGCCGCTGTCTGGACTGAAATCCATTGTCATTTCCTGCCTACGTGACCAGTCCAATGATATCCCTCAGCAGAAAAATTCCCTCCTCTTCATCAATGAAACACATATCATCTGAAATATCTCACATCTAGATCTTAAAACAGTCAGTATGGACATGGAAATCCATCTTCTCCACTTGCTCATTTCAATATCAACCCTGGGAGGCAGACAGAAAGCCAGAGATTTGGTCTCAGTTATAAAATGCCTTTGTAAACCATCTCAATGACAACAGCATGTATTTACATGGGCCATTTAACTTAATAATCTCATAGAGTCCTACAGCACAGAAAGAGGCCCTTCGGCCCATCGCGTCCGCGCCGCCCGTTACCAAACACAGTCTAATTTATAGAGTCATAGAGTCCTACAGCACAGAAATCTGTCCAAGGGTGTTTCACAAGTGCATAATCAAATAAAACTTGATACCAAACTATATCAATTGGAAACAGGACATGTAGGATTTTAAAAGTGCCTTGTAAGGGAACACGATAATTGGACAGAGAGAATTTTAGGGAGGAAATCCCCAACAAGCTCAAGTTGTCCCATTCTGGGAAGCCAAATAGGAGTAAGAAATGGCAGGATACTGAGGAATGATGATGAACCACGAGATGCAGGGGTCCGAGTCCACAGATTCCTGAAATTGGCAACACAAATTAATGGGATGGTAAAGAAGGCACAGATAGATGCAAAGTGCTAGAGTAACTCAGCTGGTCAGGTAGCATCTCGGGAGAAAAGGGATGGGTGATGTATTCTAATTCCCATTTCCTTATTGATGCCTTTTTGTCTTTTGGTGAATCCTGAAATTTTCTCATACAAAATTCTGAGGAATTCTGCTAACTTGAATAACATAGAATAATGTAGAACAGTACAGCAAAGAAATAGGCCTCAATGTCTATGCCAAACATGATGCCAAGACCTACTGTTATCTGAATGCACATAGTCCACATCCCTCCATTCATTGCATATATTAAAACAATTCAATCAAATTCTATCTTTAACTTCTCCTTACGCATGGCTGTTTTTTTTCTTTTTTTGTGGCCTGAAGAGATATACATTAATTGTAAATTAAGTTCCAATTCTTCAAATTTCAACCACTGGTTGTGTGCAGTCATACCATTTAATGCATTTTCCCAAACAAAGACAGCCAAAAGGAAGGAAGCTTGGGGCAGTACAAGGCAGGAGAGAGGGGGAAGAGAGGAATAAGAGGAGATAGGAAGGGAATGAAGAGGGGGAGAGAGAGGAAGAGATGACAAAGGGAAGAAAAGAGAAGAGGCATAGTTGAGAGTTTAATTGAGGGGGACTGGGAATGTGGAAGATTTCCAGTAGATTGAGAAGCTGTTCAACTACAGTGGCTATATTCAGAACCAAGGTTATCAAAATTTTGCCGAAATTTATATCTGGAACACCAAGCTTCGACTCGGCGACTGTTTCGCAGAACACTTGGGATCGGTCCACCAACGTTTACTGGACCTTCCAGTTGCTAACCATTTTAGTTCCCATTTCCATACTGACCTTTTAGTCCTAGGCCTCCTCCATTGCCAGTGAGGACATGTATAATCCAGAGGAACAGCACCTCATATTCATTCATAAGATTAAATGTTATCTTTGTTAGTGAGGTGGAGGTGACAATGAGGCATGCAATGACCTATTCTACATTTTCCTTGATCTTTGTCCCCTTTGATCTCTTGTTGTCACACCTTACCCTTCCATTTCTGTGTCTCCCTCTCCCCCTGAATCTCAGTCTGAAGAAGGGTCTCGACCCGAAACATCACCAATACCCCCCTTTTTTCCCACTCTTCCATGTGTCCCACCTTGATGCTCATTATTTCTCTTTTCCCTTCTTCCCATCCCCAACTACCTATAGTCCTTCAACTGGCTTCACAATTCACTCATTTCCTATCCTTATCTCACACTTTCTGTCCTTGCATCTCTGGCCTGAAGAAGGGTCCCAACCCAAAACATCACCTATCCATGTTCTCCAGAGATGCTATCTGATCTGTTAAGATCTTCTTTGTAAACTAGCAAATGCAATTCCTTGTGTACGTTACCTAAACCGCATTAGTTGAGCTACAGTATGCAGACGATATTCATGCTTGTGCAGACACCAAGCTATCATCTATATTTTCAATGCAACACGAGAGAACAGACCTTGCACTCAACATGTACAAGACAAAGGTCCTCTATCACACTGGCCTCCACCAAAAGAGGCTTCTTTTGGAAAACGAGGACCACTTGCCATACCTAGGAGAAGCAGACATCAATGAGGAAATCTATCATACCTTTTAAAGTATTACCACAGGCTTTGGTCTCAAGACTCAAATTCAGGAAGAGAAAGCCAGGGATGGATTGTGTCTTCGGTTGCACTATTATGGTTACCTGTATTTCAGTTATTAATTTTTTTGTATATATTTATTTGTGTTTTACTATGTCGACAGACATGTTAAGCTGCAGCATGCAAGAATTTTATTGTTCCATTTCTGGTATATATGACAAACCCTTGTCAGCTTCCTCCACCATATCCACTGGAAAGATAAATAAACCTCGCCCTGATTGAGGGCCTAGTTACATTCATTTTGCCACAATGGGCCGGCCATATCACTCAAATGTCTAACAAGAGACTCCTGAAAAGGACACACTCTTCAGAGGTCTCTCGCAAGGACAGATGGACAGAGGAAAAGATTCAAGGATATGCTCAAAGCTCCCTTGCAGAAAATGCAACACCTCACTACCTCTTGGGAATCCCCGGCCCACAATCACCCAAAATTAAGGAGTGTTTGGGATGGCATCGAGATCCTCACCGAAACACATTGGGAGCATGCAGAAACCCTACAAAACTGATAGAAGAAGCAGACAATTTCATGCACTACCCACCCACTTGCACAGTTAACAACCACCCAGTGATCTGCAGTTCCCTCACAGGCCTCATTACCATAGGGAACACTACCATGCTGGTAGTAAATCATCCTCGATCCCGAGGGAAGGCACAAGAATGAAGAAAGATAAAGTCTAGCAGAAGAGAGAAGATACCATTTTAATTATTACAGTAGCAGAGACTGGATCACGTGACTAATTAATTTTAGGTCCGGCTGGTCATAATGGCAAATTGTTAGCACACTAAATGGTATCATTACTAAGTGATCTATTGAAAGGTTAAGCAGAATAATTTCTTACAACAGGCAATAGAAGAAGTTTCTTTAAGTTCTAATTGTAGGCCTAGTTAAGATGTCAAGCTATTGATTAAGCCACACAGCCAAAAAGAAACTGTTTTAAGTACAGACATTGGATCAAGATGCTGACATCTGATCTGGTACTGATCGAGATCATATAAAGGTGTACAAAGATCTGCAATTTATATAGTCTATCTCTGAAAATTCAGATGTGCACTATACCAAAAGAATGAATTACTCAAGAATCTAAAGAAAGAAATAAGCAATGAAGTGAAATGCTTTAAAGAAATATGTCATCACATAATTATATTACCTTTGAATAAAGGACAGACTATATTTGTATAATATGATTTCAGATTTTTTGTTGGAGCATCACAATGGACTGGATACCAATTAAAGGTGCTGTATGGTAATAATCTATATTTGGGAACAATTGGTAATGCAAACCAATAACACTGAGATTCAAAGTTTCCATCCTATAAAAACAAATAGTTCAATCCATCTGCATTTATGCTTTTTCAAAAACAAGCAAACATTTACAGAGGCTGAGTTCAAGCATCAGGCAATAATCAATAATAAGTCAACACTAGCTTGTTATCAGACATTTTCAATCAATCAATATGTTAGAACATGAACTGGCAGAACTCTGGACCAGAAACACATGAAACCCATTTCCGTCAACATAGTCAAATTGTAGATAAAACTCGTACTTCAACAATTGTTGAGTAAATTATTTCACTTTTAAATGAGAATGGAAACAAAGGATTTAGTGAATAATCAAGTGATGTTAAATCCATAATCATCCTGAACACCATCAATAACAATTCTCAAGGATATATACAAATAAATATTATGCTGAAGAAAATAAAGAAACTGAAATAAAAGTAGAAAATCCTGGAAACACTCCGCAGGTTGATAGCCTATACCAAGAGAAACAAAGCTAACATTTCAAGTCAAGGTGCCATGCGAGTGTCTCCAGCATTTCTGACAAGAGAACAAAATACAAAATGTTCACTTTATTTTCTCAGGGAATGCTGATTTCTAATTATGAATTGAATCAATTGGTCAGTGTGTATCCGAAGCTAAATAACAATTTAGAAACAATTTTAGGTATTTATTCACAAAGTGCTGGAGTAACTCAGCACGTCGGGCAGCATCTCGGGAGAGAAGGAATAGGTGACGTTTCGGGTCTAGACCCTTCTTCAGACTGAAGAAGGGTCGCAACCCGAAACGTCACCCATTCCTTCTCTCCCGAGATGCTGCCCGACCTGCTGAGTTACTCCAGCACTTTGTGAATAAATACCTTCGATTTGTACCAGCATCTGCAGTTATTTTCTTATAGAAACAATTTTAATTCCATATGGATTCACAATTTAGTTTTGCGGTATATTTCTAAACAATTCGTTTTACTTTTTCACAAAGGAAACAGCTAGATACATTTTCACAGGACTCTTCATTTTTTTTGTTGTTGAAAATATGAAAACCAAGTGTGTGTGTGCTTGTGTGTAATCCCAATGTCATTGAAAGGTCTCAGAAATGTTATCCAGAACACAATAATAATTAGAAACACAATAAGTAACATAACGATATATGACAATGCAGTACCTTTTTAAACTTTCCTTGACGTTTTGACGCAGCCTGCCCCTGGGAGTCAGAATAACACATTGTAAGAAAACATGCAGACACTGCACAATTTGGAGACCTTCTCCAATCTCATTGTGGTGCATTTCCAATGCTTTTATTGAAAGGCAAAATCTGCCTCCTTAAAATCTATAAGAATCCCCTTACCACTATGTTTTAGGAGCCTAATCCAAATGGCAATTTAAATACAAATGGGTGAGGAATTGGAAATACATTGTGTTATGCTCTTCACAACAGTTTGGATTAATTTCAAATTATGATAAACCCCCCAAATCTCTATCACATTCAGTAGAGTATTTTTTTAACCATTGACTAAAATAACATTTTATCTTGTCTCACAAAAAAGAATTGTCAAATATTTTACTATTAGCCTTTTAAAGATGGCTGAGATCATTCACAAATCAAATCTGATGATCTATGGTAAGAAATATATGGTGGCTTTAAGATGCTAAAGTGTTATATATCTACAGAATGTACAAGCAGGTATGTTATTACAGAAGCAAATGAAAGATAAACTTAATAACTATTTTCCTTACAGATATTTTCCAGAGCTTTAAAATACCATATTTTAAATACCTATGCCCCAATCTGATATTTTTAAATTCTTGTTCTTACAATTTGTACTTGATTTCTTTACCTACATTGTCTATTGTTGAACAGCTATAGGCAAAGCCTGTGAGTATACTGTTTTGAGAGCATTTCGCTTAAGACATGCTGTTAATATATTGTGGGCCATATTTATAAGATGCCTCTATAAAAACGGTAAGATATATTATTACAGAGGACTGAACTGCAGTGTTTAAAAATCATAACACTGTATTCACAACTTTAAATCTAAATGTAATAAATGATCTTCTACACAGCAATTTTAAAACCAAACAATTTTGGTGTTAATTGTGTTAAGCTACATGCAAAGCACAGGTCAGTAAACAGTAGTAAAGAGTGGAGAATGGAAGACTTCCAGAGCAGGGGCTAAATGCTTACGTCAAGCAGCTTCAGAAAGAAATGGTAGAATTAAATTTAAAAAATGCTGCAGATCTAAAGAAAGGCCATCTCCGGGCAGTATGGAGGGATTATATACTCACTGCTTTCTTTCCCAATTCACTCTTTGCCAAAGTTAAAGTTCCTGAGAGGAAACAACCAGGTCCTGCACCTTTTGGAATCCTAGAAAGAATCAGGCAAGATTAAATTGTAGCAGGGAACAGAATTTTTTTTTTGCAGCATTTGACATTTTCATCACTCCAGAATATATCCCAAAAGCCTATATTCCTTCATAATGCTTCATCCTAAATTTGTCTTGCAGGGAAATGGACCACACTTCACTAAGAAACAATTTCCTTAATGCCAATAGACAGTATATTGAGTGGAGAAACGGCACAGTGGCACAGCAGTAGAGTTGCTGCTTTACAGCACCGGAGACCCGGGTTCTATCCCGACTACGGGTGCTGTTTGTACATTCTTCCCGTGACCTCCATGGGTTTTCCTCTAGATCTTTGGTTTCCTCCCACATTCCAAAGACGTACAAGTATGTAGGTAAATTAGCTTGGTTTTCTTAGAAATTGGTAAGAGTCATTGAGACATGCTGACTTTCCTTAGTCTTCTGAAAAGTAGAGGATATGTGTGTTTTCTTGGCCATAGCATCAATGTGGTTGGACCAAGACAAATTGTTGGTGATATTTACACCTAAGAACTTGAAGCCATCTCCTCTTCAGCACCATTGATACTGACTGAGGCATATATTCCACCCCAAATCTTGAAGATGACCAGCTCCTTCACTTCGATGGCATTGAGGAAGAGCTTGTTGTCTTGAAACATCTGCTCTATCACTCAAACTAGGGACTCTTACAGAACAACATTAGTTCTTGGTCAAGTTAAGCTGCAATTTTAAAATTATTTTTCCTTGCTTCAGTTTTATATGATTTCTCACCACCCTATTTCTAAGCTATACTCATCTTCCTGCATTCCTCCAATTCTGGCCTTGGACAACCACAAATTTTCACACTCTACCAATGGTCACTGTGTTTCAGCAGCCAAGTTCCTAAACATTACAATTCCCTCCCCAAAATCTACCGAGACCCTTGTATCCTCATTTATGCCAATCATTGAACCAAAAGCTTATATTTCTTTATATGGCTTAGCTTTAAATTTTGTATGACAAAGTTCCTGTAAAATATCTCATGAGTTTTTACTTTATGAAAATCACAATAAAAATACCAGTCATTGATTTGTAATTATAATGTAAACACCAAAGGGATACTACTTACTTATCATCAGAAAGAGAAGTAACAAAGAATGGCTGTGTGCAACCTGATTGTAGAGTTAAACCGTTGGATTTTTTCTTGCCTATTAATGCATTGCCATGATTGTCGTAAACATCTAAATTCAGAGAATTGGGGATTCTATGGGATACAATAATTGGAAGGTCTTTAAGGCGTTCCAGCTCATTAAGTTGTTCGTGACGTACTTGGAGACGGATGGTGTAGTCTCCTTTATCCAACTTTAGAGAATACTGTAACACAAAAAAGGAAACAAAGCAATTAAAGCATTCTGTCTTTAGAAACTTTCTGTAATTTTAATTTAACGTGTAAATGAGCATGTAAATGCTTGTCTTCCACATAAATAACACTTGTTAAGTAGATTGGAGGCTGCAAAGTCATTTTTAATTGACCATGGATGTAGGAATCATATATCGAAGAGATATTTAATTTCACTGTAAATCTAAGAGAAATATTTATCGAGTTGAGGCACAAATGTAATTGCACAATAGAAATGCTTAGTGGTGATTATTGCAAATTTTCATTGAATTTTGCAATTAGTCATTGTTTTATTTGAATCAAAATGTAATAATCTGCATTTTAAAAAATATATACAAGTACACATACGTGTAAAAATCAATAAAAAGGGGTGATCAAAAAAGCTGCATTTGCTAAAGATAATCATCAACCAGTCTATCATCCAGTTTAAAAACAAATATAAACACATGATTTTTTCTAGGTACAGTGAGGAGGGGGATTAACAGTCACCAGGGGTCTACATATAATAACACATCATTATTTAAATAAGTATATCTATATGAATATATAAGGGTGTATGAGTATTTTTGTATTAATATCTGATACTTGATAAATATTGATTAGGGAATGGGGGTAGGATTAAATAAGTTCACACTTCTTCCTACTCCTTTTCGCACATGTTAAGTAATGGATGAAATTCCTTGTATTTCTTGTTTTTTTGTTTATTTTGTTTTTTAATTGATGTCTTTTCACACGTTCGAAATAAAATAAAATGAAATGAATGAAATAAATATCTTTTATTATGCAATTGTTTTCTTCCCATCATGGTACAAGTGGTTAAAACCAGATTGAAATATGAAAAATTGCCTATTATGGTTTGATGAAGGGTTCCAATGTTGAAGGGTCCCCCATCAATGTGACAGGGGGCGGCAAAGTGGCAGAGTTGCTCTTACAACGCCAGAGACCCGGATTCGATTGCGACAACGGGTGCTGTCTGTACAGAGTATTTATGCTCTCCCCATGACTTGCATTGGTTTTCTCCGAGAACTCTGCTTTCTTCCCATACTCCAAAGATGTATAGGTTTGTAGGTTTATGGCCCTAGTGTCCAGATAGTGTTAATGTGCGGGGTTCGCTGATCGGCGCAGACTAGGTGGGCCGAAGAGTCTGTTTCCGCGCTGTATCTCTAAACTAAAGAACTGTATGACAAACCTAGCTATTCTATTCAATGAGATTACTCGATGGTAAAGACACAACGAGTTATACAACTAACCAAGCGCAGGCTCGGCGATCGCTTCGCTGAACACCTGCGCTCGGTCCGCATTAACGCAACTGATCTCCCGGTGGCCCAGCACTTTAACTCCCATTCCCAGTCTGACCTCTCTGTCATGGGCCTCCTCCAGTGCCATAGTGAGGCCCGCCGAAAATTGGAGGAGCAGCACCTCATATTTCGCCTGGGCAGTTTGCAGCCCGGTGGTATGAACGTCGACTTCTCCAACTTCAGATAGCTCCTCTGTCCCTCCCTTCCCCTCCTCCTTCCCAGATCTCCCTCTATCTTCCTGTCTCCACCTATATCCTTCCTTTGTCCCACCCCCGACATCAGTCTGAAGAAGGGTCTCGACCCGAAACGTCACCCATTCCTTCTCTCCCGAGATGCTGCCTGACCTGCTGAGATACTCCAGCATTTTGTGAATAAATCGAGTTATACAACTCATTGTCCTGGCTGCACAAAGTAGAAAATGGAATACGATGAGAAATTGTTGCAGAGTGAGTAGCTGCCCTATCAAGGATGAAATCATTAGTACTTCATAGCTGGGCTAATAAATCGCTAATATAGTTGTGGACAGACTAGTTTAGAATAGATTAGCACAAAATAAAAGAACAGTTTAGTCATGGATATACAAACATAATGCACGAAAGCTGCAATTAAAATCAGGTTTACTCGAGTAGGACGTGGAGTTTCCTCGTATATTTAAATAGGGAAATACATTTTTGCATTTCCACACCCCCAGTCAGGTACAGCAGTGTTTGAATGTCTGGGTCACAGAACTTGGGTTAAAATGCTTTGAATTACCACAGGAAATTTAAGGTGCCAATAAAATACAAGTGAGAGCTGGGCAATGATCATCTGCAATAACAGGTAGTCTGTACATTATGGCTAAATCCCTGATCATCGTCATTCACAGTCATCTTAGTTGACACCAACTGTGTAAATATTATAACGGCAAGAAAAGGGAAATCAGCAGTAAAATTCCCAGCACTCCAGATACTAAAAAAAAAAAAGAGTATTTGTGTAATTTAATTACTAGGTAACCGACGAGAGGGACAACTCAAATTGAAAATTTTCATTTTAAGATTGTGGCGACTTTGAAGAATTTAGGTAAAAATGTAAAGCTTGGACTTTAGTTCATTAATTTATCTTTATTCTTTTCCTCATCCAGTTCAGTAAAAATAGCACTGGAGGGAAAACTAATTAAAAAGGTGGGCATTACATGAAGTAGATAATAAGAACAAACCTGAGAAACAAAATGATGCCTAGTTTGAAAACAGATTATTTCAAAAAGGATGAGACTTGAAGATCTAGGTGTAAAAAAACCCCAAAATGAAGCTAAAAAACCCAGCAATTAAACTGTAATGTTCTTAGTATGGCAACATTTGAAATTGCAACAGCAAGAAGGTTGAGAGACAAATCATTTAGTTCACATATACCAAATACTTGTATTTGATTTAAAGTTGTGCACGTTCGTACTTTAGTTACCTGATGTGGGTAAGCATCTCCTGATCCCATAAGTTTCTTGTTTTGATCAAACAGCATCCACAATTGGCTGTCATATTCAGATTCATACAGTAGCTCGCAAAGCAAGGGACAGCTGACCGTTACTTCTCCATTCTTTGTCTTTAGTCAGGAAGAAAAAGAGAATATTATTGCCTCTTTAGAATAAAAAATAATTTCAAATGATTAGCACAAAAATACGGAAAAAAATGGGTTTACAGTAAAATATACTAAAATGGCATGTTTACTATATTAATTAAAGCTATTATCAATGCAAAAAATTAAAGAATCAAAATAAATTGACAAGATAGAACTTTTTAAATATGGTAACCGGAGGATTATATTCCCTACTGATCACCAGCTGCACTGTTCATCCAAAATGATCTGAAAATTGTGCAGCACAGAAACAGGCCCTATTGGCCCCACCTTGTTGATGCCAATCATGATGCCTATCTACGCTAATCTCACCTGCATTAGCCCTGCATCCCTCAATGCCTGTCTGATTTAAGCACCCATCCAAATGCCTTTTAAACATTACAATTGTAAATATATATGCCTCCAATACTTCCTCTGGGAGTTCGTTTCAGATATTTACCACCTTGTGTGTGAAAATCCTATCCAAGATCCCCTCTGCTCCACAACACTCCCCAATGCACTACCATTCACTTACCCAGCTAGTCATAGAGTCATACAGTGTGAAATCAGGCCCTTCGGCCCAAACTTGCCCACACCGGCCAATATGTCATATCATCATATCATATATATACACAGCCGGAAACAGGCCTTTTCGGCCCACCAAGTCCGTGCCGCCCAGCGATCCCCGTACATTAACACTATCCTACACCCACTAGGGACAATTTTTACATTTACCCAGCCAATTAACCTACATGTAGTCTAACGCTTGGCAACTAACCTAGAACAGTCCCTATATTTATATACAAAGAAATTCCTTTCCATATCACAAATTCAATTGTTTAATTTAGAAGAACCATTTTCAATCAGCTTGTAGAAAACACTGATTTAGAGGTAAAACAGCTGCTGCTGAATAATCAAACCTGGACATAATATTTTGAATTTTTGTTGAGTATCTTGCTATGTTCTGATAAATATACGTGGTATTTAGTCTGTACACAGAAAATGAGATGGAAAAATAGAAATTTCCAAGGTCCCACACGCAAGTTCTTTCAAGTTGTCTGATCAGAAGCTGCAGATAGCATGAGTTCTTGTCCATAGTCGCTATGAGCAGCCTTCACTGTTTATTTCCATTTTACCGATGATGCTTTCAGTGTAGTTTTAAAAATGCCTTGCAACAGTCACTGAGGGAAATAAAACAGAAACACAGCGTTCCTGGCTTTAGAAGGATGACTTCCTTTTCAAAGCTTTGCCTCGGAGATGTTCTGCTGAACCTCTCAGTCGTCTTCTTTCTTCATGATGCTGCTTCTCAGCCTCTTATCGCTTCTTTTGCTGTTCAGACATGTCCCATCTACACTAATTCCATCTGGCTGTGTTTGGCCCATATCCCTCTAAACCTGTCTTATCCATGTACCTGTCTAAATGTTTTTTAAACATTGCGATAGGACCTGCCTCAACTACCTCCTTCGGCAGCTCGTTCCACACACCCATCATCCTTTGTGTGAAAAAGTTACCCGTCAGGTTCCTATTAAATATTTTCCCCCCTCACTTCAAGCTTATGTCCTCTGGTTCTCGATTCCCCTACTCTGGCTAAGAGACTCTGTGCGTCAACCTGATCTATTCCTCTGATTAATTTGTACACCTCTATTAGATCACCCCTCATCCTCAAGCATTCCTAGCCTGCTCAATCTCTCCCTATAGCTCAGGCCCTCAAGTCCTTGCAACATTTTCACAAATCTTCTCCGCACCCTTTCCAGCTTGACATCTTTTCTATAACATGGTGTCCAAATCTGAACATAATACTCCAAATGTGGCCTCACCAACGTCTTATATAACTGCAACATGACCTCCTAACTTCCATATTCAATCCTCTGACTGGTGAAGGCCAATGTGCCAAAAGCCCTTTTGACCACCCTGTCTACCTGTGATGCTACTTTCATCAAACTACGTATCTGTACTCTTAGATCCTTCGGCTCTACAAAGCTCCCCAGTGCCCTACCGTTCACTGTGTAAGTTCTGGCCATGTTAGTGCTCCCAAATAGCAACACCGTACATTTCTCTGCATTAAACTCTAACTATTCCTCAGCCCATCTGATCAAGATCCTGCTGCAATTTTTGACAACCATCTTCACTATCTACAATGTCTCTCACAAAGCGAATTTACAGAAAGCTCTGCTTTAAGTGTCGAATAGGTCAGGAGGACACATTATTGGCAACAATGCTGAATACAAGATTCAACTGTCAGCTCCTTATGCCAGTTTACCCACTAAACAAAAATCAGATTATTTTCTGGTTTCTGGAGGGAGAGACAGATTGCATTTTGCAATCCATGTACATTCTCATCCAAATCATTGATATAGATGCCCAACAGGAATGGGTCCAGTAGCAAACCCTGAGGAACACCATTAGTCACATGTCTCCAGTCCGAAAAACAATCTTCCATTGCCACTCTCTGCTTCCTTCCAGGCAGCTCACTCTCTCTGGATGCCATGCAATCTAATCTTCCAGAGCAGTGCAGAATCTTGGCAGAATCTTGTTAGAATGAGAGATGCTCTCTTATTAATTGACCGAAGCAGTCATACAGCATGGAATAGACTCTGTGGTCAAATTTCTCTCTGTGCCAAAGCTGCTGCACATCTAAGCTAGTCCAATGTGTTGGCCTGTATCCCTCCAAACCTTTCCCATCTGTATACCTACCCAAAAGTCTTTAATGTTGTTATTGCACCTACCTCAATGACATTCTCAGCAGCTTATGAGATGATAACCTGTAGATGCATGTTTTTTTTGTCTTTTGCTTCACAGAATGTTGGGCTACCTGATACTGAAATTCCAATTACAGTGGAGCAATGATTTCAACAAGGTCATTGTGAAAAATAATGAATGTCTCAGGACTTTATGTACCACAATGAAATGGTGAACTGCTTTGTAATACTTACTTGATGGAAGCTGTATATCAAAATAATCTCGTAAAATTGACGATGGTTTGGTAATGTATCGCGTGGTCCTAAAGGCCTTGATTTTGTACTTATCGGTCTGAAATTTTAAAACAAATTACATAGAAATTGGTGCTTAGATATTTAATTGAACAATTTATTTACAAAAGCAGAGTGAGAAAAAAATTAATTTGTTCTCCTTCAGAATGATTGCGGAAATGCATCTGCTCTCCACCTCTGGTTAGTATTTTATACTAAATAGAATAGAATAGCCTTTATTGTCATCCAAAAACATGTTTTTGGACGAAATTACATTACCCACAGTCAACAATGAGAGGCAATAAAAAAGAAAGCAATAAAACACACAATCACAAAAACCAACATATAACAAAAACATCCATCACAGTCAGTCTCCTCCTCACGGTGATGGAAGGCCAGAATGTCTTTCTCTTCCCTGCCGTCTTCTCCCGTGGTCAGGATGTCGAAATTGCCACATCGGGGCGGTCGGGGCTCCCGACATTGAAGCCCCCGCTGGGGAAGATACATAGACAATAGGTGCAGGAGTAGGCCATTCGGCCCTTCGAGCCAGCACCATTCAATGTGATCATGGCTGATCATCCACAACCAGTACCCAGTTCCTGCCTTCTCCCCATACCCCTTGATTCCGCTAGCCCTAAGGGCTCTATCTAACTCTCTTTTGAATGCATCCAGTGAATCGGCCTTTACTGCCTTCTGAGGCAGAGAATTCCACAAATTCACAACTCTGTGTGAAAAACTTTTTCCTCATCTCAGTTCTAAATGGCCTACCCCTTATTCTTAAACTGTGGCCTGCACTCGCTTGTTCACCTGCCGCTCCTCTGCCGATCTTGAACACGTTTTATAGGCTGGCCCCGACTAGGTTTTAGATGACCCACTCTTGAAAACTCACCAAGGCTTTAACTTCTGCAGCCAATCCCCCGCACTCTGTTCTCTGCAGACCTTGAAGGTTGCTTATTGGTTTTATTTTTTAATTTGTCAACCTAACCTCACATTCACGTGAAATCCATATGTTGCTTATTGTTAATGTGGGTGATTGCCAACATTTCCTTGCAAGATACAGGCAGATCTCTTTGACGGTGTTAGCCAAGGTATAAATGTTAGCGCACCAGCAAAATTCTTGGAATAAGAGCACGCAATGTCGTTTATATCCACAAGGAGGACAAGTTGAGTTAACACCCACCTCTGAAACAAATTCACTCCCACAGCATTGCTCCAAAATATCAGCTGAAACTTTACTCAAGTCTATTTTGTAGAACATGAACCCACAGCTCTCACTCCAATGACCTTATAATGGGCAGTAACTTGTGGATCATCAATCCACAGGCAAAAACACAAATCAGCTTCCAATTTCTTTGTCAATTTCTAGGAATCCCATCGCTGTATTCTTTGAAATGTTAACCATTTTAGTTACACCTAATAAAATGAAATAGGTAATAAATTAGACACAGTACTCTTTTTAAAGATTTTTTTTGCAATTTATGCTTAATTTATTCTTTGCGTATTTGTCAGTCTACATGCCCGTGATGCTGCTGCAAGCAAGATGTTTATTGTAACTATCTCACTGCACTTGTGCAGATGACACTAAACTGAACTTGACTGCTTCCAGAAAAGTATTGAGAGGAACTACTTAGTGGATTATATTGAAAATCTTACCGGATTACATTTTTTCCATAGCCAGGATTATACATGCATAAAACAACACTAACAACAGGAAGTACTATCTTCAAAACATATACCCTCAATGCCAAAAAGAGAATTACTACTATCTATTAAGATGACTAATTAACTTAAACAACAGTCATTATTTACCTTAAGGATTGAATCCAGCATTTGAGACTAATTGAGGGAGCAACCTCTTCATACTTCAATGTAGATATTACATCAAAACGAGTAATCCCATCTGCAGCATTCTACATTGGAAAAAACATTAGGAGAAATTAAAGCAGGCTCTGATAATGAGTTGTCATTGGAATAGGCAGACATGCATTATCAATGAAATTTAACTAAATGAAATGAACCCTCTGGATGTTAAATACATCAAAAGTACATTTGGTACCCGAGACACATATTTACTGAACTTTGTGGCATAAATATCTTTACAAACAAAGGTCAAATAAACCTGTATTTACATAGAATTTCAGAAGATTCAAAACATTTCAATTATATAGCTCTGAAACTGTGTCCACTAATTCTGGGAGACAAGGTGCAAAGTCATACAAGATGCACAACGATCAAATAAACTATTTTCCTTGTAAGCATTGGTCATGACACAGAAGTAAGATTCTTACACTGATTGAGGGCATAGTACCCTCCTCATCCACCAATAGGATTGTGGTTTGAAAGCTCTTCAGAGGGTGATACCGACGCCACACTTTTGGGATAGGAGTAATGTATTAGTCTGGTTTATGTCCACACGTTTGAAGAGCTGCCAGAAAGCTATACCCTGTTGCCCAACTCAATAGAGAAAACAAAATCACTGAAATGAGACTTTGTGATTATATTTTCTCTTTCGTACAAAGAATTCGACTATTTACATGAATAGTTTTGTAAACAATATTATGCCGAGGATAGTTAACAAAATATCTTTTCCTATATTTTTTTAAAAACCTTTAAGTATACCTAACGATATTCTACTGTTAAATTACAACTTTCTATCTTTGAATTCCAATGTTTTATCTGCACATCAAATTCCCTAACAAATATATATTTGTAGATTTCATGTATTTCTGCAGTAAATGCTTTAAAAGCCTCCAAATATTTTCCACTATGTTACTTCTTTGAAAACTTCAAAAGATTTAAATTTTGGTTGTAAATACAATTGGCACATCTATCTATTCTATCTACTACTAAAACTCAGATCTTGTGTATGAATATATATATATGAATCCCTATGTATATATCTGTGATTTCGGCAAAACGGTGAACCGTAGCGCCACAATTCTTGCACCGCCTTAATCACCACGCTGAACGCTGGTCGAAAATGATATTTTCATTTAATTTGGTCGTATATTTTTTAAGTTAGAGGTTTTAAAGTTAAAACATTATATTTCTAACATATTTATTCAAGGTCTTCAGCGTGTGACGTCACAATGCCCCTGTGAGATGAGCTCGCACTGCCCCCCCCTCCCCCCTACTGATTTATTGAAAGTTTTCAGCGTGGCGCTGCTGTGCGTCTGTGCGTATGACGTCAGCACGCACGTGCGGCCTCTCCTCACTCGCACTAACAACATGGACGCCCTTAGCGGAGCCACCCGCCCGCGATCACCGGCTCCCCTCTCCTCTCTCCCCTTGCTTTTCTCCTCTCTCCCACACCCGGGAGACCCTCTCCCCGCTATCGCACGGACCCAGCACGCCGCCGCCCTATCCGTCTCCAGTAGTCCGGGCTCGGCCACGCCACAGTAACGGCCACGCTCCGCAGCTCCCTCCTCCTCCCTGCACGATCCGTAAGTGCTTTTCGCCGGGACTACAGGGGGGGGGGGGGCTGGTAGGGAAAGGGGGGTGGGGGAGATTAACGGTGGGGGCGACGGGGAGGGTGGGAGGTGGAGAGAGTGGGGGTGGGAGGAGGCAGAGTGGGACTGGGGAGGGGGACAGCGGGGGTGGGGGGTTGGTGCTGGGGGCAAGAGAGAGTAGGGGAAAGGGGTGTGCTGGGGAACGGGGGGGTGGGGGAGAGTAAGAGTGTGTCTGGGGGAGAGAGAATGGGGGGGTCTGAGAATGGGGAGGGGGACAACAGGGGTCGTGCGGAGGGGGCTTGGTGATGGGGGGAAAGAGGGGTACTGGGAAAAGGGGAGGTCGTGGGGAAAGGGGGGGTGTGGGGAGAGTAAGAGTGGGGCTGGGGGAGGAGAGAATGGGGGGTGTGGGAATGGGCCCACTTTGCTAGTTTATTCTAGAATTAACTCCTGATACGAGCTGCAATTTACTTATTCTTAATTATTGTACCTACTTCTAAACAAAAAAAATACAACATACATACGATGTGAGCAGGAGGCGGCACCTCAAGCCTACTCCATCAGTCAATGGGACCATGACTGAACTGATTACAAGTTCAACAATACATTTCCACCTACAGGTCCTCCCCAGTTAGGAATGTCTGACTGATGTACAACACGTACATACGAGTGATGTTTGACACACTGGCAGATGGATTTGCCAACAGCCTGCAGGTATATTCTGCCGTGCAAGAACATGGGTTACAATTCAGTTCTGTCATAACCTGGAGAGGACCTGCATCTGTGGCAACCTTTCACCCTGGAATTTAGAAGGATGAGAGGAGATCTTATCGAAACGTATAAGATTGTTAAGGGGTTGGACACGTTAGAGGCAGGAAACATGTTCCCAATGTTGGGGAAGTCCAGAACAAGGGGCCACAGTTTAAGAATAAGGGGTAGGCCATTTAGAACTGAGATGAGGAAAAACTTTTTCAGTCAGAGAGTTGTGAATCTGTGGAATTCTCTGCCTCAGAAGGCAGTGGAGGCCAATTCTCTGAATGCATTCAAGAGAGAGCTAGATAGAGCTCTTAAGGATAGCGGAGTCAGGGGGTACGGGGAGAAGGCAGGAACGGGGTACTGATTGAGAATGATCAGCCATGATCACATTGAATGGCGATGCTGGCTCGAAGGGCCGAATGGCCTCCTCCTGCACCTATTGTCTATTCAAATATTCATTGGTTCTCTTCCTTAAAAGGCGTTGAATCAAAATTGGAGTTTGCAATTGTTCATAATAAATAAAACAATTAAAAGCTGTCATTTGACCTAATTTTGTAACTACTTTCAAATACCTACATTTTTAATTAAAATTTTGCTCCAGAAATAGTATTCAATTACTAAAAGTGCAATTAATAAAATCAAAAATATTTAACAAATATAAAGTAAAAACTTACAATGTGCAGTTGGGAGGGAGTACAAAGGACTCCATGGAAAGAAATGGTGTAGTTGACACTGACGTCACCAAGGCTGGCCCACCACCGAGCGATGCAAAATTCTAGCGTTTTACCATGCTAATAACAGTAAAGTTAAAAAAAGTACATGCTTTCAAAATTATTTTTTACGACTTTAAAGCAAAAAGTAATTAAATTATTTTATGTTATCAAGTTTATACTCACCAAAACTGGAAATGCCTCCGAACAAGATCCTTTCTCTAAAAGTGATATGAATTTATAGAATTCATTGGTGCGATAAGCTTTTTGTTTCTCTAGTTGCACTGCATGAAGGACAAACTTTGAGGATACATCAGATGAAAGTGAAGAAACAGTAACCTCTGTAAGAAGAAATTAAAATACATAAAAAGAAATAAGCAATTTAGACTGCGCTCTTTGTGGAAATGGTAGCTACGCATTTTGACAGCACTGACAAAAATTATTTTCATATGTGAAAACTCAGCCCCTGTAGTCGTAACCAAATGTGGTTTGTGAAGTAGGAGAAAGGGACCCCAAAAAATGCTGTGAAAACCTCTGGTTCTTTCCTGCATTATTGTCAGATTTCAAACCTTGTACAACTTCATGCAGATCTCCTGATTCAATACATTAAAACTGTAGCACTGTGCCACAGAAAACATTGAGACCATTTTGATTAGGCCTCCGTCTTACCAAAGATGGCAGACACAGGACCTCTACAACCCTCAGAGTAAAACAGACATTGGTTGCACAAGTTTAGGGTACCTTCCCAGTTATTATAACCACTCACATACCAGAGGTGAAAGTCACTTAATTTTTTTTACTGCACAGTCATATCAAAAAGATATATTTGCCAACTATGTTTGGCCGAACAAGCTGAGCTAAAAACTAAACCGATGGATCTTTGCTCATTGCAATTGTTATCAAGTGGGTGCCTTACAGAAAATATTATTTTGAGGGAACATACTATTAAATTTGACAAATTGATTCCACTTGCAAAAGTAAACACTTAAAAACAAGGTTGCTTAGAAAAAAAGTAGATGTATTTTGTGTCAGCACTTCTACATTTCACAAGTACATTTAATACACCAAAATATCAAGCATGTACTCTTAAAGCAGAAATGACAGAATCCATATGGAAAGAAATCGACCGAATACAAAACAGTTTAAAATATGGTGCTCTTACCAGCCCAAGTAGCGCCACTAGGCACTTCAAGAAAATGCCGTGCGGTTTGGCCAGGTTTGAAGTGAACATCACTGCACACAAGCTCATAACCCGATGATTTATTTACCCTACAATGAAGAATACAGGAGAGGTAACCGAGTGTTTATAGTCTTAGAGGAAACATGGTCTTCAGTCTAAAGAAAAAAAAACATTGAAAAAGGGGGAAAGATTGGGAGAAAATATGCATCACAATGCAGGATTGGGGAATGTAAGCAGGGTGGTGGTTGATCTAACAGAATTAAAGGGCGTTCTTTTGAAAAGGAGGTGAGGACGAACTTCTTTAGTCAGAGGGTAGTTAATCTGTGGAACTCATTGCCACAGAGGGCTGCGGAGGCCAAGTCAGTGGATATGTTTAAGGTAGAGATAGACAAGTTCTTGATTAGAACAGGCGTCAAGGGTTATGCGGAGAAGGAAATGGGATTAGGTGGCAGAGATCAGGCATGATTGAATGGCAGAGTAGACTCGATGTGCCGAATGGCCTAATCCTATTCCTATAACTTGTGAACTTATGAACAGAAGTGGAAGACATTACTCTAACAAAAAAAAAAGCCCAAAATATTCATGGGCCTTTTGTTGTTACATGAACATGGAGTAGGAAATGAAAGCAATTTGATGCAAGTAGGACTTTTTGGAGCAAGCCAGAGACACCTGAACTTTGAACAGCTAGAGTAATGTAACTTGGGCACGAGAATGTCAGAAAAAGTGAAATTTTAAAAATGGTAGAAAGATCAGGCAAGGAGCTTAAGTGAACTCAACCAAAACCAGAAGTGAATTAATAAGATTTCAGAATGTGAAAAGGTGTTAATCAGAATTTCAATATTGATACACATGGATGAAAGCCTGGCAGAAAAGGAATGTCAATTCTTGCTATGGAGGGCGTGCAGCGTAGGTTCACTAGGTTAATTCCCGGAATGGCGGGACTGTCGTATGTTGAAAGGCTGGAGCGATTGGGCTTGTATACACTGGAATTTAGAAGGATGAGGGGGGATCTTATTGGAACATATAAGATAATTAGGGGTATAAGAAAATAACTGCCGATGCTGGTACAAATCGATTTATTCACAAAATGCTGGAGTAACTCAGCAGGTCAGGCAGCATCTCGGGAGAGAAGGAATGGGTGACGTTTCGGATTGGACACGTTAGAGGCAGGAAACATGTTCCCAATGTTGGGGGAGTCCAGAACAAGGGGCCACAGTTTAAGAATAAGGGGTAGGCCATTTAGAACGGAGATGAGGAAGAACTTTTTCAGTCAGAGAGTGGTGAAGGTGTGGAATTCTCTGCCTCAGAAGGCAGTGGAGGCCAGTTCGTTGGATGCTTTCAAGAGAGAGCTGAATAGAGCTCTTAAGGATAGCGGAGTGAGGGGGTATGGGGAGAAGGCAGGAACGGGGTACTGATTGAGGGTGATCAGCCATGATCGCATTGAATGGCGGTGCTGGCTCGAAGGGCTGAATGGCCTACTTCTGCACCTATTGTCTATTGTCAATCCAAGTCTATTTTTAAATAGATATTTTAGGGCACCATGCAGGGAACTAGAAAAAAGACTTAAGTTTGGATTGACTCAATTATAGCATGTTCGTAGAATGTAACAAAAAGGTTGGTCTATTAACATTAGTAAATATCATGTGATGCGGGTCAGATGTCACAGAGTAAAAACACCATGCAACAGAAGATCTAGCAACGTTCTGAAAGGCAAACAGCAGGCAGCTCTGTAGCATCGGGAACATAAGCTACCAACTTCATGCCCACACTCAACATATTTATACCCCCATTTTGACCAGGAGGTCTCAACCACTGGCTGAACAGTAGTGCCCTCAACTTTGCACTTGAATAAACCACCATTGAACCATTAAATCGAACCACTCAGGATCAAAGAACAAAACCGATGTTCGCCAATGACAAATAATGGCAATGAATTGGGAAATTCAATAGAAAATGAATGGGAATTACTACACATCAGGCAAGGTCATGGCAGGAAAGAAGAATGGTATAGGAAATTGTTAATCCTGACTACATCAGTCTGAAGAAGGGACTCGACACGAAACATCACCCATTCCTGCTCTCCAGAGATGTGCCTGAACCGCTGAGTTACTCCAGCATTTTGTCTACCTTAGTGTAACGTATTGATCAGTTTAGACATGCACCCTAGAAATAACTAATAGTCTAAGTTAATCTTGTCTCAAAAATCAATCATATCTCAATAGAAGGGCATGAAATCAGAAGGTTATGAAATCAAGGCAGAAAAATAAATCAACTGATAGATTTACTAACCTTAGTGGTACAGTGACTGTAATTGGAAGTCTAAACAAAGGCCCTGTGTCAGGAGCTGTGATATCATAACCACAAACCTGCAATAAATAAATAAATCAATGCAAGAACAATAACCAAATATTGCGATAATACATATAGTGCCATACAGTTTTGCAAATCTAGCCTCATTTTTTGTATATTACCTGGTAGTAAATTATTTCTTGCGTCATACATTATTTGTGCTGTGTTAAATTCTGCTAGATCCATAAACTTCAAGGCATTTGACTTTAAAAACCGAGAGTTGGTATGTTCGCGAAATCCTACATTATTAACTATCCTTATGGCCCTTTTTTGCAGTATGCATAATGGATGTAGGGTGATTTTGTAAGTGTTACGCCATACCTCCACACAGTAATTTAGATATGACAATGCAAGCAATATACAGCACTTTATGATTCAGAATGTGCCTTGTTCTTCCCAGGACTGCAATGCTCCTTGCCAGCTTTGCTCACATGCTTTATGAGGTTTCCAGCAGATTTTGTGGTTTAATATCCCACCTAGAAATTTATTTTCATATACACTTTCATATATATCAACACCATCTATCCTCACTTGCACCCGAGTGTTTTATTTTAGAATGGATCTCATTTGTCTGTTTATTCACAAAATGCTGGAGTAACTCAGCAGGTCAGGCATCATCTCAGGAGAGAAGGAATGGGTGACGTTTCGGGTCGAGACCCTTCTTCAGTCTGAAGAAGGGTCTCGACCCGAAACGTCACCCAGTCTGAAGAAGGGTCTCGACCCGAAACCATTCCTTCTCTCCCATTCCTTCTCTCCTGAGATGCTGCCTGACCTGCTGAGTTACTCCAGCATTTTGTGAATAAATACCTTCGATTTGTACCAGCATCTGCAGTTATCTTCTTATATCATTTGTCTGTTACTTGGCAAGAGCACTAAATGACATGTCATGGGTGCCTCAGGAAAGTGGGATGGCTTTTAAAAATGATCAGAGCAGTGATCTATATTTCATCGGGAAGTTAGATATTTATACAAACTATTCAATTAGAGGTGAAATCGAAGGTGAAAGGTGGAGAGAGCAACAGAGAAGCAAGATTCAAATACAACACAATTAATTGAAAATACTTACAACAGAAGAAGCAACACAGGCAATACAAAAATGAGATTATTTTCAAGCTAAATCTGCACATCCCTTTGCAAAGTCGAATTAAAGTATTTTTTTTATATAAGATACAACGAGTAAATTTATTAGATGTATCATTTTCAATTAGGTACCTCAGTAAAATGCACCCCTTCACGAAGGCCGGATGGATTCACTCGAATAGTTATATGTCGACACTGATTCATCAGCTCCAGGTGACTGGGGCAATGAATCCATGAAGCGTTGCAGGTTAGTGCAATGTGAAGTTGCAGTGATATCCGTTCAGAGTTTACTGGTGGAAAATGTGAGAAGATATCACAAGTAAAGCATGTATACAATTAAATAATCACACATTTGGGATATTCACCTGCAGTCCATGTATAATTTTTATAAGAAGTTGTTGACATTTGGAATGTGACAGGTAAAAAAACGAGTAAACTGCTATGATATTGATCAAGTTAAATCATCTGCTTTACATGAATTTTGAAATATCAGATAACGTCTCATTCCTTTGTCCAAGGGAAGCTGTGTTAAGGGTCCAAAATATAATTATTCCCAGGTACAGAACAGATAAAATTTTAAGAAAAAAAGGAACTGCAGATACTGGTAAAGTGCTGGAGTAACTCCAGCAGGTCAAGCAGCATTTCTGGAGGACAAGGATAGCTGACATTTTGGGTCAGGGCGTTTCTTCAGATTGATTGTGCTGGGGGATGGGGGGAGATGGGTAAAGAAAACTGGAAGGGAGGAGAGGTGGACAAAGCCTGGCAACCGATAGGTAGATACAGGTGGAGGGTTTTTGATAGGCAGATGGTTGGATAAAGATCTCATTGGTTGGTTGGCCTCACTCTAGCAATGGATAAGGCCAAAACAGAAAGGTCATTATGGGAATAGGAAGGGGAGTTAATTAACAACTAGGAAATCCAATAGGCCTTGATGGACCAAACGCAAGTGTTCAGCGAAACGGCCTCTGAGTTTGTATGGTCCTGCCAATATAATGCAAAGTAAGAAGGGACCCAACCCAAATCATCACCTATCCACATTCTCCAAAGATGCTGCCTGATACACAGAGTTACTCCAACATGGTCTTTTAGCAAAGAATGAGGAATTGGTCCAATGCTGGAGATTTTCTTTCAGGAAAGTTTAAATCAAGTGTTCGTTCATCTTTTCTGATGGATTAATAGAACATCTTTCTTTTCAAATGGTTTTCTATCATGTTTTACTTTACTAATTATTCTTTCCCATCCTCCTTACCATTTTATAATGAAAGTATTCTTTTAAGTTTTAGGTTCCAACTATATGCCTCATTGAGAACATAATGTCCAAAGAAATATGTCTTTAAATTCAAATTTTCAAAATTGACTCTCTCGCCACCCACCAAACCCACAACAAAATGAAAATGTTCAATTCATTCAATTTGACTGGGTAGTAGTTCCCCTCGAGTATGGAGCTATTGTATGCACCATTCCTTTTGGAGCATTGTAGGAGAATTTAGATCATATTGTTGCTACCACCACTAGTCTCAGAAGGCAGTGGAGGCCAATTCTCTGAATGCATTCAAGAGAGCTAGATAGAGCTCTTAAGGATAGCGGAGTCAGGGGGTATGGGGAGAAGGCAGGAACGGGGTACTGATTGAGAATGATCAGCCATGATCACATTGAATGGCGGTGCTGGCTCGAAGGGCCGAATGGCCTACTCCTGCACCTATTGTCTATTGTCTATAGTCACTCACAAAATAACCTGCTTTTCCCACTGCAATGTTGGAGCAGGGATTCCATCGTCAAAGTACACTTCTCCCATCACTAACCTTAGCATACCAACGTACCAATTTGCCATTCCATCACCCTCTTATCTCCATTAAGGCCCCACGGTCTCAAAGACCCTTGATGTATTCCCCCATTCCCAACCAAGAGCCCCTGTGTCATGGCCGATAATGATTATAACTTCAATTCCATATTCCCGGCTACCCACGGAAAAAGATCATTGTCAAGAATCTGCCCATTTCTACCTTAAAACGTACCAAACCTTTTACTGGAAAAACATGCGATCAGCAAATTGCTCTCACCTGCATACTCTGGAAACACCGGTTCTATTGCTACTCCATGGTCTGAAGGTGAAGCCTGGTTGGGCGAATCACGCAGGTAAATTCCCCGTTGGTTGCCAACAAAAACATTAAAGCCCAAATTACGAGTGGGCATGAATGAATTTTGTATAAGGTATTCATAAGCTTTATCAACCTAATAAGAGAAGAAAAATACATTGCATATCATGAACTTCGAAACTTGTAAAGGGTAATATTATACCAAATAATAACACCAAAACATGACATAACAGCACTGCAGCATCTGGAAATATGGCCTGGAAGTACCAGTAAAGCAGTCTGAAAGTATTAAGATAAGAAATAAATGCCCAGCAAAATTTAGAGGATGATTCCAGCTTTGTATTATACCTAACTTACCCTGCAGCATAAATTGGCCCTGTGATATATGCAGGTTAATTTCTTACCTCCCAATTACTGCTAACAGCCAACACATTACAGCCAGAAGGAGTGCAATCATAAATTCAAAGATGTACATGTTGCTAACTCACCAATGTCCTCTGAAGTGGATTAGGTCATAAAGCCATGTGATAGGAGCAGAATTAGGCCATTCAGCCCATCAAGTCTACTCTGCCATTCAATCACAGCTGATCTGTCCCTCCCTCCTAACCCCATTCTCCTGCCTTCTCCCCATAACCGCAGGCATCCATACTAATCAAGAATCTCTCGCTCAGCTTTAAAAGATTAGCATCTACTCTGTTGTTTAATGCACTACTACATTATTAAAAGTACAAAATAAATAAAATCAGACAGATCACTCTTATCAGACAGATATTTTTACACTTTGTCTCTTCACCCATGTCACTAAAATTGATTCTGTGTGGTTGAGGCATGTACAGATCTGCACATAGTACAAAGGTGAAATATTACTAAATAATGTGGGAATATTCAATGTTAATTTTCAAAGAGATCTTCTATTCTTGTGCAAGACAGTTCACATACAAGGTACAGCAAGTAATTAGGAAAGCAAATGGAACATTGAGCTTTCTCGCAAAGGCATGGATTGGAAGAGTAAATCTTTCTACAGTTCAAAGGGCCTAAGCTGAAACCATCTTTAGTATTGAAAATAGTTTTGATCACCTTATACAAGGAAGAATATACTTGCTCAAGAAGAACTAGTCTAGATACATCACATGGATTCCTAGAATTAAAGGATGTCTTATGGGGAACACTGAAGTTAAATTTAGATGAGCTAAGCATATTAATAATAAGGGGATTAGATCCAAACACTGCAGGCCTACCACATCTAGACATGAATGGTGATGGATAATTAATTGGGGCGGCACAGTGGCACAGCTGGTAGAGCTGTTGCCTCACACCATTGGAGACATGGGTGGGATCCTGACGTTGGGTGCTGTCTATGCAGAGTTTGCACGTTCTCCGTATGATCGTGCGGGTTTCCTCCGAGTACTCCGGTTTTCTCCCACATCCCAAAGACATGTGGGTTTGCGGTGTTGCCAAATCAAGTTGTGATGCATCCCAATAGAATACATCCTACGGTGCATCTGTAGAAATTGGTACGGGTCGGTGGAGACATGTCGAACTTCCTGAGTATTGCGAGGAAGTAGCGACTTTGATGTGCATTCTAGGTTCTTCCTCTTTTCTTTTAAATGGAAATGTAACATGTGCCGTTATCTAATCTGTTGGGATCTATCCAGAACAGAGAACGTTGGAAGACCACAACTAAAATACTATCTCTGTATCCATCCCTTTAACTGTACAGAAGGCAAATAATTTTGCTGCATAAAACTGAGCACAAAACGGAACTGCGATACAGACAAAAATCAAATTGTGCTGTATCACATAATTTAACTGCATGTTTGTTACACCATAAAGATATTACTAAATTACATGATATGGTAGTCTTTTCCACATGATCAAACTATATTATGTTGCATTTCACTGAACCTTGCTAAACCTGCTAGATCCTGGCAAAGATTCTAAATTCATCTGTCGATGAATACATCACTGACAATAAATAGTTAATATCACTCAAATATTGTAAAAGTATTATTAAAAAACTGGAATACTACAAATATACCTGAATTATACCATGTCCTTGTGCGAATACCTCAATGTCTTCAATCTTCAAGGCCGTGTTTTCAAGGGCTCGCCGAATGAAATGAACACTGTAGCCAATACCATTAGCTTTAAGGCCTTGAAAAATGTATTTAAGCAGAAACACATACAATATCAATTAAATTACATACACAGCACAATACAGCATGGGTCAGAAGAAGCAATAACCAGAGTATTGATCAGCAATATACAGAAGAATAATCAATCCGTGGAACTAATGCAGAGAAGTTGTATGAATGGACCTACAATCTTTTATTGCCTGCAGGAACAGATTGGCTAAAAGGCATTACTCAGCCACGTAAAAGTTGTGAGTACACACATAATTAAATATTAAGATGCATGTTTAGGAAACATTTTAGTTCATATTTTGTTTTCTATAAATTTAAAAAGGAATTCAGTGACTTATTTAAAATATCCAATCACTTTGAAGTATAAATCTCAAGTTCTGGTACCATCAACTTTTGCTTTGAAATAAGTGACCGATGGAGACAAATATCTAAAAATCTCAGAATAAGACTAATTCCATATTAAAATTAATATCACTAACGCTCAGAAAATGGTGCCAGTTTAAGATGGCGTACAAGTATGCATTCTGTAGCACAGGATGAAGAAACAACTTGGCATAATCAGTGTCTGAAATAACAGACATTTTGTTGAAACAAGGTTTTCACAATAATTCTGCCACACTTAACACTTGTTTAAAATCCCAACGAAAATGCCAACGTTGACCAAAAAGGAATAGACATTTCAATGCAAGGTTAGACTGCATTAACAAGCAACTAAATGAATCACATTTACAATGATGCGATAAAATGTCATGTCTTGCTAACAATAAGGATGTAATTTTTTTTATAGATACAAAATATAACTCTCTTTCTCATTTTCAGCCATTCACTACAAGACAATTTATTACCTGAGAGCAGCAGAGCAATTCCTCCACATGCATTAGGAGATGACATTGAGGTCCCATTCATCAGCTGGGTTCCACGCAGAGTCCAGTTTGGAACAGAAGCTATAGCACCACCTGGTGCACTGATACTCACTCCAAGCGCTCCATCAGAACTTAAAAACATTAAGAAAATTGATATACTCCACTGCAAAGATCAAGAAATAGGCAGGTACGTGCATGCAATACATGTAAAATAACTTCACTTTAAAAAAAAAATGCAGAACAGTAATTTTCATCCATCAGTCATCTCAGACCCAAATACTGAATGTTCATTCACTGCAGCAATTGTAATCATCGTGGTAAAAATTGTTAATCAGGTCATAATAACTTCAGGATAGTGTTAATATAAGAAAGTTCCTCAAATTCTTTCTTATAAATAGATAAAGAGCAAACTTCCAGATGGTTTGAGTATTCAATGTATGCCGTTCTTATGACAATAAGGCACAAAGTATTTTTCCTCAAAGTGTATTTCTTTAAGACTTTAAAAAGTCCTTTACTTAAGACTCATAGGGACGTGCAGCACAAAAACATGCTCTTTGGCTCAGTTCAGTCATACCGACCACGTTTTATTACAGAGCTGGACATGCTTGCCTGTGTTTGACCCATGTCTCTCTAACCCATTCCTTTCCATATACCTTTCACAACACCTTTAAAAAGCAGTCACCATTATACCCTGGTTACAGCTTGTTCTGGCAGCTCATTCCATTGCATGCACCATGTTCTGTTTGAAGCAATTACCCCTCAGGTCTATTTTAAATCTTTCTACCCTCACCTTAAATGTCTACTTCTCCAGCCTCTGGTTTTATACAAACAGGGGACCCAGCATAGATGGGTCAAAGGCCTCTAATCAGAAAAACAATCCTACCATCCTCTGACTCCTCCTGCTCAGCAAACAAAATTATTTACTATTTTGAAAATGCATAACCTAAACTTGAACTCTAATTCAACAGTGAACTTTGCAGTCTTGCTGCACAGAATCTTCTAAGGGAGTACTATCTAGCCTTGAAATAAAAATAGAGTAAGCAGAAAATACTCAACATCTCAGGCAGCATCTATGAAAAACCTTTTAGGTCAATGGCCTTCAATCAGAACTGAATAAGAAAGAATAGAAGTGAGTTTTACATTGCAGAGAACAAAGGTAATGTCCGTAAAAGTGTGAAGATTTTCCTGGTCATACAATCATCGAGCTATACAGCAAAAGAAAAAGCAGGCCCTTTGATCCACTTCGGTCAAGCCCACCAAATTGCCCAACTGAGCTAGTCCCACTTGCCCACCTTGCCCCATATCCCTCCAAACCCTTCTTATCCATATACCTATCTAGGTGTCTCTGAAATGTCATAATTGTACCTGCCGCCTCTACTCCTTCCAACAGCTTGTTCTCTATATTCACCACCCTCTGTCTGAAGAAGTTGCTCCTCAGGTCCCTTTTAAATCCTTCCCCGCTCAGAGTGGAGTGGGTTGTGCTGGCTGTAGCTAACTTTTCTGAAGGGAAGTGCCAGGGTTTAGTCATTGCAAGTCTGTATAATGCTGTGACAGATGCTGATGTGTCATGCTGCTCCAGAGATTCGACACTGAATTCAATGATGGAGCCCAGGGTTGTTTCAGCAACATTATGCAGGATACCCTGCCTCTCCAGCCCAATACCCAGATTGGGGATCTCATTTATTTTAATGGGGATTTCTAACCACCAAGAGAATGGAGGTGCTTCTAATGTTAGTTTCATATTTTTATTGATCTGTAGATATTCTAATGCATTTTAACTAATGTTTAAAGAATTTTAATAGTTTTTCTTATCTTTTCTGAATACGACATTTAAAAGACATAATTAAAACACCCTCAAGTTTTGACAGGAGCTCTATCCATTGCTTTGTCTCCTGTCCAAGCATGTTAAACTGTTCCACGGTGGAGCTTCAACCCTATGTTCTTAAGACTTACTTGCCTCTGAGGCCTTGGAAGACTTCAGATGACGCCTTCTAGCTGCAGATGGTTGTCTAGTTTAATTCGCCACATCTGGCCCAAATAAAGGTGGGTATGGACTGCAGTTAAGAAATCTTGGCAACAGCCCAGATTCATAAAATATTCAAGAGTTACAGGGGTAGAACCAACATCCCAAGCAGTATAATTCAACTTTTCCTGCTTCCATTAACAATTTTCTGTAGACTAAAACATAACACTTACTTGCTGAGCCAGCAAATGCAAAAATCAAATGAAATCATCCTTTCGGATGGCATTTCTTTTCAAAAACCTGAAACAAAAGGTTTTTCCTGTCACCATGTGGGTTTAGTTTCCACTGGAGTCTTAAAGATAGGCAGACTGGTAAGTCAATTGATCACCAGTGTATAGATGAGTAAAATATCAGGAAATTGATGAAAACATGGGGACACTAAAAAGGGGATTAATATAGGATTCGTGTAAATGGATGGTCGATGGTCAGTGCAGACTCATTGGGCTGATCGGCCTATTTCCACGCTTCGACTCTGTGACTGTTGTATATAAAATAATTCTCTTTAACCAAATCAAAGTACTGCACATGTTGGAAATCTAAAATAAAACAAGGGTATGCTCAGACAAAAACAGATTTAACATTCAAGATTAATGATCTCATCAAAACTGCAGAAGTGAGAAAACAGCAGCATTTTAACAGTAAACAAATCTCCACCAGGAAGACCAATTGTGTATATGGAAAATGGGAGTAGGTAAAAGAGCTGGTATTCATGGGAAAGTACAATAAAAATAAGAGTGGTGGGTGGAGATAGAAGAATGAACACAACTCTAATTGGAAAGTGTTTTGGTTTGCTGAAAGATGTGACCAATTGTGGACATCATTAAATGTGCTCGGCCGCGGGACTTTCCATCGCCGGTGCAGCTCGGCCGCGGGGCCTGCCATCGCCCGGTACGGCCGCGGGACTTTCCAGCGCCCGGTGCGGCTCGGCCGTGGGATCTTCCATCACCTTGCGGGGGCTGCGCGAGTCGGTCGCCTTGGCAGGGGTCGAGCTGTCTGTCCGTGGGAGGGGCATGGGGGAAGAGAGAGGAAGTTTTTTGCCTTCCATCACAGTGAGGGGGTGTTTGGAGGAGTCACTGTGATGGATGTTTGTGTTGGGGTTGTGTGTCTTGTGTGTTTTTTTTGTTGTTTTTTTTCCCTCTGTTCTGTTGTGACTGCTGGCAAATGATTTTCGTTCAGTTCGAATGACAATAAAGGTATTCTGTATTCTGTATGATAATTATGGTGAACCATTGAACGTGGAGAATGGCAAGGCAGAAGATGAGCAGAAGAGAAAATCTATCCCATCGTGGGATGAAAGCAGAGATATGACAAATAGAGGAGGTGCAGATGACAGTCGTGTTGCTAATGATTTGAGGGGAAGCTGTGGATCAGGCGACAATTTTTTTGTTAATGGCACTACTGTTAATGGTAGAAAGTCTTGTTATCAGAACAGACATGATAAAAACAAATAAACTGGGAGAACAAAATAGGGTTATTGCAGAATCTGGGTGCGAGGAAGTATTGGGAGTTGACAAGTATGTATTAATAATAGTTTGCTGATATGGGGATAGAGAATTCAAGGAATGGAAGAGCAAGATATAAACCACAGGAAAATGAGGACAGGATGGCAATTACCATCCAAAGCAATGATATTTTTCAGTTCTGTGCCAATGTAGGAAGCAGCACCAATAAAGTCATCAATATATAAAAAGAGGCCAAGGGAAAACAAAATGAGAATGGTTCCACGTGTCCCACAAAGAAACAGGCATAGCATGGGCCTACGCAAATTCCCATAGCCATATCTTTTATTTGGAGAAAGTGCACAGAGTGGAAGGAGAAGTTGCCCATTATAAGAACAGGTTCAGCCAAGTAAATGAGAGCGGAGTGGAGGGGGTTCAATTGGGTCTCTGTTCACTGAGGAACTGAGGAAAGACTTTGATCATCCCCTTGTGGAGTGGAATTGTAGTGAGATTAAACATCTGTAATGAAGATAAGCCAAGCGAGACAAGGAAATTGAAAACAGTCAAAGGGGCAGAGGGCATAGGTGTCACATAAATGTAATGGGAAGGATGTAAGATGTAAGTGGAAAGGACTGTTCAAAGCAGAATGATATAAATGTTGTGGGACAAGAGCGCACTGAAACAATGGGTCCATCCAGAGAGCACTGTCTGTATATCTTGGGTAGAAAGGCAAAAGCATGCTCAATTAGGAGATTACAAGGCTGAAGGCTATGGAGGGATCTTACTTTGAGTTCTTAAAAAAGTAAGATTCTCACCAGTTTTCACATCCTCCTCCAAATAAGTATGCATTGTAATCATGATATTTAAAACAACAAATTATGTCATTAATTAAGAGACTGATTTTTCAAATTAAAACAGGTTAATGCAACACGCACACAATACAATTTCAAGACAACTGAATAAAAGTTAGTTATAGGAATACTTTATTGCCACATGTGACTAGGCACAGTGAAATTCTTTGCTTGGATACACAATGTATACATACAGCAGCCACCTACGGCGTTGATAACGATGTATAAAGGTGACAACAGAATATACTGTTACTGTACTGCTCAGGGTTTAATAAGGATAGAAACATAGAAAATAGGTGCAGGCCTTCGAGCCAGCACTGCCATTCATTGTGATCATGGCTGATCATCCACAAACAGTAACGGGTGCCCACCTTCTCCCCATATCCCTTGAATCATTTCACTGTCCACGATGCATCACCAGAATGCTTCCTCAATAAGCTAACAAGATCACCAACACAGACGTTGCTTACCATGGTCCCCTTGAAGACCAGGTGTACTGGTTGGCAGGCAGCTTCTCTCGCAAGGAGTATTCTGAAACCATCATGTCGGGTGAGACATATGCACCGACGCCTGTGAAGTTCAAAATAACATTACAGAACTAGCAGTTGGAAACAAATTATAGTGGAATTACTTCTAAACCATACTGACCAGTCAGTCTATCATATCCAGGCCATTTATTATGAAAAGTAATCCAGTTAATACTAAGGAGCAAAGAGGTCCTTCTGCAGTTGTACAGGGCCCTAGTGAGACCTGGAGTACTGTGTGCAGTTTTGGTCTCCAAATTTGAGGAAGGATATTCTTGCTATTGAGGGCGTGCAGCATAGATAGGTTCACTAGGTTAATTCCCGGAATGGCGGAACTGTCGTAAGTTGAAAGACTGGAACGACTAGGCTTGTATACGCTGGAATTTAGAAGGATGAGAGGAGATCTTATTGAAACATAAAATATTATTAAGGGATTGGACACATTAGAGGCAGGAAACATGTTCCCAATGTTGGGGGAGTCCAGAACCAGGGGCCACAGTTTAAGAATAAGGGGTAGGCCATTTAGAACAGAGATGAGGAAAAAACGTTTTCAGTCAGAGAGTTGTAAATTTGTGGAATTCTCTACCTCAGAAGGCAGTGGAGGCCAATTCTCTGGATGCTTTCAAGAGAAAGCTAGATAGAGCTCATAAAGATAGTGGAGTCAAGGGATACGGGGAGAAGGCAGGAACGGGGTACTGATTGTGAATGATCAGCCATGATCACATTGAATGGCGGTGCTGGCTCGAAGGGCCGAATGGCCTACTCCTGCACTCCTTGCCTATTCACTGCTTTCTTTCCCCCCCCCCCCCCCACCTCTGAAGATAGAATTTTGATAAAGGGTTGATTAAGCAGTAAGATAAAAAGAAATCAGTGTAATTACACTTATGCCCAGTAATAGTCACACAACAACTTGTCCTCTATTTAATCGATATGCTTTCATTAATTAACCCAAAGTTCGAGGAGAACCATATAAATGGTTCTCAGTTATCTTCTAATACTTAGCTATATCGCCTATTTGGATTAGGAGAATTATTGCATTTTGTTATATATAATAACGTTTTTTAATGTATAAATTAAATAACAGGAGATTTAGCCATCTAATATTTCCTAAAAGTATCGAACTGTTATTGAATTAATATTTTGGTCAAAATTCAATAGCTTAAACATATGCAAAGATTGGATAGGCCTACATTTGACCTCGAATCTGTTCAGAGTAAGCCAAGAAAGCGGAATTTAGCTTGTAGCATTACAATTGTAAAATAATTGCTCTAATGTCTCTAAAATCCTTTTGTATTCTGGCTGGTTACATCATGGTCTGATATGGCAATGCCAATGCAGAGGAATGCAAGAGGCTGCAGAGAGTGGTAGACTCAGCCTGGTCTTTTATGGGCATTGCCCACCCCTCCATTTTAAGTATCTACATGAGGCATTGCCTCAAGGAAATAGCGTCTATAATCAAGGATCACCACCATCCTGGCCATGTCCTCTTCTCACTGCTAGCCTCGGGCAGGACGTACAGACGCCCGAGGTCGCACACCGCTAGGTTCAGGAACAGTGGACGGTATAGGGCGCTGCAGTAAAGTTGCTGCCTTACAGCACCAGGGACCCAGGTTCAATCCCGATACGGGTGCTGTCATACAGAGCTTTCACGTTCTCCCCGTGACCTACGCGAGTTTTCTCGGATACCTTCAGTTTCCTCCCACACTCCAAAGACGTACAGGTTTGTTGGTAAATTGACTTATTGTAAATGTAAACTCTGGTCCTAGAGTTCCACTAGTGGAAACATCCACTCTATCCAGGCCTTTCAATATTCAGTAAGTTTCAATTAGGTCCCCCCCTCTCATCCTTCTACACTACAGTGAGTACAGGCCCAGTGCCGTCAAACACTCATCACAAGTTAACCCAATCATTCCTGGGATCATTCTCGTAAACATCCTCTGGACTCTCTCCAGCGCCAGCACGTCCAGCCTCAAATATAGGCCACAAAACTGCTTACAATACTCCAAATGCAGTCAGACCAAGGCCAAAAAAGCTTCAGCATTACATCCCTGATAGTAATGTCTACTGTTTTTGAATCGATTTAAACAGTCGTTATCTAAATTTACACAGGATCAATGGCACAAAACAAGTAGCAATCACTTTGATCCACTGTCAGCATCTTAAAGGAATGGAAAAACATTGGTGTAATTATAATTGGCCTGACAGGATTTAAATACACCACTTCTTACCAATAACACTGGAAGTCGTTCCACCTGGACATCCTACAGTGGAAAGGCAAGGCCCATTGTTGCCTGCACTTGAGACGTAGATCACATTATGTTTCAATACTGCATCGTTAATCACTTCACAAATGCACCTACAAATATTGAAAAAGAGATTTGAAACTTAATTTGCGCAAAACCCAATAACAATCGCTTGCTAGTTCAGAATCTCAACTGGGTGCAGAGTAAATGATGATATTCATCTTGGCGTATTAAAATCCATTTTGATGCTAATAGCCTATCAATATTATGTCATTAAAAAACGCATTAAGGACCAGAGAAATATCATTATTTAATGTTTCCATTCTTTATCCACAAATGCAGTAGATTGACAATATATGTCACTTCCAAAATTAAAATGATACACTACAATCAATCTGTATCAGTGATAGTCCAAAAAAATGTTTGACTAATATCTGTTTGATTTTGATTTGTGAATATTTTCAATATTTTTTGGTCAGGTTTCAACAACAAAAAAAGGTTACTGGCAGAGGATTTAATAGTCACCGTGCGAAACCTCTATCCAAGTAACTCCTCCACATTTCTTGTACTACATGAACCAGAGGTGCAAATGGGGGGGTTAATGACATTTTTCCAGGTTTTTGTAATGCTGAGAACAATATAATGTTATCAGCATTGCAAAGAACAGGAAGGATACCACTTTTACCCAGTGACACAAAAACTGAGCAGCACACCAATGTACCAAAAGCTATAGAGAAAATTGTACCATGGAAAGCAGTGAGCAAGGATTACATTAAGCCCTTCGGACTTGATAGATTTTAGGTATCTACCAAACATGTGTCCCCTGTTGCCTAATTTATACCCGTGAAAGCTAGGATATATGCAAAAGTGGGAATTAGATACTTTCCACCCTCCCTGTTAGAATAATCCTTGAAGTGACCTGAGAAGGGGGATCATCATTAACAAGATCCCAATGATAACTAGCCTATTGTCAAATCAAAATGTACTGGACGCTTGTAGGCCTCAAATGCTGAGACACAAGGCTAGAATGTTTGCATTAGGATTATCAGTTGCTCTATCACCAACTGAAGAACCACCCCAGACAGAGCACCAATAAAGCTCAAAAAACATTGGACAATATCAAGTAAAGTCTTCAAGGATTTTTCATTCTCAGTGGTAACTGGCATCCCATCTCAAAGACATGCAGGTTTTAGGTTAATTGGCCATTGCAAATTGCCCCCTGGTGTGCAGGGAGTGGATGAGAAAGTAGGTTAACATAGAACTAGTGTGAATAGGTAATCGTTGGTCAGCATGGACTTGATGGGCTGAAAGGTGTTTCCATGCTGTATCTCTAAAATAAACTGGAGAAGCCTGCTACAATTATTCTGTCAGGACTGGTACAAGTTCTACAGAGCCATAGTGGAAGCCTACATGTAAAGCAGGAAGTGGGCTAAGCTCCAACCTCCATCTGATGAGTGGAATTATAAGTGCTGTGAGAAAGTTTGCTACTCGATCAATAAATCTTCTACCTAATCACTGCTAAGCTTGCACGACTGACTGACTCTGTTGTATCTTTTATACCTGTCAGGGTGCTAGGCAGTCTTCAAACTTTAACCTGAAATAATGAAACATTATTGCAAATGGCAAATGTTTGTTTAATTTGTCTGATAAATTATGGCTGATTTTCAAAATGTAACTACTTTATCTGCAAAAAGTCAATTTACATTGGTAACTTAGGACCATTATATCTTACCTGAATTACAGTAATCACATTAATAGAAATTTAATTTTTCTTTCCACTATTCAAATTTGATCTGTCAAACACTGTTCTGACAAAAATCTGAATTATACTCACCCAGCATTGGGCCAATGTGTAGCCTCACCATAACTGTAGTTTACAAGATCACATTTATATTTTATTGTTTCAATCATCTGTGACAAACAAATTTAAATTTAATTTGGGGAATGGAAATAGGGCATTATGAGAAAAATCATATCAAGCGCAAATATCTGTCAAATTTTCCACCTTTATCAAACAGGATCAAGAATAAATTCATATTTTTCTTGTCACAGGCATTTTAAACATCCAATTAAATTTTCTAAAATGATATCAAATTTACTTGGCATAATTTCTGAATAATTTAATTTTGATAATTTTAACAAATAGCATTATAATAACATTTATTGTAAGATACTCCATGCAATACAGACTGATATCGTGGCACAGGTAGTCTGAAGAAGGGTCTCGACCCGAAACGTCACCCATTCCTTCTCTCCCAAGATGCTGCCTGACCCGCTGAGTTGCTCCAGCATTTTGTGTCTACCTTCAATTTATACCAGCATCTGCAGTTTTTTCCCTACATATCTTGGCACAGCACTGACTTTCAGACAAGGCAATATTGTTTTATTGTTTCTACTATTTTGCTTCAGTGCACTTTGTCAGTGACACATTTCAGGTCAGTTACAAGTGGAACCTGTACATCCTATCAAATTACAGCTATATACTGATATACTTTTCATATCTGACTCAAAATATGAAGCTAAGCCGAATGCTCCAAACAGGTGTAGGAAAGAACTGCAGATGCTGGTTTAAATCGAAGCTAGACACAAAATGCTGGAGTCACTCAGCGGGACAGGCAGCATCTCTAGAGAGAAGGAAAGGGTGATGTTTCGGGTCGAGTCTGAGGAAGGGTTTCGACCGGAAACGTCACCCATTCCTTCTTTCCAGAGATGCTGCCTGTCCGCTGAGTTACTCCAGTATTTTGTGTCTAGCTCCAAACATGGCGTGACAGCAGAGCAATCATTTCTGCTGTTTAGATTGTGACAGCTTCACGGATGAATACAGTGTTTTAGAAAAATATTGGATCTACTGTTTTGATTGTTGTGTAAAGGCACATTAAAATGACCCTGGATGCTTTTCCATTTATTATTTCCTCTATGTAGAAAGGCAACAGGTCATTACTAAGGAACTCCCTATAGCATGCAAGATTTCGGTTATGGATATTCAACCAAGACTTTTTGGAAGGAAATTAATCTGATAAAACTAAAATGTTTAGCTTCATGCAATAACCAAAGTAAGATATAGAATATCAAATGCAAATCCTGCACATTTTATCTTCCCCATTTCAAAACATGGAACAGGAGGAAAATCTAACAAAAATAAAATCAAGGAAACATTAGTATTAAACATTAAATCTTAGTTGATAGCAAAATTAATTTAGAAAAAAAACGCTCACAGCTCTGATCAACCCCGTGCCAGTTTCCATGGTGCTCAGTCTTGTGTCACCAATCTTCACGGCAAGGATTTGGGCCCCCGGTGCTATACCATTCCGTTCGGGATCATCTGGAAAGAAGCCTGCAGCAATGCTTGCTACGTGTGTCCCATGGGCTCCTATTGAGAAAGAAATCCCAACACTATAGATACAGCAGCTCTTCAATATCTGGATGTCAGACCAACTGTCTATGGTACATGGAATCAATTACCCAATGTTAAAGAGGCAATACATTTCCCCTTAGTGTTTTAATGCTGGGAATTGGCGAAGGTCATGCAAGCGAATACCTACCAAAAGATATCTTAGTATTCATTTGGAAAAAAACTCATGGTATGTTAGACAAACATATAAAATTGTTAGAACAAAGCAGAAATAATTCTGTGTAATGTACTGCAAATCAGAAGGAAAAATGGGGACTCAATGATATAAAAATAACTAATAACAATTTGAAAGGTACATGAGATTCTAGTCTGTTATGGTCCCCAACAAACTAAGTAAAATCACAAATAATTCTTATAGAATCATGTTTGAGCAACGATCTTAACACATCAGTAAAATGAGTAAATTCATACTGCTTTGGCTAAGACTGTACTTCTGACATATTTAGAAAGTATTGGAGAATCCCATTTGCTTGTTGAAATAATTGCTGGATGAGTTCAATCACAATTTAACGACTTTTCAGGATGAAGGGCAATTTAAAAACCAAGTGACATAGAATGGTACAAATCTATAATTGCTATAGGTTCTCTGGCGAGTGCCAAACAATCTGCAAAATTAATACTTGTGAAATCCATGTAGTATTTCTGTTTCTTCAATATTGTTTACTCCATTTACAAATCATAAGTTCATGAGTGATAGGCCATTGGGCCCATCAAGTCTATTCCCCCATTCAATCATGTCTTATCCATCTCTCCCTCCTACCCCATTCTCCTGCCTTCTCCCCCTAACCTCTGACACCCATTCTAATCAAGGATCCATCTATCTCTGCCTTAAATATATCCACTGATTTTGCCTCCACAGCCTTCTGTGCAAAGAATTGCACAGATTCACCACCCTCTGACTAAAGAAACTCGTCCTCATTGCTAACCTAAAAGAACGTCCTTTAATTCTGAGGCTTATGACCTCCAGTCCTAGACTCTCCGACTGGTGGAAACATCTTCTCCATATCCACTCTCTCCAAGCCTTTCACTATTCTGTATGTTTCAATGAGGTCCCCCTCTTTCTTCTGAACTCCAGCAAATATAGGCCCATTTTTACCAATCAGAGGATGTGCAAGTCTTACCTCCACTTGCCACAATACAGAGTGTATTGCCTTCATCGTACACATTGACGGAGTAGTTGAGCATCTCAGATAATCCTAACGATGCAAATTCCTGGGCCTCACTGTAGTTTCTCAATACACTGCAGTTACTGAGATCCCCCAATTCACTTGTATCTACACAGGCTCTGTCAACAAAATAAATCATGGAGAAATATTTGAAGGAAATAGGTACAATATTTTTTAAAATCTGAAATTCACAATTAATGCAGCTGATTTTTCCAGTTACTACAATGTTGCAAGGAGATATTTAACATAGCAACGTAACATTTTCCAACTACAGGTTTACTAGGTTAATTCCCAGAATGGCAGGACTGTCATATGTTGAAAGACTGGAGCGACTAGGCTTGTATACACTGGAATTTAGAAGGATGAGAGGAGATCTTATCGAAATGTATAAGATTAATAAGGGGTTGGACACGTTAGAGGCAGGAAACATGTTCCCAATGTTGGGGGAGTCCAGAACAAGGGGCCACAGTTTAAGAATAACGGGTAGGCCATTTATAACTGAGATGAGGAAAAACATTTTCAGTCAGAGAGTTATGAATCTGTGGAATTCTCTGCCTCAGAAGGCAGTGGAGGCCAATTCTCTGAATGCATTCAAGAGAGAACTAGATAGAGCTCTTAAGGATAGCGGAGTCAGGGGGTATGGGGAGAAGGCAGGAACGGGGTACTGATTGAGAATGATCAGCCATGATCACATTGAATGGCGGTGCTGGCTCGAAGGGCCGAATGGCCTCCTCCTGCACCTATTGTCTATACACAAACAAGCAAAACTGAAAAGATTTCATATCAGAAAAAAATTCTGATATCTTAATTTCTGAAACATTTTTGCAATTATATATTTCTAATATGAATATGCATTCTTTTAAATTATAAATCACTTCATAAATTACCTCCAAGTCTCACCATCATGCCATACCAGGCAATCGTAGGAAGGACCTGAATCACAATATTTTTTCTCCATTGAATTCAGCATTTCTACTTGAGTAGAAAGTTCCTCCCGCTCTATCTTTTCTGCCTTCACAAAAAAAAAGACAAAACTGCTATTGCATTCAATGCTTCCATTAGGTAACAGTTCTTAAATATTTTTAAATGTAGTTCTGCAGTTAAAATACTTCAAAAACAATTTGAGTGACCTTGGATTTTTAAGGATGTGATGCAAATGATGAAATAATCAAATGCGTCATGAGAGGCAAAATAAATTTGACAATCTACTTTGGTTTTCTCACTTATAGTCCTCAATCATACAAGTTTTGGTAACTTGCCCACGTTGTCCATGTATGCAGACGTTGCACAAACGAGTTCAGAGCCATCTTCCCCTCCCCCATGGCCAACTACCCTGCTCGGGTTGCCTCAGCTATTCTTCCAGGTACTCTGCCTCTAAAGAAAATGGCCACTCATGCACCCATAGCTGGAAGCAACTGGTTTATGGATAGGTTGTAAAACTATTCCATCAGTACATAGCACACAACATCCTGCAGCAAACTAAAGAACTAAACACTATTGAATTATCACAATGGGCAGTGGAAAATTGATTACCCCAAAAAGTTGGTAATGTTTTTAAATAGTGCAGGTGGGCAGGCTGGAGTTCACCTTGAATAGGTGACAGCAGGTGGATTAGGAGCAAGTCGTGCTGTTGCTCAACTTGTATTCATTCAACTGTGCAAGGTTAAAAGAGTGCTTCGGCAAGAATGTCAAGCTCTATTGCCAAATCAGTATGACAAAACTAATCATGATCTGCCTAATCAACATGCTTTTCCACGCCGAGATAGAGTACAACTACATGAGTATGCCATGCACTGGTCACCATACCAGAACAGACTCAGTATTGTTGCACTAGTGAAAACAAAACATGTTTCAATTCAAACATTATTGGTTTATTATTTTGCACATGACATGAATTACTATGTTAATGCATAAAGGTTGACTGGTTATTTTATACCAAGATAAATTTAACTTTGCTTTTACAAATATACTAGAAAAGGATGGACCTGTTGGGCCCAAACCTCTCCTGCATTGGTCTAGCACCCTCCCCTCCCCCACCTTCCCCTCCCCCCACTCCATCCCCCCTCAACCTCTTCCGCCCCTCACCCACTTCATCCCCCATCTACCTCCCTTATCCCCTCCTCCCCCTCCCCACTAACCCACTCCATCCCCCTTATCCCACCCCCCCGCCGTTTGCACCATTGCAAAGTTGAAATATCATAAGTCGAAGCATCGTAAGTCAGGGAGCATCTGTATTAGATCAACGGGCCCCAACTGTGCAGACAGACCCGTTGGGTTCCCATTGTGACGTCGAACACGGAGGTATTACTGCGCATGTGCGGCTGACGGGTACGTACAAACTAACAAAGCAACAAACAAGATGAGAGTTTTAGTAATAGATAGATTATTATGATGGCTGTCTCGCCAACGGTCTGTCTTCATCTTTTTCATTCTTTGTGTTTTTAGTTTGTTGTAAAATGTATGTTTTAGCTTAGCTTTTATATTTGTGGGGGGTGGTGGGGGAAAACTATTTTTAATCTTTTTCCTTGATGGGAATTAGACATTTTCCGTGTCGTATCTCCGTCTGCACTGCGGCCTAACATCATGGAGTTGGCGGCATCTCGCTGGGACTTCTAGAGCTCTAAAACCGTGGAGCCTGTGGACTTTAACATCTCGGAGCGGGCGATCCCTTTGCCAGGGGTCAGCCTTTGGTGCTCCAACCTGCGGGAGCTGCGGACTTTAACATCGTGAAGCTCGCGGTCCCTGGTTACGGACTGAATTCGGGAACTCCAAGCCGCTGGAGTTTGCGACCGTCCCGACGTGGGAGTTCGATCGTGCAGATGGTTTGACTTCCCCAACCGCGGTAGGAAAGAAGATAAGACTTTATCGCCTTCCATCACAGTGGGGAATGTGTTGGGGCCGCTTGGTGGATGCTTATGTCAAATTGTAATGCAGTTGTGTGTCTTGTTTCTTTTTTTGTATGACTGTATGGCTCCTCGTATATTGCAAAACATACTTGGCTAATAAATTATGATTATGAAAATCAGATGTCACTGTATTATTTCTCTACCTTCCAGCTTCATTTGAAGTTCAGTTGATGTCCTTTCTCTAAACTTCATACAACTCAATACTGCCAATCAGTAGAAGACTAAGATAGGCAGCAAGATGAGGGTGAAGTTGGTATGGGCAAACTAATTGCTAAAACTAATCTGCGAAAACATTTTAATACTAAACAATCTACCTCACTGAAAACCTACAGCAATTGGATCGACAACAGTGCGACTGTATAACTATTATTGTCAATTTAAGTTTTAAATCAGCCATTTACTTAATGACAGTGAAAGTGTTGATTTAAGATTTAAGAAATTAATTAAGATTTAAGAAATTAATTTTAACCCACACTTTTGATTAAACATTATCAATTTAAGAATTACTGAGAGATCATACCATAACTTTATTCTTTAAAACATACTAACTTGTGACAAACTTGTATGGCTGCTATCAAACTCATCAAGTTTTCTGCAAGCTTCTGCCAAACAATTGCGATGAACTGGATCCCAGAGTTTCTCACGTTTTTCTTTCTGTAATGTAAAATGACAATAAGGTACACTCCCAGCCATCCAGCATGCATGGAGAATCGGGGGGAGGAGGGGCGTCAAATGTATATGCCCATTGCATAAGAATTGTTAAAAAGAATTACAGCACATCACACACCAGTATTCCGCATGTATACCTCGAAATAAGTTGTTAAACCATATCATCTCCTTTCTCTTTTAAATAATAGCTTGACACTATTTTTATATTTTAAGGCTAAACATCATTAATATAACATCCAATGAAAATAAATCAAATGAATGGCTGTACTCATGATCACATCAAATGCCAAACATTTATAGACGATGTGATTGCTATTCAGCTTAAAGCTGCACTGCCCTTCTGTATAAATAAACTATAAAGTTATTTGCACACTTAATTTTCAAGACATTTGACCCGTATTTCTTATCCAACATGGTGCATAGATGGGAGAAATACAATAAAATTTCTGAAACACATTAAAACCAACTGCTACTTATAAACATGAGGGATTGTGCTTGGCCTGGACTATTATAAACTGATGAGACAGGATTTGATCAAAATCATGTTGAATCTGCACACCAAATTCTAGCTTATATATTAGAAATGTATGAAATTGCTAAATATTCATAGTATTTCAAGTGATAATAATCAGATAAATCAGAGCAATAATATACATTTTTTAATTACTTCACTTTTCACACATTAAAATCGAATAAATAACAGGAGAAATAAAAATAACAAGTGAATTTTAATAATACACACTCTAGCCTTACCTGTATTCTTTCCCTAAGTGTTTTGGGGAAAATTTCATATCCATTTTTGAGACCAACATGATATTTTTCAGACGGATTTATCCAATTTTCAGGAATCTTAAAAAAAAAAGTTAAATATAAAGCATGAATATTGTCTAATGTGTAACACTTTAAAACAATCACCTAAACATTTAATAGGAATGAGAGAAAAAAATCTGCTTCCTTGCCTTCTCTTTAACACTGCTTTTTAGTCATTGAACACCAATATCCAATGAAGGATGTTGGAATATGGTTAAAGTAATGTAGGGAAAAGTCATGATCATTCGCACTGAAGCAAGTGTAATTTTTTAAAAAAAATTGTCTCCTTTGTGCATTAGTTTTTTAAATAAATATATAAATAATTCACTGAAGCTTTTAAAATCTGGTTTGTTTTTTCAAAATTAGTTTAAGAAAACTAGCAGAGCAGAAAATACAGTAGCATTAGCTAAAAAACAAGTATGGACAGACTGAATAATATCACTGTATCTTGAGGTATTAGGTACACTGAAGATGCACAGGGAGCACAATCCAATAAATGGATTTATAATATAATAATAATCTCTGGTGGAGGTGGGATGGGGAAACTAAACAAATACAGATAGTTATGTACATCAAAGAATCCTACATGGGTCTCATTGTTCACCTCCTACCAAAAGCACAACAGTGGAAGCAAGTCATCCTCAATCACAGAGGGGTGCTGAAGAAGAAAAGTTAATTCCTTATTGTAATTTTAATTTATTGTCAATAAATTGTTTTCAAAATTGCTGGGAAGGAGCAAACATGAAGAAAACAAGGGCACTGGTGTAAAATAAATGATTCAGAAGAAAGTAAAGGCCACAATGGAAGACAAGAAATAGATTGAAGGGGATGGGAAATACGGGTGATGAAGATATATTAAACACGATAGGGAAAATAAAAAATAGCAACCCAGGCCCTATTCTCAATCACAATCTAAAGTTCCTCCCTGTCCCAATATGCTATTTCCTACCATTCCTCATCCATGTGAATAACTAGAAATGGCCTGATATACAAGAAAAAAAAAAGATTCATGGGAGAAAAGCTGAAGAGCAATAGATCCAGGAAGAGCGAGTCACCATGGGGATAGACTGGGAAGTTATTTCACTCTTCTTCTGCTGTTTGATCTTGGCCTCCCAAAGAAGACACTAAAAGTGCATAGAGTCTTCCTGGATGATTCCTGCCAGCTCAGACAGTTTTGAAAAATGTTCAGTGTGAAAGTTACATCTGTTCAAGGAGGTGCTCAAGGTGGCCATTAAGCATTTTCACAGACTCCAGGAAATCGCTGGAAACGGAGGAATTCAGAGGAGTGCCTGCTTTGGAAGTCTGGCATGTGAACCATATGGCTAACCCATTACAAATGGTCCATTGCGATTAGAGCCTTGATGCTGGCCTGGATGAGAACTCTGACATTAGTTGCACGTTGACCAGGATATTGTCATAATCTCATTTGCCCAGGGAAAGAGTGAGGTGGCCGTTATATTTTGGTGAAGAATCTTTATCTTCCATATGGGCGGCACGGTGGCGCAGCGGTAGAGTTGCTGCCTTACAGCGAATGTAGCGCCGGAGACTCAGGTTCGATCTTGACGACGGGCGCCGTCTGTACGGAGTTTGTATGTTCTCCCCGTGGGTTTTCTCCGAGATATTCGGTTTCCTCCCACACTCCAAAGACGTACAGGTATGTAGGTTAATTGGCCCTTGTGGGTGTAGGATAGTGTTAGTGTGCGGGGATCGCTGGGCGGCGCGGACCCGGTGGGCCGAAGGGCCTGTTTATGCGCTGTATCTCTAAATCTAAAAAATATGTATGGCATGAGGGGGAGAACTCTGACAGTCTGAAGAAAGGTCACAGCCCAAAACATCACCCATCCTTTTCCTCCAGAGATGTTGCCTTACCCACTGAGTTACTCCAGCACTTTGTGTCCATCTTTTAGAAACAGTAGAATGGGGTTGTGAATTGTAAAAAAAGGTTCCTATAGTTTTGGGTAGTTGCACCCCCAAAAAGCCCATAAAGAAACAAACACAGATGCAAGTAAACAAAAAGCTTCCAGCAAATCAGGTGCAGCAACACCAGATTGAATGTTACTTCATTGAAGTTGTCAGGCCAACTTAAATGTGCAATTCAAAATGATGTAGAAATCGTTGCTTCAAAAAATATTCATTATATTTTAAGGATAATTACCTGGTGCTTCTCAAAAAAACAGCTGAAAATGGATTTCACAAAAATCAACATTTTCTAAAATTACACTTTATAGTCTGTGTGAAACTATTTCAATTAACTGAAAGTCTTCACTATGCAGAAAATTCTGCCAACCATATTATGGCACTGTAGTCAGTTTCTAAATGAATTACAAAATGAATACCACAATTATTCTAAGGCCTTATTGCTTGTACAACAAAATATAGATTTGAAAAACATCTCAAAAGCCAGGTAATGGGTATTATTAGCAAATGGTTATTAATTCAATTTAAGAATGTGAACAGTTTTGCAGATGGTTCTACAAATGTTTTCTTTAAAAACACTGCAAAGTATCATGGAAATGCATTTTTTTGCTGGACACAATTTACAATGAAGTTCCGAGATCATTTTTTTGACCAACCATGTGGTTTAAGCCAGGAAAAATAACAGCAAAAATCTAAAACTGCACACAACTATCATGGCAAATTAAAATAAAAATGGCACATAAATTATAACTTTTGAAAGTGTTCTATAATTACCTGAAGGGTTCTTCCTGAAAAACCAGTAATTTTCCCATCTTTTGGCTCGAGTATTGTGGACGTGTTCACATCCCCACTCCCTGTGGTGTCAATGATGTCAATTATTTTTGGCTTTCCATCGCTTGTGACCTGTGAAGAAAGTTTATAATCATTATCATCATCATAACTAAAGATAATACTTTGTAAAATAACTACTCTCAAAGTTCACATCACGAACCGCTACATCTATTCTCAGACATAATGAACTTTGAAAATTGATACAGCTCTTTTTGTTGGTACTAGCCAGGCTGAAAGAACTAATATTAAAACATAAATTGGACAGTACATAAAAATGCATTGCGAGATCACATGAACAATTAATTCAGATCAATTCGTACTGCATCTCAATGCAATTATTCCACTGCTGATATAAAGCAAATTTTAATGAGTGGCCAGCTGTGACTTGTTTGAATCAAGCAAGATGGGGCAGCACAGTGGCATAGCGGTAGAGTTGCTGCCTCACAGCACCACAGACACAGGTTCAATCCTGACTACAGATGCTTTCTGAATGAAGTTTGTACGTTCTCCCTGTGACTGCGTTGGTTTTCTCCAGTTTCCTCCCACTCTAAATACGTACAAGTTTGCAGGTTAATTGGCTTCGGTAAAATTGTAAATTGATCCTATTGTGCAGCATAGTAGTAGTATATGGGGTGATCGCTGGTTGGCGCAGACTCGGTGGGCCAAAGGTCCTGTTTCCATGCTGTATCGCCAAAGTCTACAGTCTGAAGTCCATGTCTCTGGAGCCTTTACCTCCAGATGGAGATGAAGCCTTTACCTCCAGGAAGCCAGGAAACCAATGGGTAGAGCAATGGAAATAGAGAACAATTGAAATGAATGCGAGAAGTCAGGCCCAAGAACATAAATACAACACATTGTAGTGTGCCAAGTAGGCCGAAATAATGACAAGTAGTCAGGTGTTAGCAAAAGTGTGTTTACTGTATCTCGCTGGAACTCAAGGAGAGTGAGAGTCATGCGGTCCTTGACCTTTATACTCCCGGCCGAAGTCCGCCTCCTTGGATCGACCCATTCCCGTGCCGAGGGGTCGTGAGTGGTATGGCCCGACCCTCGGGAGCCGCCACAGGACCCCCCCCAGAACCAGAGGCACGAAACGCACCGGTGGTCGCACTAGTCGACCGAACCGTGTACGGTACCCATCCGACGGGGGGTCTGGCGGGGGCACAGCTGGAGGGACAACCGGGGGGGCTGGCGGGGGCACAGCTGGAGGGACAAACGGGGGCGGCGAAGGGGGTACAAATACCGGTCGAGATGAGGGGATCGGCGGGTGCGGTGTTGGAGGCACTTGCAAAGGGGGGCACCCGCGCGGCCGAGGCTGTGCAACCCGCACCGGCTGGTCAATGTCCAAGTGCGCTGGTTTAAGGCGATTAATCGACACGGCCTCCGGATGGCCCCCCATGTCCAACACAAAAGTTGTCTCGCCGTGTTTCAGCACTTTGAAAGGGCCCTCATAAGGTCTCTTGCTCGATGGGCGTCGTGGCGGAGAAAAACGTAGGCACAATCCCGAAGGTCCAATGGGACGTGCGGGTGGAACGTCCCATGGTGAGACGTAGGGACGGGTGCCAGTTTTCCGACTCGCTCACGAAGGCGCTGTAGGGTGGACGAGGACGGTTCCTCCTGCCCCGGCGACGAGGGCACGAACTCCCCGGGCACGGTGTGCGGCGACCCGTAGTCGAGCTCGGCTGATGACGTTGCGAGGTCCTCCTTTGGTGCCGTCCGGATGCCTAACAGTGCGTCCATCCAATCGGGGCCGGAGAGTCTTGCCTTCAACGCAGCCTTGAGCTGCCGGTGGAACCTCTCCACCAGGCCGTTAGCCTGCGGATGGTACCAAAGGAGGACCTCGCAACGTCATCAGCGCGGATGGGCGCCGGTCGCCCAGGGGAGGCATGTGGAGGATCCTTTTGGCCCGCTCCATCCTCGGGAGCCGGTAAGTTTCCAGCAATAGAACTTTTAGAGCATCGTATTTACCTTGGGTCGGTAGGTTGGCGAGGAACTCGGTTACCCGCTGGACCGTGTCCTGGTCCAGGGCTCCAACCAGGTAGAAAAACCATGTACCATCCGACCGGATGGACTTAAGCTGGAAATACACCTCAGCTTGCTGGAACCAGACGTGGGGCCGGTGGGTCCAAAAGGTAGGGAGGGCTACGGAAATCGCCTCGATAGCCGGTGTAGCGCCCTCGGACAGCGAGGCGAAGGCTGAGCTCCATGTCTTGTCCATTTTCCTATAATGGACCGTTCGGGGTCACCAATGTAGTGTGCCAAGTAGGCCAAAATAATGACAAGTAGTCAGGTGTTAGCAAAAGTGTGTTTACTGTATCTCGCTGGAACTCAAGGAGAGTGAGAGTCATGCGGTCCTTGACCTTTATACTCCCGGCCGAAGTCCGCCTCCTTGGATCGACCCATTCCCATGCCGAGGGGTCGTGAGTGGTATGGCCCGACCCTCGGGAGCCGCCACAACATCAGCTTTAATGACTTCACATAAATCAAAGTTAATGACAGTGTGCTCATATGCGATATCACAACTGCTGTAACAATACATCAGCCACTGTGCAATGCACTGCATTGTCCCCTTCATGCCACAGTGAGGAATGTGGGGGAAGTCACCGTGGTGGATGAACAAAGGGGGGGGGGGCATTTAAAACTGTGGTGAGAAGAAACTTTTTCACCCAGAGTTGTGTATTTGTGGAATTCCCTGCCACAGAAGGCAGTGGAGGCCAATTCACTGGATGAATTTAAAAGAGATTGAGCTCCAGGGGCTAGTGGAATTAAGGGACATGGGGAGAAGGCAGGCACAGGTTACTGATTGTAGATGATCAGCCATGATAACAACGAATGGCGGTGCTGGCTCAAAGGGCCAAATGGCCTCCTCCTGCACCTATTTTCTATGTTTCTGTTTACCTCCAGGAAGCCAGGAAACCAATAGGTGGAGCAATGGAAACAGCCAACAATTGAAATGCATGTGAGAAGTCAGGCCCAAGAACATAAATACAGCACATCAGCTTTCATGACTTCACATAAATCAAAGTTAATGACTGTGTGCTCAAATGCGATATCACAACTGCTGCAACAATACATCAGCCACTGCGCAATGCACTGCATTGTCCCCTTCACATATCGACCAATAATCCCTATGAGTCAGGGCTGGGAGCTATCATTCAAAATAACCCAATAGTCACATGAAGTAACCCAGTCTCAGACATGTATCAGCTTCACACCCAGACCTTGCAGTTTACTCATAAATGTCAAATATTAACCATGTCAGACACATCACCCAAATGTGTTACAAAATCCCTACTAACACACCTTCGCCTCGCCGGCAGTGGCATGAAATCTGCATCAGCACAAACAAACCAGAGTGGAGGAGTGTGCTACTGCTTGTCATAAGTTCTATGACTGCTGGCATGATGGAGCAGCTGCCATAGAGGTTATGGCAGGCAGCTGCCACACTGTTCTTTCAGCTGGCACGTTTCGACCCTTGGTGAACTAGGACATGCAAAAACACACTGGGCGATTCACAAAGTTGATCAGTTGAAGTTTCTCTGGATTGTGTTCGGACTGAAATGTTGATTTGGAAAGATCTTATGTTTTCAGTAACTGTGGCCGAGTAAACAATGAGATGACCAAAGAGAAGATGTGTGTGTGTGGGGGGAAACTGAAATAAAATTGGGAATTATTTTATTTTCTGAAATCATGATCGCATTCAGCGTTTCTTGTTGCATGGCCAGAAATGTGGTGACCTCCTTCGACTCCATGTAGGGTGCACAAAGAGCACCAGGTTCAGTATTTGGGGTATGTCTCATAGGACACGCTGCCCTAAACTCAACTCCACTCTGCTATTTCCAAATCACAATATTTAATTTACAAATTGCTGCAATAATCAAGATGTTCTTTCCTTCCGCTTTTCACAAAGCAGTCTCCATGTCATAAATGGCACATGGAGACAGAAACCTTTACCACTCTCAGTTCAAATACTTCTTGCTTCTTCCAGAAAGTTTTCCAAGTTATTATTACCTTGTTTCATATTGTACATCAGTCTCAATAATCTTTCACACAGACAAGAGATATTCATTTAACTCCTCACCAATCTCCTGTGGTTCCACACATAGATCACCACACTGAACCTCGAGGATCTATTCTCTCCCTGATTACCCTTTTTCTCTAAATATACATGGAATCTCTTACGATTCTCCTTTACCTTGCCTGCCATGGATATCTCATGTCCTCTTTTCACCCTCCTGATTTCCTTCTTAAGGATGAGGTATTCCATCATCCTTTTACTCTTTATATATCTGAAAATTGATTTGCTATTCTCTTTTATGTTATTGGCTAGATTCTCCTCATATTTCATCTTTTATCCCCCTTTCACTTTTTTAGTTGCCTTCTGGTGGTTTTTAAACATTTCCCAATCCTCTAGCTTCCCACTAATCTTTGCCATGTTATATGCCTTCTCTTTTGCTTTTATGCTATCTTTAACTTCCTTTGTCAACCATGGTGACCTCATTCTCCCTTTGGTGTGTTTCTTTCTCTTTGGGATGAAAAGATCCTGCACCTTCCGAATTACTCCCAGAAACTCCTGCAATTGCTGCGCCAGCATCATTCCTGTTAGGGTCCCCTTCCATTCAACTTTAGCCAGCTCCTCCCTCATACCTCAGTGATTACCTTAACTCAACATTAATACCAATACATCAGATTTCTGCTTCTCCCTCTCAAACTGCAGGTTGAATTCAATCATTTTTCTGAACTCCACTTCTAGGAGTTCCGTCACTTTAAGCTCACTAATCAAATCTGGTTCATTGCACAGCACCAAATCGGACTTGCCTTTTCCCAAGTGGCCTTGACCACAAGCTGCTTCCCGACCACTATTCGGAGGCCTATATATAAGACCCATCAGGGTCCTTTTTACCCCTCAGCTTCTTAACTCTATCCACAAGGATTCTGCTTCTTCTGATCCTGTGTCATTTCTTGCTAAGGATTGGATTTCATTCCTTACCAACAGAGCAACCACACCCCCCCCTACCCATCTTTTCGATAGGATGTCTATCCATGGATGTTCAGATCCCAGCTCTGATCCACATTCAGCAAAAACTCTAGAATGCCCGCAATCTCATACTTGCCACTTTCTAACTGCACCATAAGCTCATCCATTTTATTTTGTTGACTGCGTGCATGAGAAATCAAAGGAAAACCCTAGACAGCTTGGAAGGACTAAAAGAGCAAAAAATAACTAAGTAAAGAGCAGAGCCAATCAGTGGGTAAAAAGGAACCTTTGAGAGAAAGAAGATGGACCCGAATATTTTGCTGCTACCTCCACAAAAGAAAGATATAAATCAACATTGTAGCTGCAAAATAAGAGTCTTAAAATATTAGATGGGAGAATGAAAGAAAACAAATAGATCATCAGGGTGATAAAATTGAAAAATTAAATTGCAGACTCAACAGACCATCATTTGCTAATCCTCCATGACTACAAAAGGTCCCAAAGTACTGGAGGATTATTTAATGGTGTTCAGTTTGTTAAAATCGGACAACATAAACCTCCATTTAGAAAGGCACAGATGAGTCAAGTGTGAATTTGGTAAGGAAAAGTCAGGACTAATGATTCATATTTTTGAGGCAGCAACAGGGTTAATGAAAGCAATGTACTTGATGTAGTTTACACAGATTTTAGCGAGGCTGGTGATAAAAGTGAAATCCTATGTGATCCATGAGATGGAGACACACGTAATCCAAAAGTGACTCATTAGCAGGAAGGTTAATGTAGTTGACAAGTGTTTTTGTGACAAGTAAGCTGTTGTTCATGGAATTCCACAGGACCCGGTTCTTGGTTTTAAAACTTTCAACGCTGGATGCCAATGATTCAGACTTCAATGTAGGGAAAATGCTAAATAAATAGTAGATAATTCAAATATTGACTGTGAGATTAATAGTGTGGAAAGCTTTTGACTGCAAGAAGATGTAAATGGAATGATCAGTTAGACAGATATGCAACAAATGGAATTTAATTTTAAAAAGCATGAAGTGATGCCATGCATAATGTGCAGCACTTCAAGGGAATAAATAATAAATGAAAAGATACCATGGTGTGGAGAAGAGAGAGGTCTTGGAGTGCCTGGTCATGGATCTCCGAATGCAGCCTTATCAGGCTGGTAAGAATGACTAAGGGATTTGGGAATGCTTTTGTTTATAAAATGAGGAATAGACTATAGAAGCAGTGAGATTATGCTGGATATGCAGACAATGGTAGGTAGACCACAGCTTGACTAGTACATAAGGTCTTGTTCACCACATGACGGGAAAGACTCGACTGCTCTGGAGAAGGCATAGATGAGTTTACAGAAAAATGCCAAAACTGGAAAATTGTCATGAAAAGGAAAGACTGGATAGGTCGAGTTTGTTTGCTTTGGAGCACAGGCAGCTAGAGGGATGAATTAATTGAAGCGTGTGAATTATGAAGAGCTGGAATCAGATATCAGTGCTTCTTTAAGGACTCGTTGCTGTTACTGACACTCATCGACCAAAGGCCTTCCTTATCATGCAACAACATGCTCATATTTCACTGCCTAATTCCTCACAAAATGTTTTAACCGCATATGTTTCCATCTGCAAACACAGAAGCAATGACCTTGGTTATATAGATCATCAACAAAACAGATGCACATAGGTTGAACAATTGCAGTTCTGTAAACCTCAAAGACTGTGGCAGGGCCCAAAACTATCATGGGTGCAAGAATAAATGGGGGACAATCTGACAATGATGCAACATCAGTAGATGAACTCAATGTCTTTTATGCCCATTTTAAACAGGCAAACAGAATGCCTGAAGGCACATTCCCCATTTCCCGCTGCCTACATCTCGGTGGCAGAATTCAGATTTGGCTTCAGGTGGGTAAACTCTCAGTAAATGGCTGACCTGGGTGGAGTCCCTGGAAAGGTTTTGAGATTGTGTGTCAATCAACTGGCCACAGTTTTAAGTAACATCATCACCCTCTCATTTCAACAGCCTTCTGTCCCCGTCTGCTTCAAGGAGAACTCCGCCATTCCAGTCCCCAAGAAATGTTAAGTGAACTGATCCAATAACTACTACCCAGTGGTTCTCTCATCAACCACAATGAAGATCTTTAAAGGGGTAATGGGTCACATCTGCCCCCATCACACAAATGTTCTAGACCCCTTGTAATTGGTGCACAGTAAACCTTTGTTATGAAGGACCATAGCAGGGGGGGATGGTGTCAGTTATTGCCGATTGTGTGCTATAACCAAATGTAATATATGGCATTTCATGTGCAGCGGCCCAACAATAAAATTTAGGTCGAGCAAGAACTGCAATGACAGAGATGCCTTTTTTACAGATGAAACATTAAAGCAAAGCCTTACCTGCCCTAAGCTACAAAGGTCCAAGGTCTCAATATTGTAGCTGTGCATCGGCAAGCGTGGCAGAGGGCCAGCGCCAGCAGGCTCGTCAGAGGAAGTGGCCAGGGGTTGGCATCAGTAGGTGCTGCTGAGGATCGCTGTGGGTAGGTGCGGCAGGGTGGCAGGGGTAGAGAGGCGCAGCCGAGGAAGCACCCGGGAATTATGCCAGCAGTCTGGCCTGGCTGTGAGTTCAGTAGGTTTGTTTATTATAATCTAAACCCGTTATGAAGAGACCCATAAAATCTAGGGTTTACTGTACAAAAATAGGTCTACAGAAAATGCCATCTCCTTTGCACGATATTCAACTCTGAATTGACTTGGCAATTAGAACTCCCATGTCAGGATGTTATTTATTGACTAATATATACACTGGAATTTAGAATGATGGCAGGGGATCTTATCGAAACATATAAGATTATTAAGGGGTTGGACACGTTAGAGGCAGGAAACATGTTCCCAATGTTGGGGGAGTCCAGAACCAGGGGCCACAGTTTAAGAATAAGGGGTAGACCATTTAGAACAGAGATGAGGAAAAACCTTTTCAGTCAGAGAATTGTAAATCTGTGGAATTCTCTGCCTCAGAAGGCAGTGGAGGCCAATTCTCTGAATGTATTCGAGAGAGCTAGATAGAGCTCTTAAGGATAATGGAGTCAGGGGGTATGGGGAGAAGGCAGGAACGGGGTGCTGATTGAGAATGATCAGCCATGATCACATTAAATGGTGGTGCTGGCTCGAAAGACTACTCCTGCACCTATTGTCTATTGACTACAGCTCAGCTTTCAATACCATAATATTGAGAAAGTTCATTTCTAAACCTCTGGACCTTAGCCTGTGTTAGAATTGGCCGTAACATTTCCTCCACCCTAATCCTCCGCAATGTTGTTCCTCAGGTTTGGGTGCTCAGACCCCTAATCTACTTCCTGTATACCCATGACTACGTGGCCAAGAAAATGCCAACTCAATTTTTAAGTTTGCAGATGATACCACTGTTGTCAGCCAGATCACCAACAATGATGAGATGGACTACAGGGGGAAAAAATCAAGATGTCAGAAGAACAACCAAGCCCTAAAGATCGGCAAGATGAAAGAGTTGCTGACCTAAGGAAGCAAAGGTTGGTTAGCACAATCCTGCCCCAATCAACGGTGCTGCTGTAGAGATGGTCAAGTTCCTAAACATACATATCAGCAACAACCCATACTGGTTCCTTCATACTGATGCGATGATCAAGAAAATGCAACAGCATATTGACCTTCTTAGGCATCTGAGATTTTAAAAGATGCTCTCAAACTTCTACAGATGCACTACACGGTATTCTGATAGGATGCATCTCAGTATGGTATGCAGTGTTCTACTCGACCACCTGAACTTGCAGAGAATGGTAAAGAAAGCCTAGTCCATTACAGGCAGGACATTGTCTTCCATCTAGTTCAACCTCACAGTGCATTGAATCAGCAAGGCTGGAAATATCATCAAGGATGTACCGTGGTTGTTCCTTTTACTATCTTGTAGGGAGAAGATGCACTAGCTGAAAACCCCAGACCTCAAGACTTATGAACAGCTTCTTCCCTACTCCTATTACACCTGAACCAATCATTTTTTCTATAAACCTTTCCCAAAGGTTCTTAAACTCTACCTCATTCAGTTATTTCATTATCGCACTTCCTTATTTTATTTTTGCACAACTACAATCTTTGCCCCATTTTGCTGTTATGCATTAATCATTAGATTTATTGTTATCTATAATTATTATGTATATTGTGTACGCTATGAGTTTCATCCAATCGAGGAATTTCATTGCACTCTAGCATTTATGACAATAAACTAATCTGAATTTGGAAATAAATATTATTTTTGTTATCTCTGCTACCATCATCCAGCCTGCATAAACATGAAGGTGTTTCATTTTTTAAATGGGTAAAGAATTGAAGGTATTATAAGGGGTCTGGAACTCACTGCCTAATCACATTTAAAAGTACCTGGATGTGCATTTTCAGAATTATGATTGTAGACAGGGGACTGACAGCTGGAAGGTAGGACAAGTCTTGGTAGCCGTTTACAAATGGCATGACCTTTAGGCCAAATGACCTCTTTCTCAGTCACGATATTTTTGTCATTGAGAGGCTTGTTTACGATGCTCAAGATGGCCATTAGTTTTGTGGGCATTTACTTGAATATGGGTTAAAATATATATTTATTTCCCAATTGCTTTTCCTGGGATGGCAGGACTTTCATATGAAGAAAGACTGGATAGGCTCGGTTTGTACTCGCTGGAATTTAGAAGGTTGAGGGGGGATCTTATAGAAACTTACAAAATTCTTAAGGGGTTGGACAGGCTAGATGCAGGAAGATTGTTCCCGATGTTGGGGAAGTCCAGAACAAGGGGTCACAGTTTAAGGATAAGGGGGAAGTCTTTTAGGACCGAGATGAGAACTTTTTTTTCACACAGAGAGTGGTGAATCTGTGGAATTCTCTGCCACATAAGGTAGTTGAGGCCAGTTCATTGGCTGTATTTAAGAGGGAGTTAGATGTGGCCCTTGTGGCTAAAGGGATCAGGGGAGAAGGCAGGTACGGGATACTGAGTTGGATGATCAGCCATGATCATATTGAATGGCGGTGCCGAATGGCCTACTCCTGCACCTATTTTCTATGTTTCTATGTTTCTACTAGATTATACAAAAAAAATTAAATCTCTACAACCCTGTTTACATTTGCGACAATAAACTTCAATTGTATGGTGTATGGAGAGGGCATATCAAAAAGTCATTCCAAAATCTCTCGTAACTGAATCTGAGTCATACAGTCATGCTAATGTGTAGGAAGGAACTGCAGATGCTGGTTTACACCACAGACAGAAACTGCTGGAGTTGCTCAGCGGGCCAGGCTGCATCTCTGCCTTGAGAAGGGGAATGGGTGACGTTTCGGGTCGACCCTATTCATTGAATAGAGTGCAAGTGACTGTGCAAAATAGATTTTTTTCAAGTCATCAATGAGAAGATTAAAATCTCAATTCTAAAGGTACACGACTCAACGTGTTGACCACTCAAAGCTCATCAATAAAACAGGTTAATAATTAGTTAACATCTTAATATATTAAACATGTACGGATACAAATCTGTTCTCAGTTAATGAATGAAATGACCGGACTGTTCGGTAAATGTTGAAGTAGAGCAGTAAATGGTGAATTAACTGCAATTGCGGGAGCTTCAACGCGAGGTGGAGATGATAACGAGAGCCCGCGGCTTTGCAAGGCCTCTGGTCAAGAGCACAGCCTTACCTGAAGTCCCTGCGCTCCGGGGTCCACTCCCGTGTCCAAGATAGCAATGAGAATCCCCCTTCCATCGTACTCCGGGTATCGGGCGAGGAAAGATGCAGCGCCGGTCTCTTTCTTCGGCAAAAGTCCTTGGTAGGGGAAGGAGTCGTCCGCATAGGCGGCCATGACTGGGCTCAATGGGAGTGAGTGACACCCGCACGGCTCCAGCTCCGGGCCGCGTTCCACCAGCAGCACTCACCGAAAAAGTAGGAGGGAGGGAGGGAGGGAGGGAGGGAGGGAGGCAAGGACCTGCGTGCTGACAAGCTCAACAGTGATCACAGCAATTCAGTACCATCATCTCACACCCCTTACAAAAAGTGGCCATTTAAAAAAAAACATGCCATTGCAAGCCAGTAATGCGCAGTGGATCTGTTTAATCCTGCCTTAAGCAAACAAAACATCAGTTGTATACAATTTAAGGACAACTAATTTAGACTTTAAACAAGCAGAGCGTCAGTTTTATACAATTTAAGGACTAATTTGGACTTTAAACCAGCAGAACGTCAGTTTTATACAATTTAAGGACTAATTTGGACTTTAAACAAGCAGAGCATCAGTTTTATACAATTTAAGGACGACTAATTTGGACTCCAAACAAGCAGAGCTTCGGTTTTATACAATTTAAGGACAACTAATTTGGACTTTAAACAAGCAGAGCGTCAGTTTTATACAATTTAAGGACTAATTTGGACTTTAAACCAGCAGAACGTCAGTTTTATACAATTTAAGGACAACTAATTTAGACTTTAAACAAGCAGAGCGTCAGTTTTATACAATTTAAGGATTAATTTGAACTTTAAACAAGCAGAACGTCTGTTTTATACAATTTAAGGACTAATTTGGACTTTAAACAAGCAGAACGTCAGTTTTATACAATTTAAGGATTAATTTGGAATTTAAACAGGCAGAGCATCAGTTTTATATAATTTAAGGACAACTAATTTAGACTTTAAACAAGCAGAGCATCAGTTTTACACAATTTAAGGACAACTAATTTGGACTTCAATCAAGCAGAACTTCGGTTTTATACAATTTAAGGACAAAGAATTTGGACTTTAAACAAGCAGAGTATCAGTTTTATACAATTTAAGGACAACGAATTTGGACTTGCGATCAGCGGAGAGAACAGAGAAGTAATATATACTTTGTGAATGGTCTCGAATATTTCGTAAATCCAGGTTAATATCAGTACTCCTCAGTTAAGTTACATATGTTTAAAAAAACGAAAATATATTTCAAGTATTTATACCGAGCATTCATGTCTCACCATTCACCTTAAAATATATACAATTCCATTTGATTACAAGATTAATACGATAACAGAAACGCCGTGTACGATGGCAGAAGGGCACTAATTTCCTGCCCTGGCCTCGGCGGCAACGGGAGCCTCAGCAGCGGTGTGGCCTCGGCGGTGGTGGGGCCTCGGCGGCGGCAGGAGCCTTAGCGGCAGTGGGAGCCTCGGTAGCGGTGGGGCCTCGCGATCAACCCGTGATCAGCAGTAGATGAGCGCGAGGGGGGGAGGAGGGGAAGACAATGGGGATAATGGGGTGGTGGGACTGCCCTGAGGGACGGTGAGAGAACAAAGGGGGACCCGGTGTGGGGGAGGGGGGGCACTCTAGTTTAGAATCCTCTGGCCATGGGATAAGTCTGTGTTTGTTCATTCATTTGTTCCGGTGAAGGCGCTGTGCACATGGCAGCCTGACAACAGTCACTTGTTTGTTGTGACTGTCAGCAGACCAATTTCCCTCCGGTGATGAATAAAGTTTGATGGTATCGTGTCGTATTTGCTGCCCTTCCCCCAGATTGGCAGCTGCACCAATCTTCAGTTTGTCCCTTTGCACTTGGTACACATTGTAATGTGCAACATTTGGTTATCGACTTCACCTAGTACTGGAAAACTAGATCCCCTCTCTTCCTTCTAAACCCCAGTGAATACAAGCCTAGTCTTTTCAACATTTCCTCATGTGACAATCTATAGAATTGTCTCCTTCATCGAGTACAGCGCATACTAAATTGACGAGAATATTTATAGTTGAGATTGATAGATATTTTGCCACTGAAAGAATCAAGATCAGGTAGAAAAGACTAGTCTGATATGTGTGGTAAGTGTATTGCTGGAATTTGTTCAACATTTTAATTGAACATATATACTGAGCAATGTTTTGACAGAAAATGTGTCTGAGAAATAAGGAAAAAATTACCAGATTGTGAAACAGTTGTTTGCTTCATTAATTTCAGTGAGTGCATTAAACCATCATTGTAAACCTGACAGCAATCTATAGTTAAATGAGGAAATCCAGAAATTCCTATCAGTAATATCGTGGTCCTCCAAAATTTATATAGTTGCAGTCATCAAAGTTGTTATCAAAGTAGAAGTTTAATTTCTTTTGTGAACATTTGCCCAATGTATGTAATGGTATTATCAATGAAAAATATTGAACTTTGTTCAATTTTGCTTTGCTAATTCATTTTTTCTATCGATCTATTCTATAGTTCATCTGCAGTTGCTCCTCAGAAGTGGTGGTGAGTGGCCATATTCAATCAATGTAGCTTATGTGTTTGAGGTATTCATGGAGTGCTGTTAGGTACACAAATGCAGAGTCTTGGCTCGGTAACAATGAAGGTGTAATAATATAATAGAGACCAAGTGGACCTGTTGGGCCCGTTCCTCGTAGAGGGGGGACAGAGAGGGGGAGAGGGTGCCACTCACCTCAGCCCCGTGGCACCAGCGCTGCAGCCAGAGCGAGCTGTGGACTCTTGTATTGATGTAGGACCCTCACCCCCTTCACTCAATCCCCCTTATCCCCCCTCTCACCCACTCCATCCCCCTACCCCACCCCCATTCCCCTACCCCCATTCCCCCCTCCCCCCCTCCCCTCACTCCCCCATCCCCCTCCCCTTCCCCCCACTCCCCTCCTCCACTCCCCCCCATCCCCACCCCCACTACCCCCACCAGTCCCTCAACCCGGGCGTCAGTCAGACCCCCTACATCGCCCTCCCCTGCAAGAGATTAATATATATTGAAAGATTTTCAATATAACATTTAATATTCTCACATTATTATATTTTAAGTATTATAATTGTTAAATTAGTGTGTGTGTGTGTGTGTGTGTGTGTGTGTGTGCGTGCATGGTGTGGGAAGGGGGGGGGGGGCAGCTGGGACTACACCTCCCAGTGGGCACCACGGGAGGAAGGTCAGGCGTGAGGCATGCCTGGACGGGCGGCGGTCCTCTGGGGGGGGCATTTGTTAAAGTCAGTTTATTGGCCTTGAGCCTCTGGCCCCCCACCCTCATTGGCTGGCACTCATGGGGGTCCCATTGTGGCGTCACACGCTGAAGATCATAATGAAATCAGTTTAAAAAGTAATTTTTAAACTTTAAAATCTTTCTAACTTTAAAAATATTACACCAATTACACCAGCCGCTCAGAAAGCTCTTTGGTCGGTGGGACCTTGCCCGAAGGCTCATCGGAACTGGGAACCGGCCTAAAGGCTCGTCCGTCAGCGGGACCCAACTGAAGACTCCTCTGACGGCATAAAACGTAACCCACATGAAGGCTCATCAGATGGCGAGACCGGGAAGCAGCTTCAAGGTCAGCTGCAGGAAGTAGTCCCAGGACACAAAGATGGTCAGGCGAGGAGAGAGAATTGGTTTGTGGGCCGAGCTTGTCAAGGACGATGGAGGAGGTCCTACAACAGCCCAGGCCTCACCTGTATCGAGTGCCGCTCCAGTACATCGAGCGAGTGGAAAATAATTTGGACCTTTTGTAAATGGTGATGTAAATGGTGCCAGAACATGGCGATTCGTGCATGTGTGATCTTTGTAAAAAGAATTTCACTGTGCAGTGCACAAGTGACAATGAAAGCATCATTGAACCATTGAATTATTGAGGTGTTGCACTTTGGGAGCTCAAACATAACGGGAAAATATACAATTAATTGTATGACTCTCAAAAACATTAATGTGCGGTTGGATTTGGGATCCAAGTCTACACCCCACTGAAAATGGCAACACAAGTAGATAGGGTGGCAAAGAAGGCATTTGAGTTTCAGTCAGGAATTCATGTTGTTGCTTCATCGGTCTTTGGTTAGGCCACATTTAGAGTAATATGTGAAGTTCTTGTTGCTCCATTGCAGGAAGGATGTGGAGGCATGCATAAGCGGTGTACTAGAATGCTGCTTGGTTGGATTAGCTTAACGAGAGGTTCGACAAACTTGGATTATTTTCACTGGAGCGTCAAAACCTGAGGGAACATCTGAAAGAAGTATATGAAATTATGAGAGGCATAGAGAGGATAGATGGTCAGAATCTTTTCCCAGGGTGCGAATGTCAAAGAATAGAAGGAATAACTAAAGTGAGAGAGGCAAAGCTTAAAGGAGATGTGTGGGGCGAGTTCTTTACATGGAGTGGTGGATGCCGGGGGTGGTGGTGGATGCCGGGGGTGGTGGTGGATGCCGGGGGTGGTGGTGGATGCCGGGGGTGGTGGTGGATGCCGGGGGTGGTGGTGGATGCCGGGGGTGGTGGTGGATGCAGATATGGCTGTGACATTTAAGCTTTTGGACAGATATGCAGAGAATTAAGCGATATGGATCACATTCAGGCGGAGGAAAATAGGCTCATATGCCATCACATTCGGCACGGACATTCTTCTTATATCATCTATATTCTTACAAATCGGAATATTGTGTGGTTTGGAGGGGGCATTGCAGGTGGTGAGCTTCGTAGCATGTACTGCACGTATCCTTTGAGATGACTAGACCAAGTGGACAATAGACAATAGGTGGCCATTTGGCCCTTCGAGCCAGCACCGCCATTCAATGTGATCATGGCTGATCATTCTCAATCAGTACCCCATTCCTGCCTTCTCCCCATACCCCCTGACTCCGCTATCCTTAAGAGCTCTATCCAGCTCTCTCTTGAATGCATTCAGAGAATTGGCCTCCACTGCCTTCTGAGGCAGAGAATTCCACAGGTTCACAACTCTCAACCGTTGGGCCCAAACCTCTCCTGCAGTGGTGCAGCACCCTCTCCTCCCCCCCTCACCCCCACTCCATCCCCCTCAACCCCCCTTATCCTTCCTCCCTCCTCCCCCCTCCCTCCCGCACCTTCCCAGTGTCGCATCAAGCCCGGGCACCACATTTATATCTATGAAGCATACGGGAAGCCCTCCCGTTGCCATAACACAGGTCATTCAGGAAAAGGGACACCTATTGTGAATTGTTCACGTAATTCCGGGTTTACATAAGTCGTCTATTAAGTAAGTTATGGAATGTCTGTACGTTTCTTTTTTGTTTCAAAATGGATAAACTCATATTTTTCCACCTTTAGATTTAGGGCGGTACAATGGCACACAGGTAGTCCTGCTGCCTTATAGCGCTGGAAACTAGGATTCAATCCTGACTACAGGTGCTGTTTGTATGAGTTTGTACGTTCGCCATGTGACCGCTTGAGTTTTCTCCAAGTCCTCTTGACATCAATCCAAAGACGTGCGGGTTTGTAGGTCAACTGGCGACTATAAATTGTCCTTAGTGTGTAATATAGAACTAGAGCACAGGTGATTGCTGGTCGAGGCTTACCCGATGGCCTGAAGGGCCTGTTTCCGAATTGTATCTCAAAACTAAACTAATGATATGTAGGATAGAATTATCACCATTTATAATTATAATAATAATAATAATAATAATAATAATAATAATAAAGTACCTAAGTATGATCCTTAACATATTAAATGCACCAGTTGAACCCACATCTGGAAGCAGACATCATGGAGCACATGAGACAATATCTAATTTCTAATCACACTCGAGTCCCAGTTTGTAATCAAAATGTGAAATTTATTATTATCTATTTAAATTAACAGATGTGTATCGCTGATCTCCAAAATTTCCCACTCGCAATCTGTCTTCATATTAGTTTTGCATTTAATTACATAATTATTATGTAATATTCACTTTGCTATGTTTATTTAAGTAAATGAAATGTTACATATAATGTAACCATTTCATATCAGCAGGTATAATAAGGTAATTGCTTCATCAACACCTTGACTTTGAAGTTATCCTACCGATGAATCTGCAATACAAGAAAAATATTGTGGTTTTCAGTTTGGGAAATATCGACAGTTATTCAAGCTGAATGTTTAACATACGTTATTCACAGTACCTTCTCCTGTTTGTTGTCCTAGAGCATTGTATCTGTTAATAATGGACTCTCACAGTGGAAAAAGACTAAAATCAGGAAAAATATAAAAAACAATTATGTAAACTTTTATCATTCAATCTTTATATAACTACACAATTCCAATGAGTGCACTATATGTCTGGATAAATGTAACAACTTTTTATTTACCTAAAATTTTAGATAGACTACTAAAATTAATTTTATTCTACGTTAAATTGTTCAAAGAAAGCCCAAAATGTAGGTGTATCTCATTTTTATAGGGCCCACTGGTTATATTCCATTCTGTATCCAAATAATGTAAAGGATTTGAAAAGAAAATTAAGGTGCACCATTAAGTAAATAATCTAAAACATTTTGGATGGCTTAATTGGATAGGAACCAAAATGAAGTGGGGTAATGATACACAACTTAACTGCCCTTATTGATTTGTAGCAGCATACACAAAGAATGTCTCTGCTTCTATCCATTATCATGATTATAGTTAATGCTAAATAAACTGCATTTAGCAAATGCTTTTTTTAGGGGATTCATACAAACTCAATTTTATGAACAGCTCATCGTACAGGTGCTGATTGAAGTCCATCTATCACCTTTAAAGTTGTTAATTGTCTCTGTTGAAACTATTGAAGCAGATTCTTAGGGGCAGCATTAATTTGCATTTGGAACAATATGGACTCATTAGGGAGTTAGCAAAGTCATGTGCCGGGAAGGTCCACTCACACAAATTTGATTTGTTTTTGAGGAAGTGATAAATTTGGTTAATGTTTGTTGGGCAGTGGATGTGACCTTATAAAAGTATATTATATTAGAGGCATGGTGTTGCAAAGCGCCCGCTCCATTTTTTCATGGTGGTATAGATTAAGGGCTTGGAAAGTGCCATCAGAGTAATCTTTGCAAGTAACTGTAATGCATTTTGTTAATGGTACACTGCAGTCAGTGTGCAGAGCAGTGGAGAGAATTAATCTTTCGGGTAGTTGATTTGGTGCCAATCTAGCATTGAGAGAGAAGGAACTGCCCAAGATCCAAAGCATACCACCTCATCTGTGAAACACGGTGCACTTTAACCACATGTGATATTTTCTATTACAAATCTCAGATTGTGGAGTACAGAGGCAAATAAATAAATGATGGGTCTTTGTCCCAAACATTATGGTAGGCACTGTATGTAAGCATCCTCTTCTTCTTGCGTTTGAGGCAGCAGAAATTATGTAACGCCCTCCAGGCGCTGTAGCCAGTGCAATGTGCTGTTGTCGAGGGCCGTGAGATCGACCCCTCCACCAGGGGGACGGAGGACAGTGCAGTCAAAAATGACGTGCTGCGCTGTTTGCTGGTCTGGTCCACACACGCAGGCTGCTGATGAACGCAACCCCCAACGATGCATGTTGGCGTTGAACCGGCCGACCCCTGTGCGGAGCCGGGCTGTGGTGTTCGGTGCGACAGTGAATTGTGGAGGTCGCGAAGTCTGTTCCCAGTTGGTTCTCCATGCTCCTAGGCATCTTGATCGATATAGACAAGTTGGGCCAAAGAGACTGCTTCCATGCTGTATGTCTCTATGACTACGACTTTATGTCAACATTTGTAAGTTAGGCTCTCTCTTGGGGACTTACCCTTTGCCTGGCACATCTGTGGCATTGATGGTACTTCTCCACATATCAACTCATACTTTTCATCGCTGGTGCGGCTCGGCCGCTGGACTTAACATCGCCCGGTGCGGCTCGGCCACGGGACTTAGCTGCGCAAGGCTTGGTCGCGGGGCCTTCCATCGCCCGGCTCGGCCGCGAAACGTTTCAGCGCCCGGTGCGACTCGGCCGCGGGGACTGTGCTGGTCGGTCGGGGACGAGCTGTCTGTCCGTGGGCGTGGGGAAGAGAGTGGAAGTTTTGTTGCCTCCATCACAGTGAGGGGGTGTTTGGAGTCACTGTGATGGACGTTTGTGTTGGGGTTATGTGTCTTGTGTTCTTTTTTGTATGACTGCTATGTAGTTTCGTTCGGTACTTTGGTACCGAATGACAAATAAAGCTCTGTTATACTGTTATCTGTTATAATATCTTTTAGGTCTCGCTTCATGTATTAAAGAATTGTGAACAGAATTGAAAAATTCTCAATTTCTGACCTAACGAACCATTGATGGAACTGCTGAAGATGATTGGGCCTTGGTTAAATCCAAGATATTCCTACTGCCTTGAGACTGAGATGACTGCTGGCCAAGAAGCACAACCATCTTGCTTTGTGTGAGGTGTAATTCCAAGCACTCAAACATGTTCCCTTTGATGACACTAAGTTCAATGTTATCATCATACATTGATGCCATTTAATTTGCACTCACTGCTCAAATTCAGTTCTGTCTTTCACACCTGCTTAACTATTTTTCTATCAAAGTGGATGACCTCACATTTTTCCATATTGGTCTTGTCGTCTCCTATTCATTAAATTGTCTATATTGATCTGAAACCTCTTTACAAAGCACAGTACCACCTCGTTTTGTATCATCAGCACACTTGGATATATTATATGGTTCCCTCATACAAATTATATAGATTGTGAACAGACAGGACCACAACATCAATCTTATGACATTGCCCTGGTCAGCACCTCCAATCCAAAAGTGACCAATCAGTCATGCTTGTTATACTACCCCTAATCCATTTAATGCAATCTTGTATGACAATCTTCTATATAACAAGCTCCATATTGAAGGTTTTATGAAAGTTCAACTGTTCAATTTATTGATTTTGCTATCTACAACTGAAAAAAAAACTAATAACATGATATAGAAATTAGGAATTGCAGATACTGGTTTTAAAAAAGAGATGCAAAGAGCTGAAGTAACTCAGACGATCAGGCGGCATCTCTGGAGGACATGGATAGGTAAAGTTTTGGGTCAGGACCCTTCTTTAAAATCCCTTTTATAAATCTAGGCTATTATTATTTTCTAAGTGTCCTTTAACCATTTTCAGGCTAGTATCTTGCTAACTGCTCTGTGCCCTGTTTTCTCTCTGTATCTTTTAAAATGTTGGGTTACATAGCTCCTTTCCAATCGGTGGGGAAATATCCTAGAATTTATGGAATTGTTGAAGGTGATAATCAGTGCATTACCACCACTTCCAAGCCATGGAATGTCTTGTGGGTATATTTCTTTCAGTTCTAATTACTTCAGTGCATTGATTAGGGATGATGTTTTTCCAGCTGGGTTGCTTACAACCAGAGGCCACCATGTCAAAATAAAGAGTTGGCTTTCAGGACCAGTTGAGAAGATATTTCTTCATCCGCAGGATAGTAAATCTTTGGAATTCTCTACCCATAGTGTTGAGGAGGCTCAGCTGTCAGTATATTCTAAACAGTTTTAAATTTTTTAATAAGATATTCACAGAATCTGGATACAGGGTTATTGTGCAACAAAGGTAAAAGCAGCCATGATCTCACGAAAAGCAGAACAGGCACAAGGGCCCATGTTGGCTATGCCTGCTTTTTGTTTGAGTTGAGTCGAGTTTAGTTTATTGTCACGTGAGCCGAGGTACAGTGAAAAGTTTTTGTTGTGTGCTAACCAGTCTGCGGAAAGACAATACATGCTTACAATCGAGCCTTCCACAGTGTACAGATACATGATAAAGGGAATAACGTGAATAATGTTTTGTGCAAGATAAAGTCCAGTATAGTCCGATCGAAGATAATCCAAGGGCCTCCATATGAGATACATAGTAGATCAGTTCTACTCTCTAGTTGTTGGTAGGATGGATGGTTCAGTTGCCTGAAAATAACTGGGAAAAAACTGTCCCTTAATGTGGATGTGTGCATTTTCACACTTCTGTGCCTCTTGCGTGAAAGGAAAGGGAAGAAGAGGGAGAGGCCTGACTGCGACTCGTCCTTGGCCTTGTGGGGGCAGCGTGAGGTGTAAATGGAGTCAATGGAAGGGAAGTTGGTTTATGTGATGGTCTGGGCTGCGTCCACAATTCTCTGCAATTTCTTGTGGTCTTGGATGGAGCTGTTCCCAAGCCATGCTGTGATGCATCTCGATAAAATGCTTTTTACGGCACATCTGTAGAAGTTGGTGAGAGTTTGTAGGGGACATGCGGAACCTCCTTAGCATTCTAAGGAAGTAGAGACGTTAGTGTGCTTTCTTGGCATTGCTTCAATATGGGTGGTCCAGGCCAAATTGCTGGTGATACTTGAAGTTTTCACCCATCTCTACTTCGGCACTTTCAATGCAAACTGGGATATGTGTACTGCTTCGCTTCCTGACGTCAATCAATATCACCTTTGGCTTGCTGACATTGAGAGAATGGTTGGGAATGAACTGCAGAAGCTGGATTAAACCAAAGGTAGACACAAAGAGCTGGAGTAACTCAGCGGGACAGGCAGCAACTCTGGAGAGTAGGAATGGGTGACTTTTCAGGTTGAGACCCTTCTTCAAACTTCAGATAGAGAATGGTTGTTGTCTCGACACCAGGACACGAGGTTCTCAATCTCCTTCCTGTACTCCGTCTTATCATTATTTGATATCCAGCCCAAAACGGTGGTGTCGTCTGTGAATTTGTTTAATTGAATTGAATTTGTACTTGCCTGCACGGTCGTGGGTGTATAAGTTGTAACGGGGACTGAGAACACAATTTCATATGTTCTTAAATGGCTTATACAAATAATGTACACAAATCTTGAAATAGCACTTGGATACATAATGTCCTCACCCTCTTTTGGGAGTGTTGCCATTAACTGAAGAATAGCACATTCTCCTTGGTACTTTTGACTGGACTTTGTAAATTCGGAATTACAAAGATAGTTTTCTAGTGGGATTATTTTTAATCCTGAGCTGAACCCAGCCATTTGCTACCTTTACTAACCTGGAATTTCTATTAAAGCAGACACAAAATGCTGGAATAAGTGTGAAGAAGGGTCTCGACCTGAAATGTCACCCATTCCATCTCTCCAGAGATGCTGCCTGTCCCACTGAGTTACTCCGGCATTTTGTGTCTACCTTCGATTTAAACCAGCATCTGCACTTCTTTCCTACACACTGGAACTTCTATTACTTCCACTTATGGTGATCCTCATCTTAATGGATTTATCACCCTTAAAATATAATACTCCCAGTCTAGGGACTATATCCACCAGCCCTCTGATGCAACTGATTATACGTCGGGTAGTTGAAGATTCTTTAATAGGTAAGGATGCTCAAAATCTCTGTCAAACATCACCAGTGCAAATTTGGGACTAGCTGATAATGGTTTATATTAAAATGTATTTGTTTTTTAGAACTTAATATTTCCTTTCAAAGATTTTGTGCATCGAAGATTGTTTAAGCTTATAAAGTGAAACAGGTCATGCATAATAATATAGAGTGTAGGAAGGAACTGCAGATACTGGTTTAATGCTGGAGTACTTAGCGGGACAGGCAGCATCTCTGGATGACGTTTCGGGTCAAGACCCGTTCTTCAAACCCAGAAACGTCACTCATTCCTTCCATCCAGAGATGCTGCCTGTCCTGCTGAGTTACTCCAGCATTTTGTGTCTATCTTCATGCAGAAATATATCAAAAATAGCATAAGCATACGGAAAAATTAACAGTTTTTTTGATTTGTGGACAAATTAGACAAAAATCGCTTATCATCATTAACAAATTATGTTTTTGGAATAGAAATTAATTGTAAAATATTTTGATGGCAATTATTCTGTTTACAAAACTATTATCTGAAAAGAAAGTCTGCAATACCTTCAACGTTTTCCTTTACTGCAAACAGAGGATGCTTGATTGACAATACTTGTTGATGTTCTGGACTATGGAGTGTGGAACTTTGTGAAGACTGCTGATCATCATTATGATTCTGGGAATTCTCTTGTGCTAATGATGTCCCTTTCTGATCTGGGTCTGAACTGTCCATCCTCTTAATTGTGCTTTGCATTTCTTCAGTTGTTCCAGCAAAACAAATGCTTTGGCTTCCTAATTCAGAATTTCTCCCTTTCTCATTATGTTTAAATGTTCTTGATCTCTGACAACCTTGCCTGGATAACTTGGTCTTTGACTCTGCCAAAATCTTATTTGGGTGGGTTTGATTTGAACAGTGATTTTGATAAGTTTTCCTGCATTTTTTCTTCACAACTGAGTTTTTGGAAGTATGGTATGATTTATTAAGGGTTTCATAACACGCTTTGTGTTCTTCATCAGAAACACTTAAGTAATTACTATCAGCGTTAATCTGAGATGCAATTATCATCCCCCCCCCCACAAAATCACAAAAGGCTGTGGGTGGTGGCTGTGAACCGATCCTTCCTGATAAATCAACTTGCATGTTTTTTTCTTCAGCACCTGTAGTTATTTTAACAGAAGCATGTTCTTCATCTTGCTGAATATGAATTGTTGCCTCCTCAGTCAATTGTTTAGAACAAGACTCATCATTCTCAATGTTTCTTGCAATTTTTAATAGCATTTCTTCACAATCCACATAAGGACCAGGAAGTGGCAATAAAACAGAATCCGTACTTTGTTTATAAAAGTTGGAATCCTCTTGCATAGTCAGCGGGCACGGAGCCACGCTTCCCCCTCGTGTTGGTTGACTTAAACAGAATCCTCCAATTGCCATTGGATCATATGTCAAATCGACCAACTTCTGATTGGATACACAAGTTGAAGAAACAACAGTTTTCACAGATTTTGGCTTGTAACTAGGTGAAGCAATGGAATAATCTACCTCAAGATGATTAGCGCATTTGCCCGTTACGTTTTGCTTTTTGATTCTTGTATACGGAGTATTCAAATTCAGAAAATGCTTACTTGTGGCTGAGCAGATACATTCATCCACTGTGTTCATTTCTGAAGATTGCTTTGCCACATACACCTCATCTTTACCATTAGATTCCAGTTCTGGACAGGTAAAAGGTTCTTCCACACAATTAACATTGCTGCTTTCATCAAAATCTCCACAATTTGTACTTGTCATAGAGCAATGATCAGCAGGTGCAATGATATCAATTTTGCTCAATTCAGATTGTTCCAATTCTATTGTGCTTCTTTCGTCAGTCTGTAGGAGTTGCAGATCCTTTTTTATTGTTGAAGCAGCAGGTATAAAACTATTCCAAGATGGTTGGATAATACTCAGAGCACACTGGCGGCAATTTATGTTTTCATTACCGGTATTTCTTTCCAAGTCTTCTTTATGTTCCTCATTTATAAATTTTAGATCATTTGCAGAAAGGGCAGTATCCAAATTAAGACGCTGAGTAAATTGGGATGGTACTTGTTTTGGAGGAAGTAGGATGAGTGTGTCATTTGACCTTTGGAGATGCAATGGTATGCCCAAATTCTGCTGAGATTTTTTTGTTTTAATATGACATTCCAACATTTTAATGGTTTCAGCAGACTGGAAGGTTAATTCCATAACATCGTGCTCTACTTTAGCTTCTATTGCTGGAAACATAGGTGGCGGTTCAGGGATCATCTTTTCTATTGATATGTCAAATGTAGTTGCTGTACCCCTAAGATTATTAAGCCGTTTATGCTTTAAATTCATATCTAAGCAATGAATAATATCCTGGTCAGCAAACAGAATTTGTGATAATCTTGGCCTTTTAAATCCTTTGCCAGCTGTTATGAGTTTTGCTGATGGTTTCTTCAAAGAAAAACTGTAAGTCTGTTGGTATAGTTCTTTTACAAGCTCAGGTACACAATCTAATTTATTAGATAAGTTTTGTTTCATTATACACATGTTTAGCTTATTTTTGGTTTCTGGTAAAAAAATAGAAAAACCAGTAATTTCTCTTGTTTTCACTCCAACATTTTTCTTAAAGTATTCACAATCTAAAGTATTCTTCTGTCCTTTGCTAAAATGAGAGGTGCACTGACCAGAAAACATTTTATAATTCTTTGATAGGTCTATGAATCTTGATCTGCATTTTTCCTTAATATTAAACTGCATTTTCTTATCCTTCGTTAAAGGAGCTGTTGCCATGAATTCATTTGAGGATGACTCGATAATCTTTGGAAGTCCCCAAATATGGTTTTCAATCCTCTTCTTTGTATTCATTTCTAGTAACTTCTTATGTTCATTATTTACAAATTCAACTGCTGCAATTTCCATTTCAAAATTTGGCTGAGGATTAAGCTCGGTTAATAATGGCAGCTTTGGAGCAGGAGGAATAAATGCCTCAGCTGACTTCTGAAAATGTGATGGGGCTCCCCAAGTATGTTCTGTTTTTTTTTGCAAAATATGCCAATTTAAAACTTTGGTAACTTCATCAGCAAAAGTGGATGTTGCTCCTTCGACAGGCTTTATTCCAGTTCTGCCAGCCTTAATCAATGGAGGCAGTGGTGGTCCTTTAGAAATCATCATTTCCATTGACTTTTCGAATAATGTTTCATGTCCACAGGCACATAAAAGTTCTCGGTGTTTCAAGTTCATCTCTATCTGATCAACAGCAAATTGCTCAATAAAAGGTATATACTGTGGCCTTGTCTTTTTTAATCCTGTGCCGGATACAATAAACTTTGCTAATCGTTTCTTTGACACTGGGGAATAGGTAATTTTGTAACAATCTTTTACCAGTTTAGGAATGCAATCCATTTTAGTTTCTAGACTCTGCTTTGTTATGATTATATTCAGATTACATTGACACTCTGGCCTGAGGTGTGAATTGAAAGATGTTTCTTTTGCTTGATGCATGGTCATCTCAACTTCCTCACTTTGCGGAAGCAATTTTCCTCCTTTGAGGCCCAAGTTTGTACTCCGACTCTGACCCATATTATAACTATGTATTAATTTGGATTTGTTACTACCTTCAGATGGTAGAATGGAACCTTTCTCACCTGGAATGGCCATGAATTGAATTAATGATGAGGAAATAACTTTGGGAAGACCCCATTTGCAATTTATGATCTTTTTCTTTACATTCCGATCCAGTATTTTCTTACACTCATCACTAAGAAATGCAGCTTCAGATGTAACAACAACTATTCCAAAGTCGGGTGTCGCATTGAGCTGTGATAAAATCAGTTTTGGAGCATGTGGAATGAATGCATCTAATGAGCTCTGAATATGCATTGGTAAGCCCCAATTGTATTGATGTTTTTTCTGTCTTATTTGCCATTCCAGCGTTTCTCTTGCTTTATATGAAATGAAGATTATTTCCGTACCTACAGGTTCTATTCGACCTCCACTAGCTTTGATTATTGGAGGTAATGGTGGTCCTTTAGGAATCATCATTTCCATTGATTCTTCATGCAGGCTTAGATATCCCCATTGATGAATAATCTGTTTGTGCTTTAAATTCAATTCTAAACAATCAATTGTGTCCTGTACAATAAAAGGTATATATGATGATCTGTGTTTTTTAAATCCTTGGCCTGGTAAAATAGCCTTTGTCAAAGTTCTCTTTGATGCCTGAGCATAGGTAGCACTGTAGGAGTCCTTTACCAAATCAGGTAGATGGTCCATTTTTATTTCTAACTTTTGCTTTATTAAACAGGGACCTATAACATCTTCACATTTAACCTTAAAGTTATCAAAAGGGACCTCATGATTCTCTTGTGATTTTATGGTTTTTTGTGATTTTGGTGACAGCGGTTTTTCATTTTTCATACAGAGAACACTGACTCCAGAAGCAGACATCGTTGTAACTGGAGTTGGTTGTTTTTGACACTGTGGTATGAAATCCTCCATTTGTGGGACAGCAGGTATAAAACATCTCACAGACAACTGGACTGACTTTGGAAGACCCCATTTGCAATTTATAATACGTTTCTTTATATTCTGTTCCAGAACTTTCCGGTGTGCAGCAGTAAGGAAGATCGGTTCTGCTCGGAAGTTGACTGATGAAAAATCAAGCTCGGGTTTTAGCTGAGATGCAATTAATTTTGGTGCTGGTGGTATGAATGTTTCTTGTGATATTCGAATAAGAGATGGATCGTCCCAGTTGTGCTGAAGTTTCTTCTGCACAATGTGCCATTCCAGTCTCTCTTTAATTTCACTGCAAATTAATGCTGTGTCCACACCCACATGTTCTATTTGAGCTCCACTTGCCTTGATTGCTGCAGGGACCAGTGGTCCGTTAGGAATCATCAATGCTACTGATTCTTGAAAAAGTGTTGTGATTCCACACAGATGAGTAAAGTGTTTATGCTTTAAGTTCAACTCCAAGCAGTCAACAACATCTTGTTCAATAGAAAATATGTACAATGATCTCAACTTTTTCAATCCTTTACCAGGTGCAATTGGTTTTGGAAGTGGCTTTTTTGAAATTGGAGAGAAAGTTGCTCCATACATCTTGTATACTGTCTCAGGCAAAAAACAGCTTTTTATGTCAAGACATTGCTTTATTAAACATAATTCCAGCTTAGTCTTGCATTCTGGATGGAGTTTAACAGAAAGCCACCCCTCCCCCATGCTGTTGGATTTCAGGAGTCGATTGCATTTTTGATTTTGTTTTGATGATTGCTTTTCATTTATATTCTTAGGAATATCTACTTTTCCCTTTTTTGCACAAGAATCACTGAAAGATCCCTCACTTCTTTCCATCATTTCAGACTGCAGAGAAAACGGAGGCATAAAATTATTTAAAGAATTCTGAACAGCTTTGGGCAGTCCCAATTTGACATTTATGGTTTTCTTCTTTGTCATTAACTCAAGATTTTTTCTATGTTTAGAACTTATGAATGACAGTTCAGATGAAAAAGAAAATGAAGTAAAACCAAGAGGTGCTTTCAGCTGTGACGGAATTAGCTTTGGAGCATATGGAATAAATGCTTCTTGTGATTTTTGAATTGGTAATGGCAATCCAAAGTGATGCTGAAGACTTTTCTGTGCAATGTGCCATTCTAGTTTGTCCTTAACCTCATCTTCAATGAAACCTATTTCCAAATGCTCTGAATCGAATAGAGCTCCACTTCCTTTGATTGCTGGAGGAACAGGGGGTCCTTTCAAAATCATTCTTTCTTTGGATTTGTCATATAAATTTGAAACTTTCCAGAGATGGATAATGTTTTTATGCCTTAAATTCAACTCCAAGTGATCAACAGTATCTTGCCCAATAAAAGGTAAATAATGTGGTCTTGATTTTTTTAATTTTCTGCCAAGTGCAATAAGCTTTGGCAAAGGCTTGTTTGGTTGTGAAGAATAAGTGCTTTCGTAGAACTTGCTTACCATTTCAGGAAAGTAACCACTTTTATTTTCTAGACTTAACTTTAATACACAGTTCTCTAAGATGTGTTTTGTCTCTGGGCAGAGGCGAATAAATGAAAGATCATTAATTTTTTTAGATTTCTTGCTTCTGTCATAATTTTTCTCTTGTGATGAAGATAATTCTCCACATTTGATGGTTGGAAATGTATGCTGAGGAATCATTTGACTTTCCTTGTCTATATTGGTGGGATTGCATACATCTGAGGAGGCAGCTGTAAACATATTCAAAGATGATTGAATGAGTGTGGGAAGAACAAACTTACAATTTATGATCTTTTTCTTTATATTCTTCTCCAATAATTTCTTGTGATCTTCATGAAGAAATGACAGTTTGTTTGGAACAATAACAACTGAACATGCAGGCTGGGGTTTCAACTGCGACAATATTAGTTTTGGAGCAATTGGTATAAATGCTTCTTCCGACCTTTGAACATATATCGGCAAGCCCCAGGTTCTTTGAAGTTTATTCTTCATAACATGACTTTCAAGGTTTTCCCTCACTTTGCTAGCAATGAAAAGTATTTCCATTCCTTTAGGGTCTATATTAGTTCCAGCAGATTTGACTGCTGGAGGCACAGGTGGGGCTTCAGGAATCATCATTTCTATTGATTTTTCACATGGTGTAGGGAGACCCCAAAGCGAGAAAATCTGTCGATGTTTTAGATTCAGTTCTAAGCGATCACCCGCATCGTGTTCAATAAAAGCTATATACAAGGAACGTGGTTTTTTGCATCCTTCCCCAGGTGCAATAATCTTCTTTAATACTTTCTTTAATATGGACGGATAATTTTCCTTATACATCTGCTTTACCATTTCTGGCCAACCATGCAGTTTAAATTCTAGATGTAGTTTTCTTAAGCACACATCCATTCTATCAATACTTTCTTGTTTAAGGTTGGCAAAAATATCTGCTACTTTAGTTTGACATGGTTTTATGTTTTGGATATCCTTTTTCTGCTGTAAACATGTTCTCGTTTTGGTCTTCTGTGTAGGTATTTCAACTATATTTTCTATATTTATGCCGCATTGCGCTGGTTTTCTGGCTACTTCTATAATTGAGTCATGCCTCGAAACATTTAGACCCATGAATTCTCCTACTGAAGACTGAATAACTGTTGGGAGGCCCAGTTTGTCATTTATTATCTTCTTCTTTACATTCAATTCCAATAATTTCCTATGTTCTTTGCTCAGAAATGGCAGTTCATTTGTAGTAACCATTATCCCAAAGCTAGGTTTTAGATTTTGGTGGGGTGGAATCAGTTTTGGGGCCGACGGAATAAAACATTCGGCTGTCATTTGAATATGCAGTGGCAAGCCCCAATTTTGTTGTAGTTTTTTCTGTGTGATGTGCCACTCCAGTGTGTCTCTAATATCACGTGCAATGGAAGATTCTTCTGTCCCCTCTGGTTCTATTTTAACCCTACTTGCTTTGATTGATGGAGGCAGTGGTGGTCCTTTAGGAATCATGACTTCCATAGATTTATCATGTTTAGTTTCAAGTTTCCAAAGATGGATAATCTGTTTGTGCTTTAAATTCAGTTCCAAATGATCGATGGCATCTTGCTCAACAAAAGGCAAGCGCCACGGTCTTAGTTTTTTAAATCCTTCATTTACCATAACTAGTTTTGTTAATGCAAGATTAACTGCAAGATAAGAATTGTTATAAGATTCCTGTATAATCTCTGGCAAGCAATGCATTTTAGTATTGAGAATTTGCATTAATAAGCAGTTGTTGATCTTACACTTACGTTCTTTCTTGAGTTTGACAGAATCTGGAAATACACTTATCTTCCTAATGTTTGCGTTTTTAGAATGTAACTTTTCTTTCTTAGCTCTCGTGATCATTTTGGAATTGAATTCTACACATCCTTCCATGGTTTTAGATTTTAGAGCATAATTTTGCAAAGGTTGAGGTGAAGGCATAAATTCTTTCAGGGATGACTGAATACGATTTGGGAGCCCCCATTTCTGATTTATGATTTTTTTCTTTATGTTCAGTTCCAAGCATTTTCTATGTTCAGAACTTATGAAAACAGGCTCCGCGGTTGTAACTGCCACGACATTAAAACAATGCTGTTTTGGCTGACCTTTTGGTGCAGAAGGAATTGAATTCTGAATGTGTAATGGTAAATCCAAGTTGTTCTCAAGTTTTTTCTGTGTTACATGACATTCTAACATATTTCTTGTTTCCACTTCAATGAAAGCTGTTTCCACACCTACAGGTTCTACTTGAACTCCTTTTGATCTAATATCTGAGTGTACATTAGGTCCTTTAGGAATGATCATTTTGACTGACATTTCATACTTTGTGTCAAGTGCCCAAAGATGGTTAATTTGTTTATGTTTTAAGTTCAATTCTATACGATCCACAGTATCCTGTTCAATGAGAGGTATACACATGAGTCTTGGTTTCCTGAATCCTTCATTGCATGCAATTAATCTTGGAAGATGTTTTTTTAATGGTACACCATAGGTATTTTTGTAGAACACTTTTACCAGATCGGGTAAATAGTCCATTTTAACTTCTAGGTTCTGCTTGATTACACATGCATCTAACTTATTCTTATGCTCTAGTTTGAGACCTGAAAGGACAATTTTATTTGTTTTGTTGTTACTACTACTTGCATTCTGGGGTAACAAATGTCTATCTTGAGGAAACACTTTGCTGCTGTTTTTCTCAACGCAAGGGCTGCCACCTAAGGAGTTCTTCTTTTTAATTATTTTCTGTTGTGGAATGCGATCCTTCATTGATGGAGCTGGAGCCATAAAATCACACAAAGATGATTGAACAACCGTAGGAAGGCCCCATTTATGATTTACAATCCTTTTCTTTACATTGAACTCCAATATTCTTTTATGCTCTTCATTTAGGAATGGTAGTCCAGGTACAGAAATGGTAAAGTCAAAATCAGGCTGGGATTTTAACTCCGACAACATTAGCTTGGGAGCAGGTGGAATAAATATATTTTCAGATTTTTGAATAAGCAATGGCAAGCCACCATTGTGCTGAAGCTTTTTCTGTGTAACATGCATTTCAAGATCTTTTTGAAAATCAGCAGAAAATTTAATTTCTCTACCTACAGGCTCTATTTGAGCTCCACTTGCTTTGACTGATGGAGGTACAGGTGGTCCCGTAGGAATCACCATTGCCAAAGATTCAACATAAGGAGATGCAAGTCCCCAGAGATGGGTAATTTGTTTGTGTTTTAAATTAAGTTCCAGTTGATCAACTTTATTTTGGTTAATGAAAGATATATGTAATGGTCCTTGCTTTTTCAATCCACTTCCAGTCATAGTAAGGCATGGTAATGATCTCTTTGATAGGGGAGAATAGGTGCTTTTATAAAACTTTGTCACAATGTTTGGCAAAGCGTTCATGTGAATTTCTAGACTTTGTTTTGTCACACAGGCATCCAGTTTATGTTTATCTTCTTGTTGAAGTTGAGCAAAAATAAATTTCCCACCTGATTTTGTTAAATTTGATTTATTTCTCTTTCTTTCATGTTGTGCTGGGATCAACTTATTTTGTTTATGTTGCTCAATTGTTCTCTGCAGATTTGCAGATTTACAAGCCTCTCTCATTTTATTGTTATCAGTCTTTAACTTCTTTTTTGGTACAGTTTCTGAAGGCTTCATATTTACAGGTGGTGCGTGAGTGATAAAAGCTGCAAACGATGATTGAATAAGGGTTGGACGTCCCCATGTTTGATTGATGATCTTTTTCTTTATATTTAGCTCTAATTTTTTACTAATTTCACTATCAACAAATGGCAATTCACAAGGCGTATTGACCACAATGAAATCAACCTGTGAGTTTAACTGTGATGAAACCAGCTTTGGAGCAGCTGGAATGAATGTTTCCATTGAGTTCCGATAATGAAGTGGGGAGCCCCAATTGTATTGAAGTTTCTTTTGAGTCATATGCCATTCTAATTGACATCTGACGTCTCTGCTAATGAAAAGAGTTTCCATTGATACAGACTCTATTTGGGCTCTATTTGCTTTGATTGCTGGAAAGCCAGGGGGACCTTTAGGAATCATTATTTCCATTGACTTTTCATGTAAAGTCTGAACTCCCAAAAGGTGAGAAATATGTTTATGCTTCATGTTCATTTCCAAGCGATTAATAGCATCACATTCAAAAAATGGGATATATGCTGACCTTGTTTTCTTAAAACCTTCACCAGGTCTGAGAAATTTGGATGAGGTTTTTTCTGGTTCTGAGGCATATGTATTTTTGTAGTGTTCTTGCACAATTGATGGTAAATGATTCAGTTTTATATCGAGACATTGTTTAATTAAACACAGAGTTAATTTATCTTTCTGTTCTGATTTAAGGCAATCAATGCCAGACAAGATTCTATTCTTACTTGTCTTCACAAGTTTGCTATTTTGTTCATATTTTGGCACGGTCAATTTTCCTCCCTTGAGTTGTAGAGGCTTGCTTGGCAAAAAAACAGTTTTACATTTATCATTGACTAATGACTCATTTTCTGCTTTTCCTAATTGTGGCCTAACAGCGCTTGGAGATGGAGCACGAGAAATAAAGCTCTCCATTGACAAATGAACAAACTTCGGGAGACCAAAATGATGGTTTATTATCATTCTCTTTGCAGTCAGCTCCAATTTTTTCTTGTTTTCAGCAGATAAAAATATAGGTTCAATTGGAACAACATTTATATAAAAATCAGGCTGTGGCTTCAGCTGAGAAACAATCAGTTTTGGAGCAGGTGGAATGAATGCCTGTTGGGAATTCTGAATATGCAGTGGCACACTCCAGTTATGTTGAAGCGTTCTCTGTGTAATGTGCTGCTCTAAAAGCGATCTAGTATCATTAGAAATGAAATGTGTTTTTTGAGCTACAGGTATTACTTCCTTAACAGTTATCTTGTTGGATGGCAGAATGCATTGTCCCTTAGAAGTCATAATTTCTAATGACTTTTTATGCAAGGTTTCAAGCCTCCATAGATGGGAAATCTGTTTATGTTTTAAGTTGAGCTCCAAGCGGTCAACTAAATCTTGCTCAAAAAAAGGTATATAATGTGATCGTGATTTCTTATAACCTCTACCAAGTGCAATTAATTTTGGTAATGTACTCTTTGATTCACAAGAATATGTGACATTGTACATCTCTCTTTTTATTTCTGGAAAATAATCCATGTTGATTTCTAAGCATTGCTTCCTTATGCACATTTCCAGTTTATCTGTAAATACTTTGGTTTGTTCAGTACTCATCCAGTTGTTGTCTCTTAGTGTCCTCTTAGAATAATCCAAGTTACCAGCTAATATGTTTCTTCCTTTTATGATGTCTGAAGATGCAATGGTATCTTTTATTGAATGAGAATCCATAACATTTATTATAGACTTCTGACCATCATTAGGAAGACCATGTTTATGATTGATTATCCTCTTCTCTAAGTTGACCTCCAACGTTTTCATATACTCATTACTTATGAACGGTTGTTCAGTTGGTGTCTTTAGTTGAGAATCTATCAATTTTGGGGCATGAGGCCTGAATATATCTCTGGATCTTTGAATTGCCATTGGTACAGCACAGTTAAGTTCAAGTTCTCTTTGAGCGATGTGCTCTTCCAAATGATTTCTAGTTTTATTTGCAATGAAATCTATTTCCATACCAATGGACTCTATTTTAGTTGCTCTTGGTTTAATTGGGGGAGGTACAGGTGGCGCTTTATGGATCATTGTTTCCAATGACCTTTCAAACAAATTGGGAGATTTCCACACACTCAAAATACGTTTTTGTCTTAAGTTAATTTCTAAATGATCAACAGTATCACGTTCCATAAAGTGTATATACAAAGGTCTTGACTTTTTATATCCTTTCCCAACACAGATTAACCTGGGTAAATGTTCCTTTGCTACTGGACAATAGAACTGTTCATATGCTTTCTGAACCACATTGGGTAAATAATCTAATTGAATTTCCACATGCTGTTTTGTTAAGCATATATCTAATTGACTTGTATCTTTTGGCTTTAATGTGGTAACAGATAGTTTCTGTTCTAACATGTTTCTCTTCCCATTCCTAGTACCACCATCAGGAGAAGGGAAGATTTTTTCCCTTCCCTTAAGATCTTCTTCCTGATGAGGAATGTTTTTAAAAAGATATTGTTTATCAGTATTCTCCAACAATGAGTTATTCTGTTCCAGGTTTTCCAACTGTGGTGGTGCACCAATGTTATAATCTAATGATCGCTGGAGACCAAATTTATTACTTGCAATTTTTCTCATCACATTTCCTTCGATCATATTTTTATGTTCTACAGTTATAAATGGCAATTCATTGCTAATAACATCACCATCATTTAATTCCATTGGAATACATTTCGGTGAAGGCAAAATGGGCACCTCTGTAGGTTTCTCAAAATTGGAGGATAAATCCCAGCCATGTTGAAACTCTTGCTGTGTGATCTGCCATTCGAGACAGTTTCTCATTTTTTCATCCATGAAAACTGACTCCACAACAATTGAGTCTATTTGGACATTCCTTCTCAGAGTTAAGGCTCCTTGAGGAGTTATCGGTCTTGCTGATTTTTCAGTATTACTTGGATATTCCCAGAAATTAGCAATGAGTCTGTTCTTAAAATTCCTCTCCATATATTTAATAGCATCCCTCTTAATAAATGGTAAACTTCCTGGTCTAATAATCTCAATAGTCTTGTTTGAAATATCAATTACTTGTATAACAGATTTATTCATCAGCTCAGACTCTATTTTTGATGGCTGATGTGCTAAATACAATTGTTGTTGCAGTGCATCAGTTTTATTAAAGCTTTGAGCAGTCTTGTAATTATGCAACTCTTCAAATTGTTGTTTGATCCCAAAAATGTTTGATCCGTTCTGCAGAATTTTCCTTCCCAAAAGAGATTCCTGATAATCATTGTGTTTACTGAGTTTTGCTTTACCAATGTTTTCAATGGCTTCGAAGGAGTTTACTTTGTCTTCAGCTGGTTTCACATCAAAGTGGGTAATTTGATTATGATATCTCGGTGATTTTTCGACATCGTAAGCTTTAATTTCAACTAATTCAATTGAATCATCCTCAAAAGGAACTTCTGGAGATTTCTGTGTTTCAGCAGAATATTGAACAAGACCATTCCATTTGTGAGTTGCATTTTTCCCCAAATTTATATTGAAGCAAGTAACCTGTCTTTCATTGAATGATGGTACTTCGGATTTAATTGTTTGATAAACTACACTTTCTGTTTGCCAATCTTTATCAGTTATTTTCTGATTACTTTTGGTAATGTCCAACTGTTCTGCAGCCATTGGCACAACTGATTGAAAACCATTTCTGACCTGGATGAAGTCAATTTTTTCATAATTTTCTTGTGTCTGTAAAGCAACTTCCTGAGCTAATGAATTTGTGTGAAAACCAGTATTTTTAATCTCTACACTTTTTTCCTCCAGGTGATAGATGTCATTAAAATGTATTAATAATTCGCTTTGTTTCATCTCTGAACACCCATCACTACTGCACAATGAAACGGATTCAAACTCCTCTAGTGTCAACACTGGAGTAAGTGAAGACCAAACTGGAGTTTGTAATGTTAAATGAGGTGCCAGCTCCTTTGCATTAACACAGGGCTTTTCGTTCATTGTTGTTACATTACTGTAAGTAGTTTTAGCTGTTTGCATACTATTACTGAGATACAATTCAGAAGTTGATAACTGTGTCCTTGTCTCTTTGGAAATCTCACCAAGTGCTTCTCTAGACTTTGCTGTTTCAACATCCTTCAAGCATGAATATACTGAGTATTTCTCAGAAATGTCACCATCGTATCCGGATTCTTTGCATGCAATGTTACTTTTTGATGAATCTGTATGTTTTTCGTCCAAATATTCATTAGTATCTAGATACTGATCATCAGTATTTGTCCATGAAGTACTAGGAGTCATTCTCCATATTTCATCTGAAGAAAATTGGTCAGAAGTGTTTGTTCCAACTGAAGCATGCTTCCCATGCAATCTGTTCTGAGAAATAGATCTGGTCTTAAGGGAATTTAATTTATCAGATGTGACTGTTGCACCTGATTGATCTGATGTTTTCCCACAGCTGTCATAACCCAGAAGGTCAAAACTGGGCACATCCATGGAACTTTCATTTGCTGTTTTGTTGTCATCTGTGCCTTGTGTGGTTTCACCAAACTTTATTTTGTCCAACACTTGGATTGCATTATGTTGTTTTCTGTTTATTTGCAAGACGCGGGAATCAATACATAAGAATTAATTCTACATCACTTTAAAACATTTAAAAACAAAATACGTTTCCCTTGATACACATTTAAAAAGCACAAGTATACAAACTAGCGGGATCAATTTCACTTCTCTAACATAACATTTCAGATCGGTGCGCCAAAAGGCTTGTTTCCATGCTGTATCTCTAAACTAAACCAAAAAGAAACCAAATTATAGCAGTCGTGCAGTGCCTGTTCAATGTTACTGGAAAGAGTCAATCTATATTGATACTGCATTTAATTTGAATTGGCAAACTGCCCATGATTTGAGTGTCGGTAGATACCTGGAAATTTAGGAGCTCAGGTTATCATAGATCTCTAACATCTGTAAATAAGTTAGCATTTCATAAAGTTGATTTCTAAAAGGGTGCCTAGTAGCTGTGATATTAACCTGGCCAGGTTAGTGTAATAAATCAAGTCCTGACGAGGTACATTTATTCCGTATCATCAGAGAAACCTGACAGAACACAATTGTAACTTAAATGATTCTGAATGAATAAACATCAAATGCATTTGAAAGGACAAATTAACTATAGCAGCAGCACAGATTCGCCTCCGAGAGGGTATTTGCTTTGAAGGAGGTGCGAAGAAAACGCTGTCACCAGGGGCTACAACGTGAACCGATGAAGGGTTCGCTGATGCACCCGCCGTATCAGCATCTAGTTTTAGAGTGAAATGACACAAAATGTTGGAGTTACTCAGCAAATAAATCAAACTAAGGGTCCCAATGTCACTTATCAGTGTTCTCCAGAGATCCCGACTCGCTGAATTACTCCAGCACTTTGTGTCCTTGGGAATGGGGTCAAAAACGGGCTCTAAATGGCTGAGAAGGTGCGAGTCGGGGATGGGTTGGCAGATCATCCCTCTCACAATCAGTTCACATTTTATATTTGTCTTATTTAAGTTTCTGGCACTGCACAGTGCTTTAGAGACATGGGAGAGATGTCATTAGTGGACCATAAGTGTATTGTCGTTTCATTATCATGTAATCTCTGATGGTCCAGAAAAACAGATAAAACACAAAACCTCTAGAACCGAGGGTGCCAACCGGTACTTTCAAATTATCAATCTTTGTGTCATTAGCAAATGTTGCTCCTCTCATTCATATCACATGTGTAAAGGTAAAACGTTGAGATTCCATGGCACATCAGATGCATTTTGATAATCATAAAAGGACGCATTTATGTCTACTGTCGGATTAGGTCTAATGTCTGTTCCCTATTGGCAACACAAACTTTTATTCATGCTAACATATCGCCTCCAACATGGCGCTAAAATCCTTGTGGAAATCTAGATAGAGTGCCATCCACTGGCTTCATCTGCAGTACTTGGTACTTCAAAGAACTCCAATATGCTGGTCAAACATGATGTTACTTTCAATGTTGATTTTGCTTCAACAATGTCAATTTTCCCTGGTTACCATACATTTTTCAAAATGCCCTGCTGTTGTATCTTTCTTAGTGGCTTTTACTATTTTCCTTATGGCAAACGTTAACCTAATTGTCTTAAAAGGTTTAGATGGGGTGGAATTTGTCAAACTTGTTCAGTTGAGTTTCCTCTGGCAATATGTAGAGGCTCTACATGGGAGAGGACAATGATTGATCTAGTCTTGGGAATTTGAGAGAGGCAAGTGGATGAAGTGTTCGTCGATGAGCCCTTTCGGACTAGCGACCACTGTTCTCTTAGATTTAATATAGTTATGGACTGGGACAGAACGAGTTAAAATGCTAAGTTGGTGCAAGGCCAACTTTGAGGGTAAGAGGCAGAAACTTGCTCAGATGATTGGAATAGGTTGTTTGAAGGAATCGGAATGTCTGGAAAGTGGGATATTTAAAAAAAATGTGCAGACAAAGGTTTAGGACATGTATGTCTGGGGTGAGGGGCAAAGTAGGCAGACATAAGGATGCCTGGATGATGAGGGAAATAGTGGCTTTGGTCAAGAGTATGGAGGAGGAATGGGCTCGGTCTAGGCAGCTGGGATCAAATGTATCCCTGGGGGAGTTTTGAAGACTAAGGAGCAAGCTAAAAAAGGAAATCAGAAGGGCAAAAAGGGGACGGATGTTGGCTCCGACAAATAGCATTAAGGATAATCCCAATAAATGTTATGTACATAATGAGGAAATAGGGTGACCAGAAGGAGAGAGAGTGGGACCCCTCAGGAAACAAAGTGGTCCATTCTGCGTGCAGCCACATGAGATGGTCTCAATGAATATTTCTCCTGTCTTAATGTGGGGAAAGGCAGGAGGACAGAGGAACTTGGAGTAGTCACTGGAAGTGTCTTGAGAGCAGTCAGTATAACGGTCGCAGAGATGCTGAAGGTCCTAATGCTGATGAAGAGACAAATCTCCTGGGCCTGATCAGATATATTCGAGGTCACTGTGGGAAGCTAGAGAGGTAATTGCAGGAGCCCTGGCTGAGATTTATGTCATCATTAAATACAGGCCAAGTGCCGGAAGTCTGGAGTGTGGCAAATGTGGTCTCTCTATTTAAGGGACAGTTTCTTCCCAGCTATTATTAGGCAACTCAATCATCCTTCCACAGCCAGAGACCAGTGCTGTACTACTAGCGGGGGGAGGGGAGGGGGGTGGGTGAAGGAGTTGACAAATTGGGAGTATGAGGATGGAGTTAAAAGGGGAAGAGAGTACAGGAAAAGTTACAATAAACACCCAAATTAATGAAGGGATAAGAGATTAAGGTCAGTTGTATTAGTAACCGGTGTGAGAGGGGAGGTGAATACCGAATTAAGTGTTATATATGAATGCGCAAAGTATAAAAAATAAAGTGGATGTGCTTGAGGCTCAGTTAGAAATTGGTAAGTTTGATGTGGGAATTACAGAGACATGGCTGCAAGAGGATCGGAGCTGGGATCTGAATATTCAGGGGTATACATCCTATCGAAAAGACAGATAGTGGGCAGAGGGGGTGGGGTGGCTCTGTTGGTAAGGAATGAAATTCAGTCCCTTGTGAGGGGTGACATAAAATCAGAAGATGTAGAGTCATTGTGGATACAACTGAGAAATTGTAAGGGTAAAAAGACCCTAATGGGAGTTATCTCCAGGTCCCCAAACAGTAGCCTGGATATAGGGTTCAAGTTGCATCAGGAGTTAAAATTGGCATGCAGCAAAGGTCATGCTACGGTGGTTATGGGAGATTTCAACATGCAGGTAGACTGGGAAAATCAGGTTGGTACTGGACCCCAAGAAAGGGAGTTTGTAGAGTACCTCCGAGATGGATTCTTAGAACAGCTTGTACTGGAGCCTACCATGGAGAAGGCAATTCTGGATTTGGTGTTGTATAATGAACTGAATTTGATAAGGGAACTCAAAATAAAGGACGTATTTGTAGGTAGTGACCATAGTATGATAAATTTTAAACTGCAATTTGAGAGGGAGAAGGTAAAATCGGAAGTGTCAGTATTGCAGTTGAACAAAGGGGACAATGGAGGCATGAGGGAGGAGCTGGCCAAAGTTGATTGGATAGGGATCCTAGCAGTTGTCAAAAGTATCCAAGCAAGTGACTTAGTTGTGCCCAATCCATTGAGAGGTCAACAGCTATTTTAAGCAAGTTACAGATGACAAATAAATGGCAGCCTTGTCAGAAATGGTGATATCTGCAATGCTTTTATAACCAGACTGTTAATTAGATTTCACAGTGTACAGCAAAAATAAGCACTGGTCAGTGCAGCCCGAAGACTTTAGCATATTTCCACCAACTGACATTCTTTCCCATATTTAAAAAAATAACTTACAGCTTCGTGCAATGAAAGCCATGCTCAGTATTATGTAACGACACAAGACTACCCTTTGTTTCTTGCTCAGTGCCGATTGATTCTTAGGAAAAGAATTAAGAGAAATGTCAGAATTATCTGTGTGCCAGAAATGCTTTTTACGCACTGAAAATGGTTGAGTAACATTGGTTAGGTCTTTCAATCGTTCCAAAATTACCGTTAATTTCAGGTTTCCAATGACATTGAGTCTTCTTCTGCTCTTTACGTAAACGGCACTAAGAATAAACACATATTTTGGTTATATACTGCCAGATGAACTAGTAATTCAGTAGGGGAATCGAGGACCAGAGGACATAGGTTCAATCATAATCAAGATCAAGATCATGATCATGATCATACGTTATTAGCCAAGTATGTTTTGCAACACACGAGGAATTTGTTTTGCTGTACGGTCACACCAATTAAAAGCAACAGAACACAGTAAATGCATTTTAACATAAACATCCACCATAGTGACTCCTCCACATTCCTCACTTTTATAAAAGACGACAAAAGTTCAATCTCTTCCCTTCTTTGTTCTGCGCGGTCGGGGGCCTCGAGCCTTCCGTTGACGGGACGATCTTAACTCCCATAGCCAGCAGTGTTTGGGGCCTCTGTATCGGGGCGATCGAGTTCCTGCATCGGGGGTGAATCTCAGTTCCCCCGCGCCGGGCGATCAGACCTGGGTCTGGGCTGGTCGAAACCTTCTGCGACTTGGAGCTTCCCAACATCGGTCTCTACCCAAGACTGCGAGCTCCTCGATGTTAAAGTCCGCAGACTCCGGTTGGAGCGTCGATCCCAGGCAAGGAATGGCACACTCTGATGGTAAGTCTACGACCCCCATGGTGGGACTCAAAGTCAGTCCCGAGCAAGGCTGCCAGCTGCATGATGTTAAGCCACAGAGCAACCGGAGATATGATTCGGAAAACAATCGCATCTCCGGCAAGGTAAGAGATTGGAAAAACAGTTTCCCCCGATCCCCTCCCCCATCCCCACGTAAAACAAACCAGAGAACATTAACACAAACTTTTAAAACAAAAAAGACGAAGACATAGACAGATTGTTGCCATCGCTGATAGCGCCACCCGGTGGAATCCCACCCATGGGGCAGCGGGAACGTTCAAGGTGAAGGAGAAAAGATTTAATAGGAATCTGAGGGGTAACCTTTTTACACAAAGGGTGGTGGGTGTATGGAACAAGCTGCCAGGGGAGGTAGTTGAGGCTGGGACTATCCCAAAGTTTAAGAAACAGACAGGTACATGGAACTAGGACAAATTTGAAGGGATATGGACCAAGTGCAGGTAGGTGGGACTGGTGTAGCTGGGACATGTTGGCCGGTGTGGGCAAGTTGGGCCAAAGGGCCTGTTTCCCCACTGTATCTCTCTAAGCTGTGCAAATTAATGGCGAGGGCCAGACACTGCTGGCTCATCTGCAAACACGCACCTTTTGACACGGTGATCGTCGCCTCTTTCTTCTCAGGGTAGGCTGCACTGGAAGCAGGGGCCTCTCCAGCCACCGGCTCCTGCAAAGATACCGCAGCAAGCATCGGGCAAGGATGGAGGAGGCAGCGATCACCGCCATGGTCACCGCGATGGCAATCCCCACGTTGGTGTTCCACAGCACTGACAGGGACTGGTAGAAGGCTTCCCCCATCAGGGTGAAGCGGGGTTTTGGCGATGCCGGCGGCTGTCTCCACCATGACACTGGTGATTCTGCACCGCCAGTCATCCCCAGCTGCTCCAAGAGCTGAGCGATTATGGAGCCCGGCGAGGCCATGCATCGACTGCAGCCCCAGGTAAAAGGGGCGCAATCAGCCAGCTCCTGCGTCTCACCCGCCTGCTGCAGATGACACAAACTTCCAAATCAGTTGCGGTTCACATCCCACCCACCACCCCGGGGCAGTGGGAAGGCAAGCGGTCGTGGCTGGTTCCGCGGACGAGGGAAAGGTTAAGCGCTCCGTCCTATCCCGCATGAAGCACACACTGAGCCCGAGACGGGCTCCGACCCCTGACCTCCCCACGCCCTCCTCTGTGACCTCACCGGCACCTCCACTGCAGGCATGGGGGAGGGAGGTTGGCCTCGTAACAAGAGGATAACAACGTCCTTCTGCAGTTGTACAGGGCCCTGGTGAGACCGCACCAGGAGTATTGTGTGCACTTTTGGTCTCCCAATTTGAGGAAGGACATCCTTGCTATTGAGGCAGTGGTTCACCAGGTTAATCCCCGGGATGGCGGGACTGTCGTATGAGAAAAGATTTGAAAGACTGGGCCTGTATTCACTGGAATTAAGAAGGATGAGAGGGGATCTTATAGAAACGTATAAAATTATAAAAGGATTGGACAAGCTAGATGCAGGAAAAATGTTCCCAATGTTGGGGGAGTCCGGAACCAGGGGACACATTGTAAGAATAAAGGGGAGGCCATTTAAAACTGAGGTGAGAAGAAACTTTTTCACCCAGAGAGTTGTGAATTTGTGGAATTCTCTGCCACAGAAGGCAGTGGAGGCCAATTCACTGGATGAATTTAAAAGAGAGTTAGATGGAGCTCTAGGGGCTAGCGGAATCTAGGGATATGGGGAGAAGGCAGGCACAGGTTACTGATTGTGGATGATCAGCCACGATCACAATGAATGGCGGTGCTGGTTCAAAGGGCCAAATGGCCTCCTCCTGCACCTATTTTCTATGTTTTTATGACAGGCCGAAATGCACATTTCAATGCCAATTTCAACTTCATGGGGAGACCAATGCACTGCATCAGTCTTGGCGAGTGGGTGTTTATTCGGTACTCGAGTTTCTTGATTTTAGTTCGTTTGTGTAAAAGACTTTCGACTGGTTGCCCCCCCCCCCCTCTCCTTTCCCTGTGGGACAGGCGACACTGTGATTGTGATGCTGCATAAAGGGTTGCTTGGTGACGTTTCACATGGCAACCAGGTGAGGGCGGGTAAACACATGGTCCGGGCACCAGCCACCCTGCAAAACTACAGAGCACTAGTCTTAAGCACTGCAGTTTTGTTAATAGGTATTTTAAAGTATAGCCTGCTGCAAAATGCCATTACTAAAAAACCTTTGGTATTCATTTAAATGTTTTGCCTGCGTTGAAGGCATGTCGACCATTTCAGTCCACATTATTTTATATGTTTCCATTATTCCAAAAGCCTCACTACGTCATCATTCAAAGGATTCGAAGGACTTTTATTGTCACATGTACCTATTAAGGTACAGTGATATGCGAATTACCATACTGCCATTCGAAAAAAAAAAGCAACAAGACACACAATTACATAAATGTTACCATAAACATCCACCACAATAGATTCCCCACAGTAGAGGTCAGGGTGGCACTCCAGTTGGTGAGAGGACAGTTCAGTGCCTGATAACAGCTGGGAAGAAACTGTTCCTGAATCTGGAGGAGTGCATTTGCAAACCTCCGTACGTCTTGCCTGAAGGGGGAGGAGAGAAACAGGAGTGACCAGGGTGAGACTGGTCCTTGATTATACTGGTGACCTTGCCAAGGCAGCATGAAGTAGAGTGATTACACGGCACGGCCCCTGACCCGTACTGTTGCCACGCAACGCCAACTGGAGGGCGCGCCGTGAACTGCAGACAAGTACTCACTAGGGCAGGGGTTCCCAACCTTCTTCGTCCCGTTTACCCCGGCAACTTTTCAAAAGTAAGTTTACCCCCACCCTGGTTTGTTCAGTAATTTGAGTTTACACTTCTACCATAATAAAGCAACCCGCAAAGGGGAATTTTTAACATACTGTTTTCAACATTATTATTATTTTAAGTTCAAATAACAATAGGGCTTTTAGTGTAGCGGGCCCTCCAGTTGGTCTTCTCCCATCAGCGCGTCTCCGGCACCCTCCCGGCGCTCCGAGTGTCCCACCACCTCTCCCCGTTCCTGCGCTCCTCCGGGTTCGGAGCCCTTGGTCCGCGCCTCGTTTCCTGTGGCTCTTCGGCCCCTCGCCGCTCCTGCTGGCCCTCCAGCCCTACTCCCCGCTCGCCATCTCCGTCAGCCGGGGTCCGCTTCCACTTGGCCGGCATTCAACACCTCGAGGCTGGGGCCGCCGAGCAGAGCCGTGCCTGGTCCTTCGCCTATTGCCTCGGCACCCAGCGCTCGGCCCAGCTCTCGTTGCTGCTCGGCCTCTTCTGCCGATCGGCCTCTCCCTGCTCCTCTTCCTCTTCGGGCTCAACACTCCGCTCCTCCTCGTCTTCCACCGCCTCCTCCTCCAAGGCCGTCGAGCCTTTCCTCCCTGGGCCATTCGCCCTCAGGCAGGTCACAAAACTCCAGCGCTTGCTGCTTCTGCCCCTGCAGACCTCCAGGCCCCTCGGCTCGGGTTCTTCCTGCTTTTCCTCAACCCCATCCTTTCCTCCTCCTCCTCCTCCTCCTCCTCCTCCTCCTCCTCCTCCTCCTCCTCTTCTTCGCCCCCCGCTGGCCGGTCGGTAGCCCCCTGCTTCTCGGCCTTGCTCTCCTGCCTCCCTTCCCAGCCACGTTTCCCCTTCTCCCGTCGGCTGGCCAGACATCCTTCCAGCTGCTTCTTGCGTCTGCGGGCTTGGCAGCCCTTCTCCTGATTCCTCTTCCTCCGCCAGATCCTCCAGCTTCTTCCTCATTTTTTACAGAACAAAAATTGGCCTTTTGGCGGCTTTTTAAAGGTAAGAATGTACCTGTTGCATGGGTTACTCGTGTATGCCGTAAGCTGCCATGTCCTCCAGATGGCTTGAGCGACACCCAGCGTCACGAACTTTGACCTTACGTGCAATCCCCTAATAGATGGAGTCCATGAAAGGAATGTTGGTTTGCGTGATGGTCTGTGCTATGTCCACAACTCTGCAATTTCTTGCTGTCTTAGATGGAATTGTTGCCAAACCATGCTGCAATGCATCTCGGTAAAATGCTTTCTACAGCACATCTGTGGAAGTTGGCGAGGGTTGTTGGGAACTTGCCAAACTTCCTAAGCTCTCTAAGGAAGTGGAGGAGTTGTCGCGCTCTTGGCCATTGTTTCAGTGTGTCTGGTCCAGGACAAATTGTTGGTTAATCTCTTCTGCGCCATTTCCAAATTAATTGCATTCTTGCATTGGGTTTTCTTCAAAGGATTGTTCATATCGGGATCTTGTTGCCAGAGAAAGGTGTAGAAGCGGAAACGATTAGAACTTTCGACATACAAATATATGGATAGGAAGGGTTGAGAGAGATATGGGGCAAATGCAGGCAACGGTGACCAACCCAGAATGCCTGCTGCTGTACTGCCCAATGACCAAGACTGGCTGAGAGTTCCACATATTAACCATTCTCTGTGCAAAATAACATATCCCTATGATCCCCTTTAAAATGCCGTCCACTCACCTTAAATATTTGCCCTCCTTTTTAATACCACTACCATGGGTAAAACATTAGCTACCATTGAGGGCCGCATATGTTATTCCACTTTTCAAGAAAGGAGGCAGAGAGAAAGCTAGCTTTCTAGGCCAGTTAGCTTGACATCAGAGGTGGGGAGGATGCTGGAGTCGGTTATCAAAGATGTAATCTCATCCAATTTCCCTACCCCTCCCTCTCCTTGCAAGGGCCTTCTCTCTCTCTTCACTCCTCTTCTGTCTCTCCCCATTCCTCTGGCTCTCTCCTTCTCACCACTCCACTGGGCGTCTCTCTCCCCCTTCCCTCTCGCCTCCCAGACTTCCGTCCCTCCAAATAGCTACTGTTCCAGTCCTCTCTTCCACCCATCTTCCTTCCCCCCCTTTATTCCCAGTCTTCTGTCCCACTCTCCCTCCTCTTCTCCATCCCACTCTCCCCCCTGCGCATCTCCATTCCACTCTCCCCATTTCCTCCGAACCTCTTTTCCCCGCACCTCCCTCCATACCCCCCCCCACCCTCCTCTGGCCTTTACTTTCCATTTCTACAGGCACTTTCCCCTCACACTTTCGGCCTTTTCTCAGCCCCTACCCGTCCGCACCTCTCTCTCTCTCGTTCTCTTCTTTTCTGGCCCATACTCCCAAAAGCCTGTGACTCCCTCTCACCCATCCCAAAAGCTCGGGCTTATCTCCTCACTTCCTGGGCCCTGCCTTATCTCCTCACTTCCTGGGCCCTGCCTTATCTCCTCACTTCCTGGGCCCTGTCTCCTCCTTCACTCTTCTACCACCTACTTTACCCACACCTTGCATGTGTCTCAGCATCCACTGCCCCAGCACTCCCTGCCCCCACTCCGTCCCTCTCACCCCTGTACCTCCAGTCCCATCTCTATTCACTCCTCTGGCCCTACCTTTTCCACATTCCTCCGGCCCTCCCTGTCTCTACTTCTCTGGCACCTTCGGCTCCCACTCCTCCGACCCTCTTCTCGCAATCCTCCGTCATTCTCCCCACGGTGGCGCCACGGTAGAGTTGCTGCCTTACAGCGCTTGCAGCACTCGAGACCCGGGTTCGATTCTAACCACGAGTGCTGTCTGTACGGAGTTTGCACGTTCTCCCCGTGACCGCGTGGGTTTTCTCTGAGAATTTTGGTTTCCTCCCACACTCCAAAAACGTGCAGGTTTGTAGGTTGATTGGCTTGGTGAATGTGTAAAATTGTCCCTAATGTGTGCAGGGATCGCTGGTCAGTACGAACGGTGGGCCGAAGGATTTGTTTTCCCGCTGTATCTAAACTAAACCCCTCCATCACACACTCTCTGAGAGTCCCCAATTAGGCCCGCGGGCTGCTGTGGGCCCCAACACTAGGCTCAGACAGTGTAGGCTAACGGAGCTTGTTAATGTTAATGGAGTTCGGGGAGCGGGGCCGAGTGTGTTCGGAGAGTGGGGCTGAGTGTGTTCGCCGAATGGAGGTTGGAACCCATCTCCTGGCCCGGGCGGCCGTCATTGGTGGAGCGGAAGCATGTGGCCACTGGCTGGGTGAGGACATGTGGGGCGTGGGCGGTGATGTCACCTTGTCCCGTATTTAAGACCCCTTTATAACATATGCTACGAGCTTAATCCGGCCCTGACCTCTAGCCTTTGTCACTACTCCCCTATCTGCAAATCAGCCTCCAACTCTATCCAGCATCACTCACCAGGCTTTGTCCTGCTCCCATCTCATTATTAATAACATGAGAACGTTATTGCTTTCTCCTGAAATGTGTTTGTTTCTTTGATTAATTGTGCTGACTTCCTTTCAATTGTGTCATTTGAAGTGTCCAGGGTTTTCAATTATTATTTTTTCTGGTGCAACTGGAATTGTGCTGTTTCTGTGCTGTATCTCAGAACTTAAAGGATGTTTCCACTTAGTGGGAGAGTCTCGGACCAGAGAGCACAGTGTCAGAATAAAAGGATGTTGACTAAAGTGATGATGCCATGACCTTGATACATCTGATTGAATCTGGGTAATGTAAAATGTAGAAACAAGGAACTTTATACCAAAGATAGACACATTGCTGGAGTAACTCAGTGGGGCCGGCTGAATCTCTGGAGAAACAATAGATTTTAGGATGGTACAAAAGGGTTCTTGCCCAAAATGTCACCCATCGTTCTCCTCCGGAGATGCTGCCTCTGTGCACCAGCACTCTGTGTCTACCTGCAATAAAATGTAGATCAGTGATAATTGTTAATGATTGAAGCACAATGTGGAACAAGGAGGCGAAACAGATGCAGGGATAATGTAGAATATTGGACCGAAGGGACCTGAGGGGCATTCGTACTGTGAAGCCAGTCATTTGGAAAAAAATGTCTGCTGTGGATTGAAGTAAGGATGTATAAAATTCCCCAAAGAGCTAATCCTATCTCTGTCTCCAATGCTTGGAGACAAGATTTGAGGATATTGCCAGGAATTGTTGTTGCTGCCGTCAAACCAGGACTTTATCCACATATCAGACGGGCTACAGTGCTGCGGATTATCACACGGTGGGAGTGTTGACCACAAATTGAACGGGCCTGCAGTGCAGCGGATCACCACATGGTGGGAGTGTTGACCACAAATTGGACGGGCCTGCAGTGCAGCAGATCACCACACGGTGGGAGTGTTGACCAAAAGCTGGAGAGACCTGTTTATGAATACTGCACATTGGGAGGGCTGTCTACAAATTAAATATAATTGTGCCCTTTACTGCAAAATGGTTCTTTATTGCTCTGTGACCTGTTTCCTTTCCCTGTAATGCACCCATTGCCCTGATGCTAACATTTGTAAAAGCCCTGAAACCAGGGAAGATTTGGGATGAAAATCAAGGAAGAGCAGGTGTTGGTTTAGAAAAAAAGACTCAAATTGCTGGAGTAACTCAGCGGGACAGGCAGCATCTCTGGAGAACATGGATATGTGACGTTTCGCAGGGTGCTGGAGTAACTCAGCGGTCAGGCAGCATCTGTAAAGAGCATAGATAGGTGACATTTTGGGTTGGGAGCCTTCAGACTGATTTCTGCGTGTGGTTCCATTTACTTCATGAAGGCAGTGGCAAGAATGAATTTGTCTCCTGGATTGCTGTCCAATTGTGCTTTAATTGGGGCATTTTATGAAGAGTGGTTTTCAGTTGATGACTAATTGTTACGATTAAGAAGACAGCAAGGAATTTAAAGCTAGATGGTAGTGTGAACCAAAGCTGGGTGATAGTGTGAACTGTGAGGAAGATGCTATGAGGTTGCAGGGTGACTTGGACAGGTTGTGTGAGTGGGCGGATGCATGGCAGATGCAGTTAAATGTGGATAAGTGTGAGGTTATCCACTTTGGTGGTAAGAATAGGAAGGCAGATTATTATTTGAATGGTGTCAAGTTAGGAAAAGGGGATGTACAACGAGATCTGGGTGTCTTAGTGCATCAGTCACTGAAAGGAAGCATGCGGGTACAGCAGGCAGTGAAGAAAGCCAATGGAATGTTGGCCTTCATAACAAGAGGAGTTGAGTATAGGAGCAAAGACGTCCTTCTGCAGTTGTACAGGGCCCTAGTGAGACCGCACCTGGAGTACTGTGTGCAGTTTTGGTCTCCAAATTTGAGGAAGGATATTGTTGCTATTGAGGGCGTGCAGCGTAGGTTTACTAGGTTAATTCCCGGAATGGCGGGACTGTCAAATGTTGAAAGACTGGAGCGACTAGGTTTGTATACACTGGAATTTAGAAGGATGAGAGGAGATCTTATCGAAACGTATAAGATTATTAAGGGGTTGTACACGTTAGAGGCAGGAAACATGTTCCCAATGTTGGGGGAGTCCAGAACCAGGGGCCACAGTTTAAGAATAAGGGGTTGGCCATTTAGAACTAAGATGAGGAAAAACCTTTTCAGTCAGAGAGTTGTGAATCTGTGGAATTCTCTGCCTCAGAAGGCAGTAGAGGCCAATTCACTGAATGCATTCAAGAGAGAGCTAGATAGAGCTCTTAAGGATAGCGGAATCAGGGGGTATGGGGAGAAGGCAGGAACGGGGTACTGATTGAGAATGATCAGGCATGATCACATTGAATGGCAGTGCTGGCTCGAAGGGCCAAATGGCCTCCTCCTGCACCTATTGTCTATTGTCTATAAAGTGGATCTAAATTGCACTTGGTTGAAGAAAGTTAATGTGAACTAGTTGTGAACCGTTTGCTTGAAATGGTTAATGTTAACTACCCTAATCAATGCTTGTTTATTATGAATTCTCAGGAAGGACTTTCAGGTGAAAGCAAGCAGTGTGTGATGTGTAGAGTGGTCATTCATTAAGCCTTGAAGTGGACAGACTTGTAGAGATGGTTATAAATATATATGGATGCTCTTGCTCAAAAGACACAAACTGCTGGAGTAACTCAATAGGTCAGGCAGCGTTCCTGGAGAACATGGATAGATACAAACTGCCTCTATCCACCTACCAGTTCCAACAGTTTGGCCTTCTGCCCCTTCCATTCACCCTACTGTAGTTCTTTAGAGTTCATCTAAATCTATATTTGGTTTGGTGAGTGTCTGGGTTGCTGCAATCTGTTTGCTTTCTGCTTTCATCCTCAAGCCAAGTCAAGTCAAGTTTATTTGTCACATACACATACAAGATATGCAGTGAAATGAAAGGTCACCCACAGTCCAGCAATAAGAGCAATAAAAATAAACAATTTCACACACAATCACAACCAACACAGAACAAACAAAAGAAACATCCATCACAGTGAGTCTCCTCCAGTCACCTCCTCACTGTGATGGAAGGCCACAATGTCTTTTCTCTTCCCCTGCCGTCTTCTCCCGCGGTCAGGCTGTTGAAGTTGCCACGTTCCAGGCCGTGTTTATTTTCACCCAGGATCTCCAAGGACTGGACCTGTGCTGCTGGAAGTGTCTGCTGGGGTTAGACTGTCTCTTCCCATTTGCCGAATGCTGGCATAAGATGGAATAAACTTCTTCCCCATTGGTGTTCTAATGCAAGTCTAATGCAAAACAAGCACGTGAGTGAGGTGAAAAGAAAGAAGTACTGCGGGGGTCAAAAAATTGGAAAATCTATTTACAAAATTACCAGTTTCAAGCCTCTATTAGTGCATTTCAAAGTAAAAATGGACATTACAAAATAATGTGAATATGTCACTGTATACTAATAACATTTTGAAGTAAATTCACACATTAATTGATAATCAGCCCAAAAAGGTGGTAATTGGCTTTTCTGCTGTGTTTTATATTTTAACCCCGTCTTAATTAATTTAGTTATATAATCTTGCACTTAAATTTAATATTTACTCATTACAATTTCACCACTGATTTTCTGGCACTCTTGGTTCCAAAGCTTTGCTGGTTTATCCAGCCGGCCAAGGGAGTCGGCTGTGGGGATAGATGTGCTGGCTCCAACTGGGTTGGGGTTCCAGAAACCCGGCCGCAGGTTACAAATTCTACCCATCGATCGGCCATGGAAGTCCCGATGAGGTCGAGATTGGCTGCCTTGCCCAGCCTAGGTGCCACATTTTCGAGGAGACTTCCAGGGCACGAGGGATTTCTCGCAGAACCTCTAGCGGCCTCTAGTGTTCATTACAGGTCTATACATCGTTTATTTTCTTTCTTTTCCGATCCGATTTCTCTGTTGGTAAACACTTTTTGGCAAAGTGAAAAACGCGTAAATCATGCAAAAAGTGCGGAAAATGGATTTTAAAAACGTGGAAATCTGCGGAAACGCGGAAACTTCAGATGCCTGTAGAAAGGAGATGAGGAGGAATTTTTTCAGCCAGTGGATTGTGGAATTCATTGTCACAGACGGCTGTGGATAGGTCTTTGGGTATTTAGAAAGTGCAGATTGACAGGTTGTTGATTAATGAGGGTGTCAAAGATTATGGCGAGAAGGCAGAACAATGGGGTTGAGAAGGAATAATAGATCAGGATTGAATGGCAGAGAAGACTCAATGGGTTGAATGGCCTAATTCTCCAATTGCATATGAACATATAGACACTTCCGGCCCATCTAGTCTCTCCTTACAAGACAAGCAACATCCTTGTGAAGTGTAGGAAGGATCTGCAGATGCTGGTTTAAACCGACGATAGACATAAAATGCTGGAGCAACTCAACATCCTTGTGAATCTTTACTCCACTTTCTCTTTCTTAATCATTTCTCCCCTCATTGCCACTGTAGAACTCATTGCCACATAGGGCTGTGGAGGCCAAATCAGTGGATATTTTTAAGGCAGAGATAGACAAATTCTTGATTAGAACAGGTGTCAAGGGTTATGAGGAGAAGGCAGGAAAATCGGATTAGAAGGCAGAGATTAGCCTCCACTGGGTTTCGTACTTCCATGCCCACATTCTCACTTCTCTTTCAAAATACCAAAAGTATGAAAATCTTTTATTCAGAGTAAGACACTGCAGCTAATAAACATTGAGCCATTGTGTTTTAAAATAACATTGTATTTGTTACTTTAAATGTCCATGACATTGCATTGAGGATATAAAATTGCTTTCCAATTCGACGGTGTTAGAACTGGGATGATGACCAGAAATAGGCGATGGGCAATAGGAAATGCAATTCTGATCATTTATTCAGCAGGCAGTAGCAAAGAAAAAATTGGACTTAAAAACACTAAACATAATGAGGTCGTAGTTTTTTGTTTTTGTTTTTCTTTGTCTGAAGAAGGGTCTCGACCCGAAACGTCACCCATTCCTTCTCTCCTGAGATGCTGCCAGACCTGCTGAGTTACTCCAGCATTTTGTGAATAAACATAATGAGGAGTAGCTTTGGTATATATATATATATGGCGATCCAAGTAAAATAAGCAGAACTGAAAATCCTTTACAGCTGAGATTGTTCCATGTACAATCTGGACTACATTGGCCATAACCCTTTTAATTTCAAAAAATAGTGGAATTGAAAAATCTTCATGCTGGAAATCTGAAATAACTGCAGAAGAATGCTTGGAAACACTCACCAGGTCAGGCTGCATCTGTGTCAGAACAGTGCAGCTCAAGAACAGGCCCTTTGCCCCACAATGTCTGCCCCAGCCATTATTCCTATTTACACTAATCCCTTATACCTACATGTCATCCATATTCCTCCATTCGCTACATATTCATGCACTTATCTGAAAGCCTCATAAAGGTCACTAGTGTATCTGCTCCCACCACTGCCCATTTCAGACACCTATCAGTTTGTGTAAAATAAAACTTGTCCCACATATCTCCTTTAAACTTTCTCCCTCTCACCATAAAACTACACTCACTAATCTTTGACATTTATGACTATCTTTGCCTCTCATAATTTTATAGACTTCTATCATATATATCCCCCTTAGCATTGGATGCTCCAGAGAAAACAATTCATGTTTGTTCAACCTCCTTCTAACTAATACCCTCTGATCATGGTAACCACTGAAAAACCTCTTCTGCACCCTCTCCAAAGCCTCCACATCCTTCTTGTGATGGACCAAACAGAAATGCACACTACCTGTGTTAATGTAAGAAAATAACTGCAGATGCTGGTACAAATTGAAGGTATTTATTCACAAAATGCTGGAGTAACTCAGCAGGTCAGGCAGCATCTCGGGAGAGAAGGAATGGGTGACGTTTCGGGTCGAGACCCATCTTCAGACTGATGTTTCAGTCAAAGGCAGACCAGCATGGTGTTAACACTTTCTCTTTCTTCAGACGCTGCCTGATCTGCTGAATGTTCACATTTTCTGGTTTTATTTTAGATAAAGTAATTGAACTTGTTGAATATCGGTGCCTGTTTCCTTACACTGTGCCCATGTTCTTCATACCAGGTAATTCTGTTGACTATAAATTGCAAATGATTTTATAAAAGAAGCCAGATGTTTAGATAGAGTTTAAGACCGATAACTGTGAACATTATGATATGCAGGATATTATTGTCAAACCAGTGGTTTCCAAAAATAGCTGGTTTTCATGTCGTTCAGTGAAGTGATTAATTCAAGTATTTTTGTTGTTGTTGTTTTGCAGCTTAATGTGGGAAAAGGAGCTTGCATGATGTGATATAATAATTCAGAGGCAGGATACTCTGTCGGGTTATTCAGTAAGGTGATCTGTGGGCAACAAAAGAATAAACACTTAATTCATTGTGTTCCTTCATAACAAATCAAGTTTCACAAATCAACTTTGAGGGAGGGTCTCGACCCGAAACGTCACCGATTCCTTCTCTCCAGAGATGCCGTCTGACCCGCTGATGTACTCCAGCTTTCTGGGTCTGTCTTTGGTTTAAACCAGCATCTGCAGTTCCTTCCTACACAATTCACAATAGATCAAATTGATATTCGCTGCATGAATTTAACAGGTCACTTTGTCTTATTAAACAATAACAAACTCAAATAGACAATTACGTATTTCAAAATTGTGATATTACTAGAAAAGAAAACAAAGAAAAATTTTGCCTTCACTGCATGCTTTTTACATTTTGTCTAAATGTCATATCCAATATACTCTCAGCATATCAGAAGAGTCGTGGTTTAAGAGGAAAAGAACTAGCATCCCATTTACTGTAAGTAATATACTGTGGTTTTGAATTCTAAAGAAAATAATCAGAAAATGTTGAAAATACTCAGCAGGTCAGGTAACATTAGAGCACTAACATTAGGAACACTAATTTCTTTAGTCAGAGGATGGTGAATCTGTGGAATTCTTTGCCACAGAAGGCTGTGGAGGCCAAGTCAATGGATATTTCTGAGGCAGAGATAGATAGATTCTTGATTAATATGGGTGTTAGGCAGGAGAATAGGGTTAGGAGAGGGAACTAAATCAGCTATGATTGAATGGTGAATTAGACTTGATGGGCCGAATGACCAAATTCTGCTCCTATCACATAACCTTATGACCTTCTGAATCTGGCTGAGTGGTAGTTATCTTTTCATGTGAATGACCTTCCATCAGAGCTGCGTGGAATTGATACGCAGTTTCTATGCATGCAGAGTAACACTTATTAATTTGTTGAGGCCACTTAACTAAACATATTTTGAGAAAAAAATCATTGACTTGAAATGTTAACATCATTTATCTTTCCACAGACACTGCCTGACTGGTTGAATATTGTTAGCATTTCCCTCTATTGTATTTATCAGGATGAATAGTTGTGTTATTCGAAGAACAATGATTTCTGTCATTGGTATCTCTTAAAACCTGCGGCTAAGGAAGTATAGCTTAAAGGGGCGGCACAGTGGCACAGCGGGAAAGCTGCTGCCTTACGTACAGCACCTGAGACCAGGGGTTCGATCATGGCTGTATGTACGGAGTTTGTACGTTCTCCCTGCGTGGGCTTTTTCCGAGAACTTCGGTTTCCTCCCACACTCGACGTGTTGGTTTGTAGGTTAATTGGTGTAAATGTAAAAACTGTCCCTCGTGTAGGATAGTGTTAATGTGCGTAGATCGCTGATCGGTGTGGCCTTGGTGGGACGAAGGGCCTGTTTACACGTTGTGTCTCTGCGCTGGTCAATTTGTATTCAAGTCCAGAATTAAATAAGAGCAGAACGAACCCAGCCCATCAGGAGTATTCCATACTTTGGCTCTGAGGTAATAAAGACACTAACTATTAATTCTAGCTATTCACCACTAACTATCCAAATCTGAAGAGGGGTCTCGACCCGAAACATCACCCATTCCTTCTGTCCAGAGATGCTGCCTGTCCCGCTGAGTTACTCCAGTGTTTTTTTAGTCTATCTTCAGTTTAAACCAACGTCTGTGGTTCCTTCCCACACATTGACCTACATATTTAAACTTTACACCACGTGAAAGCAGCCCAATCTTGTGATGTAAATACGATCACCAATAATCGTAAGATTTTTAAGCAAAATGGTTATCTGTCAATGTTGAACATTTGGCCAATATTCATTGATCCACTGGGATTATTCCAGGACTGAAAATATTACAGGCAAATGCCAGCATTTATTACAAATCCCTAATTGTCCCAGAATATGGGTGGCATGGTGGCGCAACGGTGATGCTGCTGCCTTATAGTGCATGCAGCGCCGGAGACACGGGTTTGATCCTGTCCGTACCGAGTTTTATGTTCTCCCAGTGATCGCCTAGGTTTTCTCCGGGAGCTTCGGCTTCCTCCCACACTCCAGTGATTAGATCTGATTCCACCATCTCCCCTGGTAGTATGTTCCAGATATCAATGACTCTGCTTAGTTTAAGATTAAAGGTACATTGCGGAAACAGGCCCTTCGGCCCACTGAGACCGCACTGACCAGCGATCCCCGGATATTAACACTTTCCTACACACACTACGGACAATTTATATTTATACCAAGCCAATTAACCTACAAAGCTGTACGTCTTTGGAGTGTGGGAGGAACCTGAAGATCTCGGTGAAAACCCACACAGTTAATGGGGAGAACATGTAAACCACAAACAGACAGCACCTGTAGTCGAGGTTCTCCGGTGTTGCATTCGCTGTAAGGCAACATCTCCAACACTGTGCCACCTTGTCACCCGCACGGTGCCTACTGTCTCAGTATGCCTATTTAGAAATGATGGGACGTGTTGCAAGCAACTCAGTGAAGGTTTACGCGGACACTACCAGGCAATTTCATTTACGTAAGAGAGGATCTAGCAGAAGTAGATTGGCAGCATCTACATGCAGGTTAGTCTACACTGTGGGAGACATCCAAAGGAAAATAGCAAGGCCAGCATGTCCCCGTAAGGGTAAAATCTTGGGGCAATGTAAAGGCAATGCTGGATGTTGAGAGATATTGAGTGTTGGATAAAGAGAAAATATGGAGCATATGACGAGTATAGGAAAATGAAAAAATGGGAGATCTTTCATGAGTATAAACATTGGAGAGAGCTGCTTTAAAAGGAAACTAGTAAGGCAAACAGAGTCAAGAAAAATCACAGGCAATCCAAGTGTCTTTTAAATGCTGTTATGGCGAGTCCGAAAACTTGTTGGTTGTAGAAGAAGTTTATTGCAGCCGCAATATTCGAATACAGAGTTAAACAACAAGGTACAGGACAACCATCAAAAACTTACTGTCTTCTTCGAAGACTTCGCCGAACTGCACATTTCGGGCGCCAAAAGCGCACATGACCACGCTGGCCAATCAGCGATGTCGCTCCCTGGACCAATCCCCATGGTCGCGTTCACACGTGACCTCGCTGGCCAATCCGAGGGTTCGACGACCTGGACCATTCTCTATGGTCGCTACATGACCCCCCCCCAGAACCCGAGGTGCGGAACCTAGCAGGGAGCCGGATTTCGCGACCATAACGAGTACGGAGAGGGACAGCCTGAACCACAGGAGCCGGGGGTTCCGGACTTGGCGGAACTGCCGGAACGGGAGGTCCTGGAGTAACTGCCGGAACGGGGGGTCCTGGAGGAACTGTCGGAACGGGGGGTCCTGGACTGAGCGGAACTAATGGAGGTCGGCCTCTCCTAGGGGTTTGACTGACCAGTACTGGTTGATCCGGATCCAAATGTGCAGGTTTGAGCCGGGACACCGAGACGAGCTCACTCTTGCCGCACATGTCTAAGGTGAAGGTAGCCGTTCCCTTACGCAAAACCCGGAACGGCCCTTGATAGACCCTCTGCAACGGGGCGCGATGGGAATCTTTTCGCAGAAAAACAAACTCACAGTCCTTCAGGGAAGGCGGTTCATGTACCATGGGACACCCATGACGTGAAGTCGGAACTGGAGCCAGGGAGCCCACCCGTTCCCGGAGAGATGCTAACACTGATGGGACTGTAGGCAGCTGGTCTGAAGGGTCCGGAAACAAATCTCCGGGTACTCGAAGTGTCGAGCCATATACTAGCTCTGCGGATGACGCACCGAGATCTAGCTTAGGAGCAGTCCGGATGCCCAAAAGAACCCAAGGGAGCTGGTCTACCCAGTCCGGGCCTTCAAGCCTTGCACTGAGGGACGCCTTAAGTTGACGGTGGAACCTTTCTACGAGTCCATTTGCCTGGGGGTGATATGCAGTAGTGGGTTGTAACTTGGAACCGTACAGTTCTGCGAGCGCGGCCCAGAGGGACGAAGTGAACTGTGGCCCTCTGTCAGTGGTAATAACTGCCGGGACCCCGAAACGAGCTACCCAATGAAGGGCCAAAGTCCTAGCACAAGACGCTGACGAAATATCAGACAATGGGAAAGCCTCTGGCCACCGGGTGAACCGATCCACCACCGTGAGGAGGTGGGTGTAGCCCCGGGAGGAAGGCAAAGGCCCAACCAAATCCACGTGGATGTGGAAAAAACGAACTGCTGGGACCTCGAAATCCTGTACGGGGGGCTGGACATGGCGCTGGACTTTAGCGGTCTGACAGGGAACGCAGGAACGCGCCCAACCCGCTACCTGTTTCCGTAGGCCATGCCAGACAAACCGAGCTCCTACCAAAGCAGAGGTGGAGCGGATGGACGGGTGCGCCAGCCCATGAATGGCATCGAAAACCCGGCGCTGAAAGGAGGGCGGTACTACCGGCCTGGGACGGGGAAGAGAAACATCGCACCAGACTTTTGTGCCTTCCGACCCACAAGCTACCTGGGCCAACTTCAATCCCGAAGTGGTGGACTGGTATGCCGAAGCGGTATCCGCTAGAAGCTGTGCCTCCGCAAGCTCCTGGGGATCCACCTCGCAGTCCACCGCCGAAATAGGGGAAAAAGCAGGTCTAGACAGGGCGTCAGCAACGGCATTAAGCTTACCCGCGACATGACGGACATCGGTGGTGAATTCGGAGATAGCAGTCAGGTGCCGCTGCTGGCGGGCCGGCCATGGGTCAGACAATTTTAAAAAAGCAAATGTTAATGGTTTGTGGTCCGTAAAGGCCACAAATGGGCGGCCCTCAAGGAAGTACCTGAAATGACGAACAGCTAAATAGAGAGCCAGAAGCTCTCGGTCAAATGCGCTATACTTCAGCTCAGCCGAATTTAGTTGCCGGCTGAAAAACGCTAAAGGCTGCCAACGGCCACCGACCTGCTGCTCCAGAACCCCGCCCACCGCCACGTCAGAGGCGTCAACCGTCAGGGCCGTGGGGGCGGAGGGGCTCGGGTGGACCAACATGGTGGCGTCTGCCAAGGCTGCCTTAGCTGCTGTAAAAGCCGACTCTGCGGCCGGGGACCATATCAACTCTACCGGTTTTCCTGCAAGGCATTGGAAAAGTGGGCGCATGACTCGCGCAGCTGCCGGAACGAACCGATGGTAGAAATTAACCATGCCTACGAACTCCTGTAGCCCTTTTACTGTGGTGGGCCTGGGAAATGCCCGGATAGCCTCCACCTTCTCGGGCAAAGGGGAGGCGCCGGCAGGGGTAATTCTGTGCCCTAGAAAATCAAGAGCAGGGAGGCCGAATTGACACTTGGAGGGTTGGATAATGAGCCCGTGGTCTTGGAGCCGCTGGAACACGGTCCACAAGTGGACCTGGTGTTCCTGCACTGAGGGGCTGGCAACCAGGATGTCGTCTAAATAAATAAACAAAAAGGGTAAACCCCGGCCCACGCGGTCCATCAGTCGTTGGAAAGCCTGTGCCGCGTTCTTTAAACCGAAAGGCATACGCAACCATTCAAACAACCCGAACGGAGTAATCGTTGCAGTTTTCTGTATGTCCTCCGGTCGCACCGGAATCTGGTGGTATCCTCGCACCAAATCGATTTTGGAGAACACCACCGCTCCTTCCAGCCCAGACGAAAAGTCCTGTAGGTGCGGTATGGGGTAGCGATCAGCCGTGGTGACAGCATTGAGACGCCGATAATCGCCACATGGTCTCCACCCCCCAGATGCCTTGGAGACCATATGTAACGGCGAGGCCCACGGGCTGTCAGACTGACGGACAATTCCCATTTCCTCCATCTTCCTGAACTCCGCCCGTGCCACCACCAGCTTGTCTGGCGGTAGTCTCCTGGCCCGAGCGAAAACGGGAGGGCCTTCGGTGCGGATGTGATGGACCACGCCGTGCTTGGCCGAAGACGTGTCAAAACGTTGAATGAGCAGCTCTGGAAACTCCGCCAGGATCTCAGCATACGATTCAGGGGCCGCGACGACGGCCTGGACAGTAGGGCTGGTCGGGGAGGCGATTGTCGGAGCGATGTGCTCATCTCCGGCGGAGGGTCGGAGGTCGTTACCACGGACATCAGGGACCAGTGAAAAAGCCCAGAGAAAATCTGCGCCCAGGATCGCTTGTCTGACGTCGGCTATGATGAATGGCCATTCGTACGTGCGGAGGCCTAACACAAGGGACATCTTCCGTATACCGAAAGTGCGAATGGGGCTGCCATTAACCGCGATGAGGGTGGGACCTGTCTTACCCGATCTGGTTTCGAGGTCGGTCGGCGGCACTATACTGACGATGGCTCCCGTGTCCACCAAAAATTCTGTGTCCGTGAATCGATCATGGAAGTAGAGGCGTCGGTTCTGGCCAATCGTAACTGCCCCTATGTACGATCGGCCGAGGCATTTCCCGCGAAGGTACAAGGCGAGCGGCAGTTGCGGGATTCGCTACCCCATCGTAGGTGATAATAGCACCAGCCGCGCTTGTGCGGATCTTTTTGGCGGGCTTTCGGAGAATTGGCGGGAGACGCGGCGCCATCTTGATGTCGCTGTGGCGTGGTCACTGATGTCGAGACCTTGTTGATCGAACCGCTTGCCTTGTTTTTAGCCGCTATGAGCGCGTCCGCTTTCGCTGCATATGCTTCGGGGTCCTTAAAAGAACAATCCGTGAGCAGCAGTCGGACATCCTCAGGAAGCTTCTCTCGGAATGCCTGTTCGAACATAGGGCAATCCGTATGCTCACCGGCTAGCATCATCATTTCGGACATGAGAACGGAAGGCCGTCGGTCTCCAAGATCCGGTAGGTGCAGAAGTCTTGCAGCACCATCATGCTTATTAAACCCGAAGGTTTGCAGTAACACTTTCTTCATGGCCTCGTACTTGCTTTCCGCATCACGCGCGTGGTCGTCTCCGACGATAGAGCGCTGACGAGGTAGTAATACATCGTGGAGTCGTCCGATATCTTCTTTATATGAAATTGAGCTTCGGTGTGGATAAACCAAGATTGCGGTGCATGCGTCCAAAACAACGGAAGGTGAACGCTTGCCGCGCTTAACTCCGGTGTGCCCGGCGCGGCCATCAACAACGAGGCGTCGTGTTCCTGCATAGTCGGTGATCGTCCAGATCACGTCGGGGTCACCAATATGGCGAGTCCGAAAACTTGTTGGTTGTAGAAGAAGTTTATTGCAGCCGCAATATTCGAATACAGAGTTAAACAACAAGGTACAGGACAACCATCAAAAACTTACTGTCTTCTTCGAAGACTTCGCCGAACTGCACATTTCGGGCGCCAATAGCACACATGACCACGCTGGCCAATCAGCGATGTCGCTCCCTGGACCAATCCCCATGGTCGCGTTCACACGTGACCTCGCTGGCCAATCCGAGGGTTCGACGACCTGGACCATTCTCTATGGTCGCTACACTGTTATTATACCTACATCAACTACCTCTTCTGGAAGCTTACCATGCCCACCATCCTCTGAATTAATACTTTGGCCCTGAGGTTCCTATTAAATCTTTCCCTAAACCTAACCTAAATCTAAAATTAGATATTGTGGACGCATTAGTGGCGATCTTTCAAGAATCACCGGGAGTCGGGAGTAATTCTACAGGACTGGAAAATTGCTCGTGTTGCTCGTGTTACTCCGCTGTTCAAAAAGGGAGCGAAGCAGTTGAGTGGAAACTATAGGGCAGTTACCCTGATGGTTATTTAGTAAGAGTCTAACAGTGGTTTGTAAGAGTCTATTATAAAGGATAAGGTTTCCGAGTACTTAGAAGCACATGATAAAAATGTTTTTTTGAAGGGGTGATCTTGCCTGACGAACCTGTGGAATTGTTTGAGGAAGTTAATGATAGGATAGACAAAGAGCCAGTGGATGTGGTTTAACTGGATTTTCAGTAGGGACGTGGGATTGCTGGTGCAGGTTTCCCAAAAGTTTAATTTGCAAGTTCCCATTTTCCTGCCTTCTCCCCATAACCCTTGACACCTGTTTTAATCAAGAATTTGTCTATCTCTGACTTAAAAATATCCACTGATTTGGCCTCCACAGCCCTCTGTGACAATGATTTCCACAGATTAACTACCCTCTATTTACTAATTTATTCTTTCATTCAGAAACTAGAGTACTAACCAAAGGAATAATTAATTTTCCGGTGATCCTGTTTGAGATTGTGGGAATTTTATCCAATGAAGGTAAAAAAGCTCTGTTGAGAACTTTAACCTTCGTGACATCTTTTGAAATAACTTTTGTTCCGGTAACTAGGAAACAAAGAAATAGGCCAGAATTTTCTAGCAATGGCTTATCACGTTGGATTGCCACTGATATTTAAAATAAATTGGTGCCTCTTTTGCATAGTCCACTCTATAGGGACTTCTGAAAAAGACTAGAGGAAACCTTGCTATTAAACGATGTGTCATGAATAGAACTTTCCTCCCTTTAATTGAATCAGGGGACAGGAAGGCAAAAGTCCTCAACAGCAAGCTAGTCTTGCCCATTGCTTCAGTTAGAACTTGCTAAGGAACTGCTGCTAGGGGAGTATATGGGTTATTGGACCCTCTTCCAGGGAATGTACATGGGACATGAAGTGGAGGGGCATTACCATCCTGGCAAGGATATTTTCTAGTGTTACTTGGGAGGGTTTAAACGACTCTAGGCGGGGGTGGGAGCCAAATCAATAGTGTGGCATATAGATGAAGAGCGCCTGATATAAATGTCAATGTGAGAAAGTTCTGCAGACTAACTTACATTTATTTTGATGCAAAATGGTTGACAGGTAACGCAGATTAACTCAGAGTGTGGATTAGAACAGTATATGGGATTGGGATATTGTAGCAATAACAGAAATATAACAGGGAGCGGGTAAGGATGGCAGCTCAATGATCCAGTGTACACTTGCTACAGGTGTAATGGAGTTATAATTGAAAGGGGAAGGGGAGTTGCATTCTTGATTAAAGAGGGCATCACAGTATTAGTCAAGTAGGATTGCCACTGATATTTAAAGTAAACTTGTTCCTCTTTTGCTCAGTCCACTCAAAAGAAACGTCTGAAAACTGGAGGAAACCTTGCTGTTAAGGATGTGTCATGAATAAAACTTCCCCCCCCCCTTAATTTAATCAAGGGACTATAGGAAGGCAATAGCCTTGACAGCAAATTAATCTTGCCCATTGCTTCAGTTAGAACCATCAAAGCTGTCAAATACTTAAAACATCACACATTCCTGAAATATTTCAGAAATATTTAAAAAGTTATTTGGATGTTTAACACCCCCCTTCCACCTCCCCCCCAAAAAGCAGACATTGAACACGGAACAATACTTTATATGAAAAAGAAAAATATGTAAAAGACTGATAATATTGTTATACATCCCCAAATATATTAAAAACCTCAGCTATCATAAAGTAAAACCTTGTTTTTAATGCAAGTATTTTAACATCAACATTTATACAAAAGTCCCTTTTTGTTTAAAAAGAAACACTATGCTGGTACTCATGCCACTGTTTCTTGAATATCAGTTCCAGTTACAATTTCTTTGGTATAAACAGGACTCTTCAACAGCCTAACTCAGGCAGTTTCCCAAACTCCATCTCCTCAGCCGAAACTCAGTAGGAGTCCATCGCAGGATTATTGTTGGTTCTGTGCATGCAAAAGTTACACAGGTGGGCCATGGTAGATTTGCCAAATGTTGCTTCTGAAATTCAAACCATTCAAACGAAAATTAGTTTGTTAACAGAGGCGGGGAAATATATTGATTGTAATGGTGAGGTAATATAGTCCACCTGTGCAGCAATGGTGAGGTTACCATCGTCCACCTGTGTAGCACGTGAAAATTATCAAAATTAAAATGGCCAATTTTTGAAAATAAATTATTTTATTGAAAACCAGTTCCAATTTAGATGGTGTACAAATAAGCAATGATTGCTGAAAACCATTGCTGACTTACAATGATAATAGCTTTAAGAGGCATTTCTCTCCAGTGAATGATTCTGTTTTGATCATAGAGACATGCTCCAGTGAATGGATGCAGCTTGCTCTTACAGCTGCCATATATAATAAAATGTGACTTATTCTAAAGACAGATTTATAACCAACCTACACAGTTGACTGCGTGTATCGTGCTGCAGAATATATCCGGGGAATAAGCTCAGAATCCTCTTTCCACTTCTGTCTCAAGCATGGGTGATGTAGATGTTTTCTTCAAGGAAAAGAACAAGATCCAAATTGTCTACTAGAAAATGACTTTTCAACTATGAGTGGCAAGGATGTTGATGCTCGGAATAATTGGCATTTCTGAATGGCATATTTTGTGGCTTTATTATGAATACTTAACTTAATAGAGAACTGGAAACATGTCTATACAATTCTTCAAAAGCATACTTTCCTTATATTTCCAACCTTCCAGCTTAGGTCTTGAGGATATACCATTGGATTTCCATGATTTTCTGCACCCTCAGAAAATGTCTTGGGGAATCAACATGCATTGCCCTTACTAGCCACTTATAACAAATCTCCAGGGGTTCTGATCACCTTGAAGTGAGGTTATGGGTGCTTGATTAGGAACCAATATTTATGGTGTGTCTCGCTGATGTTCTGTAAAGTATATACACTCCGAGTTATTAAACTGTAACAAATAAATTGAATAATGTGCAAACTCGCATACAAAGCCCAAACAAACTGTGTGCAGTTTATTGAAAAGCTCTATTCAGGAACATCCTATAAATATTGTTTCAACTCAGAGCAATTATTTATTTTACAGAATCCTTTGGTGGTGACAGTCTATTGTTCACAACCAATATCCCCTGGATGTCAGTGCCATCCATTGTTGTGCCAGAAAATAACTCCTCACACTTTCAATCTTGCGAGGTATTAAAGGGTGGGCCTAATCTCAGGCTTCAATTTGCAGAAATATGATGATTTATAGCAGAAACTTCCGATTCTGATAGACACAAAGAAAAATATGTTATCTGAAGTTGTAGGATTCGATATTCAGTCCACCAGGTTGCAGCATGTCCAGAGAGTAGATGAGGTGTTGTTCCTTAAATTTAGATTGGGCCTTGTTATAACACTGGGGCAGATTACAGGCAGATAAATTGAGGTGGGAATGTGAAGAATTCAAGTGGCCAGCCAAAGGCAACTCTAGGTTGCCCTGCATCTGGGCGCAGTTGCTCCACAGTGACGTCGCCCAATTTGCGTTTGGTTTCCACAAAGTGTAGGGATTTTACACTGTGAGTCATGCATCAGTGGTATTGGCTCTGTTTTTCTCTCACCATTAGCATAGTTTGGTCTGCTGGGCATATCCCACAGTTTTGCATTTTTCATCTTGTGTTCTTTTGTTTGTGTTCTCACCTTTATCTACCGTTATCTCATAGCTCTTGTTAATTTTTTATCTTTCTAACTGCCCCGTTAATTCATTGATCAGATAACTTTGACAACTTAATAATAATAATAATACATTTTATTTATATAGCGCTTTTCATATACTCAAAGACGCTTTACAGAGATTTTGAGAACATAGGGAAATTAATAAATAGATAAATAAGTAAATAAATAAATGAACAGAGAAAGGAGACAGTAGGTGAGGTGACCTTCAGTGGTTGAAGGCAGTACTGAACAGGTGAGACTTCAGCGATGTTTTGAATGTGGTGAGTGTGGGGGAGTCTCTAACGGTTTGGGGTAGTGAGTTCCATAGGGTGGGAGCAGCGATGGAGAAAGCCCTGTCCCCCCAGGATCTGAGTTTAGTCCGGATGTGGGGGGATAGGAGATTGGCAGCGGCAGAGCGGAGGGTGCAGGTGGGAGTGTGCCTGTGGAGGAGGTCGGTCAGGTAGGATGGGGCCAGGTTATGGAGGGCTTTGTAGGTTATGAGGAGGATTTTGTACTGGATTCTCTGGGGGATGGGGAGCCAGTGGAGTTTATAAAGGACGGGGGTGATATGGTCACGGATCGAGGTGTGTGTGAGTAGACGGGCAGCGGAGTTTTGAATGTATTGAAGTTTATTGATGATTTTTGAGGGTGCGCCATAGAGGAGGCTGTTGCAGTAGTCCAGACGGGAGGTGATGAAGGCGTGGATGAGGGTTTCTGCAGCTGTGGAGGAGAGGGATGGACGGAGACGGGCAATGTTTTTGAGGTGGAAGAAGGCTGTCTTTGTGATGTGTTTGATGTGTTTGTCGAACTTATCCTCATGGCCACCCTGGCGGTACCCTATGGGATATATTCTTTATCCTATTCCCTCCCTCCACCATCCTCTTTGCAAATTAAAAACAAATGTATGAATACTCGTCCCTGTTTCAGAAGGTTCTTTGCCCTGAAACATTGACACTTTCTATTTCTGCATTTGCTGCTTAATCTTCAGTATATTCTGTTTTTTATTATATCTCCAAGTTTGCAAGCTTTCATTCACATAATCTAAATCCCATTAGACATCACATTTCTCCATTTGCCAGTTCTTTGGCTCCAAGCTAGAATGTGCTTCCAGTAATCAAAAATGCTGATGGAAAGTGATCATTCTACCAAGATAGACACAAAAAGCTGGAATAACTCTGCAGGAGAGGCAGCGTCTCTGGAGAGAAGGAATGAGTGACGTTTCAGGTAAAGACCCTTCTTTGGCATCTGCAGTTCATTCTTACACATTCTACCGAGTAATGTAGTTATATATCTGAGCTGTTTAATTGTCTCTTCATTGTCTAATTACAAGGTTAATTGCTACTTGTGTGACAAACATAATTGGTCCCTTTACCTTCTCCACAGGGGAGATTGGGAAAAAATGTTCAGTTAGTTTAATTACCTGAAAAGGTGAGAAATGAACAGGCTTCCATTGTGGAGACCAGATTTTAATGTCACAAGTTTTCCTTCAGTCTCTCTTCTAATTTTTGTGGATGACATTAAGTAAGATCCTGCCTGAAGATATTGCAGTAAGAAGAGGATTAGTGGTAATATTTAGGATAAACAATGGAACTCAGAATTGCGAAATATTAAAAGCATGCACATTCATAGAGTCATATCGCATGGAAACAGTGCCTGTTTTCTCTCTTCCCCTTCCCCCAAAAGTTGATTACATTTGTTGCTTTCCAATCCACAGAAATAATCACAGAGTCCATAGAACTTCAAGACATGATAACCACTATGCCCAAAACAACTTAGTTCAAAACTCTGGGATGTAGATCATTGAGTCCTAGGGATTTGTCAGCTTTCAAGTACTATTTTATAATTAGTATTTGTTCCTACACTAACTCATTCTCACTGGACTCTTGATTCTCTTAACAATATGGAAGGTTTTCTGCATCTTCTTCTGTGAACAATAACTAATTAATTTCTCTGCCATTTTCTTATTCCCTATTATAAATTCACCTAACTGTCTGGGAGGGGCACACAATTTACCTCTTGAGTCTTTTCCTTTAATGACTTTCAAAAGCTCTTGCAGCTTTTTACTCAGTCTATTTGCCTTCAATTTCTTGGTCCTCCTTTGCTGAGTTCTCAAATGTTCCTAAAGCTGAGGCCTACTATGATTTCTAGCAATCTTACATACCTCCTCTCTGGATTTAACACAATCTTTAATTTATCTTTTCAGCCTCAGATAATAATTTTTCAAGTTGAATACCTCTGCCTAATGGAACATTTCTTTGCAACTGATGCATTATTTATTTGGCTTTTATTGCCAATCTTTGCCAGTCCACCATCATCAACTATTCTCACCTTTCACCTAAGGCGCCTTGACAACAAAATTATTAATTAACCCTTTCTCACAGACCACAGAAAAGGCCCTTCTGCCCATGATGTCAGTGCTGAACAAGATGCCAAATGAAACTAATCCCTTCTGCCTGCACATGATTCATATTCCTCCATTCTTTGCATATTCATGTGCCTGTCTAAAAGCCTCTGAAATACCACTCTCCTATCTGGTTTCATCATCACCCATGCAAGTGTGTTCTAGCTCTCTGTAAAACAGCTTTCCTCACACATTTTTAAACTTTCCCTCTCTCATCTTAAATCTATGGTTCTAGTTGTTGACATTTCCACCCCAGAAGGCAGGTAGGGACTGTTTACCCTATCTACGACTCTCGGAATTTTCTAAACTGCTATTACGTTTCCCTTGTGACTCTGATAGTTTAGAGAAAACAATTCCAGTTCGCCCAACCTTTCCTTTGCAGGGACACAGGGATTGGTCCAGCCATCGAACCCTCTGATTGGTAGACCAGGTGAGGTAGTACGCAGGTAAAGGGAACGGGGCAGTCTCGTTTAGTCCTCCAGCGGAGACAGTAAGATTTATGGTTGTCTGTCGTTTGATGCGTTGATTGTCACGGTTGTTAATGTTATAATAAACGGCTACTTCAACGTACCTCGCCTACGACTCGCCATAGTGGTGACCCCGACGTGATCACAGATCACCAAGATGTCCCATCAGGAGGCATCGACGCCAAACGCAGTCGGCGTTCATCTGCCCCCGTTCTGGGCCCACCAACCACGCCTGTGGTTCGCCCAAGCGGAGGCACAGTTCCACCTCCGGGGAATACAGGAGGACGCGACCCGGTTCTACCACCTACTGAGCGTCCTGCCGTCGGAAACGTCCGCACGGGTCGCACAGTACGTCACCGAGCCGCCAGAAACCGACAAGTATGCGGGCCTCAAGTCGCTGCTGCTGAAAACCTTCGGGCGCAGCCAACAACAGCGGGCCAGCACACTCCTGCACCTACCCGAGCTCGGGGACCGACCGCCGTCGGTCCTCATGACGGAGATGATGACTCTAGCGGGAGAACACACCAAATGCCTCATGTTCGAGGAGGCATTCCGCGAAAAGATGCCAGAGGACGTCCGCGTAGTCCTAGCAGATGTTGTTTTCGGGAACCCGATGGATTTCGCAGAAAAAGCAGACGCACTGGTCGCGGCAAAGGCGAGGCGCCCCGGATCAGTAAATTGGGTTTCGACACAGGTGAGCGACCGACCGCGCGGCCAAGATGGCGCCCATCCGCCCGCCACTTTTCAAAAAGCCCGCCAAGCTGCTACGTCGACGGCGGCCATTTTGAAGCAGGCCCGCGACACAGAAACACACCAGCACGGCTGGTGTTTCTTTCATAGAAGATGGGGAGCAGTGGCACGCAACTGTAGAAGCCCCTGCACATTCTCGGGAAATGCCTCGGCCGATCAAATGTAGAGGCAATCTCGATCGGCCAGAACCATCGCCTCTACCTGACGGAGCAACATACGGGCACCGTTTTCCTCGTGGACACCGGGGCGATCGTCAGCATTGTGCCTCAATCCTGCCAAGAAGCGCGATCAGGTAAGACCGGCCCCTCACTCATTGCGGTCAACGGCAGCCCTGTCTGTACCTACGGAACACGGGACATGTCCCTGTCCTTTGGTTCCAGGACCTACAACTGGACTTTCATCATCGCAGATGTAGGCCAGGCAATCCTGGGCGCGGATTTCCTTTGGGCTTTCTCATTGATCCCTGACGTCCGCGGGAAGAGCCTGCAGCCGTCGTCCAGTAGCGTTGACCCCCCCGCTCCTTCGGTTTCCGTGTCATCCACCCCGACCGTCCAGGCCGTCACTACGGCCTCCGACCCGTTTGCTGCGATACTCGCTGATTTCCCGGAGCTCCTAGTCCAGCGATTCGACACACCTGCTGCCAAGCACGGAGTCGTACACTTCATCCCCACAGAGGGACCGCCTGTTTTCGCTCGAGCCCGATGCCTACCCCCGATAAGCTGGCAGTCGCTCGCGAAGAGTTCCTCACGTTGGAACGACTGGGGATCATACGCCCGTCAGACAGCCCGTGGGCCTCACCGTTACACATGGTCCCAAAAGCATCTGGGGGGTGGAGACCATGTGGCGATTACCGACGCCTGAACGCCATCACCACGGCTGACCGATACCCGATCCCGCATATTCAGGATTTTTCGGCCAGCCTAGAGGGTGCCACGGTTTTCTCAAAACTGGACTTAATCCGAGGGTATCACCAGATCCCGGTTCGCCCCACAGACATCCCTAAGACCGCCACGATCACCCCGTTCGGGCTTTTCGAGTGGCTGCGGATGCCTTTCGGCCTCAAAAACGCCGCCCAGGCGCTTGTTCCAACGCCTTATGGATCATGTGGGTCGGGGTATGCCTTTTGTATTCATATATCTGGACAATATTCTCGTGGCAAGTCGGTCGGCTCACGAACACCTGCGCTCCATATTCCAAAGGTTGCAGGACCACGGCCTGATCCTACACCCGTCCAAATGCCAATTCGGACTATCCTCAGTAGATTTCCTGGGCCATCGGATCACACAGGCCGGTGCCGTTCCCTTGCCCGAGAAGGTGGCTGCTATCCGCTCTTTCCCCGCCCCGACACTATCAAAGGGTTACAAGAGTTTGTAGGGATGATAAACTTTTACCACCGTTTCGTCCCGGCGGCAGCCCGGATCATGCGCCCCCTTTTCCAATGCCTCGCGGGTAACCCCACCGAGCTCGTGTGGTCCCCTGCTGCCGACGAGGCTTTCACAGCAGCCAAGCTGGCCCTCGCGAACGCCACCATGCTCGTCCACCCGCGCGCCTCTGCCCCCACTGCCCTCACCGTCGATGCCTCCGGCGTGGCGGTGGGGGGCGTCTTAGAACAGCAGGTTAACGGCCTCTGGCACCCTTTGGCCTTTTTCAGCCGCCAGCTCATTCGCCCCGAGATAGCGTACAGTGCCTTTGATCGGGAGCTCCTGGCCCTCTACCTGGCGATCCGTCATTTTCGCTATTTTTTAGAGGGTCGCTTTTTCGTGGCTTTCACTGACCACAAGCCACTGACGTTTGCTTTTTCGAAGGTTTCCGATCCGTGGTCGGCCCGCCAGCAGAGACACCTCACTTACATTTCGGAATTTACCACCGACGTTCGGCACATTGCGGGAAAACTAAACGCCGTCGCGGATGCCCTGTCCAGACCGGCGGTTTCCCCGGTGGCCGAGGTAAGTTCCGGGGTGGATTTCCAGGAGCTCGCGGAGGCTCAGCGCCTGGAAGACACCCCCTCCCTGTACCCCCACACCACCTCGGGGTTGCGGTTAGGACAGGTAGCCTGTGGTCCCACGCGTACTAAACTCTGGTGCGACGTTTCCCTGCCGCGCACCCGCCCGGTAGTACCCACTTCCATGCGGCGCCAGGTTTTTGACACTATTCACGGCCTGGCACACCCGTCCATACGGGCCACTTCGGCTCTCATCGCGGCTCGATTTGTCTGGCACGGGCTGCGGAAGCAGGTGGCCTCCTGGGCCCGCGCCTGCATTCCGTGCCAAACCTCCAAGGTCCACCGACACACTCGGCCCCCCGTCCAACAGTTCACCATCCCCGCAGTCCGATTCCTCCACATCCATGTGGATCTCGTCGGCCCGTTACCCCACTCCAGGGGCTACACCCACCTCCTCACGGTAGTTGAGCGGTTCACCCGGTGACCAGAGGCGCTCCCGTTGTCCGACATCTCAGCAGCCTCCTGCGCGCGGGCTCTGGCGCTAAATTGGATTGCCCGTTTCGGCGTCCCGGACGTCATCACTACCAACCGGGGCGCCCAATTCACCTCATCCCTGTGGGTGGCTCTGACTCAGCTGTACGGGTCCCGATTACAACAAACCACCGCCTATCACCCCCAGGCCAACGGGATGGTGGAACGGTTCCACAGGCAGCTTAAAGCCTCACTCACTGCCCGCCTGTCCGGCCCCGACTGGGCCGACCAGCTCCCATGGGTTCTCCTGGGTATCCGCACGACTCCAAAGCACGATCTCGGAGCTTCCTCGGCAGACCTGGTCTATGGCTCGCCCCTGCGGGTACCAGGCGACATTCTTCCCCAATGTTCCACCCCCCCTCCCTCCACGACAGCACTCTTAGCTGCACTCCGAGCGCGGGTGGGGTCCCTAGCCCCAGTCCCTGCTTCTCGTCATGGGGATCCCCCTTCACACGTCCCGCCGGCTTTGGCCGACTGCGAGTTCGTTTTCCGGCGCATCGATGCCCACCGCCCCCCGTTCCCGCCAGTTTACCAGGGTCCGTTCAGGGTAGTGAAGAGAGGCACAGTCACCTTCACGTTAGAAGTGGGTACAAGACAAGAGGTCGTCTCGGTGTCCCGCCTTAAGCCTGCCTATTTAGACCCAGACCAGCCCGTCACAGCGGCTCAACCTCCTCGTAGAGGCCGCCCTCTGGCCGCGGCCCCTGTACAGCAGTTTTCCCCCTCGCGGCCCCCGTTCGGGACCCCGCTTCCCCCGGTCTCCTTGCCACGGCCCCCTCCAGCTCCGGCAGTTTCACCTTCTCCCGCCGTGCCGCTTTCCCCGCCCCCACCCCCGGCAAGGCCCCCCTCTCCTTTCCACACCCGCTCCGGTCGGGTGGTCCGGACACCTGCCCGGTACCGCACCGAGGGTTCTGGGGGAGGGTCATGTAGGGACACAGGGATTGGTCCAGCCATCGAACCCTCTGATTGGTAGACCAGGTGAGGTAGTACGCAGGTAAAGGGAACGGGGCAGTCTCGTTTAGTCCTCCAGCGGAGACAGTAAGATTTATGGTTGTCTGTCGTTTGATGCGTTGATTGTCACGGTTGTTAATGTTATAATAAACGGCTACTTCAACGTACCTCGCCTACGACTCGCCATACCTTGCAGTTAATCCAGGCAGCATCCTGGTAAATCCCTTGTGCACCCTTTCCAAAGTCTCCACAACTTTCCTGAAATTGGGCAAACAAAACTGCGAATAATACTCCAATCACTGTCTAACCAAAGAATTCTAAAGTTGCAACATGACTTCCTGACTCTAAAACACAATGTGTAGGAAGGAACTGCAGATGCTGGTTTAAATCGAAGGTGGACACAATATGCTGGAGGAACTCGGAGAGACAGGCAGCATCTCTGGAGAGAAGGAATGGGTGACGTTTCGGGTCGAGACCCTTCCTCAGACGTATACACGATGTGTCCAATGAAGGCAAGCATACCATACTCATCCTTTACCACTCTATCTGTGTTGCTATTTTCAGGGAGGTATGGTATAGCTTCCCAACAACCATCAGGTTATTAAACACTACAACCTCCAAGTCATCTCTGAACTACATAGATTTGTGGGGGAAGTTGTGTAAGAAAATAACTGCAGATGCTGGTACAAATCGAAGGTATCACAAAATGCTGGAGTAGACGGAGAGACAGAATCAGGAGAGACGGAATGGGTGATGTTTCGGGTCGGAAGAAGGGTCTCGACCCGAATCATCACCCATTCCTTCTCTCCTGAGATGCTGCCTGACGCGCTCTCTCGCTGAGTTACTTATCTTTTATCTTTGCATTCTTCTTGTATCTTTTAATATACTGAACTTTTTTTAATGTTTATTATGGTATTTGGACAGTACTATGTTTACATATCTGCTGTGCTGCTATGTACTTTCTTTGATTTGATTTCCCAAAGTCCTACGTTTCATGCTTATCCAGATTAAACTCCATCTGCCATTTCTCAATCCATATCTGCAACTGATCTATGTCTTTCAACAGCACTCTTCACTGTACACAAAGCTGGTACAGGAGTCAGGGAAATCGATTTCTGACTCATTGGCATTGTTTCTGGGGAAGATGGGACCAGTATTAATCAGATAGGTTGCACTTCAGCAGAGCAAGGAGCAATAAACCTTGCAGGGAGATTTGCATGTGTTCCTTGAACTAAATGAGATTCAAAGTAGTATTTTCCCTTGTTGAATTCTTAACATGCCGATCAAGAAACGCAATCTTGTCTACTTTCATGAATTCATCTTCTGCCTTATTAAAACTAATTTGATGTGTCCAATCTATATGTAGGTTTTAGGTCTCCCAGGATTATTTGCATTGCTTCTGTTACATGGCCATCTCATTTCCTGAGTTATGCTAAGCTCAATATTACAACTGCTCTTCAGTGCCCTCTAAGCAACCTTTTCTCAATATTTATACCCCTTTGTGTAGGTAGGAACTGCAGATGCTGGTTTAAACCGAAGATAGACACAAAAAGCTGGAGTAACTCAAAAGGACAGGCAGCATCTCTGGAGAGAAGGAATGGGTGACGTTTCGGTTTAAGATCCTTCTTCAGACTAGTTAGGGGAAGGGAAACGAGAGGTATAGACGATGATGTAGAGAGGTATAGAACAATGAATGAAGATATGCAAAAAAGTAACAACGATAAAGGAAACAGGCCACTATTAGCTGTTTGCTGGGTGAAAACGAGAAGTTGGTGCGACTTGGGTGGGGAGGGATGGAGAGAGAGGGAATGCCGGGGTTACTTGAAGTTAGAGAAATCAATATTCATATCCCTTTGCTATTTCTATACTCAACCCAAATTGACTCTGGTTGTACAACACGGTCTGTTGAGCCAAGATGAATTCTCACCAATGTGTTGAGCTCCTCCCTTATTAATAGTCTACCCTAAGCCCTGGTCGCTTTTACTTGTCCTTCCCAACTATCGAATATCCTAGAATATCTATCCCCAGCTATGTCTCCCTGGCAATTTGATCAAGCCCATGTAATTTTGTTTGTGCTGTCTTGTTGCAAATGTGAGCATGCATATATAGTGCCTTTAATTGTATTAATTTAACATTTTCTATATTTTGACCATTTTGGCTGCTTGATTTTGCTTTTGCTGTCCATGTTGCCTGTTACCTTTCTGACCTTCCATCCAGTTTAGTTTCCCCTCCCTCCACAATTCCCTTTGAGATTCCATCTCCTCGCTGCCAGGCTACATCCTCTCCAAGAGCCCTGGCGAATCTCCATGCACGGTTGTTGCTCCTTCCTCTGCTGATGTGCAACCCGTCTGATTAATACAGGTCCCATTTTCCCCAGAAACACTTTGAGTGCTTCAGAAAACCATTTTCCTTTCTCCGATACCATCAGTTCTCCATCCTCCTATTTCTGCACTTATTAGCATGTGGTATAGGGAGTAATTTTGAGATTCCTACCTTTTAAGGTCCTGCTTTGTGGGACTTTCTACTTAAATTCAGCTTGTTGGGCCTCATCCCTTTTTCTACTATTTTGCTGTCACTAACATGGACCAGGATCTCTGACAATTCACTCCCCTTTCAGGATGCTCTAAAGCCATTCTGTGACTCCTTTCTCTCTTCTATTTTCCCTGGTCCTCCCACACACCCTTTTCCCCCCCACTTTACCCCACTATAACACTGTTTCTTTTTCCCATTTCCCCCACTCATCTTCCCCTTCCTCCCCCGAATGCACAGGGCCTCAGTCTCTGTCACTATCTCCTTCCATCCATCCCCAGCCGTATAGTATTTGCTAATCAACCCCTCCTCACCTATATCCATTCACCACCTGCACGCTCTTGTCTCACTGCTCCTCTCACCACTTTATACTGGCTATCTCCCCTGTTTCGGTCTAGATGAAAGTTCTCAATCTGAAACTCCAACTGTCCCTTTCCCTCCACAGATGCTGCCTGAACCGTTGGGTTCCTCCAGCAGATCTCCATTTTCGGTAACCTGACTTGTACTGATGTCACATTGTCAATCAAAAGACAACACCTCAAAGTCAGTCTCCAAGCCGCACACCACCCTGGCCTGGAAATAAATTGTGGTTCCTTCACTATTGCTGGATCAAAATTATGGAATTCCCTCTCCAACAGTACTGTGTGTATACCTAGACCTTGTGAACCTGCAGCAATTGAAAAAAGCAGCTCTCCAATACCTTCTCAAGAGCAATTAGAGAGGGGCAATTAAGTGCAAGCTCAGGCTGTGAAGCTCACATCCCCTGAATGAATGAAAAGAAAACATCAGTATCAACAGACGCATTGCTGCATGAATTGCAATGGTGATTACAGTTTTGTTTCCTTTGATTATAGAGTATCGTGTACTCTACTCAATCATACAGAAAGAGTGATATTTACACTTAGAGTGAAGGAAATATATATTTTATCTGTTTCTGGGCTCATTGAGGCCCGGATTACTTTAGAGGTTTACCAGAATAACATATGTTTTGGGATTCAAGTGTCAAGAGCAGCACAGTGGATGACACAGTGGCACAATTATAGAGTTGCTGACTTACAGCACCAGAGACCCAAGTTCGATCCTGACTAAGGGTGCTGTCTGTATAGAGTTTGTACACTCCCTGTGGATTTTCTCCAGGTGCTCCGGTTTCCTCCCACATACCAAAGACATGCAGGTTTGCAGGTTAATTGGATTCTGTAAACTGTCTGTTGTGTATAGGATAGAACTAGTGCATGGGTGATCTTTGGTCAAGTGGGCTGAAGGGCCTGTTTGCCACTGTGTCTCTAAACTAAACTAAAAGTGTTTAATTGTCACATTGTCAAACAAAAGACAACACCTCAAAGTCAGTCTCCAAGCTGTACACCACCCTGGCTTGGAAATATATTGTGGTTCCTTCACTAATGCCGGATCAAAATCATAGAATTCCCTCTCCAACAATAACAATAACATGGAACAATAACATTCTTATTTGATGGAGTGTCATTTCATCTGTTCTGCAGGATATTCAATGAAACAGCATGTCAGGTTTTCTTATGGTTGGTTGCTATCGTCTAGTCTATCATTGTATTAGTTTGGCGATCCAGGAGGAGAGGTGAATTGTGCTTTAAACTGTTTAGTTTAGCGATGCAGCGTGGAAACAGGCCCTTCGGCCCATCGAGTGCCACTGACCAGAGATCCCCGCACATCAACACTATTTGACGCACACTAGGGTTAATTTACATTTATACCAAGTCAATTAACCTGCAAGTCTTTGGAGTGTGGGAACAAACTGAAGATCTCAGAGAAAACCCAGACAGGTCACGGGGAGAACGTACAAAATTTGTACAGACAGCACCCATAGTCAGGATCGAATCTGCGCTGTTAGCAACTCTACCGCTGCGCCACTGTCACCCCGTGATCTTGAGTCAATGGAGAAGTAGACTGACGGTTTCCAAACTTTTCACATTTTAGTTTTAAATACCATCGGCCAAGAGCTAAAATTTCAGTGTTCTACTCCACTGCCCTACCCATTTTCCTCTAAGTCAAGCTAAGTGTAGTAATTAGTTAATTCATCCACTTCACCGATTCTAAATTATATTCTCAGATAATGCTACTGCATAGGATTGGGTAACAAACTCTCCCACTTAAGGTCGCTTTGTGTTTCACACACAACTTATTGAATCAACAGTTTTATTCCCATTCACAATTTACATACTGTTGTTTGTCTACTTTGTTTGTGCACACCAACAAATTGCAGTATTAAAAGGTTATTACATCAACATAATGTTGTCAGGGTTTTGGTTTACTAGGTGTACAATAGCATAAATGCAAACCACTTAGACATACAAAGCATGTCAGTTGGTGAAACCCTGAACAGAAAGGGATAGCTTGAAATTAATAAGGATTTAACACTCTTTCACAAATGTGGAAAGCTCATATTCTAGTGAGTCACAGGTATATATTAATCGAATGTAATTATATTTGGGCATGTGCATTTGCCTGCAAATAAAACACATCTACGTATGAAAATGTAATCTTTGACAAGAGTCTGAATTTTATTATGTCCGCTGAAAGGTCACATCCTGGATGCTTTTACAATCTGGTGGTGTGAACCGGAAAATGGTTCAATGAAATTTGCAAGGGTATAATCAGACAAAAATTGACACTGAACCAAAAAGGAAAATATAAGTCTGTAAAACAGCCGTAGAAAGGTAGAGAGATTAAGAAGTGGAGGCAATGTAGCACAAGATTGTTGTACCCAGCTTGTCCTTCATCAATGTAAACGTGGTAGACACAGATTCTCATAGGGGTTTGTTTTCTGGCTTGGGTAGTATGTAGAGACTCTTCACTGGAAACCTGGAAGCTTTTCAGTTTTAAAATGGCAGTTGGAAAGTCTGTAGGCACAATGAAACTGCAGTTTTAATTGATGTTCGTAGAGCTGCAGCTTTACAGCTCTGGTGACCCAGGTACAATATCGAACTCTGGTGCTGTGTCGTGTTTGCATGTTCTCCCAATGACAATTTGGGATTCGCATGGGAGTTCCAGTTCCCCCCATACCCCAACGGCATGCTGATAGGTAGCTTAATTGGCTGCTGTAAATTGCCCCTGGTGTAAGTGGAAAATTGAAGATTCAGAGTGCATTTTATGGACACGTGAGAGAAAATAGTTTACAGAGAAATAAGCAGGTTAATGGGATTGATGGATTTGCTCTGTGAAGTGGCATAGACTCGATGGGCTGAATGACCAACATCTATGGAGTAAGAGATTATAATATGGATGAGGATCTGTGCAGGTGTTCTAAATAGTGCCTTGGACCTCGTATGGAAGAGGTTAGTTTTCTTTCTGAAAAACGCAAGAATACCTGATGAAGATGCCACCAAGCATTGGTAACTCAGCAGAGAGTTTTTCACAAAGAGCAAATACTTTACAATTCATGAAGTAGTAATGCAGGAGGAGTAACAACCTCAGTTTGGGCACAGCGTGACTCCACAAACAGCAATGAACTGATAATGATAGTGTTAAAACATTGAACATAGAATAGTACAACCCAGGAACAGGTGCTTTGGATTATGATGTCTGTGGGAACATCATGCCAAGACCAACTCTTATCAATAGTCAATGGTCAATAGTCATTTATTTGTCACATACACATAAATGTGTAGTGAAATGAAACATTACCCGCAGTTCAACAATAAGACCAATAAGAATAATCAATAAAAATGCAATAACACATACAATCATAAACTAACACCAAACAAAAGAAACATCCATCACAGTGAGTCTCCTCCAGTCCCTCCTCACTGTGATGGAAGGCCAGAATGTCTTTTCTCTTCCCCTGCCGTCTTCTCCCGCGATCAGGCTGTTGGAGTTGCCACGTCGGGGCGGTCGGGACTCCCGACATTGAAGCCCCCATCGGGCGGAGAAAATCCCACTGCCTATTCCAGGCCGCGCCAGACGGTGAAAGGTCTGTGGCGGGCCGACTCAAGCCCCGCGATTCGGGGCGGGCGAAGTCGCTGCCGCTGCTCCCGATGTCGGCCCCCACCCAGGGGCCTGCGGGCTTCCGACGTCCAGGCGGCCCGTGCCGGAGCCTCCGGAGACGAGTCGCAGCCTTAAATCTGCCTTAAATAATCCATATTCCTCCATTCTCTGCCAATGCATGTGCCATTCAAACGTCTCTCAAATGCCACTAACATATCTGCCTTAACCACCACCCCTGACCACCCTCTTTGTAAAAAAGGTGCCAGTCACTCACCACCCTCTTTGTAAAGAAACTTGCCCCGCACATCTCCTTTAAATTTTACCTCTCTCACCTTGAAGCTATGCCCTCTAATATTTGATATTTCCACCCCGGGTAAAAGCTTCTGGCTGTCCACCGGTGTTCCAGAGGTCCAAGTGTTCCAACCTCTCCCTATAGCTCATACCCCCTAATCCAGGCATCATACGGGTAAATCTCTGCACCCTTACCAAAGCCTCCACATCCTTCTTGTATTGAGGTGACTAGAACTGCATGCAATACTCCAAATGCAGCTTAACTAAAGCCCTATAAAACTGCATCATGACTTCTTGACTCTAATACTCAATGCCCCAACCAATGAAGGCAAGCACACCATATGCCTTCATTACCACTCTATCTGCTGGTGTTGCCACACTCATAGAGTTATGGACCTGGACTCCAAGATCTCTCTGCACATCAATGCTATCCAACGAACCCATTTCTGTTGATAATGACATATATAATAATAAATGTAATAACACAATATGATATTGATTACTCATCCTTGTGCTACTGCTTGGATGAAAATAATTATCAGAAAACAGAGACAAAAGTGTTGCAAAGTAGTGGAGTGATGTAAACAAGACCTTTAGCTGTGATATACATCGATCAGCCAAAACATTATGACCTGATGAGCCAAAATATTATGGCCAACTGCCTAATATGCTGTTGGTTCTCCGTGTGCAGCCCCATACTCAGCAGGGTGCGATGTACTGTGTATTGTGACACATTCCTCGCGTGACCACCATTAAACTTTTCTGTGATTTGTGCCACAGTAGACCTTCTGTCAGTTCGAACCAGACTGGATAGCCTTCGTTGCCCTTGCGCATCGATGAGCCTTGGGCGCCCAACACCATGTCGCCAGTTTGTGGTTTGTCCCTCCTCGGACCACTCTCATTAGGTACTCACCACTGCTGACCGGGAACACCCCACAAGCCTTACTGTTTCAGAGATGCTCTGACCCAGTCATCTGGCCATAACAACTTGGCCCTTATTATTAAAGTCGCTCAGGTCTTTACTCCTGCCCATTTCTCCTGCATCCAACACATCAACTTCAAGAACTGACTGTTCACTTGCTGCCTAATATACCCCACCCCTTGACAGGTGCCATTGTAACAAGATAATCAATGTTATTCACTTTGCCTGTCAGTGGTCATAATGTTTTGACTGATCAGTGTATATCCACTAACAAAATTCCCAATCAACATCTGCCTATTTAAGTCATAAAGATTTCAATCAAGCAGCACCACCACCTTGAAGGATCTGGTTCCAGATACTTATTGGCATTTTTGTGAAAATATTTTACTCCTGAATATCACTGAGCATTGAAACAGGCTCTTCAGCCTAACTCATCCATGCCGACCAAAATGCTCCATCTGTTAATCCCATGTCCTAGTATTTGGTCCATATCTGGACACTGGGCTGCCTCGACAACAGCCTGTCTGTCCTTTCTGCTGTTTTTGTAATTTTAAGTATGTGTTAAAGTATGATTTAGTATTTTTTGGGTTGTTTTATGTGGGGGTGGATAGGGGGGGGGGGGGAATTGGGGGAAACTTTTTTTTCAATCTCTTTCCTTGACGGAGATGCGATTTTTCTCCGTATCGTATCTCCGTCCCCACTGCAGCCTAACATCGAGGAGTTGGTGGCCTTTCCTGGAGACTGGCCCGGCGCTTCATGCCGCCGGCGCGGCGCGGACTTTAACATCGTGGAGCTTGCGATTCTTTACCGAGGATCGACTGTGGAGAGCTCCAACCACAGGGCCTGTGGACTTTAACATCCTGAAGCCCATGGTCTCTGGTAAGAAGAGGCCGACTCAGGAGCTCCATGCCGCGGAGCATCGTCCTGACTCGGGGAATTTTGATCATCCCGACGCGAGGGCCTCGGACCGTCGGCAGCGGTGACTGCGGATGGTTCACCTGACCGCGGGTGAACAAAGAGGAAGATGATTGAACTTTATTACCTTCCATCACAGTGAGGAGTGTAGAATCCACTGTGGTGGATGTTAATGTTAAATTTTATTTTATGTGACTGTGTGTCTTGTTGCTTTTCACTTAGTGTGGCTGCGTGGTAACTCAAATTTCACTGTACCTTAATTGGTACATGTGACAATAAATTGATCTTGAAATCTTGAATCTTGATATCCCTTTAAACCTTTCCTATCCATGTACCTGTCCAAGTGTCTTTTAAAGGTTGTTATTCTATCTGCCTCAACTACCTTCTCTGGCAGCTCATTCCATATATCCACAAACGTTGCCACCACACTTTGTGTGAGACGGTTGTCCCTCAGGATCCTATTAAACCTTTCCCCTCTCACCTTAAACCTGTATCCACTGGTTCTTAATTCCCTTACCTAAACATTTCAATTCACCAGCGTCACCGCTTTGAGGGAACCAATGTTGGATCAGTGAGGGATCAGATTTCAGATTACAGGTGGAGATTACAGATTAAATGGATAGATGCTGGCAGGTGGAAGAAAAGATCAACGTCAGTGAGCGGGCTGGGGCATATGTCCCACACTCGCAGGCCCTCACAGGTGCTGGAGGCTGAGCAATAGCCAGAGGGGAAGGATGGCACGCTCATGGGCCGAGACCAAGGAGCTGTTGAGGTGCTTGAGTCATTGCTGGAGGCCCTGAAACAGCCTGGGACTCAAGTACATTGGGCGCAGCTCCAAGTGGCCGAGTGCATGGCCTGCAGTGGCACAAAGCGGCGGAGCAGCCATGGGGGACATTGACGCATTGCCTGGCCAGGCCGACCCCTGCAACTCCCACACAGCTGCCAGGACATCGGGTTAAGACTCCATCATTTAAAAAAATGACTTGGTGGGTAGATGGTGCCTAAAACGTGGTGAATCTTGTGTACTGACTCCATGTGGTCTACGATTCACACTCTCATACTTAATATGATTTTGCCTAATGTGTAGCAGGATTGTCACTGAACGGTATGCAAAAAAGTAATTTCACTGTACTTAGGTCCACATGGCAATGAAGTACCATTGAACCAGGGTGACCAAAACTGAACATAATACTCTGAATGCAGCAACACCAACAACTTGTAGAGCTGTAACATAACATCCCAACTTCTGTACTCAATATCCTGACTGATGAAGCCCAATGTACCAAAAACCTTCTTCAGCCACCCTATCTAATGGTAAAGGAACCTCCCCTCTGTGCTCCTAGATCCCCCTACTCTACCATTCATTGTGAAGGTCCTGGTTGAACTTCCCAAAATGTCCTAACTCTTATCTTAGCATATTGTTCATCTTCTGAATTCCCCACAGAGGAATTGTTCTATTTAATTAGATTTATTCAATAAGAGCCAAACAGCAACGGAACTGGCACTTTGGCCCAACTTATTTATGCCATCCAAAGCCGTCCCATTTGCCCACATTTTACCCATATTCCTCTGAACCTTTTCTATCCATGTCCCATTACAAACATCTTTTAAATGCTGCTATTGTACCTGCCCCAACCACCTCCTCTAGCAGCTCCTTCCATAAATGTACCACCCTTTAATCATCACAATTAAATCAATTCTCAACCTATGAAGTCAAAAGAATGAAATCCATTTACAGACAACCTGATGTAACCCTGTAAATATAGTTTCTTTCTGTTTGAACCTCCCCACCATCAAAGGGATTTATTGGAGTTGCTGCCTCTAAAAGGCAGCCAGCTTCATCAGAGACCCACACCATCCTGGCCACACACTCATTTCACCCCTGCCATTGGGAAGAAGGTGCAGGAGCCTGAAAACTATAACGTTCAGGTTCAAGAACAGCTTCTTCCCTATAGCCATCAGGCTATCATCATATCATATCATATATATACAGCCGGAAACAGGCCTTTTCGGCCCACCAAGTCCGTGCCGCCCAGCGATCCCCATACATTAACACTATCCTACACCCACTAGGGACAATTTTTACATTTACCCAGCCAATTAACCTACATACCTGTACGTCTTTGTAGTACAGGTATCAAACACTATCAAACAGGTATCAAACGCTACAAACTCAAATAAGCTCTGAAGTTCAATAGACTATTATTATTATTATTATTATTATTATTATTATTATTGCACTACTATTGTTTTTTTTAGTATGTGTGTGTGTGTGTATATATATATATATGGATATATATGGACAATATGATAAACTAGAGAAAAAAGCAGTGTGTATATATACACATACCCACAAGTACACACACATATCTATACAGTATATATACATACATATCCACATATATAGAGTATATATACATGCATATCCATAATATATATATATATGTGTGTGTATATATATATATACACACACACATATACACACACACATATATACATATATATATATATATTATATATATACACACACATATATACATATATATACACACACATATATACATATATACATATATATAGTGTAAGAAAATAACTGCAGATCGAATCGAAAGTATGTATGAATGTATGTGTGTGTGTATATATATATATATATATATATATGGATACATACTGTATATATACCATATATATGTGGATATATATGTATTTATACTGTTATATAAGTGTGTGTACTTGTGGGTATGTGTATATATACCCACTGTACTTTTTTCCCTCTAGTTTATCATATTGTTCACAGTGTACTATGTTTACATATTCTGTTGTGCTGCAGCAAGTAAGAATTTCATTGTTCTATCTGGGACACATGACAATAAACTCTTGACTCTTGACATTCTTCCTCGAAAGTCTAAGACTCAGTGAGTAAAAATAAATGTTTCGATGTTCCAGGAATGATGTTAGCAAAGTATAAAATAAGCTGCAAGTGACCAGATGAAAAATAAATTGTTTGTATTCAGAAATATTAAACCTACGCAAGAAAACTCTGCCTTGGTTGTACTTGGCCATGATCATTTAGTTCTATTGAAACCAAAGGCCAGACCAATCAATGGCAATCAATACTCTCAAACAATACTCATGTGATGCAAGCATTTCGGGTCTTCTTTTGAAATTAAGTATCTTTTTGGGGCAAAATGGAGGAATTATATGTAACAATCCCATCGGAGAAGTTTGTGAATTTGATTTTAGTTCTGTAGAAAAAACCCAGTAAAACAAAACCAGTCTGAGTAAAAATAACTCTGAAGTTTGTTGTAAAAACTCAAGTGCATCACTAATGTCCTTTGGGGAAGGCAATCTACCATCCTTACTTGTTCTCTCTGTTATGTGAAGCCAATTGCATACCAATGTATCCGACTCTTCACTGCCTTCTGAAGTAGATAAGCATTCCTTTACTAACTGTTCAAGATATATTCCCTTCACGAGTCTGTAAGGGTTAGGAAATAAATCTTCGCCTCGCCAAAGACACTCACACAAAAATGAAAAAGACTGCTTTAATAAACAAAGTTATCCCTTCTGTAATGTAAATGAAAGAAGTTGCAGCCTGAGACCTGCTCCAGAACACTCCTGGTCAAGCTATGCATGATTAATATTAGATTGAAGAATCTCTGCACAAGAAACAAGCCACAATGGAATAGCATTACACTCGGAGAAACAAAACTTTCCCAGAGCTTCTCCAGTGGTGTCATATGAGGGTATTATAAACTGACATGCCATGCTCTTGTTATTGGTGCAATTAAGTACTTTAGTTTGGAGATACAGCGCGGGAACAGGCCCTTCAGCCCACTGAGTCCGCGCCGACCAGCGATCCCCATACACTAGCACTATCCTCCACACTAGGCACAATTTACAATTGTTTTCTACCAAAGCCAATTAACCGACAAACCTGTATGTCTTTGGAGTGTGGGAGGAAACCAGAGAAAAGGGTCTCAAAGGGACTGTGTAGGAAAGAACCGCAGATGCTGGTTTAAATCAAAGGTAGACACAAAATGCTGGGACAGGCAGTATCTCTGGAGAGAAGCAAATGGGTGACGTTTTGGGTCGAGATCCTTCTTCAGACTGGAGTCAGGGAATGTCAGACTGATGCTCAAGGGGAGAAGGAACAAACTCTGTTCAGACAGCACCCATAGTCAGGATCGAATCTGGGTTTCTGGTGCTGTAAGCCAGCAACTCTACTGCTGTGCCATAGATTAATGAAAAATTGGATGATAGAGATAAATTGATTTGTTATGTCTTCATAACATTAAGTAGAAGCAAATCTATACATCTGTACATCCGTACATCTACCAGTAGGTTAACAATTCGGAGCCTATGAGAATTTGAGTTCTTCATACAGAATTACTGAACTTGAACTTTTATTCATCCAGAAGCACAATGTGAGATAAATTGTCCTCAGCCGACCAATTCTGAAGTTATTGTGGTGTGATCTTTATGCCATATCACCGGTAGATGGCAATGTCATTCCACATGCACTGCACTCTGACTGGAATGTGGATAATATTTTCATGTCCTACAAGATAAGGCAGTTTTTCATGGTTGTAAACATCACACTATGCCAGAATAATAACAACCGAAGCCGAGAAATGTTGTCTCCAAACTAACTATAATTCTTTTCACAAACCTTTTGATGCTTCTTAAATTGTTTTAATCTGACAAGTCCTGCTTACTTTACATTCCGCAGTGGAATCTGAACTATCTATCTAAACTACATGTTTTAATTCTTCTCAGAGGACAAGTGCATCAAAGGCGAGGTTAGTGTTTCCTATCCATCCTACAAAAGTTTATTTTATACTGAATAAATTCTCTTAAATTTATCGGTATTAATACTGACCAGTATTCTTAAGCTAATACTTTAATACACTCCTGGACAGATCTTACCTGCATTCTCAGTGTAAATGTAGAAATCTCTAACAATAGAATGGGTAACATCCATTTTTTTTCAACTGGTATCTGCTGCTATTTATATCAGTGTGCAATTAACATCATGACTTAGGCTTTCCTTCTCACATAACTGACTTTATGCAGCTTCAGAAACAGCAAGTGAATGAGACTTTCTAAACTTCACAGATTCCATACAATGGGTGTGAATACTCAGATTTCTGTACTGTAATGAATCTAACCTGAAACAGGATTTGGAAAAGTTCATGCTGACCGTAAAAGGTCTCTGCTGGTCCCTCCCCTATAAGAACTCCTCTATAGAGTGAAATATAGCATTTTTTCTACAATGGTACTTTAAATACTTTATGGTTTCTGACAAGAAGAAGAAATGAAATCATATCAAACATACTTCCTATTGGTATCTTCGTAAATCTTTCTCAAAGATTCCAGCCATTTTCTATATTCTTATATTCCCATGTAAATATTAATTTGCTCTAAGTGGATTCTCGGATAATACTTTTATGTCAGTGATTATTCCAATAGTAGCACCTTGGTTTATTTATTCCAAGACATCACATAAGAAAATGTTTGGGGAAATGGTCATAAGCTTGGACAAAGGGTAGATTTGAAAGACCATTTTAAAGGAAGAAAGAGAAGTAGAGAATCGAGTAATTTAGCGACACGGTTCCAGAACCTTGGAAGTTCTCACAATGGAGTGCAAACAAATTTGAGATTGATCAAACCGTAATCCCTTTGAAGGTTGCTGAACTCTATGACTCTATGACTGTGACTTAGTCAGATCTGGAAATGACAAGGGCCTTGATGAAAATTTCAGCAGCAATAACCGGAAGTAGCAATGGAGCAGTGGATTATGTTACTGCAATGCAAGCAGCATTTCTTGGTAATGGGGTTCAAAAGATCATCACAGGCTTTCAAACAGTCTAATTTAATTTTAGAGAGAGCTAAATGAGTGGAGTTAATTTTAGATGAGTGGAGTTAATGGCTAGGGAATTATATTTACGAAGGAAACTGAAGACCAGTTCCTTCAAATTTTTAGTTGGATAAATTGTTCTTGTTCAGTGTGTTTTAGAAAATGGTTGACATAAATTGCAGCAGGATCTTGATCGGTTGGGCAGGTGGACTGAGGAATGGTTGATAGAATTTCATACAGAGAAATGTGAGGTGTTGCATTTTGGGTAATCTAACATGGGCAGGACTACACTGTGAATGGTAGGGGTCTGGGGAGTGTTGTAGAGCCGTGGGGTCTAAGATGCAGGGGCATAGTTCCTTCAAAGTGGCATCACAGATGGATAGGGTGGTCAAAAAGGCTTTCCGCGTATTAGCCTTCATTATCAGAGTATTGAGCATAGACGTTGGGAGGTTTGTGAAGGAGGAAAGATTTAATAGGAACCTGCGGAGTAACTTTCAAACGCAAAGGATGGTGGGGAAATGGATTGAGCTGCCAGAGGAGGTAGCTTGGGCAGATACAATCGCAATGTTTAAGAAACATCTGGACGAGTACATGGATAGGACAGGTTTAGAGGGATATGAGCTAAACGCAGGCAGGTGGGAATAGTGCAGATGGAGCATGTTGGTCAGTGTGGTTGAGTTAGGCCGAAGGGCCTGTTTCCACGCTGCATGACTCTATAACAAACAGTCTACATATTTAGAGACAGTAGAGGGGATAAAGGAGATGTAAATCTGGGTGTTTTTGATAAGCATGTGAAAACTATCCTACATCTCACTTTGTACCTTAAGAAGGGAAGTGTTTATAAAACATTCATAAGCTTTAAACAAACCAAATGATTGGAAAATATATTGTGGGTCTGTGCATTGGAGTAGACTCTGAGCATATAAGAGTTTCAGCTAATGGAAATAACACTCAGCAAATATGTAAATGTGCTGCATCATTCTTTTCCATTTTTCATTAATGAATAAAATTTAGATTTATCCCATTATATTGTGCATTCGTTCCTAGCAATCAATTATTTTCTAACTTGACTGAAATACATGACTGATTTATGTGGAAAAAAATCAGTGCTGCCTAATGAAATTTGACAGTTTCTCAGGGCCACTTACTTCATTGGATCAAGACCAATGCCGATAGCTGTAATCATTATTCAACTGTTAAAGAGCTGTGCCAAATATCAAGCCTTCACTGTGAAAAAACATTCAGACGCAAAGTATAATTATATTATTTTAATATTTTCAACATTGAATGAAAGTATAAACAAGGGCCTGAGTTTAATGCTCAGATTCAACCTGGGAGCTGTGCATTCACAAATTTGTATCACTGAACCTAAAACCCAGCTCATCCTAGTCATATCTACAATTGCTTGCAGTGTACGACAAAATAGAAAACATCCTTTGAAGTATGGTTGGACAATCATAGTGTCAACAGGTACAAGGTTCTCAGATGAAAGCATATGTTCCAAATTGGCAGGATGGGCTTCGTCAGCCATTTCCCAGCTCTAGCATCACAGTTTTTTATGTAATCTCATGTGTGAAGAACTGACCAGACTCACAAACTCAACACAGCATGACAGACTGTTCCAAAAATCTCACCAGAGTCATTCTGCAAACCTCTACAGACAATTGCAATGCAGAGAGAAGTCAATCACATGACTCTACTAATAAGGTTGCAGCTTTTAAGCCTGAGCCAACATTTACCTGCGGATTGTAAAAATATACCGCACTGATCCTCATTTAAAAAGGTTATTTACACATAAACAAAATACATCATCCAAATACCCCCCCCCCCCTCCCAGTGCACAGCCATTTCTCCACTAACAGCCCCCATTCTCCCTCCCACCCCTATCCCACCACCACACCCTACTCCAATGTCCCGTTCTACCAGTCTACCCCCCTTCTGGTTTACACTTCACTCCTCTTTCATTCCTCCTCTCTCATTATTTGAAGGCTCCATTTGATCTGTAGCCTTTGTCCACCCATCTGGCAATCAAATACCCCTTCACCAATATTCCCCAATCATTTGTCAGGCTTGGTCCCGCCCCCATCTCTCTTCCAGCTTTCTCTCCCCTACTACAATGCGTCTCAAGGAAAAAGGTTTCAACCGGAAACATTGCCTATTCATGTCCTCCAGAGATGCTGGTGATCCGCTGAGTTACTCCTACAGTTTATGCTCCAGCATTTGCAGTTCCTTGTGTCTGCAAGCAAAGGTTTAACATGTAAGCAGAACAATTTGGCAATATGTTTATCACAGACATTATGGGCTGAAGGGCCTGATCCTGTGCTGTACTGTTCTATATCCTCCTATTTAAAATAAAATAAGCACATTCATTTTCAGGAGGCAAGCTTTTTCAGACGTCATTTTTTTTTGTGGATCTAACCGGGGGCAAATTAAGAGCTCTTTGAAACAGCTGCAAAGTTCTACTTACCATATTATATGTTGGAGTTTGTGGACAGTTCTGAGAACCATGATGACTTGTATTCCTTAAAGTGCCCAATCTCTGGCATTTCTTCCATAAATGGTTCATTGATACATTAACTGATACTACTTTCTGCAGTGGTATTAGTTTCCAGCCTCTTCATTCTAGTTTCTCATACCTACGGTATGTTTACAAGTTCCTACCCATCCGGTACTCAGGTTAGAAGATTTCCATTTTAATGGTGCCACCTTTACCTTTCTTGTTGTAACAAGACGATCGACTCTTCCTCATTTTGACCTGGGCTAAAGTCATAAGGTCATACGGTCATAAAGAATAGGAGAAGAATTAGGCCATTCGGCCCATCATGTCTACTCCGCTATTCAATCATGGCTGATCTATCTCTCCCTCCTAACCCCATTCTCCTGCCTTCTCCTCATAACCCCTGACACCTGGACTAATCAATGAACCATTTATGGAAGAAATGCCTGAGTACTAGAAGGCTAAAGAGTATGTGTCTGAAACGCGCTGTCACGGGTGGTGGTGGAGGCATTTACAAGGCTTTTAGATAGGCACATGGATATGCAGGGAATCTGCAGTAAACTGTAGTATACTGAGTTTATAATAGTGTACCTGCAAGAAGCAAGTAGCATCCCTCTCCATTCAATTGGTCTTTTGTACCAATTAAAAGACACGAAAATTTCTAGCTAGCAAGACTCTGTACATTTTGCAAAACGTTTTGATGGCATTTGTTGCTTAATGATTCATTGCGGATAATGAAGTAAAGACAATGTGTGGAAAGCACTTCACCTTCCCAGACTGTTAATTCTCAAATGTAAATTCTGATCCAGTATCAATAACAAAGATGCCTGATTTTCCAAGATAGTGAAAGTGATCTGAAGCTCTTGAAACTTCTAGTAGCAGCAGCTGAAAAAAAATAGGCTACTGCAATAAAGTTACTCCAGTCATCACATACAGCAAGTAAAATGTATCCATATAATTTATGATATCACCATCAACCTTCACCCACACACCTGCCACAAGGTCGAACTATAATCTCGGAGTGCAGTGCCATAATCACGGATCTAGGAGTGTAGGTGCATGAAGGTCGAGTCGCAGGTAAGATAAGGTGGTCAAAAAGGTTTTTGGCACATTGGCCTTCATCAGTCAGAGTATTGAGTATAGAAGTTGGGAGGTCATGTTGCCGGTAAGACCGCATTGAGAGTATAATGTTCAGTTCTGGGCACCATGTTATAGGAAAGATATTGTCAAGATAGGGTTCAGAGAAGATTTACGAGGATGTTGCCAGGACTAGAAGGTCTGAGCTATCGGGAGAAGTTGAATAGGCTGGGTCTCTATTTTTTGGAGTGCAGGAGGATGAAGAGCGATCTTGTAGAGGTGTATAAAATCATGAGAGGAGTAATACGGGTAGATGCACAGAATCTCTTGCCCAGAGTAGGGGAATTGAGGACCCGAGGACATAGGTTTAAGGTGAAGGGGAAAAGATTTGATAGGAATCTGAGGGATAACTTTTTCACATAAAAGATGGTGTGTGTATGGAACGAGTTGCCAGAGAAGGTAGTTGAGGCTGGGTCTATCCCAACATTTAAGAAACATTAGACAGGTACATGGATAGGACAAGTTTGGAGGGATATGGACCAAACGCAGGCAGGTGGGACTAGTGTAGGTGGGCCATGTTGGCCAGTGTGGGCAAATTGGACCAAAGGGCCTGTTTTCACACTATATCACTCTATGACTATGACTCCATAATAAAATCTTTGACGTACCAATTAAATATCATACTTTGCAATATTAATATTTAAGCTCAGATGTCATCCCAAATCAATGGAGAAATTCTCAGAATCAACAAATTCAACTATCTATGCTGATGCACGTAGTAATGTTGAATGAGTAACTGACATGAGTTCTTTATGCACACAACTGGTACCACAAGTTAAGTTGTGAATATTAGATTTCCTTCATCAGCAGAAGAGATGGAGATATTCAGCAGCTTCTGACTTGACTCAAGGCATCCTAGAAGAATATTAACTTCTAAAATGAATCAACTCCAGCTGCATGATTAAACCGTTCCCAATGTGCATTTCCACTTAGAAGAGTTTCACAGAGATCAATTTACTCCATATGAAAAATCACATGTGCCTACCTCAGCAGACAAGCACTTCTTCCTGTGTCAACCAATACCAATTTTTCTCACTTCCTTCTAAGTTACTTCGGAATGGACAAATATGATCATCCCAGCAAAGTTTGCAGAAGTTATTTGTGAACTAATCAGAGTTTGACAATTGTTTCCACTGTGATCTTGATCTGTTTCAGCAGTCACCATAACGAGTCCATAGGGATAGGTTTCAAATTTGTCATTGGCATATAAAACCCCTAGAGCTCCTTTTCAATTTGTTCACAATAATACCCTTTCTTAGTTCAGTTTATTTTAGTTTATTGTCACGTGTACAGTGAAAAGCTTTTGTTGCATGCCATTTCCAGTCTGCGGAAAGACTAGACAAAATTGCCTTTCTCATCTAGACAATTTCTATCTGTTTCATATCATTTTTGCTCCTAATCCAGACAGACATGGGATATTGCAGTTGTCTCTTTTTTGTGTGTAAAACATCTAAAACCCGTGTACGACCGACCACTATTTGAACCTTGCATAGCACTGTTTTTTTGCGATTTTCTGTTTTCTTGTTAAATCTCTGAGCAGTTTCACCGTGTACAAAAGACATGGGAGAAACTTACTAAGATGTTGATCAGATTACAAGAAACATAGGATCTCTCTGCCAAATCTGTACATGTTGGCTGGCATCTTCAAACTTTGGTTAGGTTTACACAAAGTCCTTGGGCTGGAACAATATGTCCAACAAAATAAATCTTTGTTATAAAAGGTTATGATATTCAACATTATTCCTTGCTGGCTGTTTCAAATAAAGAAAGGCGTTTTTGGTTATATCATGGTCTTGAATTTCTTCTTCCAGCATTTCTCCAAAATCTGCAGACACAAAAATCATGTAATGCTTCCAATTCACCCAAACACTTCCACAAACTCAGACCTTGTCATCTGGAAATTGTTGAAGTACATTTGATCTGAAATGGTATTCACTCCTTCTACTCCCTCTCAAAGGGGATGTGGAATGTGGTGAAATTATGGTGATTGTTCTTCCAAGCTTACATGCCAAAGCCCAGTTTCCTAGACATTGTCACCATTGAACTGTTTCAAGCAATAGCTGTTATTACTGGAGTGTGGGTGTTTCATCTGAATAGACCATCTTGGATTTCATTCAACTAATCCCTTCTAACCTCTGGCACCCAACAACTAATATGTTTGCTTGATCTACTTTTTTTGATACTCTCCTACAAGTTGTCTAGTTGTTAAGTTGCTGAGAATATTTCTTCATTAACCACTCCTTGCATAGATACCTTGTAACATTCCTTACCTTGTAACATTCAAACTCAAGCATGCCTTTTTGGCCAAAATATGTTTTGTAGACATACTATCCAGTCATCAAACTGAAATAAAAGTCCTGCATGATCTCCAACAGTAAGAGGAGCTCAATGATTAGTTATAATTGCAAATTGAAATGATTTCACTTTTGAAAGGTTAAATGAAATCTCAGGTAGTTGGTTAAGTATAACATCTTCTTGACCATCCCTAAAAGCTCTGACCTCATTGGCAAAAAAACCTGTTGCTCATGATTTCTTATTAATTGTTATTACTGTCAATACCCAAGTTATTCTTTCTCAAAGCATTTTAGTTTAGTTTACTGTAGAGATACAGTGTGGAAACAGGCCCTTCGGCCCACTGAGTCCATGCCGACCAACGATCCATTTCTTTGGTCCTTCCACAGTTGTTACACATTTGCCTGAAAGATGAACATGAAAGATGCCAGGGCGGCACGGTGGCGCAGCGGTAGAGTTGCTGCCTTACAACGAATGCAGCCCCGGAGACTCAGGTTCGATCCTGATTATGGGCGCCGTCTGTACGGAGTTTTTGTACGTTCTCCCCGTGACCTGCGTGGGTTTTCTCCGAGATCTTCGGTTTCCTCCCACACTCCAAAGACGTATGTAGGTTAATTGGCTGGGTAAAATGTAAAAATTGTCCCTAGTGTGTGTAGGACAGTGTTAACGTGCGGGGATCGCTGGGTGGCGCGGACTCGGTGGGCCGAAGGGCCTGTTTCCGCGCTATATCTCTAAATCTAAAAAAATCTAAAATAATTCTCTCTTGTGGTCATTCCTCCCATTGTTAACACTAGTGTGTGCTTAGGGATTCTCTGGCCATAGCTGACATCAATTCGCCATCACTTGGGATTGCTTGGTGGATATACATCACTCGCATTCTGTCCTGTTGACTAACCAATGATTTTCAGTTGATCCTCCATGCTGCTTGACACAAGACATCTTTCACCTGTTTTCCCTAAGGCCAGTTCTTCAAATCAATCTTTCTCATACCATCCATTCTGTGATCTCAAACACCCCAATATTTCTTCTGAACCAAATGAATGAAATTCACTCATTTTAGGGAACTTTTGCTGTACTGTTCTACATTAGTCTTATGCCTCACCAGTGTATTGCTCTCCTCCTGCTAAATGTATACATCTCAAAGTGCATATTTTCTTGCAGATGGCAGTACTAAGAGAATCTCCTGAATCTGCTGTACTATTTTGCATTTATCCCATACTTTGACTGGCCTATCCAAGTGGAATACATTTTTACTTCTATCATTGGTAGTTGGACAGATATGTAGATAAATTATGGAAAAATGTAAATGCAATAGGCTTGTTGTACAATGCAATAACAAGGATCTGTAGATGCTGGCTTATACCAAAGATAGTCCCAACCCGAAACATCACCTATCTGTTTTCTCCAGAAATGCTGCATGACCCTCTGAGTTACTCCATCATTTTGTGTCTGTCTTTGGGTTGTTGTGGTAGGTGACTTTACCAGACAATATTTGCAGATGGGAATATTCAGAAGATCAGGCAGCATCTGTGGAAAGAAGAACAGTGAACAATAATTCTTCATCAAAATTTATATATAAACTGGTGCGACTAGTGTAGCTGGGACATGTTGGCCGGTGTTGGCAGGTTAGGCTGAAGGGCCTGTTTCTACACTGTATCATTCTCTGACTCTATGACTTTATGACTAAAATTCACACTTCATCTTCAATTTTTTAGAGAAAGTTTATCTCGTTGACTGGTGTCCTCAGGGATATGAAACCTCATTTAATTTGGCCTATTTATGATTCCTGACCCACAGTGTTGAGTATTAACAGCCCTCTGAATTAGCCAAAGCCATTGAGCTGCATCAAGCAACAACATCAAAGCACAATTAATGTAAATCCAGGCAGGCCAGCTAGCATCAAACATACGATTTGAAAAATGACAAAGGCTTACCTGGCAAAGCCAGGGAGTGAAAATATCCCGGTATCTAAATTAGGCGAGACATACTTCAACTAATAGACAATAGACAATAGACAATAGGTGCAGGAGTAGGCCATTCGGCCCTTCGAGCCAGCACCGCCATTCAATGTGATCATGGCTGATCATTCTCAATCAGTACCCCGTTCCTGCTTTCTCCCCATACCCCCTGACTCCGCTATCCTTAAGAGCTCTGGCTTATGACTCACAATAGTCAAGCACAGATTTGACATATTTGCACTTCCCAGCCAATGTTCCTGATAATTGGGCCCTGTACGTTTAAGCTTTCATCAAGAACTGTTCCTGTAATTGCAGTTTTTGTGCACGAATCAGGCTAAACACCCCCAAATTAACTGCCTGCTGCTTTTGATCTAGAGTTATGAAAAGAGATGACCTTGACTGTCACTTACAGTGTAGGTGGATCTGATCTAAACTCCATGGAATCTTTAGCGAACAGTGACACTTGTGACATTATGGTGAAAGGGAGTTCATAAATAAAGCAGCTGTAAACACTAGGGCTGAGGACCTTGTTCTGAGAAACTCCTGCAGTGATGCCTATGTGTTATAATTTGGTTCACAACTGAGTTCAATATTTTGACAAGTGATTTAGTGTAAAACATAATTTTGTCAAGAATAGTTGAGACAGGTTTATACTCCTTTTAGTTTTTATGGAGAAAATCTTGTATAAACATTTCCTCGAAGACGGTTCATTTTGCATGTTTATGAATCTATTTATTTCCAACAGTCCAATTTATTTTGTTTGGACGTGTCAGGTGCGATCTCCTCAATCTTCCTCTGCCACTTGGTATCGCTTTTTTAAGAGAGTTGTGTGAATGCTTTTCTCGCTTGATGAAGAAGCACATTCAAGCACCACCTTCTTTTGCATTATCCTTTGGGACTCTGCCAGGTTTTTGAATTGATTTGATTTGATTTGAAATAGCAACATTCCTTTGGATGTCTCCCTGTCTTTGCTGCCAAATAATGTGATACCAAACATCCAGGCTTTACACAACATACATTTACAACGTGCATCCCTTTTGCTCTGTTTGACAAGCAATTTTGTGAAAATACTTAACAGATCCTTTGGTTCATGTGCTCTGTCCCACTCAAAAGCAATGCTGTCTGCCTCACAAAATGCTTACATTTCCCACTCCACACAATGCCACGCACTCTCCCGCAAGGCAAAATGTTACTCGGGCAATGAAATCTAATGCAGCAGTGAAGGAGCCATTTTACGTTTATTAGTTATTTTGCATATTATTATATTACTTTGTATCCTGTTACTTGCTAAAATCTTATTATCTTAGCAGGCTTGACTTGCATGACCTGCTAACCTTATATCAGCAGGTTCTTCGTTGTGTTACACTTAAGCATTACATCAGTGTTGGGCAAGTTATACTCCTGAACTGGCCCTGCCCAAGGCACCTCCCAGTCCATTACTTAAACATAGTATTAATCTCTTAGTGTCCAAAAATATAGAAGGATACAAAGTAATATAATAATATGCAAAATAACTAATACACACAAAATGGCTCCTACACACCGGCCCCTAATTGTTCAGTGTTCAGGCAACAATTACTAATAAACATTAAAAGGAGCCATAAAAACTTCATACATAATCAAAAAAGCATGCACTATATATTGGCATCGAATCTACTGTAGTATTTCTTCAATCTTTAAAACCACCAGTCCTTGCTGTACTCAGGTATCAGTTTCCAGGAGCAGACAAATCTTTGTTATTGGACTTTGCAAGATGTTGCTCTGGTCTGAAGTTGAACAGTACGCACAAAACCATGTGCATCTGGTACAGCCTCTAATATTCTGCCCATTAGTCAGGATCTTCTTCAGTCTTCTTCTCTTCCAGCTTAAGAAACGGTCTGCTGCCAGTCCTCTTGATGCTTCACCTGCAGGATTTTCCTTTGTGCTAAAGTATCTCCATCGTGGTACATCAGTAGCATCCCTTACGAAGGAGATTCTATTTGCTACAGATGTTTGAAAGCGTTTGGTTTTGTTGTTGATGTACTTAAGCGCCATTGTGCAATTGGCCCAGAAGACGGATTTGTCCAGTTGAAGCTGTAATTCTTTCTGCAGCTTTACATCAACTCTGACAGCTAAGACTGCAGCTGTAAGCTCCATCCTGGGAATTGCCATCTGTTTTAATGGTGCCACTCTGGCCTTTCCCATTATAAATGCAATATGCACTTCTTTGCTATCGTTTTCCAGTCTTAGATATGAAACAGTATCAAAGCCACTTTCACTTGCGTCTGAGAAGTGGCGTGGCTGCGCATATCTGATTTGACCAAAGTTTGTGGGCTTCCTACACTGGTCCACTTTAAACTCCACAATCTTGAAGTGCGTGAAGGAGAGATATAGGAGGTCCTTCCTTCCCGCTGCTGTGAGACTGCACAACCAGCACTGCTTCCAGCAGACGAGTCACCAGTAACAGTTAAGAACACACAGAAAACTGATGACAATATATCCTTGTCTTTACTTTTATTTATAATGAATGATCTCTTGCTATCCACTTTGCTGCTGTAACACTGTAAATTTCCCCGGTGTGGGACGAATAAAGGAATATATAATTATATTATTATTATTGTTGAGATCTGTTAGCCATCCTATCCATCGCTGAGAAAAGTTTGGGGTATGTCGTCATCCCAGCCAAGTTTCTCTTTGCAGAGTTCCTGCATAATCAACTTAGCAGGCAAAGTAAATGGTGCTAGAAATCCTAAAGGATCGTAGATAGAGCCGACTACAGGCAAGATACCACGTCTGTTGCACGGTCGTTCCTGTACACCAATTTTGAACTTGAACGCATCTGCTTCAACGCACCAGTGCAATCCTAGTGCTCTTTCCATCGGCAGATTGTCCTGGTCCAAGTCCAACTCCTTGATCTCTTTAGCTCTACTTGCTTGAGGAATGGATGTTAATACAGCACGCCTATTACTGATCCATTTTGAAAGCGTAAATCCTCCCATCTGGCAGATGTCAGTCAGGGTTTTTACCATCTGAATTGCTTCCTGTTCCGACGGCATGGATTTTAAACCATCATCCACGTAGAAGTTGTCCTTTACTGTGTTTATCACCTCTTGCGAAAAGGGACATTTTTTACATTTACCAAGCCAATTAACCTACATACCTGTACGTCTTTGGAGCGTGGGAGGAAACCAAAGATCTCGGTGAAAACCCACGCAGGTCATGGGGAGAACGTACAAACTCTGTACAGACAGCACCCGCAGTCGGGATTGAACCCGGGTCTCCGGCGTTGCATTCGCTGTAAGGCAGCAACTCTACCGCTGCACCACCGTGCTGCCCCTTAGACTTTCTTGCACAGAGGGTGATAGATATAATAGATGCTTGGTCAATCACAATTTTAAATCAAAGATCACCCAGTTTTTGAGCAAGAGGTATTATAAATAGAAGTCGAGGCAGAACAAGTAAACAGACCGGCCACAATTGAGCTTAATTTGTGGAACAAGCTTGAGGGATTAAGTACCCTCCTCATCTTCCAGTGTTCCTATTATCAAACAGATTATTAAAAGCTATGTAATTAGTTCAAAAGAAACTTGTAACACTCAGTTATCATTTTTCAACATGATTTGAGTTAGAGTTCAGGATTGAGTAATGCTTATTTGAATTATGATTTATACCTTCATTCCATCACCAAGAAAGTTTACAAAGCTTTTCTCCTTCAGGACTGAATTGCTATTTAAGGAATTATTTCCAATTACTGCCTGGCAATGCTTACAATCCTTTATCAATTATGTATAATAAATCAGTGAATTAAATTAATTTGAGCAGGTGGCATTTTTATAGCAAGTGCCAGCCACAAAAACTGTAATGCCACATGGCTCTTGAAACAAATGGAGTGCTTTTTAATTCATTTAATGAATCATCTGACATCGGTAACATGCAATTGAAAGAAATTAATGTTTAAATAGGGAATGCGAGTTATAGGTTTCTGCTCCTCAAAGATGCCAGAAAGTAGCACATATTTCCACATCTTTTATGCAAAGTTAGGAACCATTAGTGGGAAAATAATGTGATGGCTCAGATTAGTTGACGTGGATCTGAACAATAAAGAACATTGTTAGCTGATAGTACAGTATAATGTTCATATTGCAGACTAGTAATCCAGAGGCTATGATTATTAATTTTAAGTAATGTGGGTCCACATTCTATTAGAACATAGACCATAGAAAAGCACAACCCAGGAAAAGCTCTTCAGCCAACCATGTCAATGCCAAACATAAGGCCAAGATAAACTAATCTTATCTGCCTGCACATGATCCATATCCTTCCATTCATTGCACATCCATGTGCCTGTCTAAAAGCCTTTTAAATGCCACTATTATATCTGCTCCCACCATCACCCCTGGCAACATATAGCAGGCACTCACCAGCCTCTGTGTAAAACAAAACTTGCCCCGCTCATCTCTTTTTGACTTTGCCCCTTTCACAGTCATAGAGCCATAGAGTGATACAGTGTGGAAACAGACCAACTTGCCCACACCAGCCAACATGTCCGAGCGACACAAGTCCCACCTGCCAGCATTTGGTCCATATCCCTCCAAATCTGTTCTATCCATGTACCTGTCTAACTGCTTCTTAAATGTTAGGATAGTCCCTGCCTCAACTACCTCCTCGGGCAGCTTATTCCATACATCCACCAGCCTTTGTGTGAAAAAGTTACACCTCAAATTTCTATTAAATCTTTTCCCCTTCACCTTCAATCTATGTCCTCTGGTCCTCAGAAATTTAAATCTGTTTTCTAGTCTTTGATATTTCCACCAAAGGAAAAAGGTTCTGACTGCCTACTCCATCGATGTCTCTCATAATTTTATATACTGTTAGGTTTCTTGTCAACCTTCAACGGTTCCGAGAAAACATTCCAAGCCTGTTCAACCCCTCCTTCCAGCTCATATTCTTGGATCCATTCAGCATTCATATCAAGTCATTTATATATATATATATATCGCAAACAACAGAGGTCCCAGCACATATCTCCACAGAACATCCAGCTTGAATAAACCCTTCCACCACTCCCCTCTGTCTTCTATGAGCAAGCGAGTCCTGAATCATCAACTCATAGTGAACCCCATACATCTTAACCAGCATACCATGGGTGACTTTACCAATTGATATAGAAATCATATCAACACTTTGCCTCATCCTCATCGATCACCTTGTAGCAGTTAGATTTACCTTATTTTTTAAAAAATCTAAAAATACAAAGCTGCTATCAATAAAAATAATCATATATTAGAAGGTTCTCCATTTGTTTCAAAACTGCATTTGGTTAATTTATGTACTTTACTGAAGAAAACTGGTTGCCCTTCCCTAGTTGGCCTCTTTGTGATTTTAGTCCGGTATGGTTAACCCTTATCTGACATGGATAGAAAATTGGTTGACAGACAGAAAGCAAAGAGTGGGGATAAATGGGTCCCTTTCGGAATGGCAGGCAGTGACCAGTGGGGTACCGCAAGGTTCGGTGCTGGGACCCCAGCTATTTACGATATACATTAATGACTTAGATGAAGGGATTAAAAGTACCATTAGCAAATTTGCAGATGATACTAAGCTGGGGGGTAGTGTGAATTGTGAGGAAGATGCAATAAGGCTGCAGGGTGACTTGGACAGGTTGTGTGAGTGGGCGGATACATGGCAGGTGCAGTTTAATGTAGATAAGTGTGAGGTTATTCACTTTGGAAGTAAGAATAGAAAGGCAGATTATTATCTGAATGGTGTCAAGTTAGGAAGAGGGGATGTTCAATGAGATCTGGGTGTCCTAGTGCATCAGTCACTGAAAGGAAGCATGCAGGTACAGCAGGCAGTGAAGAAAGCCAATGGAATGTTGGCCTTCATAACAAGAGGAGTTGAGTATAGGAGCAAAGAGGTCCTTCTACAGTTGTACCGGGCCCTGGTGAGACCGCACCTGGAGTACTGTGTGCAGTTTTGGTCTCCAAATTTGAGGAAGGATATTCTTGCTATTGAGGGTGTGCAGCGTAGGTTCACTAGGTTAATTCCCGGAATGGCGGGACTGTCGTATGTTGAAAGGCTGGAGCAATTAGGCTTGTATACACTGGAATTTAGAAGGATGAGGGGGGATCTTATTGAAACATATAAGATAATTAGGGGATTGGACACATTAGAGGCAGGAAACATGTTCCCAATGTTGGGGGAGTCTAGAACAAGGGGCCATAGTTTAAGAATAAGGGGTAGGCCATTTAGAACGGAGATGAGGAAGAACTTTTTCAGTCAGAGAGTGGTGAAGGTGTGGAATTCTCTGCCTCAGAAGGCAGTGGAGGCCAGTTCGTTGGATGCTTTCAAGAGAGAGCTGGATAGAGCTCTTAAGGATAGCGGAGTGAGGGGGTATGGGGAGAAGGCAGAAACGGGGTACTGATTGAGAGTGATCAGCCATGATCGCATTGAATGGCGGTGCTGGCTCGAAGGGCTGAATGGCCTACTCCTGCACCTATTGTCTATTGTCTATTGTCTATTGTCCTTCAATATGCCCATGCAGGGCATCGAGTTATATTAAATTGTTGCAAAAACTATTGAACAATTAGGGAAGGGTAAATGACTGCTTGCCTCGTCAACAGCATCCACATCCTGAAACACAAAGTGAAACAGGTTTAACGGGAAAATAAATATGGAATAGGAATAAATTGAATGGCTCAGAGAGCCTCCATATATTTAATGGACTGAATGGCCTCTTTTATGTCATATGATATGCATGTTTAAAATACACAGCAGCAGCTTTTAAGGATATATTCTTATGGCACTCAAAATGTTGGTGCAACTGGTAAAGCATGTTATTAGAGAACAAATATCTTGGTCCTTTTAAACAAGTCAGTTCTGGGGGTTTTTTGGTAATTGGGTTAGCTGGCTGGGAAGCAATCGGTTGGCCTCCAAATGCAATGTTTTCTAAGACATGAAGTGGCCACGGGTTTATTTATGGATCAAGTAACTTCAGTAAAAGTATTACTATACATAATCACAATCTTAGATGAAATACAAGTGTATAGAAATAGTACTACACTGAGAAAATACACACGAGGTGTCATTTCCAAGTCCAAGTTGTTATAAGTGTAAAGTTCTAAACCTGGCTTTAAAGGCCCGTTAACCTGGCAGCATTGCAGAGTCGGCCTGGCCAAGTGAAGTTGTTGGTGTCTACCGTTCCATGTTGTTGCAGGTCGCAGGCAGTCCATGCGCTCGGTCTCTTGGAGAAGGTCTTGACCCAGTTGAGCCCTAGTTCACTCTAGGACCTGATCCAGTCGAGCCCCAGCGTCAAACCATGATTTAGTTAAAAAAATTGGGTATGTTTGTTATCATCAAACATAAAGGTCTTATCTCTGATTATCAAGATTGTCAAAAAAATGCTCAGCTATACTGGGTAACCTTAGAATTCAATGTTACAGGTTATATATGAGGAGCAAAAAAGGCAGGAAAAGGAATAACTGCCCTGCTGCTGTTGTCAATCGAATATCTACTGTAAATCTAGAGGAATTGTTGATTAAACAATACAATCACGACTTCAATGAAAGAACCAGCAAGGAATCAGAAGACATGTCCAGAGAAGAGGTAAAGTTCTTGAGTATTATGAATCACTCAGTAAAAATGATAGAAGGTCACTATTGCCTAGACTTACCTTTCCAACAAGAAAGGTAGTCTGCCGAATAACCATTGCATTGCAGAACAACGCATTCAGAATCTGAAACGTAAGTTTGGCAAGAATACGAAATTTCATGATGAATATACATCTTTCCTCACAGAGATGATTGATAATGGTCATGCTGAAAGGGTACCAGAAGACCAGCTGAATCAAAGTGATGGAGAACTTTGGTACATTCCTCATCACGGGGTGTATCACTCGAAGAAAGGAACTTTAAGAGTGGTCTTTGACTGTGCTGTGGTTTTCAAGGGTAAATCACTTAACTGTCAACTGCTGCAGGGTCCAGACCTAACGAACTCACTCATCGGAGTTCTCATCAGATTCAGACAAGAGCCGGTGGCTTTGATGGCGGATATCAAGGCAATGTTTCATTAGGTCAAGGTATCGGAAAAGCATGTCGACTAACTACGATTTCTGTGGTGGCCTGATGGTGATCCGATCTCGTTGAATATCGGGTGAAGGTACATCTCTTTGGAGCAGTGTCATCACCAAGTTGTGCAAACTTCGCATTGAGGAAGACCGCCGAGGACAATAAAGCTCACTTTCCAGAAGAAGTGCCAAACACAGTAAAGAGCAATTTTTATGTGGACGATTGTTTAAAATCCATGTCTATGGAACATGAAGTGATTCAAATGGTAAAACAGCTGAATTCCCTCTGCAACACGGAGTCTGAATGTTAATGTATAATGCATATTACTTTTGTTTTTATATATGTTAAGCTTTTATAGCTCCTTTTAATATCTATTGATAATTGCTTCGTTATATACGTAGAACAATTAGGGTCCGGCATGTAGGAGCCATTTACGCTTAAATTAGTTCCTTTTATTATATTATGGCCATGTTTTATATTTCTAGTTTCCATTTGTCTGCACTTTGGAAGGTGGGATTTGATATGTAGAGGGGCGTGTGCATATCTGAGGAGGCTAGCGTAGCCACAGAGATTGGTAGTCAGTTTAGTCTCGGAGGATGGAGACAAAACAGTTTTTTACCACACTGTAACCACCACACGATCACGACCACACGATCACGACTGTGTTGTTTGTAGAGGAAACAATGTTGTAGAGGAAACGACTGTGTTGTTTGAAGAGGAAACAGTTGATAAGGACGATAAGAACGATAAGCTGTGAATTATTCTTTTGATTTGTGCTACTTTAATAAAGACCAATTAATCAAGAAACAGCATTTGGAAGATTAGTTTTTGCTATCTCAGAGTGCGGTGTGTGCATAAACTATATCTCTACCACATCCCCGGATAGTAATGGCTATCGAAGTTGGACTTTGAGAAGGTATAGAAACTGCCATTACACTACGAGTTGCAATTTTACGTGATCCTGAAATGTTGTATCTGGGTGACTTCCTTGCAAACATTTGGGTAAACTAGTGAACAAAGGAACTTTATTTTAATCTGATTATTGCAGGATGTCATGAGTTACCAACAAAACAGATTTTTCTGCCTCCTATTTATTGAGTATTAAGGAAAATAATCATGAAAATGAATCATGTAACAAGACAGGCCATTTGATTTCAATAAACTTTGAAATTACACCAGATAATGACTTCCAAATGAAGAGATAAAAGGTGTAAATTAAATATTTATTCTCAGTGTTGCAGAAATAAAAATGGATTTCCCCCAGAATGAAATGTGATCATGAATGCTTGTTTTGCATTATGCTGGACAACTGACCATCTGTTACCCATTTGGAGTTGTGCTTGTATATCCAACTCAGTTTCTGTGTTTAGAGTGCATCAAACAAGACTGTTCCCTTTGCAAGCATTGCAGGGGATATGAGCCACATTGTTCCAAGGGGTAAACTAGGTTACTCCTAGAATAACTGAGTACATCCAAAGTTGCTGAATCCCACACACTTTGGTCACCTATTCCCCGAATCCCCCAACCCATTGAAATACTCAGACGCCCAATTACCTGATTGCGAATTCCACCCCTGATCTCTCTAAACACCTTGACCTCCAAATCCACAGACTCCCTGACATCCACTAAACCTCTCAACCTAGCAATGCCATAAATTTCTGATGATCAACTCTCCTTCTTCCCAAACCCCTGGAATTAGGCCTCTCCTTGATTGCTAGAGAGTGCCAATAAAAACGCTGGGGGACAAACATGGGCAAAGGTGTAGATACAAAGAACTGCAGATGCTGGTTTACAAAAAAAGATACAAAGTGCTGGAGTAACTCAGCGGGTCAGGCAGCCACCCTGGAGAACATGAATAGGTGATGTTTTGGGTCGGGACCCTTCTTCAGACTGATTGTGGTAGGGGAGGGGCAGAAAGCTGGCAGAGAGGAGGGCAGCATTATGCATAGTGAGTGATAGGTGAATAGAGATGGGGCAGGGCGGGTTGATAGGCAATGGTTGGACAAAGGCCGGAGATTAAAAGATAAAAGGTGTGAGATGGGGCTGGAAGAGGTGGGAATTGTGAAGCTAGAGGAAGAATATAGGTGGAAAGGAGGGAAGGGGAGAAATGAGAGGGGGAAGGAAAAATGAGAAAATGTGTAGGTTAGTTACCTAAAATTGGAGAATTCAATGCTTATGCTGTTAGTTTGTAAGCTGCACAAGTGGAAGATGAGGTGCTGTTCCTCCAGTTTGTGCGTGGCCTCACTCTAGCAATGGAGGAGGCCTGGGGCAGAAAAATCAACGTGGGAATGGGAAAGGGAGTTAAAATGGTTAGCAACGGGCTAACCAGGCCTTGGCAGATTGAGCGCAAGTGTTCCATAAACCTGTCGCCAAATCTACGCTTGGTCTCGCCGATGTAAAGGAGGCCACATTGGGAACACCAAGTTCAGTAGATGGCGTTGGAGAAGGTGCATGTGAACTCTCTATCACCTGGAAGGAGTGCTGCGGTCCCTGGATGGTTGTGAGGAAGGAAGTATAGGAACAGGTGTGTTTCAGGGGAAAGTACCCGGGTAAAGCGTGATTTGGGTGGGAAGGGATGAGTGAACCAAGGATGGAACAATCACTGTGGAAGATGGGAAGGGGTGGGGGTGGCAAAATGTGAATGGTGGTGGGATCACTTGGAAAGTGGCAGACATGTGGGAGGTAGTTGAGGCAGTTACTCTAACAACATTTAAAAGACATTTGGACAGGTACATGGATAGGAAAGGTTTAGAGGGATACATAGTCAAATGCAGGCAGGTGGGACTAGCGTAGATGGGACAACTTGGGCGGCATGACGTGAAGCTGAAGGCATTCAAAGCCATCTCCAGCCCAAACATCCAAGGGCCCCGCCCCACTGAATGACAACTTATCAAGGATCATGAGGCAGTCAGCCATCACTGGAGGGAACACTTCAAAGAATTCCTCACACCGACCCATTCTGAGATGTAAGTTAATCAAACCATTACTACACCACTCTTAACTGCATTGTCTACTGTGATTTGTCATTTTCACACCTTACCCTTCCATATCTCTAGTTTCCCTCTCCCCGGACTTTCAGTCTGAGGAAGGGTCTCGACCCGAAACGTCGCCCATTCCTTCGCTCCAGAGATGCTGCCTGTCCTGCGGAGTTACTCCAGCATCTTGTGTCTATCGTCGCTGTAAACCAGCATCTGCAGTTCCTTCTTGCACCACTCCTGACTGACAGGTCGTATACCAGCTGAAAAATGGCCAGGCCTTGAGAGCAAACAGCTTGCCGAAGTTGGTTCGCCTGGTGGAGAGGAAGTTCAGTTACTAATTCATAGCCTCTTGTCTTACATCTGAGAAGAGGATAGCATGTCAGAGACCATCTACAAGAAAGCAGACAATTCCAAATGCAGTAATTACATGGGAGTCTCCCTGCTGTCTCTCACAAGGAGGATCACCACCAGTGCCCTGAGCATTTGCCTCCTCCAATGGCAGTTCCTTGGATGTCCGTGATGTGTGGTTCCACCCATCTAATATTTGCACATAAAAACAAGGAAAAGAAACAGGAATAGGTGTTTCAACCCATCTCGCCTGTTCTGCCATTCACTACTGAAAAAAATCTTTTCAATTGTAATACGTTTATTTTTGCTGCTGCAAGCTGAAAATACCAAAGGCTTTATGTTACATTGTTTAATAGAATATCATTGCACAAGTGTCAATAGTAATAGTAGATAGTGATGAACTTCAGTAAGCGAAGCAGTACACATACTTCAGCTTTCATTGATGGTGTCGAAGCAGAGATGGATAAAAACTTCAAATTCCTAGGGGTCATATCACCAACAACTTCTCCTGGACCACCCATATTGAAGCAACGACCAAGAAAGCACACCAACGCCTCTACTTCCTTAGAAGGCTTTGGAAGTTTGGCATGTCCCCAACAACCCTCACCAACTTTTACAGGTGCACCAGAGAAAGCATTTTATCAGGATACATTGCAGCTCCATCCAAGACCGCAAGATATTCGAACAAATTGTGGATGCAGCCCAGACCATCACATAAACCAACCTCCCTTCTATTGACTCCATCTATACCTCACTCTGCCTCGGCAAGGCCAGCAGCATGATCAACTGTACCTATTGTACGTGACAATAAATTAAACTGAACTGAACTTAGAGAAGAGGTTGCTTGTTGATTTCAATTGCCACCCATGGTTAACGTAGCAGCGGTGTTCTTAAGGGATAATGGTGTCTAATTACTGTGGGAAGGTTGAATGGAAACTGTTTTACTTCGATTAAATCCAAGGCTGTTTAAAGCCACGACAGCATTGTTTCTGCTTGTCAATTTGCAACGTAACTTTTAAATGGTTCTCTGGTTCCCGAACGAAACCACATTGATGGGTCGAATGACCTTATGACCTTATTTATAACCAGTTCAATCCGTGTAATGCAAATAGTGCCCCCTAATTTCTCACTAGTGTTATATCCAATTCATATTATGGAACCATACATTAAAAATAAGATATAGCATCATTTAAAGGGGATGGAATAAGTATGTGGAAAAGAAGAATATAATATGCCTTGAAGTGGGATTAGCGATAATGTTTTAAAACAGTCTCAAAGGTAGATTGTGATTGTCCCAAACAGCAACCTACATGACAGTTGTAAAGTACATCCTGCAGGAGTGACATTCATACAGCGTACATTTTTTGTTTTTTTCTTAAGATGGGCTGAAAGAGAAATGTAAGGCACATTGATTTTCACAGATATTGGAGATTCCCCACTTCTACATTTAATAATAATAATTTAATTCCTTCTTTTAATGTATCAATATAGTTAGACACAAAATGCTGTTTTCTCGGGATGAACATTGACTTCGTTAACTTCAGATAGCCCTTGTTTTCCCTCTCTATCCCCTCCCCCTTCCCAGTTCTCCCACTAGTCTTACTGTCTCTGACTACATTCTATCTTTGTCCCGCCCCCTCCCCTGACATCAGTCTGAAGAAGGGTCTTGACCCGAAACGTCACCCATTCCTTCTCTCCCAAGATGCTGCCTAACCCGCTGAGTTACTCCGGAATTTTGCGTCTACCTTCGATTTAAACCAGCATCTGCAGTTTTTTACCCCACACAATATAGGGACCATGTTCAGAGAGCTCCAGTCTATCACTGAGGATCCATTACATCTGTCTTGAAGTGATAAAAGGCTCATTTTGAATCTTTGGTGCCACTGTCCCTGTACATCAGATATACAATGCAGCTATCATAGGGTTTGACAGGGCTGGTATAGTATATATCTTTGACATACTTATTCTTGCCACCTTTCCGGTTGATAATTTTATTGATGTTTTCCTCCTTTCTAGTTAATCTTCCTGTGTTTTGCCTGGGTGCCTGTCACAATAACCTATAGGGCAGCAATTATTTTTATGCGGCCTGCAAGTCTTCTGATAAATTTGAATAAAGAGAATAAAGTTATTATTCTTAATCATCCTAATGCTGATTTACTCAGACTGAACTCATAACAACTCAGAATTATACTGGCTAATAACGATTTATTCCAAGGATGTGCCTGATAATTTTGTTGCTCAGCGATCTGTTGAGAAGTCATTGCAGTGAAATTAAAAGCTATAATTCACTACAGTAAGCTATCACTTAACATTGCCATTTGAGATCCCAGTTAAAAATAAAAATGAATTGCTCTTGACTATAATTTTACATCCGTGGCAGTGAAATACTAACATTCCTTCACTCATGCCTATGCCCATTATAATTTATACACTCCTCGGATGGATGTTAGTTCTTTAATTCCGTGTTCTCGTGACGAAAAAAAACATAGCTCAAATCTAATAGTGTTAAAAAAAAAGGAATTGCATCAATATAAAGCTTAGGATCTCTTGGGATATCCCAAAATACTTCACTGCTTATTAAAGTAAAGTCATTTGGGACATCATACCAGTGAATTGTGGGCACCTGTGTATTGTTAAAAGACAATTTTGCACGGTGGCGCAGCGGTAGAGTTGCTGCCTTACAGTGAATGCAGCGACGGAGACCCGAGTTTGATCCAGACCACGGGTGCTGTTGTTATGGAGTTTGTACGTTCTCCCAATGACCTGCGTGAGTTTTCTCTGGGAGCTTTGGTTTCCTCTCTCACTCCAAAAACATACAGGTATGTAGGTTAATTGGCTTGGTAAATGTAAAAATTGTCCCTAGTGTGTGTAGGATTGTGTTAATATGTGGGGGATTGCTGGTCGGCGTGGACCCGGTGGGCCGAAGGGCCTGTTTCTGCGCTGTATCTAAAACTAGAAAACTAAACTAAAACAATTTATATTTGCAGTTATGATTTGTCTTGTAATAGGAAAACTACAATGAATAGGATATTGTGGTCCTTTAAATGTTGCTAATATTGCAAATTAAGATATTAATTTGGACATTGTAGGACTGTAGGACTTTGAATGATTATTTTATTTCAGTATTTGCCCTTGAGGAAGAGGAAACACCAAGGAAAATAACATTGAATTAGATTTGGAAACTCCCCAGAAAGAACTTGAGCCGAAAAAAAGTAACGAGGAAATTCGAGCACAAATGTGAGAGATCGACAGGAATCAGATGGTTTCATCCCATGGATTTAAAGGAAGGAAGTGAGAACATTGCAGATCCATAATTAATCATCTTCCAAGTTTTCACAACTTCTTCAGATGGGAAATGTGGATGTTTCACTCAGCTATTTAAGGAAGAAAAGCGAGGGAAACCAGACAATTAGAGATCCGTTATCTTAATATCTATTGTGGGGGGGCATGGTGGTGCAGTGGTAGAGTTGCAGCCTTACAGCGCTAGAAACCTGGTTTCAATCCTGACTTTGGGCGCTGTCTGTATGGAGTTTGTACGTTCTCCCCGTGACATGCATTGGTTTTTCCTGCGTGCTCCGGTTTCTTCCCACATTCGAAAGACATACAGGTTTGTAGGCTAAATTGGTTAAATTGACCCTAGTGAAAGTAGGATAGTGTTGGTGGGCAGGGATCACTGGTCGATGCAGATTCGGTTGGCCAAAAGGCCTGTTTCCGCGCTGTATATCTAAACTAAAATGATGAGTTTCAATTAAGGGTAGTGAAAGAAAAACCTTAAAAATTTTCACCTGATCAAAGAGATCTAATCTTTATTTAGAAAGGTTAGGTATTATTCGATGAACCATGTGGAATTTTCAAGAAAGATGATTGAAGCAATCGACAGGGGAATATCTATGATTATTTATACGTACTTCCAAAAAGCATTTGGTGAAACTCCTCATAAGACATGAGGTGCCAAAATTGGTTCTTGTAAGGCAAATTATTCACCAGCATAGAAATTCAGCCAAGCAACAGGAAAGAGAGAGAGTGGGAATAATTCATAGATACAGAAATTGCTCCTGCAAAAAAATCATGTTTGGGCCTCAACAATTTGGTGTAATCATTAATTATTGAAATGATGCAGAAATAAGCATGTTCTGATTTGCTGATGGCAAAAAAATAGGCACTATGACAAGAGTAGGAAGGAACTGCAGATGCTGGTGCACACCGAAGAAAGGTACAAAATGCTGGAGTAACTCAATGGGACAGGCAGCATCTCTGGAGAGAAGGAATGGGTGACATCTGAAGAAGGATCTTGACACGAAACGTCATCCATTCCTTCTCACTGGAGATGCTGCCTGTCCCGCTGAGTTACTCCAATATTTTGTGTCTATCTTCGGTGTAAACCAGCATCTAGTTATAATGCAGCTTTGCAAGGACCTGGTTTGATCACTCTTGGAGTACTGTGAGCACTTCTGGATAATGTACCTACGGAAGAATATGTTGGCTGTCGCTGATTTACTGAGGCAAAACCTGAACACCAATTTCAGAGGGCAGTTAAAAGTGAACCATGTTATTGCGAGATAAGGATCACACATAGATGCAGACAGCAGATTTTCCTCTCCAAAGGACTTTAGGCACCAGATGGGCTTTTTTGGCAATCAGATAATTTTGCAGGAATTAATGGCTTAACTCGGTTGCATTTGTGTATTTCAATTTAAAACTGCAGTACTACTTTGGGGATATTAGAAATCCTATTGCAATTAGAAAAATCTTGTTTCAACAATACGCCATGCACAAGAAGTCAGCAATTAAAATTATTATATGTCATGCTTTGTCTGCATTACAACAGAGAACAAAGTTCAAAAGTAGATCATTGACTGTAATGCTGTTTGCAACACTCTGAAGTCATTACAGATACTAATTTGTTCCTCTTTTCCTACTGTGGAAAACCAGAGACTAATCTAATTTAGGCAGCTTGTTCCAAATATTCACTATCTTGTGTACAAAACATACCCCTTGGATCTTATTTAAATTTCTCCCCTCTTACCTTTAATCATGTCCCCTCCATTTCTAGACACCCCTGGGACTATCACAGTGCCAAGGGCTTAGATGGGTGGAATTTGTCAAATGAGTACAGGAAAGTATACTTGGGCAATGTGTAGAAGGCCCTCCAAGGGAGAAGCCAAAGCTTAATCTATTCTAAGGAAATTGGGAAGGGCAAGTGACTGAAGTGTCATTGGATGAGCCATTTGAGACGAGCAACTACAGTCCTATTAGCCATAAAATAGTTATGGATAAGGACAGGATGGGCTCACAAGTTAAAGTTCTAAATTGAACCAAATGCAACTTTGATGATATTAGATAGGAAGTTGCTAAAGATGATTGGAGTAGGTTGTTTGTGGGCATAGAGAAATTTGGAAAGCAGAATGCTTTGAAATGGTTGAGGTGAGAGTTCAAGGCATACGGTCCTGTTGGAGGGAAAGGCAAGGCAGGTGGGAGTGAAGAAGCCTGGATGATGAGAGAAATTGAGGCTCAGATGGGAAACTGAGGTGAGAATGAACTTTTTCACCCAGAGAGTTGTGAATTTGTGGAGTTCTCTGCCACAGAGGGCAGTGGCCAAATCACTGGATGAATTTAAGAGAGAGTTAGATAGAGCTCTGGGGGCTAGTGGAATCAAGGGATATGGGGAGAAGTTGGGCACAGGTTACTGATTGTGGATGATCAGCCATGACCACAATGAATGGCAGTGCTGGCTCGAAGATCTGAATGGCCTCCTCCTGCACCTATTTTCTATGTTTCTAAAATAGAAGGTGGCATGGGTCAGGTTTAGGCAACTGGGATCATGCATCCCTGGAGGAATTTAAAGAACTGAGGAGCATACTTAAGAAGCAAATCAATGAGATTAAAAACAATCTAAACAGATTTTATGTACATTAAGGGAAAGGGGCTAACTAGATAATTAACAGAGCCCCTCAGAAACCAATGTCTTCAATGAGTATTTCTCCTCTGTTTTTATTGTGGGGGGAAAAAATGAAGACAAGGGTACTTGGGACAGATAATGAAGATGTCTTGCAGACAGTCCATATTGTGCTTGAGGAGGTATTGGATGTCCAAAGATGTATGGTTAGTCATTAGTCATTAGTCACATGTGAGGTGCCGGATGATAAGGCCTTTGGCTTGGTTATTCAAAGTTCAATCAAACACAAATTTTAATAACCAATCTTATAATATGGAATAAACAGAAGTCAATATCATAAGTACAGACGAAAAATAAGTTTGACTTGAATTTATTTATTGCTTTTTAATGGAACAATGATGTCTAAGAATTGCCCACAAAATAAAAAGGAAAAGAGTGCAGCCAGATTATGGAAGCACATAAATGACATAATATAGCACATGTAATACAACATATTTAGCATTACTTTCAGAAAAGTGCAATATACAATTACTATTGAAAATAAATTAAAAGTAACATCTAACAAATAAAATGGGAAATGTCTTGCTGATCGTGATACCAGCATTTTGAATCCAGTACCCTAAAAGTTACTTTATAATCCATTTTAACAGAATATGATAAAGGAAGAATTAATATTTCTACAGCACATTTCACAACTTCAGGACATCTCAAAATGCATTACACAAGTTCACACAAGTTCACACAAGTTATAGGAGTAGAATTAGGCAATTCGGCCTATCGGGTTTACTCCGCCCTTCTATCATGGCTGATCTCTGCCTCCTAATCCCATTTTCCAGCCTTCTCCCCATAACCTTTGACACCCATTCTAATCAAGAATTTGTCTATCTCTGCCTTAAAATATCCACTGACAGCCTCCACAGCCCTCTGTGGCAATGAGTTCCACAGATTAACTCATTAACTCAAGAAGTTCCTCCTCACCTGCTTTCTAAAAGAGCGCTCTTTAATTCTGAGGCTATGACCTCTGGTCCTCGACTCCCACCAGTGGAAACATCCTTTCCACATCCACTCTATCTATGCCTTTCATTATTCTGTAATTACAGGCCTTAAAGTGGTTTTATCAGTGTCGTAATGTGGAAACAAAATCAGAAAATGCGGGACGCACTCAGCAGACGAGACATTGTGTGTGGAAAGTGGTCGACATTTCAGGTCAAAGACTATTTATCAGATTCAGGTTCTGCGAAAGGACTTTCGACCTGAAACAAAAGCCTTGTTTCTCTTCCCAAAGATGTTGCCTGACCTGTTGTATGTTTCCGGCAATTTCTCCTTTGGTTTCAGATATCCAGCATCTGCCATTGTTTTTGTTTAGATTTCTTGTAAGGTCAGAATCCCTGGAGCCTGTTGCACACAGCACAGTGTCACAAATAGACGTTATTTACCAGATAATCTGTTTAGTGAAGAATCTGTCTTTTCATCCCTGGCCTGTCTCCAAGCATCTGCCTATCAAATAACCCTCCTCCTCTTTGTTGGCCGATTACCTGTCAGGCCTTGTCTTGCCTCTTCTCTCTTCCAGCATTCATTCTCCCCCCCCCAAAAAAAAATCTGTCTGAAGAAGGGTCCTGACCCGAAACTCCATCTGTCCATGCTTTCTTGAGATGCTTTGAAATTTGTGGAATTCTCTGCCACGGAAGGTAGTTGACGCCAGTTCATTGGCTATATTTAAGAGGGAGTTAGATGTGGCCCTTGTGGCTAAAGGGATCAGGGGGTATGGAGAGAAGGCAGGTACGGGATACTGAGTTGGATGATCAGCCATGATCATATTGAATGGCGGTGCAGGCTCGAAGGGCAGAATGGCCTACTCCTGCACCTATTTTCTATGTTTCTATGTTTCTATGCTGCCTGACCCACTGAGCTACTCCCGCACTCTGTGTCTTCTTTTGGCCAGTTTTGTTGCTTCTTACATTAAGCTATGACTTGCACTCCAAAATCCCTCTGCACGCCAATCGTGCCGTACTGTATACATTCCTCTTGCATCTGACTTCACCCCTGTCCAGATAGTGCTCCGTTTCCCATTTCCCGTTCAAATATCCAATTGATCTTTATCCTGCTGTATCTTTTGACAACCTTCCCCACTACACACTCTGCTCATTTTTCTGTTGTCTGCAAACTTACTAATCAGACCACCTAAATTTTCATTCAAATCATTTATATCACAAACAACAGAGGTCAGGGAAACTGCACTCTGTGGAACAGCAAAGACGTACAGGTATGTAGGTTAATTGGCTGGGTAAATGTAAAAATTGTCCCTAGTGGGTGTAGGATAGTGTTAATGTGTGGGGATCACTGGTCGGCACGGACTTGGTGGACCGAAAAGGCCTGTTTCCGGCTGTATATATATGATATGATATGATAGCACTGGTCACAAACCTCCAGTCAGAAAAACAACCCTCTATCTCCTATGTCCAAGCCAATTTTGTAACAACTTACTAACTCACCTTGGATCCCATGTGACTTAATCTTCTGGACCTGCCTACCATGAGGGACTTTGTAAAAAACTTTGCTGAAGTCCGTGATGCAGGTCTGGATACTATACTCCAAGGAAAACTCATCAAAAATAATATTTAGTCTGTTTCTCTCTCTTTAGATACTGCCCGAACTGCTGATCATTCCAGACATTTTTTTAATTTCAGATTTTATTTCAATTATCCAGTATTTCAATTTTTGCTTTTGAATTTTATATCCCGGTCCAGAATGGAACTTACGGCCTTTGTAGCTCAGACAGCAGCGGTTTAGCCGAGATTGCTACCATCAAGCTCATTTATCACTGACAAATACTTGTTCTGCATGGATTGGAAATGTAATTGTGTAAAAGATTTATATTTTAATCCTCATAATGGGACTTCTTCATGGATTGCCATCAACTCTCTTTAAATTACATAACTGTGAGTAAATTAGTTGGCCTTAGTCTGAATTCCCTTCTGTAATTCTTTAAGAATAAAATGTAAACACAGTTATCAACAGTGATATAGAAAATAAGTTTCACGGGACTTCGGAAAAGTTATACATTATAAATATTCTTGTCAGCAATAAAACGCAGATTAAGTTAATTAAGACTAATCAAATGCAAATACATTTCTCAAATAAAATTATGTTTCCATCCAGAAACAGCATTATCCAATTAAAAATTTAATTTTGGATCAATTTATATGAAGCCAGTTAAATAAATATCAGGGACAAAATTAGAAATTTGATTTGAAGGTTGCTGGACTCATTTCACCAGCCAAAGTCAGTGATTTAGAAAATTGCATGGACCTGAGCCTCTTAGCTTCATCTTGGTTACACGATTAATTTTCAAACCAGTGGCATTCGTAATAAAACTCCCAACCGCTAATGAATATAATTAAAAGTAAACCAAGCATAGCTGGCTTATTTTTACTTATGTTCATGTGTTTGGAACTTTGTTTTAAAATGCTAATGGTACAACCAGTAGGAGCTTAATTCAGGAACTGGTTCCAATATTGAGTACTAAATGTGGACACTGTTTGAAAATTTCCACTCAATCTTGCACAGACTCAGGGGACAGAAATGCAGAGAAGCAGGTTTTTCACCTGACTACACCTTTTTAGATCTGGAATCACTTGTAACATGCATAATCTGACAGAGGATCCTGCTCACTCATTGCATGGTATTGAAATTATTAATCAAGTGCTCATATTATTATATTCCATTTAACTCTGTTTCCGCCAGGTCCCTCCCCATGGCGAACATAGAATATAGAACGGGCATGGGAACAGACCCTGAGGCCTACAATGTCCATGCAGAACATGATGCCGTTAAACTAATCTGCTCTGCCTGCACATGATCCATAACCCCCCCCCACTCCCTGCATATGCTAATGGTACAACCAGTAGGAGCTTAATTCAGGAACTGGTTCCAATATTGAGTACAAAATGTGGACACTGTTTGAACATTTCCACTCAATCTTGCACTATTAAATGTGCCTATTAAATGCCTCTTAAATGCCTCCCATATCTGCCTCCACCACCATCTCTGGCAGCAGATTCTGAGCACCCACCATTCTCTGTATAAAAAAAGGCCTCACACGACTTCTTTAAACTTTGCTCCTCTCACATTAGAGCTCTGCCCTTTAGTCCTTGACATTGCCATCCTGGGAATAAAATGATCTGTGTCTAATCACTCTATGCCTCTCATCATTTTATATACTTCCCTCAACCTCTAGTATTCTAGAGAAGGCAAACCAAGCTTGTCCAAGAGCTCCTTATAGCTAACACCCTCTAATACAGGTAAAATTCTGGTAAAGCTCTTCTGCACCCTCTCCAAAGCCTCCATATCCTTTCTGAAAGCGGCCTAACCAAAGTCCTATAAAGCAGTAACTTGAATTCCTGACTCTGATATTTAATATCCTCTCAGAAACCTTGCAACAGACCTTCCACCAAGATCTTGCATTGCCATTTTCCACGCAGTTTATAGCATTGTGGGAAGGTACAACATTAAATAGACTAGAGCACTTGATTCAGGACAGCTCCTTAATGGATTACTCCTTGGTGTCAACCATTCCACCTCACCCCGCCCTCCTCCATGGCATCCATTCCCAGGAACATTCTCCTGGCATTGAAAATATCTCCCAATACCAAAGAGTCTGACACACATTTCCTAGAAAAAAACAAAATGAGAAAACCTGGGCCTTTGTGATAAACACACATTTATCTGTCTCGTGGGTTATTGACCTCACTCACAGGTCAAGTCAGAAAAGCTTTGCCCTCTGTTTAATATCTCTTCCTAACTCCAACATTGTGCTTATTGTTGTTCTGAGGGTGCACTGGTTCTGCTTCCCTAAACAGATTCTCCAAACGCTGTTTCATATCACGGTGTCTTCACTCTCTTACTCACACCCACCCTATGTAAATCCTGCAGCTCTCTTACTGTCCCCAAGTCAATCGTGTGCACTTTCCTCCAGTCTTGTCCTACAATCATACTTCCCCTGCAACTTTTTTTTGTGCACGTCTACCACAAATTCCTGATATAATTGCTGGATGAGCTAAAAAGTCGAGCCCCTTTTGGTTTACAGGTGGTGAAGAATCATTATTTTGTCTCCGTGGGGTTAATTTTTAAGACATCATAGAAAGTCATGGTATTACGGCTAGGTGCCTTGATCCGAATTCAGGTAAGCGCTAGATACCACCCAGCATAAAACCAGAGCTCTCCAGTGAAGTAGGATGGAGGACCAAGCAAATCTGTTGTCTTAAAAGAAGTGGCTCAATCCTTTGCTTGAGTGGCGAAGAGGTGAAAGAAAAGTGGTTTTGGAGCTGCACTTGTCCAGCCAAGTAGAAATCAGGGTCGATTTCACTGATCTCCCTTTCAGTCTCACTTTGCCAAACGATTGCTTAGCTATTCTTTAGCAAGCTCCTTTCTGCTGTCCCTGCATTTATCTTATCACACTTAGCATCAAAATAGTCTCTATGTCCCATTAGTACATATTTTGTGTTTTAGGCAATTGATGTTTTTTGGGGTCTTTCAAATACCATGTTGGTGCTGTATCTTATCACTCACCTATATTGTGGTTCATTATATTTTCTCATGTTCTCACCTTAACTCTTCTAAATCAGCTATTTTCCAATCTATTGGCCTGATAATTGTTAAACCTCTGCCTTTTACACCAAATCCAGATTTTAATGGTTATCACCTAGCCATTCACTAGTTTATTTCTTCCCATCTATTCTCGTTCATTTCTGCATTGGCAGATCCAGCAGTGATCCACTGCGGTTGGTTTCTTACATATAGCATCACATGGGAAGAGCAATATTCCCTTCCCTCCTTCTGGATAAATCGTTTTGGGAAAATTGAAATTGCCTAATATTATTATCCTAAAATGTTAACATTTTTTTGTGCTTATTTCTACCTTCATTCCCTTCTAACTAGATAGTAACCTGCAGCACAAAACAATTAGTCAATGAAAAGTTTTACCTTTTACCTTAATCCACATGGAGTCCATTTCAGGCAAACTGATGGCTCTGCCACTACGACAACTTTTATAAGTACAAGTGCTCCAATTCTATCTTTTCAAAATGTATTGTGCCCTCGAGCCTTTAGTTCACTGTCTGGATATTTTAGCAGCCAAGCCTCAATAATCCTTACCATTTCTGGTGTCATGCATTATATAATTTCTTCTCATTCCTCAGGTTTATCATAAAATTCTGCAAAGCTGTACAGTTTAATTCATTTTTATGGCAGTTATTCAAACTTTAATTTAACCATCTTTTTTTACACATGCTACCTACTTCTATGTATCTCCCCATGCTCTCCTTGTGTTTATATGTAAGCATATTTTTTGTATGTTGTAAAGTCTTTTGTCCATCTAACTAGTTTAAAATCTATTTCTTTAGCTATTCCTTGAGGACACTTGTCCTACTTTGGCGTGGGGTTTTTCACAATATCACTGCTTCTCTTGTTCCATTATTCGTGTTGATGCCCCACAAGAATGAATTCCTCATTCTCTGCTCTTTAACAAAGCACTAATTTGCCTGATATTTCCATCATATGCACATTCACACAAAGTTTGAACAATAATCCAGATTTTATTAGTAAACAGGCTCCACAATCTTTCCATTACCTGTTCTATTGATTCGTGCATAGACCATGGCAATTGGATTGTGTGAGAAGGAACTGCAGATGCTGGTTTAGACAGAAGATAGACACAAAATGCTGGAGTAACTCAGTGGGACAGGCGGCATCTCTGGAGAGAAGGAATGGGTGATGTTTTGGGGTTGAGACCCTTCTTTAGACTGGATTGGATTGCCTGTCTCATTCCAATTTCCTTTTCCACTGTTTCAAGATAACCCATTCTCTGACACTGGTAACAACATATCCTTCTGAATACACAATCAGAAACAATCTCACAATGCTGAACCCTCCTCGTTTTCCTGTATTAATTCCAAACAGATCTCACCACATTATTCATATTAGAAATCCCACTCAGGGTAAACCTTAACTCATAGAGATATAGAAATCATTTTTTGGGGAAACTTGTTTTGACAGATTACAAATCAATGCCTGCTGTGATATTGTTCAAAACCAGGTCAAAAAGGCACACCTCCATATACTACCAGACACGTGCAGTGCACAATGACTGTGCAAATAACAGTGAACCCTGCACAGTCCCTGCAGAAACATCCTGTTCTCTCACCTAGGACATCACCTCTTGCCTTGTATGGCACATCCACTAAAATGGAGAATTATATTCCACTATAATCTTTCATTTTATGCCCCAGCATATTGGCCGTTTCCCTTTCCCTTAACTCTCAGGGTCTCAACCTGAAACGTCACCTATTCCTTCTCTCCGGAGATGCAGTCTGACCTGTTGAGTTACTCCAGCTTTTTGTGTCTATCTACTGCCAACACACCATTGGTCTCAAATGAAGGGTCAAATGCTGCTTCATGAGAACTATAGGGCAAAGCTTAATTGAACAATATGAGTGGGCAGAAGCATGGCAGATGCAGTATAATGTGGATAAATTTGAGGGTATCCACTTTGGTGGCAAGAACAGGAAGGCAGATAATTATCTAAATGGTGTCAGATTAGGAAAAGGGGAAGTGCAACGAGACCTGGGTGTGTTTGTACATCAGTCACTGGAAGTAAGTATGCAGGTATAGCAGGCAGTGAAGAAAGCTAATGGCATGTTGGCCTTCATTGCGAAAGGATTTGAGTTTAGGAGCAAGGTGGTCCTACTGCAGTGAGACCGCACCTGGAATATTGTGTTGAATTTTATCATATCATATCATATATATACAGCCGGAAACAGGCCTTTTCGGCCCTCCAAGTCCGTGCCGCCCAGTGATCCCCGTACATTAACACTATCCTACACCCACTAGGGACAATTTTTACATTTACCCGCCAATTAACCTACATACCTGTACGTCTTTGGAGTGTGGGAGGAAACCGAAGATCTCGGAGAAAACCCACGCAGGTCACGGGGAGAACGTACAAACTCCTTACAGTGCAGCACCCGTAGTCAGGATCGAACCTGAGTCTCCGGCGCTGCATTCGCTGTAAAGCAGCAACTCTACCGCTGCGCCACCGTGCCGCCCAGTGAGGGAGTACAGCATAGGTTCACCAGATTAATTCCTCGGATGGCGGGACTGACATATAATGAAAGAATGGGTCGACTGGTCTTCTATTCACTGGAATTTAGAAGGATGAGAGGGCATCTTATAGGAACATATACAATTCTTAAAGGATTGGACAGGCTAGGTGCAGGAAAAATGTTCCCGAAGTGGGGGAAGTCCAGGACCAGGGGTCACAGTTGAAGAATAAGGGGTAGGTCATTTAGGACTGAGACGAGGAAAATCTTCTTCACCCAGAGAGTTGTGAATCTGTGGAATTCTCTGCCACAGAAGGCAGTGGAGGCCAATTCACTGGATGTTTTCAAGAGAGAGTTAGATTTAGCTTTTAGGGTGAAAGGAATCAAGGTATATGGGGAAAAATTAGGATATTGAATGGCAGTGCTGGCTCAAAGGGCCGAATGGCCTACTACTGCACCTATTTTTTTCTATGTTTTCTATGTTTTTTTATGGACAACACTAAATAATCTTACAACCAATTGATGGGATTAAAGTTCTGTAGTCCTGCCACATGCAAGGCCGGGTGGACATTGGGAATTGAATGGCTCATAATATTGCTATTGGTTTATTATTGTCACATGTCAAATTAAAGTGAAAACTTTTGTTTGGGTGCTATCCAATTAAATCAGATAATACTATACATGAATAAAAAGTATACACAAATATAACAGGTAGAGCAAAGAAAATAATAGATTTCCAAATGGAATAGCGATTTAAAGTAGAGATTTGATAGTAGATGCTCTTCTGGGGCCAGCACGTGAAGTCACCGGAAGTCAGTGCCATCATGCCTCGGGCCAATCATGACCTGTTTAAGGCTGAAACTGCTAGCATCGTTTTATATGAAAGATCTGTCGCTATTATTTGGCAAGAAGGTCGATGTGCATTTGGTGGCCTCAGTCTGAATGCTGGAGTTTTATTTGGTTTTCATCCGATGTGTCTTGGTCACAGGGATCAAAGGGAGGAGGGGTCTCGGCGAGCATCCATGTCCTTAATGATGGAGGAGCCCAGCATGCAAGTGAAAAAGGCAAGGATGAGAATTTTGCAAGCACCTTCACATATAGCAGCCAATTCAATTTACTCAAAAAGCTGGAGTAACTCAGCAGCATAGGCAGACTGAAGAAGGGGCTCAACCCAAATTGTCACCCATTCCTTCTCTCCAGAGATGCTGCCTGTCCAGCTGAGTTACTCCAGCTTTTTGTGCCCAGCTTCCGTTTAAACCAGCATCTGCAGTCCCTTCCTACACAATTCAATTTACTCAGTCTGCAATTAAAAAATGGCAACTTCCACCGGACACTGCAAAATCTGTCGATTAGCACATGGCATATGAATAGATAAAGTTCCTACTTAAATGTATACACTTTACTTTTTAAAGATATTTGCTTTTGAGATCAATATTTAAGGTGGAAATTAATCTCGATTTGTTCATGGGCTAATTCATCTATATGTGTTGCACACTTGCTCCTCATTTTTCCAGTCTCAGTTTGATTTGGTTCGGCCACTAGAGGGTGTCAGATTTCTACGGGAAGAAAGCAACATACATTTCACATTTTGTCAATCATGTTAATTAATACAAACTCATTGATCTCAGATTACTTGAATCCAACCATCACAGATTAAAGTTTGTCTTCTAAGCCAAGCTAAATGAGTTCAGAAAGGTGTGGTGGTTACTGATGATGTAATTGTACTTCATCTCGATAATACGTTATATTTTCCAAATTAAAAGTGATGGTTAAGACATAATTTGGTTGGGAGAGTACATTTGGTTGGTGCTGAAAATTAACTGGAAGCCAAGTGTCTCAAATAAAGCAAATTAATTCAAGTCAAGTCAAGTCAATTTTATTTGTATAGCACATTTAAAAACAACCCACGTTGACCAAAGTGCTGTACATCTGATTAGGTACTAAGGAAAAAATGAAACATACAGTAGCATACAAACACAACAGCACATACAAAACAGTTCACAGCGCCTCCTCAATGAGCCTCAAACGCTAGGGAGTAGAAATAGGTTTTGAGCCTGGACTTAAAGGAGTCGATGGAGGGGGCAGTTCTGATGGGGAGAGGGGGAGACGATTGTGAGACGATTGGATTCAGAGATTTCCTGGAAGTGACGTGTGAAATTTCCATGGGTACATGGAAGAGGCTTCGCCTTCACAGGGAAGTACGTCAGTGGCGACATTTCACAGCTGCTTCAGTTTCACTTTAGTTTATTGTCACGTGTACCGAGGTACAGTGAAAAGCTTTTGTTGTGTGCTAACCAGTCAGCAGAAAGACAATTCATGATTAAAACCGAGCCATTTACAGTGTACAAATACATGATAAGGGAATAACGTTTAGTACCAGGTAAAGCCAGCAAAGTTCAATCAAGGATAGGCCGAGAGTCACCAGTGAGGTAGATTGTAGCTCAACACTGCTCTCTGGTTGTGGCAGGATGTTGCCTGCTTCTGTAAAGGTTGCATCTCACAATTTTTACATTTCTTTATTTCTATTCTCTCCTCCTAACTGCTCTTAGTTTAAGCTTTCTGTTCATTTCCTCTCTCTCTAACCGGCCCTATTAACTCATCCGCTGGGTGTTGTGCACAGCTTGCCTCTGTAGCTATCCCAGATCCTGCACCCTATCTCTTTGCCCTCTCCATCCCCCTCCCACCTTTCCTGCAACTTAAAATTAAATGGCCTTCTTTCCTTCCAAGTGTGTGTGGAGTGTGTGAGGTTGCTGCCCCAGTATGAATATCTGAAGGGGCTGCTCCTCAAGTTTTGGCTGCATATTAGTCCGACGATCCTGGTGCTTGGGCACAGGGCAGGAAGTGAGGGAGGCCGATCGGGAGGGTGGGATCTCCCTGTCGGTTTGCTCCTGGGCCTGGCCAAGATGGCCATTCGCGGGTCCAGGCAGCGGGCGGTCGATGGTCACACCAGAGTCGGCTGCCTATCCCTCTTCGAGCCTATGTCCGTGCTCACGTGTCCCTGGAGAGGGAACACGCGGTGTCCACGGGGACTCTGAAGGCCTTCCGCGAACGCTGGTCGCCGCGGGGGGTCGAGTGCATTGTAAATAAAGATTGCACCATTGTAGTATAATGATTGCGTGATGTATTGTGATCATTGAACGTTTATGTACTTTTTGGTACACTGGATTATACATTTGTTGAATAAAGTCCTTGGAATGAAAAAAAAAGAGAGAAAGGACTAGAGGTCATAGCCTCAGAATTAAAGGATGTTCCTTTAGGAAGGAGATGAGGTGGAATTTCTTTAGTCAGAGGGTGGTGAATCCGTGGAATTCTTTGCCACAGAAGGCTGTGGAGGCCAAGTCAGTGGATATTTAGCATCTTCTTCTTCTTGTGTTTGAGGCAGCAGAAGTTATGAAGCTGCTTCTGCTTCTGCTGTTTCTGTTTGTTGTTGTTCGCCTGACTGAGGTCAGTTGACAGGGCTCACCACGGGGAGGTCGACAATGTGAGCCCCATATTTAGCATCAATATTGGTGGACCCAATGGGTAGTGAGGTTATCAGTTCATGAAAGGATCTGGATCAACTAGGGGAGTGGGCCAGTGGATGACAAATGGGATTTAACTTAGACAATTGTGAGTTAAACCAAGACAAGATTGTCTTGGTGGAAAGTATAATAGAGCAGAGAAGCCTTGGGGTGCAGGTGCATAGGTCCCTGAAAGTGGCAAAAGTGGTAGAGTGGTGAAGAAAGTGTTCGGAGCTCTTGCCTTCATAGGTAAGGACATTGAGTAAATGAGTTGGAGCATCATACTACCGCTCTGCAAGATGTTGGTTACAGCCCATTTGAATTATCTGTGGTTACCTTGCGATATGAATGATATCATAAAACTGGAAAGGGCACAGGAAAGATTCACTAGGATGTGTTACCAGGAGCCTAGGGCTTGAGGCACAAGGAGAGATTGGATAGGCTGGGACGTTTTCCTCGAACCATAGGAGACTGACCAAACAGGTATACAAATTGAGAGACATAGTAAAGTTGAATAGTCATAGATTTTTTCCCAAGATAGAGAAGTCCAGAACTAAAAGGCCTAGGCTTAAGGTGAGATGGGTAAGATATAAAAGAGATTTGAGGGGCAATTTCTTTACATGGAGGGTGGTGTGTATATGGAATGAGCTGCATATGATTGAGCTGTCAGAGAAAGCTGTGGAGACAGATAAAACTGTGATGTTTAAAATAGATTTAGACAGGTACATGGATAGGAAAGACTTTTAGAGATATGGGCCACATGCAGCCAATGGGACTAGCTCAGCTGTAAAACATGGTTGGCAAAGATTAGTTTTGCCAAAGGACCTGTTTCCATGCAGTATGACTCTGTGACATGCTTTCCAATACAGGAATTAAAAGAGAAAACAGCAGAAATGTTCAGCAGGCTAGGCTACATCTGTGAGAAGAGAATCAGAGTAAAGTTTCAAATCAATGACCCTTTAATTTCCATGCTTGTTAATGGGGTATGGGGTAAGGATATGCCACTGCATTACAGAGATATCAACAATGTTGATTGTCTGACAAATTTCTTTAGTCAGAGGATGGTGAATCTGCAGAATTCATTGCCACAGAAGGCTGTGGAGGCCGTCAAATGGATTTTTCTAAGGCAGAGATAGATAGATTCTTCACTAGTATGGGTGTTAGGGGTTAAGGGAAGAAGGCAGGAGAATGGGGTTGAGAGGGGAAGATGGATTAGCTATGATTGAATGGCGGAGTAGACTTGATGGGACGCATGGCCTAATTCTGCTCCTATCACTTGCGAATTTATGAACTTATGAATGTTGTCTGGAATTAAGCAGGGCTTTTTTCTAATCTGTCTTGCTTGTGCATTGAGCTTTTTGATGATCCCTTATTAAATATAACTCCTAATTTAATGTCAGCTTTAAATTCTAAATATTGTGTCCCTGGGAAAGATGTAGGCATAGGTAGGGTAAAGATCCCAGGCAATAGAGGCACGCATTTCACAGCTTTTGCATTTATGGGTGACATTACCATCTTCTGTGTAGGAAGTATGCTGGTTTAAACCGAAAATAGACACAAAATGCTGGGATAACTCAACGGGGCAGGTAGCATCTTCTGCTCAAACTCACTGTCAGTCTGCAGATTAATGAGCATTTGAGATGAGGTCAAATTAACCCGGGGTGGGGTGGGGGCAGAGTGAATCACAACTCGATTTACTCTGGTGGAACCCTGTGCATTGGCGAATGTTCAGAAACACCTTTTGTTCTCTTAACCATTAAGTCCGATTACCTGAAGGTACTGGGAATATGCTGGAGTTGTGATGCCAGTAAACACTTTCCTCACAATGCTGCTGCACTGGTGATGAGACCGTCATCCATCGACATCTGGAATGTACATTTGCCAAGAAAGTCTGAGAAGAGATAGAGTGGTCTTCATCGAACCTCATTCCAATAGCTTCATAACGCTGGAATTCATGAGCTGTTACCAGGAAGCAGTCTAAGAGTCATTGGAAGATTGTCAACTCAGTGAAAGACCCATTGTAGTCTATGGAAAGCTTGCCGATCCTCCAGCGCAAGAAGCCACATAGAGGCATATTCCAAGGTCCAGGGCTCTGTTTAGATTCACATGGAAGCCTGTGAGGTCACTGCAAAGAGTCATGAGGAAAGACGTTAGTTTAATGACCTCCCGTGACCGCTGCAACCCGTGTACAAGCCATTCGGCATCTTCGCTTATAGAAAGAAAAATTAACGTCATGCTGATGTAAGGTTAACCATGCCAATAGATTAAGTGAAACAGGTGGGTAGAAGCAATCTTGCATATTGCAACATTCCCCCATAATAATAAAATTACTGAAAGAAAGGGTAGGGAATTCAGAAACAGAAAATGCTGGACGGACCACCAATCAGGCAGCATCTGTGGAGAGAGACACTAGTTAATATTTTGGGACAGGGGACCTTCCTCAGAACTCATAGAAACATAGAAACATAGAAAATAGGTGTAGGAGGAGGCCATTCGTCCCTTCGAGCCAGCACCGCCATTCATTGTGATCATTGTGATCAATTCAGTCTCTTGGAATTCATTATTTGGATAAAATTCTTAATTTCCATTGGCAGGAATGGCTCCTGTTGTTATGAATGGAAACAGATGAATATGTTGTAATTATAAATCTGCATATTTTAGGAATAAAGCTTTTTTTTTGAAAAAGAAAGATGGTGTAAGTAATTTTAGGCATTCCCATTCACGTTACAGCCAAGCAGTAAATTGCATATTACAAATCAGTCACAAAACATAAACAAAAACATACATCACACCATCGAGTGAAATGAAATTTACTTAGAGAGCTGTTAAATTATGAACATATTCTGTCTGCTCAGCTAATGCCTTTATTAAAATAGCAGAGAAAGAGATGATACATAAATTGGCAAAATAACCTCAGCTAAGCTCATTTACAATCAAAATGGAGTAGATACAAATATATGCACCAGCCAAATGGACATATCAGTTGTGAAGAAGCTGTAACTCCAGACACTGCTATAAGGATCTAAACTCATGTATATCAAGTGTCATAGAGACTCTAATTTTAAAATACTAAAATCCTGATCAATGGTAAGAATCGGACAGCACAGCAGGAGTTCATTGGATATAACACATATGTGTAAGGCTTTGAAAGGTCAAACAAATTGGCCATACATTTATTGGTTCAGCTTGCTTCTTTTTCCTCTGGAAGTGGAGGGCATTGCTCAGCTTGACCTACGAGCCATGTGCTTGTGGTATGCATTTCACACTCTTACAGTCTACAGCTTATGTTCTCACTTTCCAAATGCTCCCATTTCCTCATTGTCCAGATCTGATTTAAATCTCTCCTTGTACCTCACCCCATCTCTACCCTATCAGAGACATTCTCCCTTCCCCCATCGTCCCTGAAGCTTAACAAGTTCATTTTGTCTCCTTCCCAGTTCTGACTAATGGTCTTTGACCTGAAATATTGACCCTGTTCCTCATTCCACTGATGCCACCTGACGCCTTGGGTCATTCTACCATTTTCTGATTTATTATTAAAATCTTGACATCTGTTGTTCTTTTGACTTGTGTTAGTGTTTTCCCATAGGCTTATCAATCACATAGTCAAAGGACAAAGGAGAAAGTGATTGTCTTCAGGAAGTGAAGTGGTACACATACCCCAGTGTACATTGACGACACTGAAGTAGAGATGGTTGAAAGCTTTTAGATCCTAGGAGTAAATATCACCAGCAACTTGTCCTGGATTAGCCACATTGAAACATTGGCCAGGAAAGCACACCAATGTCTCTATTGACTTAGAAGCTTAGGAAGTTCGGCATGTCCCCAAAGACTCTCACGAACTTCTGCAGATGCGTCGTAGAATGCATTTTATTGGGATGCACCATAGCATGGTTTGGGAACTGTTCCATCCAAGGCCGTAAGAAACTTCAGAGAATTGAGCACATAGCCCAGGCGATCACACAAACCAACCACCCTTCCATTGACACCGTTTATACCTCACGCTGCCTGGGAAAGGCCATCAGAATAATCAAGGACGAGTCTCACCCCAGAGATCCCTCTTCTCCCCTCTCCCATAGGGCAAGAGGTACAGAAGTGCGAAAACACATACGTCCAGATGTTTCCCAGCTGTATTCAGGCAACTGAACCATCTTATCAACAACTATAGAGCGGCCCTGAGCTACCATCTACCTCAATGGAGATCCTCGAAGAATCGTTAATTGGACTTTACTGGACTATATCTTGCACTAAATGTTATTCCCTTTATCCTGTATCTGCACGATGTAGATAGCTCGATTGTAATCGTGTATAGTCTTTCCGCTGACTGGATAGCATGCATCTAAAAAGCTTTTCATGTACCTTGGTACACGTGACAATAAACTAAACTTAACAAAATTGCCTCTTTTTAGTTACTACTAAGCATTATATAAAAGCAGACATCGCTTGATATACCATAAAATGTTGTTCTCTTTCCACAGATTCAAAAGCTGTGTAACTTAAGCATTTCCAGTTTTTATTTCAGATCTGCAGTACTTAGCTGTTGCTTTACCTTTGAACATGCTTCCCACCATCTTTATAGGCTATGTGTTCTGATCAAAACAATGTTCTCGACAACCACAAAGTGCTGGAGCAACTCAGCAGGGCAGGAAGCATCTGTGGAGGAAGCAGACCGAATGCTCAAGATTACAACATTTGCAGATCCTTGTGTCTCCACTCTGCAAGAACATTTCTCCCTGGTCCTTTTGTCAATTATATGAAATGTGTAGATAGTGATACTCTTGAACATTACAATAATGTTAACATTACTGTGAACAAGTGCAAGAAAATTAATTCATCATTTGGGTAAATCATTAAGTTCATTGATGGGAATTAACTCCATGAGCACCAGTGATTGGTGCTGTAAGTCTGGTAAAAGTTGGAGGAAAGATCTTCTACTGATCTATCCAAGCTTTTCAAAGTCTTTGCTGAAATGCAGGAAGACAATAATGAGCCTATCTGAAGAAATTCCATAATAAATATGATATGTTAAAACTTTGTTTCTGTATATTACATAAAATCTGTACAATTGATTTATAACACACCTCTTTTATAGTCAGTGAATGACCAGAATACAGAATACTATGCCTTGCCCAAATTTATTGCTGGGTTATATTACTGCTGAAATTCCTCTACTCAAATCACTAAATCACCCCACTCTAAGATAAAAGGCCAGGTTGCCAGTTGGTACAGTCTGAAGAAAGGTCTCGACCCGAAACATCATCTATCCATGTTCTTCAGAGCTGCTACCGGACACAACTGAGTTACTCCAGCACTTGGTGTCTTTCTGTTCCACGTCAATGAAGCAAATATCTCTCTTTCAGTCAAGCTATTAAATGAGGCCCTTTCTACCAACTCAGGTAATGGAGTCATATATCATCTGAACAGTAACAATGAGTTCTCATAATATCCAGGCCAACATCTATCCTTCAATTAACACCACCAAAACCATTAAATTGGCAAATGCTCTTTTGTTGATTGTGGAGCTTTGCTGTGCATAGCTTGGATACTGCATTTCCTACTACAATAGAAGGCTGGGTGAAATGGAATCTAGTATAAAGCCTCTTTGTAATGTGTAAAGCATTGCATAAAACAATTTTTTGACATAAGCCAATATCTGTGCAATATCCACATTTTAATTGAATTGCACTTTCAGGCCTTGAAATGTGAAACACATACCAACATTAAAGCCTTAATTCTCTGGTGAGAAGGATGAATAATAATTGTATAATCATTATGGGGTTAAGGAGAAAGCGTTCCCTGATATTAATAGCACAAGAGTCAAACAATTGCACAGCTCAGTGAGCAGGAAGAATTGATTGCAGATTTATCAGACACAGTGTTGGATGATGTTATTTAGTAGTGGGCCATCACTAAATCCTACTGATGATTTTATTTCAAAAAGTAACGTGTGATGCTTTCCTCAGAAGTTCAGAAAAAATGCCATGTGCCTGAGAGGTGTTCGGAGATCACATTTATTTCTCACGATTACTGTAACAGTCATTTAAAAACCTTCTGATGTCCATATGAGATCTCTGGTGCTCTGATGAGAAAAAAACAATGTCATTCTCATCTGAAAAACAGATCCTTGTTAGCATGGCAGATCAATCCTGAGAGTCTTTGGTTATTGCTATGTTTCCATCTACTCATGCTCGATCACTGATTTAAATCATTAAATATTACAGGACGCACATCGGCACAAGGATTATGCATTTTAAAATGCGTCAAAGAGGACAGAAATTCTCGTGGAAATATATCTTTGCCCCAGATTCTTCACTATTTCATCAAAGAAAGGTTTTACATTACTTGAGAAGAAGACATACCATATGACATTGCTGACAAATAGGAGAACAAATAGGAGAGATGCCCTTTACCCATTGTGCCCATGTCGGCCATTTTGCCCACCTATACACCTATGTGCTTGAATGCAGTCTGTATTTTTCTGTGCTTTGCCGGTTTAAGTCTCTGCCTAAATGTCTCGAAAACCTAGTGATTCTATTTCATTCCACTGGCATCGTCCCAGATATCAACCATTCTCTGTGTAAAAAACTTACCCTTTAAAACTCCAATGCTTCTTATAATTCTGTGTACCTCGATCAGATCGGCCCTCAACCTTCTTAACTCCAGGGAAAACAAACCCAGCCTATCCAGTCTAAAGTCCTCCAATCAAGGCTAAATCCCAGTGAACCTATACTGCACCCTCCCCAGTGCAACCAGATTCTTCTTATAATGTACGGGCAGAATGACACGCTACACTCCAAATGTAGTTGAACGGACATTTCATAAATTTGCAACAGAACATTTCAATTTCTATGTTCAATGCCTTGAGCTATGAAGGCAAACATGCCATGTGCCTTCATCAAAATACTATGTGCCTCCGTTGCCTGTTGGATTTGAACACTAAGGTCCCTCTGTCCACTAACATTCCCTTTGATCGGATGATTTTCTCCTGCTGTAGCCTTAGATAATCTTCCTTTCCATTCACAACACCACCAACTTTCAAGTCATCTACATGCTTACTGATCATACCTCATCTTAGGTCCCTTCGGTCATGGCTGACCATGGGTGATGCATCCTAGTTGGCTGCTTGCTCCACACCTCGGCTAGAGCATCATCGCTTGTGGCTGAAGAGACCAATGGGAGAGCGACAGTCTCTGTTGCAAAGGTCACATTTGTGTGTGGTCTCTGGTCTGTTGAAGTTGCTGCGCTCCTTTCTGCGTGCCCGCTTGTCTGTCGCTGCGTTCATCAGTTTCTCTTCCCCCGTTTTGAGATGTTGGTTCAGGGTACCTCTCCACCTTGTGCGGTCAGCTGCAAGGCTCTCCCAGGACTCCACATCGATGTCGTGCACCTTCAAATCTTTCTTGCAGACATCCTTGTAACGTAGCTGGGGGCGGCCGATGGTTCTCCTCCCAGATGTTAGCTCTCCATAGAGGATGTCTTTTGGAATACGGCCATCCTCCATGCGGTGGACATGGCCCAGCCACCACAGCCTGCACTGCCTGAGTAGAGTGTACATACTGGGAAGGCCAGCGCGAGACAGAATCTCAGCGTTGGACACTCTGTCTTGCCATGATATACCCAGGATACGGCAGATGCTTCTAAGGTGGAAGGTGTTGAGTCTTCTCTCCAGTCTGGCATATGTAGTCCATGTCTCACTGCCATACAGCAGCGTGCTGTTGACACAGGCGTTGTAGACTGCTATCTTTGTCTTCACTGTCAGCTTTGGATTGGTCCACACTCGAGTTGTGAGGCGAGCGAGAGTTGTAGCTGCCTTCCCGATCCTCTTGTCAATCTCAGTGTCCAAGGAGAGGTTGTCGGTGATGGTGGAGCCGAGGTACGTGAACTGTTGGACGGCATCGAGTTCGTAGTCATCGATGGTGATGCCAGGCGGTGCCTCTGTATCCTGTCCCAGGATGTTTGTCTTCTTCAGGTTGATGGGCAGCCCAAAGTCCTTGCAAGCCCGATAGAAGCGGTCCATCAGTGACTGTAGTTACTGTTGGATGTGGGACACAACTGCTGCGTCATCGGCGAACAACGTGTCTCTGATGATAGCCACGTACTTTTGTCTTGGCTCGGAGGCGGGTGAGGTTGAAGAATCTGCCGTCTGATCTAGTACACAAGTAGATCCCCTCTGTTGCGGTGCCGAAGGCATGTTTCAGGAGCAGTGCGAAGGAAATCCCAAAGAGTGTGGGAGCAAGGACGCAGCCTTGTTTGAGGCCACTGCGGATGTCGAGGGGCTCCGAGAAACTGCCATTGAACTGCACTGTCCCCTTCGTATTGCTGTGGAAGGATTCTATCATGCTCTGCAGTTTTGGTGGGCAGCCGATCGTTGGGAGCCTTGAATAGGCCATCTCTGCTGACGAAGTCGAACGCCTTGGTGAGGTCAATGAAAGCAATATACAGGGGCATCCGCTGTTCTCTGCACTTCTCCTTGTAAGGGGTTTCTGCGCCGAGCTTTCGCCCGACCTAAGATCCCCGTGCCTTGCTCTGATCCCTTGACCAGGTCGCGCACACTGGTTCCCCGTGAGTGGTTCGACCCACTCACCCCCTACGGTTCTAGACACTGGACTTAGATGCAGGAGCGTTTATAGTGCAGAAAATTCAACCAGACCAGATTTGAAGACCAGGGTTTAAATGGAAAAGGCTTTTATTGAGCGCTTGGGACTATTGTCCATGAATACTTATACAGTTCTATAAAACATATCTATAAGACACATTACATGAATACTTTTGACTATGAATCATAAAACGCACAGTTCTACAAGACATATACACGACTGTAAGATGGGGAACGTACGACACATCGCAAAATTGACCAACACATATTCCTTTACACACCCACATTTATTCAAACCACCCTCCCCTCTACACTAAACTATGTCCAGGATATGCAGAATTGGGGTACATGCTCACCATGGGGCTATTACTGGGGTTACTGGCTGTTCGTGCTGCTTCTCCGCTGCTTTCCGTGGGGGTCGTGCTTGTCCCCTGAGTTTCTTCCTTCCGTTACTTGCGTTCCTTGCAGGTTTTCTTGCAGTATTTCTTCTCGAGTTGCGTGCCGGTTCCTCTCTCTTGCACTTCGCTTCTTCTTGCCTGTCTTTTCTTCCTCCTGCATCCGTTTGACTTGCTTCCTTGCATCCAGTTTTTCTTGAGTTTAAAACCCAAAAGTCGTGGCCAGTTATACTATTCTGACCCATCCTATCTCCCGCCAGATCTTGGGATCTCTTTGTTTAAAAAGATATGTATGAGTTTTCTCTCTGATCTGCGCTTATGTCCGGGGGTACCGGGGATGGCCAGACGGTGTTAATTGGTATTTCGTTGCGAGGTGATGGGTTTAACTGGTTTCCCATCACCTACCAGGTAGGTTTCTATGGGCTATTGTGCCCCCTTAACGAGATTAACTGTGTAGGTCGGCTTGGGGCATTGTGAGTATGCTGATGTCAGCGCCCCAGTGTCTGGACTTCGACCTGGTTTCGCAGGTTTCTGCATGGCCAATACCCATCCATTGTTCTGGTCGTGGCTTTGCAGAAACCTAGAGACTGGGCTGTAAGGTTTTTGCTTTTGTGGCTGGTCACGAGGTCCTGCGGCCATCTTAGGACCCACGGATTGTGACATCCCCTGGTAAACTGTCCGCAGCCTTTCTCCGCTATCAGCCCCAGTCTCCCGTTTAAAATGTCCAAACTGCAGCTCTTTGGTTTGGTGTTGCTTTCAGAATGAGGGAAAACTTCTCAAATCTTACATCCTTGAGCTGGTGAAGGGAGAAGACCATGTCTACTGTTGACCTTCCAGCTCGGAAACCTGTATCCAGTACTCATTGGTGCAACGCCTAGCAGTCTGCTGAGCCTTGCTCCTGACAGCCCTGAGGATCTGCAGGTTCTTCTCGCTGGCTGATCGCTTGTACTCGGCTTGGGCGGCGCGCTTGGCTTCGATGACGGGAGTCATCTCGGTCGACTTGGCCTCAAACCAGTCGTGTGTCTTTGAGATCTTCTTCCCAAAGCTAGCCAAGGCTGTGTGGTGCATGGTGTCCTGCAGAGTTTCCCACTTCTCTGCTGCAGAGTCTCCAGGACACGAGGTGCCAAGTTCTCTCTCAAAAGCCTCTGCAAACTGTTGCACGCGGTCTGGATGGGGCATCTTGCTGACATTGATGCGGGGGTTCACCTGCTTCTTGGTATGGTAGAACCTCTTTGGTTGCAGCCTGATCTTGCAACACACCAAGGAGTGGTCTGTGTGGCAGTCCGCACGTTGGTAGGAGCGTGTGGGGAGAACGTTCTTGAGGGCGGCACGTCTGACTAGGATCAGATCCAGTTGATGCCAATGCTTTGAGCGTGGGTGCCTCCAGGATACCTTGTGCTGGGGCTTTGTCTGGAAGTACGAGTTGGCGATGCACAGGTCATGGTAAGTGCACAGCTCGAGCAGTCGCCGACCGTTCTCATTCATTTTGCCCACACCAAACTCCCCAAGGCAGGAAGACCACGATTCGTGGTCTGCGCCCACTCTGGCATTGAAGTCGCCCAAGAGAGCAAGTTCTTCCTTGCTGGGGATGCTGCTGATGATGGATGCGAGGTGCTCATAGAACTCATCCTTTGTGTCTGATGTGGAGGACAGTGTCGGGGCATACACGCTGACAAGGGTGACCGGGCCTGCGGGGGTGTTGAGGCGGAGAGTCAGGAGTCGCTCTGAGCCATTTCTGCCTGGTTCCACCGTGTTCAGCAGGTTGTTCCTTACTGCGAAGCCTACTCCGTGCTCTCTGGGCTCGACCTACCTCATACCTCCTACATTTACATCCAAGTCATTAATACATATCAGAAACAAGGATCCCAGTACAGTCCCATTCAGTACACAGCTGGTCACAGACTTTCAATCAAAAAACATCCTTTCAATACTATCCTCTGCCTCGCTGGACTAATTTTGAATTCAATTAGGCAATTCTCCATGGATCCCACACCTGGACTAGCAGCCCACCCAACAGGACCTTATCAAATGTCATGTGTGGTCCATATAGATGACCTTGCCTTGCCTTCATGAATCTTCAATCTTCTAAATTGCCAATATAAATGAACAATAGATATAGATAAAACATAATGTTACATAATTAAAGATATATTATGGTTTCTACATCAAAGTACAAATAAGGTTACAACTAATGAACAATAATAATAAATTTAATTAGTCTCTGTCGTTCCAGGTTTTAGCAAGTCCACATTAGGGGTCTTAATTTTGGATGTGAACACCGAAAATATTTTGTTTCTTTGTCACACAAAACTTGGATTTGACAGTTCATTTCCTGGACTTTGCCCTTGATCCAAAAAGTTAACAACTGAGTGGTTCAAGAACTAGACTTGGTTCATCTCTAAAACTAGACTTGGTTCATCACTTGATCTACATAAACATTTCAGATTCTGTCACCAATTTCAACCTTGCTTGAAATGTCCAACTAATTTCCAAATATTTCTTGGTTCTGTAAACTTCTACAATGTTCCTACCTCTCACCTGCGTGTTTGACTTACCAGACGAGGCCAGAAGAGAGGGGTTTGCTTCCCTTAAATTAGCCACACTGATGCTTTTGGTTGAACTGTTTCTGTTCAACTCAGGTATCCAAATGTGGCTGAAGATCAAGTCTGTTCTTCCCTTTAGCAAACATTCCCCCTGTGTATACTCCATGGTAATGCTGAGAACCAATTTGAATTCAATTCACTTTGAATGACTATTGATTAGTACCAGGAAACTGTCATTCTCTTTCTCACAAAATCCTCATGTCACCTTGAATAAGGTTTATCATATCATATATCTACAGCCGGAAACAGGCCTTTTCGGCCCTCCAAGTCCGTGCCGCCCAGTGATCCCCGTACATTAACACTATCCTACACCCACTAGGGACAATTTTTACATTTACCCAGCCAATGAACCTACATACCTGTACGTCTTTAATAAGATTAGGAAGGAGATTTTGCTGTCATAATCTTTCAATACTGCATTTGCTTACTAAAAATTAAAAATCTTGCCCAAATTTCATAAAAAAAGCTTTTTTTGCGATTACAATCATACTGTGTGTTTGATATGAAGTTCAGCTGGGAACAGAAGATTAGTCAGTTAATACTTTGACTGAGGGCATAATGTGAAAATTTATTCAGATATCGTTTTAGAGACATTTACGGTTGACCAACTTTTGTGATCTTGGGCCAGGAGCCTGTGACCTATTTATGTTAAATGTTTGAAATAAAAAGTAATGTTCAATTGAATTTTTAAGGAAATGCCTTTCTTGCTTCCAGAAATGTTCTAGTCCCCTTCTTCCTCATCAAACTCAGTCTATCATATTACTACTCTCCTCCATTTCCTTCACTTCTCTTTCTGTATTGACCCATATGTCTTCACCTTAACTTTGTTTCTTTATCTCTCCACTTTTTTCTCAGGTTCATCTTGTCTGAGCTCAATGCCCCAACTTTTTTTCTTCAGAGAAGCAACTTTAGGAAACTTCTCTTAACTGATTTTATTGAAGCAGCATACCCGCCAAACCAAATCACAGGCTTTTATATGCAGGAAGGAACTGCAGATGCTAGTTTAAACCGAAGATAGACACAAAAAGCTGGAGTACCTCAGTGGGACAGGCAGGTGCTCACAGGCTTTTTACACTAAACAAAATCAAAGGAATGAAGGTTAGATTTAGGGTTTAGTTCCTTCTTGTTAAATGCAGCATTGGAGCATGGTGCATTTTAGAAATGGTGCATAATGATAAAATGTAGATGAACTAGTGGAACAGAAAGATATACTGAAAAACGCATTCATTATGTGGCAAGTGCAAGCTGTCACAGTACTCTGTGAACAATTCTTTTGATTTCACTTCCTAAACAAGGCTGTTAATATTATCAGAATAAAAAGAGCAGCTGCTACGTCTGCATATCTTTAAGAAATTATACAGAAGATTAGACAGAAAATATTTTTAATCACTTCATATCATAACCAGAGCACTATGAAAATCAATCTAGTTGGATATCCCAGAGATTTACATTGTCTAAGCTGCTTCTGTGAATTTTAATGTTGGATGCAGAGGCTAGACATTCTTATTCACGTGAATTTTGAGGGAATTCCCAAAAGGTTAGTCATATTTCTAACTGGGATATGGGCAGTTTTGTAAAATGGAGATTGGCTCATCACCGCAAAAGCTACTCAGGTGAGAAATAGAATCGGTGTCTGAGAAAATGTCTTGAAAATCTTCAGATGCAGTTGGAAAGAACAGGAAGGCAGATTATTCTCTGAATGGTGTCTAGTTAGGAAATGGGGAAGTACAAAGAGATCTGGGTGTCCTTGTTCATCACTCACTTAAAGTTGGCATGCAGGTACAGCAGGCAGTGAAGAAAGCTAATGGCATGTTGGCCTTTATGACAAGAGCAGTTGAGTATAGGAGCAAAGAGGTCCTTCTGCAGTTGTACAGGGCCATAGTGAGACCACACCTGGAGTACTGTGTGCAGTTTTGGTCTCCATTTTTGAGGAAGGATATTCTTGCTATTGAGGGCGTGCAGCGTAGATTCACTAGGTTAATTCCCAGAATAGCGGGACTGTCGTATGTTGAAAGACTGGAGCGACTAGGCTTGTATACGCTAAAATTTAGAAGGATGAGAGGGGATCTTATGGAAACATATAAGATTATTAAGGGATTGGACATGTTAGAGGCAGGAAACATGTTCCCAATGTTGGGGGAGTCCAGAACCAGAGGCCACAGTTTAAGAATAAGGGGTAGGCCATTTAGAACGGAGATGAGGAAAAACTTTTTCAGTCAGAGAGTTGTAAATCTGTGGAATTCTCTGCCTCAGAAGGCAGTGGAGGCAAATTCTCTGGATGCTTTCAAGAGAGAGCTAGATAGAGCTTTTAAAGATAAGTCAGGGGGTATGGGGAGAAGGCAGGAACGGGGTACTGATTGTGAATGATCAGCGATGATCACATTGAATGGCAGTGCTGGCTCGAATGGCCGAATGGCCTACTCCTGCACCTATTGTCTATTGTCTGTAGCTTTCAACAGCCACGTTGGGTATACCTTGTCTCATCGCATCTCCCTAGGATTGCTTGCAAATACAAAGACTTCAGGGAGTTTAGGCTGCAACGACAAAAGCATCATATCACGCTTCGACACACATTTTTTATAAGGATTTGTATGGAATGATTTATGATTAGAAATGCATTTTAGTTCAGCACAGTCAACAGGACATCTGTGACATGGTTGAACAAGACAAGTGACTGTGTATCTCTTTGATCAATTCAATTGATGAACTAAGTCAGTCAATTTTGAACCAGAGTGTAGGTCATAATCCAGTATGCAGTGTGAAATCTTGCAGCAAAAGCTGAAGATCAAGCTGTAGAAGATACTGAAAGCAAATGCGCAAGAATATATTTTTTTACATTCTCCAGCAGTAATTAAAAATGGAAGTAATAAATCTCCAAATTTATACATTCATTGTTAATGGTTGAGAGATTGTCATTTTAGCATTTAAACCTTGGCACATCGTTAAAAATTCACCCTTGAATAGACATTTGCATATTTAGTGGGTATCTTAGGAAGGCACCATAGCTAATCACTTTCTACCTGTTTGCCATGTTTCAGGACAACTTATCAATAAAACACGCTTGTGACCTTTAACTAAACCACTCAAAGGTTTAAGCTGTTTGATATAAAACCCTTTATTCTTCAAGAAAATCAGATATTCTCTTGGAGACCAACTCAGTTTCATCTTTTAATTCCAAGTATATCGAGTGTTTTAAATAGAATTCAACAATAAACAATTAACTAGTTTCAATGGCATACAAAGACAAAGATAAATGATTAATTGTGTTAACTCAGCAGATAAGGCAGCATCTCTGGAGAACATGGACAGGCAAGGTTTCAAGGCGGGGCAATTCTTCAGATATTATAGTGTGGGGTGGGGAAGGGGGGGGGGGGGGGGTGGGAGGCCGGAGAAGAAGTGGGGTTGGGACATTGTTTGGCAAGTGATAGATGAATACAGTTGGAGGGGGCTATTTTGTTTTTCAGATAGATGGAGATGAAAAGACAAAAAGTGTAAGATAAGGATATAAGGAGATAAAAGAGGTGCAAAATGCAAAGCCAGAGGAAGGAATATAGGTGGAAGGGGAGGACAGGGGAAGGGGAAAGCATAAATGGGTGTGCATCCAGATGGGGCACAGGGGGGAAAAAAGGACATGGGGACAGAACGAATCAGTTATAGGGTATAGTGAAATAAGAAGAGGGGAATGGTGCCAATGAATGAGCTTGCTGTGCCCTTGGGGCATGGCATCAATCTGATGGGCCCAGTGGCTTCATCCCGTGTCATTACAAGTTAAAGTGTGTGATGGTAATGCATTGTATGGGGTAGTTGTTGAGATATGGGATTTGTTGATGGTTTCATTGTCCTTTGTCAGCAAACATGTTGCCCTGGTCCCATGTCTTGGTGCCTTTGCTCCATTAACATCCTCCATCCAGCTGTTGGTTTGGAGCATTTCCTGGAGGGGACTCCCTTCGCTCCACCGCTTTGTGTGAAGGTATTCAGAGACTCATCAGAGAATATCAGTGTGACCGCTCTCCATCCTGCTCCACCGTTGTTTCCAGAATGATTTCCCACCAGCAGTTTCACCACTGGTGGAACTTATCTTCAATTGGCAAGTGATATCGATTCGGGAAATTGCATGGAGTACCTGGTCTCAAGGTAATAAATCACTCTGAAATAGCTTGCTGGCCACCTTAGTCACAATGATGATTGGAAGGCGAATTTCATGTAAATCCTGGACTAGGGCTAATGGGATACAGATTACTTACAAATCGCAATATCAGTGCACATTTTCCAATATTCCTCTCTTTCTTGACTGCTTTGTCATTATCACCTTATTTGTGAGCTGTTGATGTGTATGAATTGGTTGCCATGTTTACAATATTAGAACGTGACCATGCTTCAAAGGGACTTCATTACTAGCAATCTACTTTGGAATAATCAGAGCATGTGATATATGCTCTATAAATGCAGGCCTTTCTTTAAATTGACATTTTACCAGATGGTCAATACAGTCCTTTGCTGAAATGAACTTCTGTTTCTTCAAACCATGTACTTTGTTAAAAGTTTTCCGAAATCTAAAAGCTGTCACGTCCATTAGTAGTTGGATAGACATCATATTTTGGACTAACAGAGGAACTAAAGCATCTCTACAAACATCAAAGAAGAACTTGATAAAGGCTTGCTTACGCAAATTTTCAAGCTTAAATGACATGAAAGTAACTAAAGGTTATAAGGTAATTAAATGGATGAGCCTTCAAAAAAATATGGAGATAAACAAATAGATGACATTTTACCAGTACTTTACTGGTCTATTGCCTTGGGCAGAGATTTGTTTTCCATTGCCTTTCATGCATTGTATTTCATCACTCCAACATCACAACATCAGTAACTCTGCCTGTGGATGTCTGGACTCTAAACTCTGGAGTTTCCTCCCTGAAACATCTGTCTCTTTGCTTCCTAAAAAATAGGACTTTTGGATCAAAGTAACTAATGTTCCCTTCTTTGACATGAATTCAGTTATCATCAGATCTGCAGAAGGGTCTCGACCCCAAAACATCACCCATTCCTTCTCCCCAGAGATGCTGCCTGTCCCGTTGAGTTACTCCAGCATTTTGTGTCTAACCGATTTAAACCAGCATCTGCAGTTCTTTCCTACCATCAGATCACTCTGTGTGGACTGCTTTAGGATATTTTACGTTAAAAGTACAATAAGAGATTTATAAAGAAAAAACATCACCAATTCCTTCCCGTTATCATTCCCTCTCCCACCCCTCGAGATGCGGCTGTTCCTCCATCATTGTTTTTTATTATTGATTTAGGGATCAGCTAAATTCAGTATCTACCCACTGATGTGAAAAGTTAATACTTGGACTCTTATTAGAAGTAATAGGCTACAATTTCTCTGAGTTATAACAAGGCCATACTTTACACATAAAACTGCAAGATATCAGATCTACTGAAACAGAAATGCAGGAATAAAATGGTGCAGTATTGCTTCGACTTAAAAAAAAGCTCAGCGATATTTTTATACATTCCTTTTCAATTACTCCTTTATGAGTAACTGCAATACTGGGGTGAATGACTAACTATAGTCAATAATTGTAAAGTAGTTTAGTTTATTGTCACATGTCCCGAGTTACAGTGAATACTTTTGTTGCGTGCAAACCAGTCAGCGGAAAGAATATGCGTGATTACAGTTGAGCCACCCAGACTGAGCAAAGGGGTCCAATGTCCGCAATGGGGTAGAGGTGAATCGGACAATAACCTAACTTATACAAGGACGTGCAGACTCCACACGTACAGCACCCGAGGTCCATGTTCAGTCCAATGGCAGAGTCAATTAGTCCTGTAATTGCTCGATGTTATGCTGGAGAATCTGATCCCACATGTAGAAGCACTCCCTCCAACGTAGAAGCAGTGACTCTGTTCATGTGAGTTTAGACCATCAGCCTGGAGATTAAGAGGAAGAAAAATGTGGTTACTTATTTTTTACATATTATTTTATTGGTTTTTAAATATCGGGTAATATGTTAATGGTTTTCTGCTCAATTGCACTGTTTCAAAATATTTCAATTATGTAAAACAATTATTTCTTTAGTATTTATGAATATCTGTAACAGAGTGGCACGGTGGCGCAGCGGTAGAGTTGCTGCCTTACAGCGTTTGCTGGCCCGGATTTCCGGGTTCGATCCCGACTACTGGCGTTGTCTGTACGGAGTTTGTATGTTCTCCCCATGACCGCGTGGGTTTTCTCCCAGATCTTCAGTTTCCTCCCACACTCCGAAGGTTTGTAGGTAAATTGGCTTGGTATAAGTGTAAATTGTCCCTAATGTGTGTAGGACGGGCGGCACGGTAGCGCAGCGGTAGAGTTGCTGCTTTACAGCGAATGCAGCGCCGGAGACTCAGGTTCGATCCTGACTACGGGTGCTGCACTGTAAGGAGTTTGTACGTCCTCCCCGTGACCTGCGTGGGTTTTCTCCGAGATCTTCGGTTTCCTCCCACACTCCAAAGACGTACAGGTATGTAGGTTAATTGACTGGGTAAATGTAAAAAATTGTCCCTAGTGGGTGTAGGATAGTGTTAATGTGCGGGGATCGTTGGGCGGCGCGGACTTGGTGGGCCGAAAAGGCCTGTTTCCGCGCTGTATATATATGATATGATATGATATTGTTAATGTGCGGTGATCGCTGGTCAGCGTGGACTCGGTGGGCCGAAGGGCCTGTTTCCACGCTGTATCTCTAAACTAAACTAAACTAAAACTAAGAGCTTTGCAACACGGGACAGCAGATGAGATTATGCTCTTAATGTGTTCTGTCAGAGCAATTGAGGCTGACTCGCTGCTGGGTCCCCATTCCATGCTTCTAGCTGCCTCCCAAGTGTGGTGGATCAGCTCAATTCCACTCCACATCTGGCCCAGGTAAGTGCCAGCCGGCAGAGATCTGGGGTGTTGACTCCAGGCAGCATGATCCAGCCAAAAGTTAAGTGACCTTTGCATAATTTACAAGCATACCTGATACAATGACAATGTGTCAGCACATAATGGTCAAAAATGAAAAAGGAGGCATATTTAAGGTTTAAGAAGCTGAAATGAGATAAAGCCCTTGCAGAATATAAAGGAAGCAGGAAAGAACTTAAACAGGGAATCAGGTGGGCCAAAAGGGTCCTTAATGTCTATAGTGAGTAGGAATAAGGAGAATTCCAAGCTATTGTATACCTATATTAAAAACAGGATAGCTAGGGAGAGTGTAGAACCATTCAAGGAAAAATAAGAAAATTTATGCATGGAGCTGGAGGAAGTAGGTGAGACACGAAATGAGTACTTTGCATTTATTCACCAAGGGATAGGATCTGCCAGCATTCAGATAGCAGCGGACTGGTTAGGGATAATTAGCATGGGGCAACTGTTTCACTTAAAGGTTAGTCTGTACATGGGAAATGGTGTCTCATTAATATGATAGTGCATTTCGAAGATGTGACCAAGCAGATTCATAAGGGCAAGGCAGTGGATATTCTCTAGATGTGCTTTAGCAAGGCCATTGATAAGGTTCCGCATGGTAGGATTGGCTGGAAGGTTAGATGAATTAAATCTAAGGTGAGCTGGCCACTTGGATTAAAAATGGGCCTGGAGGAAGGAGTCACAGTGGGGTTGTTTTTACTGTTTGGAGGCCTGTGATAGTTAACATTGTTAGTAAAATTGCATATGACACCAAAATCGGTCATACAGTAGACAATGAAGAAGGAGATCTATCTTTGCAACAGGATCTGGATCAGTTGAGAAAGTTGGCCAAGGAATGGCAAATTAAATTTAACTGAAAAGTTTGAGGAGTTATACTTTAGTATGTCACACTAGGACTGGTGACTAGCACGGTAAACGCTAGAGCCCTGGAGAGTGTTGCAGAACAGAGATCTGGAAGTAAAGTGCATAGTTCCTTAAAGGTACTGCATCAGGTGGACAGTGTGGTGAAGTAGGCCTTGGCATGCATCCCTTCATTGGGAATCAAAAGTTGGGACATCACGATGTAGCTGTACAAGTCATTAATGAGCCACACTTGGACTACTATGTGCAGTTCTGGTCGCCCAGCTGTAGCAAAGATGTCATTAAGCTGGAAAGAGATTAGAAGACATTCATCAGAATGCTACCTGGGCTTCTGGGCCTGAGTTATAGTGAGGAGTTAGATAGGCTGGGAATTTTTCTTTGGAGCATAGAAGGCTGAAGGGTGATCTTATTGAGGTCAACAACATTACGAGGGGCATGGATGAAGGGAACGCTCACAGTCTTTATCCCAGGGTAGAGAATTCTAAAACTAGTGGGCATAGGCTTAAGGTGAGAGGGGAGAGATTTAAGAGGGAGCACAGGGGCAACTGTTTCACTTAAAGGTTAGTCTGTATCTGGAATGAGCTGCCAGAGGAAGCTATAGGAAGCAAATACAATTATAACTTTTAAAAGACATTTAGGCAGATATATGGATAGGAATGATAAGACGGCTGTGGGCTAAATGCATCCAAATGAGACTCGCTCAATATGTGAACTTGGTCAGTATGAACAAGGTAGGCTAAGGGCATGTTTCCATTCTGTACAGCTCCATGACTATATGACTATGAGAAGGACATGAAATATTATAAGTAGATCGGGGAAGGGAATGCCTATATTCTAGGGCATGATGGAATCAAGAAAGAGGAGGTGTTGGGTCTTTTGAAAAACATTAAGTTGGATAGGTTCCCAGGACTTGATGTAATTTATTCCAGGTTATTAAGAGAGGGAACAGAGGAGATTGCTGGGGCTTTGAAAGAAAGCACACACCACGACTCTGGAACAGCATCTTCCCTCTGTTATCAGGCTTCTGAATGGTCCTTCCTGAAGTGAGGGTACTGTCTGATTCACCTCCACCACATTTAGGACATTGGACTTTGTCTATGGAACTGGTGCGCTCAGTATGCTACAATGCTGAGAACTATATTCTGCACTCTGCATCTTCCCCTTTGCTCAATCTCTTGTACTTGAATTTGACTTGATTGTATTTATGTATGATACATCTGATGTGTTTCGACAGCATGCAAAACAAAGCTTTTCACTGTACCTCCATACATGCGACAATAATAAACCAAACCTACACCCTACATTCTTATCCAAAATATTAATATATCTGACAAACAACAGGGTACCCAGCACCAATCCCCACAATCACGTTGCTGTTATCTAAGACATTGCTGAGGCCAGATTTAGAGTATTCTGTCCAGTTTTGGCCACCATGTTATAGGATAGATGTTGTCAAGCTTGAAAGCGTTTAGAGAAGATTTACCAGGATGTCTCTAGGACTCGACGGACTGAGCTATCGGGAGAGGTTGTGCAGGCTAGGGCTTTGTTTTCATATTATTATTTATTTATTTTCATATTTCAGATACAGCGCGGAAACAGGCCTTTTCGGCCCACCAAGTCCGCGCCGCCCTGCGATCCCCGCACATTAACACTATCCTACACACACTAGGGACAATTTTTACATTTACCCAGTCAATTAACCTACATACCTGTACGTCTTTGGAGTGTGGGAGGAAACCGAAGATCTCGGAGAAAACCCACGCAGGTCATGGGGAGAACGTACAAACTCCTTACAGTACAGCACCCATAGTCAGGATCGAACCTGAGTCTCCGGTGCTGCATTCGCTGTAAAGCAGCAACTCTACCGTTGCGCCACCATTCCTTGGAGTACAGGAGGATGAGGGGCGATCTTTTAGAGGTGTACAAAATCAAGCGAGGAATAGATCGGGTAGATGCACAGAGTCTTTTGCCTAGAGTAGGGGAATCAAGAACTAGAGGACATTGGTTTAAGGTGAGGGGGGGGGGGGGGGGAAGATTTAATGGGAACCTAAGATGTAACTTTTTTACACAAAGAGTGGTGGGTGTATGGAACAAGTGCCGGAGGAGACAATTGAGGCAGTTTAAGAAGGTAGGTATGTTTAAGAAACATTTAGACAGGTACATGGATTGGGTCAGTCTAGGGGGATGTGGGCCAAAAGCAGGCAGATTGGACTGGTGTAGATGGGGCATGTTTGTCAGCGTGGGCAAGTTGGGCCGAAAGGCCTGTTTCCACATTGCATGATTATGACACACCACTGGTCACAGGCCCCCGATCTGAAGAACCCCTCAACTACCATCCTCTGAATGGTACCACAAAGCCAATTGTGTATCCAGTTGGCAGCTCACCCTGGATGCCATGTGTTCTAACCTTCTGAACCAGTCTAACATGCAAAACCTTACCAAAGGCCTTGATAAATTCCATGCAGACAATATCCACCATCCTGCCCACATCAATCCTCTAGGTTGCCTTGTGGCGGTCCCTGGGGGATTGGGCCACTCCTTGGATCGAACCTCTCGGCACCAGATGGACAGGTCAGGGGGGGGGGGGGATGGCCTTAAGCTATGGGGTTTCTGGAAGGGGCAGAGATCATCCCTGAATCTGCCTCGTGGTTTGGAGATGAACAGATGTAAATAAACACCTTTCCTGAATCCAACCGGCGTTTAGCCTCATTTCACACCCGACACCGCTACAGCCTCTTCAAAAATCTCAATCACATTTGTGAGACATGATTTTGCATCACAATGCCATGTCCGTCATGGATTTCCATAAACAGCCATCTTTCTGATACAGAGCCGTATCATTGCCTGTCCCTTGCCGCAGTTTCTGCACACTCCATGAACAGATAACAAGGCGATACAGCACAAACCTTGCTGGATGAAGAAACATCTCTGCTCACATTATGTTGTGCACACACCAAACACTTTAGGATTTAATCCCTGGACACATTTCACATTTCTTCCAGCTGCACATCACTGATGGCACATTGCATAATGCCTCATCAAGTCTGTGCGGAACAGCTACCCAGCTAATTAAAGGCTTTGGTTTAAATACCTACACATAAGAGGGTAACTTAATAGTCTATGTGGCTGAGAGTAATGGACAATAAGATATATTCATTTAAATGGCATGGAGAGTGTGTGATTTTGCAAAGAAGAGCTAATATTACAGACCAATAAAGCTTCCGATCAATCAACAATGAATGAGTGCTTGTAACATTCACCTGATATCATAAGATTAAGTTCTAGACATTGATCCAATTGAATCTTCCAGGAAACACAATGATCATAAGTTCATAAGTGATAGAAGCAGAATTAGGCCATTTGGCCCATCAAGTCTATTCCGCCATTCAATCATGGCAGATCTATCTCTCCTAACCCCATTTTCCTGCCTTCTCCCATAACCCCGTACTAATCAAGAATCTATCTATGTCTTTAAAATATCCACTGACTTGGTCTCCACAGCCACCATCAGGCACTATCGGGTAACGGATCATCAGTTACCACTCTACGCCAATTATGCAACATTCCCAAGGACAGGAATCCACTGTAGTCTCACAAGCTCATCTATTGATTCTGCTCTGAAGACCACACGGAGATGTGGGTGTCCATACCTAACATGTTCCAAACTGCAGTAAATCACAACACACTACCATCATTTCAGCTCAAGACCACTCACCAGAGATGAGATGATGAATGAGAAATCTCTGTTCCCATGGCAGTACTTTTCAATCTCAGTACCTCACTTTCAGAGTTAACTTTCAAACTATGAAATCCTCCTTTCAATTATCGTTTTCAACTAACACTGAAATAGCTTTATAGTCTGCAGGCTGTCAAATTTAACCTTCCTTGGTCAGAGAAACACCTGGCTCTTCTAAACTGACAAGACAAACGTGATATGTGCATGTGCAGCAATGACAACGGACTGAAATGTACTCACAAAAGGCATCACTTGGTTCCATGGCCTCAGCCTCTGCTATGGCTCTCTGACTGTGAATTGCAACAACACCATGGTGGAAAAAATTCTTCCACATGCTTGGTGCCATTTCACAACAACTTTATATGCTAAAGACACAAACCACTGGAGTAACTCAGCGGGTCAAGCAGTGTCTCTGGAGCACATGGGTAGGCAACGTTTTGGGTCAGGATTCTTCCTCAGACTAACTCTGTGTGTGTGAGAGAGGGGCTGGGGGGGGGGGGAGGGGAAGAAAGCTGGAAGAGAGGAGGGGCAGGACAAAGTGATAGGTAAACACAGGTGAGGGGGATTTTTTGACAGGCAGATGATTTGACAAAGGCCAGAGATGAAAAGGCAGAAGGTTTGAAGAGTTACGGATTGTGAAGTTAGGGAAACGAGGGAACCAGTCTAGTGCTTCTTTGCTGCACTCCTGAATGGCAAGTATATTCCTTCTTAGGTAAGGAAACCAAAATTATTTGCATTACTCCAGGTGCAATCGCATCAAAGCCCTAAACAATTGCAGTAATGTGTTCTTGTCTTGTAGTTAAATATTTTCATATAATCAAGACTAACATACCATTTACCCTTCTAATCATATGTAGCGCTGGTGGCTTTCAGAGACCAATGTGAAGTACACCTAGATCCCTCTGAACATCAACATTAACCAATCTCTCACTACTCAAAGTGGCATATGAAATATAAAATGAGAAATATAAGATCATCCACCTTCTGTTTTGTGGAACAAAGTGGATGACCGTACATGTTTCCATGTGTAGGAAGGAACTGCAAATAGACAAAAAATGTTGGAGTAACTCAGCGGGACAGGCAGCATCAATGGAGGGAAGGAATGTGTGACGTTTCCTGTTGAGATCCTTCTTCAGATTGTCCCGCTGAGTTAACCCAACAATTTGTGTCTATCTGCTTACACTTTTCCATGTTATATTCTATATGCCATGTTCTCATCCACTCTATCAGCTTGTTTGTATCCCCTTGAAACTTTATTACATTCTCCTCTATGCTCACCATGCCAATTAGATAAGTATCATCAGCCAATTAGATAAGTATCATCAGGTCTCAACCCGAAACGTCACCCATTTCTTCTCTCCAGAGATGCTGCCTGTCCCGCTGAGTTACTCCAGCATTTTGTGTCTACCTTCGATTTAAACCAGCATCTACAGTTCTTTCCGACACATTAAATCCATTAGGAATCTATTGGGGGGAAGGATACTAATTAAGACATTGAGAGAACAAAGAATGGCTTGAAATGTCCAAAGGACAGTCTTGCTGAAGCAAACGGCACCTGAAATGGAATGCAAGACTATTAGTGAGAGAGTCCCAGCCAAGAAGCAGCATAATCAGAGACGGGAAGCAAGGATGATAAGGATGATAAGGAATAGCTCAATCTGTGAAAGAAGAAACATGAATAAAACATGAAATGTATTATTGAAATGACAAGAGGCAAGAGAGCTCAGTAGACACGTTATCATGCAAGATCAAAGAGAAAAATGTAAAATAATGGGGTCACAGTGCGATCTGCAGTCGACATATCGCACACGAGGAAAAGTGACTGTGACTTGTGACTTGTGACTCTTATCTTTGTTCGTTATAACTTCGTAGTACTGGTTGCAACTTACTGTTACACTAAAACTCACAAAAAAACTGCAGTCACTCTTTGTGGCTGGAGTCACGAACAAGATTCTTCAGTTCGACAAAATTAAATTCTAGAAGTCGGACAAAAAACCTACAAAAAACCTTCATTGGAAGCCAACATTCCAGTCTTTTCATGGGACCACAAGGGGCTGAATGCCCTTCCTGCCCCTCTAAAATATTGATTATACGTACATAGTTCGGGCGGCAAGGAACTTTAATAAACATCCAGGGTTTGATTCTTGACATTACCCACCCATAGCCATCTCCAATGTATTACATTTGCACAAAGTGTGTGCAGCATCAAGAGAGTCAAGAGAATTTAATTCTCATGTTTACTGGCCAGGGAGCAATGGCATTCCAACTTGCAAAAGTTCAACATGCCCGTGAATGCAATACACACAGGTAACGATAATAATAAAAATTCCAGGTATCACAAAATGCTGGAGTAACTCAACAGGTCAGGCAGCATCTAGGAGAGAGGGAATGGGTGATGTTTCGGGTCAAGACCCTTCTTCAGACCTGAAACATCACCCATTCCCTCTCTCCTAGATGCTGCCTGACCTGCTGAGTTACTCCAGCATTTTGTGATACCTTCGATTTGTACCAGCATCTGCAGTTATTTTCCTACAAAATTCCAACAAATTCATAACTGCAATACTAAGTAGAATAACCATAATACAGTGCCTGAGCCCCTGAGAATGCAAGGCTTCTCTCCTCCTTCTCTCCGCCTCTTGCTGCAAGCCCTCTAGTTCACCACTCAAAGCCCACTTTCTCCAGTGCTGTAGCATTCTTGAATGCCCCTCAGATCAGAATGAGCTTCAGAATGCCATCCTTACTCCACGTATTATGTACCTCCCCTTTAAGAGTTACAGGTTGGACTTAAAGACACTCTGTATCTAACTCTTAGTCATAGAGTCATACCGTGTGGAAACAGGCACTTCAGCCCAACTGGTCCACACCGATAACATATCCACATTTACACTAGTCCCACCTTGCCCATTAACTCTCTAAACCTATCCCATCCACGCACCTGTCTAAATGTTTCTTAAACGTTGTGATCGTACCTGCCTCAACTACCTCCTCCAGCTGCTTGTTCTATATACCCACCACCCTTTGAGTAAAAAATGTTACCCCTCAGGTTCCTATCAAATTATTCCCGCCTTAACTTAAACCTCGGAACTCTGGTTCTCGATTCCCCTATTCTGGGCAAGAGATTCTGTACGCTTACTCAATCTATTCCTCTCACGATTTTGTACACCTCTATCAGATCATCTCTCATCCTCTTGTGCTGCGTAGAATAGTCCTAGCCTGCTCAGCCTCTCCCTATAGCTCACTCAGTTCCTCAAGTCCTGACAATATCCTCATAAATCGTTTCTGCACCCTTTTCAGTTTGACCATCTTTCCTATAATATGGTGCCCAAAACTGAACACAATACTCTAAATGTGGCCTTACCAACATCTTATATAACTGCAACATGACCTCCCAACCCCTAATCTCAATACTCTTGACTGATGAAGTCCAATATGCCAAAAGCCTTTTTGATCACCCTGTGATGCCATTTTCAATGAACTAAGTACCTGAACTCCTAGATCCCACGGCTTTATACACTCCAACACTCCTTGTGTAGGTCGTGCCCATGTTAGGTTTCCCAAAGTGCGACACCTCATATTTCTCTAAAGTAAGTGCCATCAACCATTCCTCAGCCCACCTGCCTGACCGATCAAGATCCTGTTGCAATCTTTGACATCCATCTTCACCACCTACAATACTACCCACTTTTGTGTCATCGGCAAACTTGCTAATCATGGCATGTACGTTCTCATCCAAAACTCTTGTTGTACCTTCACTGTAAATGTTTATTGGAACATCACACAGAGAGTTTATTCTATTACTACCCCATGCTGTACCTTTTGTGGGGGTGTTTAATGGGCCATAAGTATTGCATGCTAGATAAAGAAATGCTAGCCAATTTCAAAATAGGGCCCTTTACTGAGGCAAGACCAATAACACAGTTAATGTTGCCTTCATGCTGTTATCATGTAAATAAGCAGTAAGCTGCAAGTTGTTTTTCTGCATCTAAAAGTAGAAATCGGTGGAGGTTAACCGTGCATTGTAATCCCCTTGTGTTATGTTGAGAATTATCCAATGTGGCTCCCTTTATATTGGTTTTAATCAGGCAAATGATGGAACTGGATATTTATGTAATGGAATATATTGTTCATGTACAACAACATGAATTTATACAATAACTTGTTAGGATTATAATTTTCTGAAGAATGACTTTTTCCTGAATTTTAAAATAATTCCAAATTGAAATAAGTCAGAGGAACTAACATGTTAAGACATTCTGTGCAATTAATGCACCTTTCAAATGGTGTGTATCTTATAATTTTCTATAAACCCCAAACCATATCACAGAACAATTTGCTCTGTTGTCTTCTTTGGACAATTAAACAAATTTTAATTTATAAAGTGAACATATGGTGGCAATTTCTGTAGCAATGAGGTTTAGAAAACTTTCAGTCACACAAATATTTTCATTACAGTTTGTCTTTTAGATTTAATGAAATATTAAAGTACAAAATCACCAAATTTAGTATCCTCTTCCAGTATCTGAGAAGAAATATTTCCCTATTATGTATCCAAACCATGTGGGATCAGAGCAAGTGACTAAATTCATCCAAAGATTATTTAATACTCAGTGATTTACTTGTGCATCTACAATCAAAATAACAAGCTGTTTGTAATGGATTTCATGTAGTATTGTCATTGACATAGAAAAGTAACCTTGCCAGTCCAAGCAGATTTGAAAATTACAGTCTAATTACTATCTAAACATTTTAAAAAATCTATCAGTCTATGCTAAGATATACAAATCAAACACTCTGCTCAATTTGTATAATCTTCATAGGTTCTGTTACTTAAGAATATGCCATCAGATTCATGAAACAGCATGAAATGAATGATAAATCAGGGGATATTAAGCAGAATAAGTAGAATTATGGCAGTGTGTTTCCTTTTAACTATTTATCAGAGCAACAACTGTTTACATTATTGCAGATCCACTTAGGAACATAAAAACAGAAAATAGGTGCAGGAGGAGGCCATTAGGCCCTTCGAGCCAGCACCGCCATTCATTGTGATCATGGCTGATCATCCACAAACAGTAACCTGTGCCTGCCTTCTCCCCATATCCCTTGATTCCACCAGCCCCTAGAGCTCTTTCTAACTCTCTTTTCAATTCATCCAGTGAATTGGCCTCCACTGCCTTCTGTGACAGAGAATTCCACAAATTCACAACTCTGGGTGAAAAAGTTTCTTCTCACCTCAGTTTTAAATGGCCTCCCCTTTATTCTTAGACTGTGGCCCCTGATTCCCCCAACATTGAGAATATTTTTCCTGCATCTAGCTTGTCCAGTCCTTTTTGGATATTTGAGGCACTTTTAGCCTTAGTTAGTTATTATTTTATTATAAAATCAATTTTTTAAGGACTATTTGTAAGATCAAGTAGTCTGGAGTCTGAACAAGGTTCTCAACCTGAAATATCACCCATTCGTTCTATCCAGAGATGCTGCCTGTCCCGCTGAGTTACTCCAACATTTTGTGTCTACATTAGAAGGTTCACTGGTAAATAAGTAGTACTGGATGAGATAGATTTCTTCCAACTAAGTATTAGGAAGATAAGGTTTCCTATTATTCCAACTCAGTCCCTTATCCTAACAATCATCAGAGGCTGAACCACAAGACTGTGACTGAATCCTGGGTGGCAACATCACTGTGCACATGAATCCAGCAGTGTATGGAACAATGCGCTCATCAATAGTGCATTATCAGCACACCATTTGCACTTCTAAAGGCTTACCTCATGAAGAGTTTGATGCCAGCCTGCTGCTTGTTTCCCTCAGATAATCCTGAGAGGGGGATGTAGTGTGAACTAAAGGGTCAGACAAGAGTGATTCATGTGGAATTTCATGTGCACTCCTGGTGTTCTGGCTCTGTAGCTCAAGATTTGGTTAGAAACTGGAGAACTTAAAAATACTTTAAGACCAACTTATTTTTGCATGATCCCCAAATAACATTAGAACCCTAATTTACACATCTAATTATTTTTCAAATATATCAGAGATTGCCACTTATTTAGTGATGATTTAGTATACCATTCAATAATAGATGATCTGGTCAATTTTCGCTCTTTGCGGCCTTCAAGCAAATTATCTGCTGTGATTCCCACATTCGAACAATGGTCACACGTTAAAGTACAGTCATAGAGTCATGCAGCGTGGAAACAGGCCCTTAAGCCCAACTTGCCCACACCAGCCAACATGTCTCATCTACACTAGTTCCACCTACCTGCATTTGGCCCATATCCCTCCAAACCTATCCTATCCACGTACCACTCTAAATGTTTCTTAAACGTTGTGATAGTACCTGCCTCAACTATCTCCTCTGGCAGCTCGTTCCATACTCACATCACCCTCTGAGTGAAAAAGTTATCCTTCAGATTTTTATTAAATCTTTCCCCCCCCACATTTTAAACATGTCCTCTGGTTCTCTACTCTGGGCAAGAGACTCTGTACGTCTGTCCGATCTATTCCTCTCATGATTTCATACACCTCTATAAGATCATCCCTCATCCTCCTGCACTCCAAAGATTAGAATCCTAGCCTGCTCAACCTCTCCCCATAGCTCAGGCTCTCGAGTGCTGGCAACATCCTCGTAAATCTTCTCTGCACCCTTTCCAGCTTTAACTTCATTAACTCTGAAGTACTTTGGGACTCCCTTTCAGATACATTCAAGTTCAGAAGGAGCCGAGTAAGTGCATGTTGTTTTTTTTTTAGAAGAAGCACTCTCCAAGAGCAGCAAATGCCCCATATCACATGCCCTCCTCCCCAATCCCACCATTAATTAGCCAGGGATTGCCCTTCATCATAGGGTATCGCCATGGAGATGGATTTTCACCGCTTCTTGAGATGCTCCAATTGGAAAATGTGCACCAATGCCAATGACGTACCCGTTCCATTAGGTGGAGAAAACAGAGTCCCTGGAAGGATGAATGCAAAGTTTAAAAACTAACTGGATAATCAGTTCATTTGGAAAATAACTAATAATTTATCAGCTGACGCTGAACCTCACATGCATGTTGACGCATAAATTCTTCATTTAATGCAGCATTGAAGTAGACGCTATTTGTAAGATCAAATAACACAAATTTAAAGTACAATCTGTCTGAAAGATAATGAAAGCAATGAAAGTAGACTCAGTGCTGCCTCTGTTCTGAGAGTGGTGAAAGCATCAAAAATTGCTGTGAGATGCTGATTAAGATTTTTGACATACTCAAAACTTTGAATGACCAAAGAAATAAAGGGCTTGTTTAACAAATTGTTAACATCTTAACAGGGCATTGACATTGACTGTCTAAGCAACCATTCAACATGACGAAGGTTTCTGATACTAAGCAGCCTTGTCTAGTACAAATACATATAAAGGTCATCATTTACAGTGCCCTTCATAATGTTTGGGACAAAGACTCATCATTTATTTATTTGCCTCCGTGCTCCATAATTTGAGATTTGTACAGAAAAAAATCACATGTGGTTAAAGTGCACATTGTCAGATTTTATTAAAGGCCATTTGTATACATTTTGGTTTCATCATGTAGAAATTACAGCTGTGTTTATACATAGTCCCCCCATTTCAGGGCACCATAATGTTTGGGACACATGGCTTCACAGGCATTTGTAATTGCTTAGGTGTGTTTAATTGCCTCCTTAATGCAGGTATAAGAGATCTCTCAGCACTTAGTCTTTCCTCCATTCTTTCCATTACCTTTGGAAACTTTTATTGCCGTTTATCAACATGAGGACCAAAGTTGAGGACCTAAATCAACATGAGGACCTAAATAGTCATGCTTTGCCAGGCATCTAGACATTTTGGAACAACAGGCTTTCACCTTGGCTTCATCAATGTTGTCTAGTACATCAGCTAACATCCATCTGGATTTTGGGTGTTTCAGAAGTGCTTAGCTGGTGTTCCAGAATTATTTATAATTCCTCTATGTTGGGGATGATGGCCTAGGAGGAAAAAAAATTAAAGTCAGTTTGATCATCTTTCCTGTGAATTTGGAGGATTTTGCAGAGTCAGTGGACAGAAGACAATATTCAATGACATGATCAAAGGCTCTTTAAAAAAAATCCCTCCTGGGAATTCCTGACACAAAACCACTCAAAGTGAAGGGAAGCATTCTGGATGATATTGAGAACATTGGATCCATGCATCAGGACCACACAGGAATGGCATAAGGAACGCAACAGCTCAAAACTACACTGATAACGACCTCAGACCTGGCACAAAGGCATTGTCCATTAGGTACCAGTGGTCCTTGCTCTCTTACCTGTTTCTGAGCCACTGACTATCAACAATAGGCACATGAAGACACCTGGAAGATATTTCCAATATTTTCTCTTCAAAACCCGCCCCGCCAAAGGAAAATCGAACCAACTTCAATGCCCTCACCAGGCCTTTCCTACCCCATCTGTGGAAGGATTTGCGATTTCTACATCATCCTCATCAGTCACCTCAGAACCACAAAACTGGAGAGGAGGCAAGTCATCCACAATACCTGAAAATAGCCTAATAAGAAAAACCTTGGCCTTTGAGAGAATTTGGAGAACCAACATTCAGATATGCATCGGCATGCCTTATTCACAGAGGAGTCATTTGGCAACTCGTACAAAAACATCGTCAATAGATTATCTACAGGCATTGCATCATACACTGGAGTTTTAAGACCAGTCTTTTAGAATCCCTATTTTTAGCTGTATCAAACAACTTCGCCGAGTTACCATCATTAAACACACCAAGGAATATTTCTAAAAACACAATGACTTTTGAAAATGCTGCCCAGTTGTGTTGGTTCATGACTGATTTTATCTTTAGTAAAATGCATAGAACGTAAAACACAGAAAAGTACAGGCCCTTCGGCCCACAATATCTCAACATGATGACAAGGTAACCCATCTGATAGAACATAGAAAAAATAGTGAGCGACGGAATTTCATTCCTGATTCAAAGACAAGCTCACGGAGAATAATAATTGGCTATGAAATCCTTTTTACCTCAATTCACCATTCTTAAATAAATAAAAAAATTGGGCATAATTTGTGGTGTGAGCGAAATCTCTGATATTCTTGGGAAGTGGATTTCATGTAATTTTTGCTAACTATGGTGGCTGGGAACCGAACTCAGGCCAACTGCTTCGAAAGCTGTTGTGCTCACCACATACCTCCTCCCGATCGAAAGACACAGCATGGAATCAGGCCCTTCAGCCCACCGAGTCCACGCCGACCATCGATTACCCGTTCACATTGCTTCTATGTTATTCCACTAAAGAACTACTTTAGCGGAGCAGAGCTTGAGCAGAATCTCAGAAAATAGACCTCAAAACATTCACTATTCTGGGATAATTTGCATCAGAATTGCGTTTGTTACCCAGGTGGAAACACAGTGCCAGCAGCAATACTCCAAAGTACTTCTTCAGCTTTGATCTACTTAGGAATATTCTGGGATCATGCAGATACTCATTGAATGCATGTTTTACTTTTCTTCTGCTGCATTTGAACTCTTCAGAAAATTGATAAAAGAGCTAGGAACATTGTATGGAGAATTCCTTCTCAGCAATTTGTTGTTCTTCAGTATATGGATTACAGGATGACAGAACCAGATTCAATAACAACTTTGAAAAGAAAATCAAAGTACCCGAATTTAAAGAATGGCTCAACCATGTCCGAGCACCAGGGATTAATAGTGCTAGCATAGCACAATGGGCAGAAAAGCCTCCTATGGTTTCTGCACCTTACCTGCCCTTATGTGGTTTAATAAATCCTCCTAATTTGTCCCTTTAAGGTTTAAGTGTCTTTTTGTATTTTAACCATATCTATAATATTAACTATTGCTACGTTTGTTTGTAACATCCTATATAGAGTTATATACAGCATGGTCCTGTACAATAATATACACTTCCGTCCTGGACAGCACAGAAATAGGTCTTTTGGCCATGTTGATCAAGCCGGCAAACTGGCATAGTCCCATTTGCTTGCATTTGCCCAATTGCCATCTAAACCCTTCCTATCAATAAATCTGACAGAATGTCTATTAAAAGTCATAAATTGCTGCTACTATAGCTTTCCCTGGCAGCTCATTCCAGATATGGACTACCCTCTGAGTGATAAAGTTACCGCCACCACCCCCCCCCCTCCCCTCCCCCCACCTTCCTTAAATCTCTCCCTTCTCATCGATGCCCTCTTGTTTTAGAATCCTCCACCTGTGAGTAAGATTGCGAGTGTTCACTTGATCCGAGGTTGCAGGGTGACTTGGACAGGTTGTATGAGTGGGCAGATGCATGGCAGATGCAGTATAATGTAGATAAATGTGAGGTTATCCACTTCGGCGGCAAAAATAAGGAGACAGATTATTATCTCAATGGTGTCAGATTAGGTATAGGGGAAGTGCGACGAGACCTTGGTGGCCTTGTACACCAGTCACTGAAAGTAAGCATGCAGGTACAGCAGGCAGTGAAGAAGGCTAATGGCATGTTGGCCTTCATAACGAGAGGATTTGAGTACAGGAGCAAAGAAGTCCTTCTGCAGTTGTATAGAGCCCTGGTGAGACCACATCTGGAGTATTGTGTGCAGTTTTGGTCTCATAATTTGAGGAAGGACGTCCTTTCTATTGAGGCAGTGCAGTGTAGGTTCACGAGATTAATGCCTGGGATGGAGGGACTGTCATATGAGGAAAGATTGGAAAGGCTGGGCTTGTATTCACTGGAGTTTAGAAGGATGAGAGGGGATCTTATAGAGACATATAAAATGATAAAAGGCGGCACGGTAGCACAGCGGTAGAGTTGCTGCTTTACAGCGAATGCAGCGCCGGAGACACAGGTTCGATCCTGACTACAGGTGCTGCACTGTAAGGAGTTTGTACGTTCTCCCCGTGACCTGCGTGGGTTTTCTCCGAGATCTTCGGTTTCCTCCCACACTCCAAAGACGTACAGGTATGTAGGTTGATTGGCTGGGTAAATGTAAAAATTGTCCCTAGTGGGTGTAGGATAGTGTTAATGTGCGGGGATCACTGGGCGGTGCGGACTTGGTGGGCCGAAAAGGCCTGTTTCCGCGCTGTATGTATATGATATGATATGATATGATATGATGCAGGAAATATGTTCCCAATGTTGGGGGAGTTCAGAACCAAGGGACACAGTCTAAGAACAAAGAGGAGGCCATTTAAAACTGAGGTGAGAAAAAACTTTTTCACCCAGAGAGTTGTGAATTTGTGGAATTCTCTGCCATAGCAGGCAGTGGAAGCCAATTCACTGGATAAATTGAGTCCAGAACCAGGGGACACAGTCCAAGAATAAAGAGGCCATTTAAAACTGAGGTGAGAAGAAACTTTTTCACCCAGAGAATTGTGAATTTGTGGAATTCTCTGCCACAGCAGGCAGTGGAGGCCAATTCACTGGATACATTTAAAAAAGAGTTAGATAGAGCTCTAGGGGCTAGTGTAATCAAGGGATATGGGGAGAAGGCAGGCACAGGTTACTGATTGTAGATGATCAGCCATGGTCAAAATGAATGGCGGTGCTGGCTCGAAGGGCCAAATGGCCTCCTCCTGCACCTATTTTCTATGTTTCTATGTTTCATGGGATCTGCTAGTCAGTTTGCTGCAGGGCCTGGTCAAGCTGGCCATTCGTTAGTCATGGCAGCAGGCAGCCGAGACAGACTCCCTGCCCGGGCCGACTCCCTGCCTCTCTGACATCCATGCCACGATGTCCACAGAGAGGGAACACGCAGTGTCCATGGACACTTTGGCCACTTTCCGGTATCAACGGGCGCACAAGTGTTTGAGTGTATCTTGTATAAGAATTGTAATATTTTGATTTGATATTTGCTTGTATGCATATTCTTTTTTTGGATGGGTGTTTCCGTGGAGTAGTATATTAGTTTCCTTTGCACTTGGAAAAAACATTTTTGCAAAAAAATTTGTCAAAATGAAATATTTGTCGTTCCTTGGATCGTCTTCCCAACTATCTAGATATTGTTGTAAATGTAGATAACCTTCCTCACTGTCCACTAAACCACAAATGTGTTAACAATATTAACCATGCTGTTATAACCATATAACCATATAACAATTACAGCACGGAAACAGGCCAGTTTGGCCCTTCTAGTCCATGCCGAACACTTTCTCCGACCTAGTCCCATCTACCTGCTCTCAGACCATAACCCTCCAATCCCTTCCCATCCATATACCTATCTAATTTACTCTTAAATAATAAAATCGAGCCTGCGTCCACCACTTCCACCGGAAGCTCATTCCACACAGCCACCACCCCTAAACTTTTGTCCCTTAATTCTGAAGTTATGTCCTCTTGTTTGAATCTTCCCCACTCTCAAAGGGAAAAGCTTACCCACGTCAACTCTGTCCGTCCCTCTTAAAAATTTAAAAACCTCTATCAAGTCCCCCCTTAACCTTCTGCGCTCCAAAGAATAAAGACCCAACCTGTTCAATCTCTCTCTGTAGCTTAAGTGCTGAAACCCAGGCAACATTCTAGTAAATCTCCTCTGTACTCTCTCTATTTTGTTGACATCCTTCCTATAATTTGGCGACCAGAACTGCACACTGCCTCACCAATGCCTTGTACAATTTTAACATTACGTCCCAACTTCTATATTCGATGCTCTGATTTATAAAGGCAAGCATACCAAACGCCTTCTTCACCACCCTATCCACATGAGATTCCACCTTCAGGGAACAATGCACAGTTATTCCCAGATCCCTCTGTTCCACTGCATTCCTCAATTCCCTACCATTTACCCTGTAAGTCCTATTTTGATTTGTCCTAACAAAATGCAGCACCTCACACTTATCAGCATTAAACTCCATCTGCCATCTTTCAGCCCACCCTTCCAAAAGGCCCAAGTCTCTCTGTAGACTTTGAAAATCTACTTCATTATTAACTACACCACCTATCTTAGTATCATCTGCATACTTACTAATCCAATTTGCCACACCATCATCCAGATCATTGATGTAAATGACAAACAACAGCGGACCCAACACAGATCCTTGGGGTACTCCACTAGACACTGGCCTCCAACCTGACATACAGTTGTCAACCATTACCCTCTGGTATCTCCCATTCAGCCATTGTTGAATCCATCTTGCAACTTCACTATTAATACCCAACGATTTAACCTTCTTAATCAACCTTCCATGTGGAACTTTGTCAAATGCCTTACTGAAGTCCATATAGACAACATCCACAGCCTTGCCCTCATCAATTTCCCTGGTAACCTCTTCAAAAAATTCAAGAAGATTAGTCAAACATGACCTTCCAGGCACAAATCCATGTTGACTGTTCCTAATCAGGCCTTGTTTATCCATATGTTTATATATATTGTCCCTAAGTATTTATCCAGATTATTTAAACATAAAACAAACAGCAAGTGACCCAGCATCGACCCTTGCGGCACCCCACTAGGTCACAGACCTCAAATCAGAAAAACAACCCCCCACAACTGCCCTTTGACTCCCTCGTCCAAGTCAATGTTCAATCCAATTGGCTAGCTTACCTTTGATTTCATATGATCTAACCTTTCAGACTAGCTGGCCATGCAGGATCTTGGTAAAGGCCTTTCTAAAGCCAGCAGTTCACTTGCGTGTCCTTATTGCCTTTCTTAAATAACGGTACATTAGCCACCCTCCAGTCTGTTGAACTTCACCTGTGGCTATCAATGATACCAATATCTCTGCAAAGGCCTCCACAATTTCTTTCCTGGCCTCCCACAAGGTCCTAGGATGGAGCTGGCCAGGCCCTGGGATCTATCCACGTTAATGAATTTTAAAACTGCTCGTACTCTTTTGCAATTTATACATCATCGAAGACGTGACAACTATGTCTTCATTTCTGAGCTTTCATGATTGTCGCTTCAGTGAAAGTACTATATCCATTTAATATCTCCTTTAATATCCCTAGCTCCCATGGCTCTACACAAATATGGTCATGTTGATCTTTAAGGGACCTATTCATTCCCTTGTCACCCTTTTACTCTTAATATACATGTATAATCTCCTTGGATTTTCCTTTACCTTTTCTACCAGTTCCATTTCATGTCCTCTTTTTGTCCTCCTGATTGCCTTATACTCACTGAAGGGCTACCTAAACCTGATGTATGCATCCTTCTTATCCCTGACGAGGATCTCAACCTCTCTTGTCAACTCTTGTCAATTAGGATACCCTAAACTTGCCAGCATTGTCTCCCACCCTGACAAGAATTCTTGCTATCCCAGGAGAAAGCCTCCCACCTGCCAGTCATCCCCTTTCCAGCAAATACATTCCCCCAACAACCTTGGTAAGTTCCCACCTAATACCTCCAAAGTCGCCCATGCTACAATTTAGGACTTAACTTGTGGGAAAATCCTAACTTTCTCCATAACTACCTTAAATCTGATAAAATTATGGTCACCGGTCCCAAAGTGCTCTTCCACTGATGCTCAGTCACTTATTATACTTTCTTTCCCAAAAGGTCCAATGTTGAACTTGCTCTAGTAGGGGCCTCGACATATCAATTGAGGAAGCTGTCTTGTGCACATTTGACGAATTTCACCCCAAACAAATCCTTTATACTATGGGAGACCCAATACATTTTAGAGAAGTAGAAATCTCCCTCTAATACTGTCATATTATCTTTACTATCTGCAACCTGCCTACACATCTGGTCCTCTAATCCATGCTGACTATTTGAGAACCATTGGTACAATCCCATCAAAGTAATCATTCCATTCCTGTTTCTCAGTTGTACCATACAGCCTCACTGGGCCATCCCCCAAGAATATCCTCTCTGAGCACTGTAGGTATGTTCCCCCTGATTAAAAAGGCGCCACCCCCTCCTCAACTGCCTGCAACTCCTGCAGCATCTATTACCTGGAACACTGAGCTGAAACTCAGTCCTGTCCTTCTCTCAGCCATGTTTCTGTTATGGCTTTAATATTCCAGTCCCTCGAGCCAACCTACACCTTAAATTTGCCCACCTTACCTGTTAAGCCTCTAGCATTGAAATTGATACCGTTTAAACTACCGTCCACCCCTCTCTTTGGTCCTATCTGCTAATCTTGCTGTCTTTGACTACAGTATACGCTCCCAACTTATCTGTCTCCTCTCTTCTCTGAGCCCTTCCCCTGCAAATCTAGTTTAAACCCACTGGAGTAGCACTAGTAAAAATCTCTCAGCTATTGGTCCCACTCCAGATACAACCCAACCCTCGTACACATGTCACGTCTGCCCCAAAAGAGATCCCAATGATCGAAACATCTGAACCCCTGTCCCCTGCACCAGCTCCTCAGCTGGGAATCCGTCTGCCTATCCTTCCATTCTTGCCCTCACTTGCAAATGGAAAGGGAAGTAATCCCTTGAGCTCCAGTGTTGTAACCTCTTTCCCAGCTCCATATCGTCACTCGACAGGACCTCATCTCATTTCTTATCTATGCCATTGGTACCTATATGCACAGAAAATTCCTGCACTCTCTGCCTACTCCCTATGTGCAGTAGTTTGTATATTCCAGTGTAGTTTAGAACATAGAAGAGTACAGCACAGTAACAGGCCACTTCACTCACAATGTCTGTGCTAAACATGATGCCAATGCAGACAAATCTCCTCTGCCTTCGTGTGATCCATATCCCCCCCAATCCCTGCATAACCATGTGCCAACTAAAAGCCTCCTAGAAGCCACTATCATATCTGTCCATTCCATTACCTGGTCAGCCTCTTTAAAACACTGCCAATCGCATCTGAATGTGGACTTTTCATTTGTCAGAATCTGGGCATCACTGCAGGTCAACATTGATTGTCCATCCTTAGTTGCCCTTGAGAAAGTGATGGTGAGCTGCCTTGTCGAAATATGTTTTGTAACACTTAGATTTCGCAATGCTGCTCAGTAGGTAGTTTCAAGAGTTAGACTCAAGAACGAAGAAGGAATGGCAGTCTATTTCCAATTCACACTCTCCAATCATTTCAGTGCCTGTCAACCTCTATTTGTTCCCATTTCAAAAATGACTGAATTGCTCGTCCTTGTTTTCAAATTGCTCCACAGATTCCCTGACCTCTATCTTTGTATCCTAGCCCTACATAAAGTTGAGATGAGTGATCATCCAATTCTGGCCTCTCTATTTTTCCCTGCACACCAGTTTTCTATCACTCTCGTGTCGGTGGTGTGCCTTCTGATCTCTGTATCAAGTGGTCTAGAATTCACTTATGTTTCCTTGTTACCTTAGATCTCCTTTTCTTTCAGGGTGCTCCCTACACACTAACTCTATCACCGAGTTTTTCCATCCACTTTGGTATCCTTTGGCATGTTATTATAAATTGAGATTTTGAGATTTGATAGTAAGTTTTCAAACTGGGTCAAGTACATGGATATCTTTGATCACTTCACATTATGCAAGTTCAGAACAAAATTCTGACTAACTGACTTTATCCTCATGTATAACGTTTGGTGGGTCTGTTCAATAAATCAGTACAGTTTCTTGTTTTCACAAAATCAAGGCAAGTATTTTGTTGTCAGGTCATGCTACAGGTCAGACCTCATGCTAATCAAAAGTGTTTATTTATGTTTGCATGTTGATTGATTGGTGATATCTTTATAGAAAGAAGATTCTTGGCCAGAATTTTTCACACCCCCACAAGGAATAATATTTTATAAAGTTAGTGGTCACTGAGGTAATGAGGATTTTCACGAGTCAGTTATGACTCAGATAATGCCACTCACCTGTGTGTTGATATGCTGGATTCAGACCTTAGACTTTAGCGATGCAGCGTGGAAACATGCCTTTTGGCCCACCGACTCCACACCGACCAACGATCTCCCCATACACCAGTACTATCTTACACACTAGGGCCAATTTACAATTTACCAAAGCCAATTAACCTACAAACCAGTCTTTGGAATCTGAGAGGAAATTGGAGCACCTGAAGAAAACCAATAGAGTTCATACGGTCACAGGGAGAATGTACAAACTGTGTACAGACTGCAACCATAGTCAGGATTGAAGCCGGGTCTCTGACGCTGTAAGGCAGTAACCATGTGAACCGCCCCATCTTTAGTATCTTTACTATCAGATAGAGATAACACTTGACTGTTGTGAGTCAAGTGATCTACGAAGGGCAGGAATATCGCTTCGCCAGAATGTCCCTGTGAGCTTCTTGATAACTTTCACCATTGTCTCTCTTTTAGTCAATAATTGGAAGGTATTGAGGGCTAACTGAAAGTTTGTTCTCCAGCAACTACAATTTTCCATTGACATATACTGGGTTTTATTTTTGTTCCATAACACTGCCTGTTCACCTGTGTAATCCTTGGGAGTCATTCATGTGTACAAGGAAATGTTATTTTAGCTGCATTAGATTACAATTGAACCTTGAGGTGTGCAGATTAACTTTCCATTGTCTTAAAATAATCCGTCTACATGGCTAATGAAGTATTGTCAAAGTAAATAAATATACACAATGCTGTTTGTGGATATCACCGGAGAATATCTTGAGACCTGTTACATCAGGTTCAAGAACAGCTTCTGCTCATCAACCGTCAGCTTACTGAACTAACTTGCACAAACCTACGCACAATGATACCTCTGCACCGTATCACTATGGAGTTTATATTACAATGGTTTCTGCACATACTTTGGATTTTGCACTATCATGGTCTGGTTTGCTTGGAATAACTGATAATTTATTGCATGTTTATTGTTGTCACGTGTAATGTGCCTGCAAATCGTAACTATGTCATAGGGTTATTCAGCTTGCAAACAGGCCCTTTGTCCCGACTTGACTATGCCAACCAAGATGTCCCATGTACACTAATCTCACCTTTCTGCCTTTGGCACATATCCATCTAGACCTTTCCTATCCAGGTATCCGTCCAAATGTCTTTTAAATATCATAGTACCTGCTTCAACCACCTCCTCTGGCAGCTCATTCCATATTCCCACCATCCTCTGTGTGAAAACGTTGCCCCTTAGATCCTATTAAATCTCAATATATATGTCGCTATAGCTTCTCCCTATAGCTCAGGCCCTCAAGTACTGGCAACATCCTCGTAAATCTTCTCTGCACTCTTTCAAGCTTAATTATATCTTTCCAACGCAGGGTGACCAAACCTGAACACAATACTCCAAATGTGGCCTCACCAACGACTTGTACAACAGTAACATTACACCCCAACTCCTATACGGGATACCCTGACTGAAGGCCAATGTACCTTCTTGACCACCCTTTCTACCCACAAGGAACTATGTACCTGCACAACTAGATCACTCTGCTCTACACCATTCCTCACGGCCCTGACATTCACTGTGAAGAAGAACTTTATTGAAGTAAAAACTTCATTCTGTTCTTACGACAAATCAGACCTCGTGACGCATGACTTTTAACAGATTGGCCACGCCGTCACTGAATATTTGGCAAAGACTCAAAACCTCACCGACATGTAGGGGATGACATACAGGATGTGTGATATAACGTCAGATACTGCCGTGGCGTACCTTAACATTACACCCTGTAAAGAGGGCTGTACTGCGCCCTTCAGTCCGACAGACAAGTGAAAAGCCCGCCGATTGATGTGAGAAATGTTTGTAGGGAAGAATAGGCGTGGCGGCGAGTGACGGGCGGCATCGATTTCCCATTCACTAATGCAGAGTGAGAATGAGAAGCCGGGGAGGAGAGCACAGTGCCAGTGAGCACGTCCAGCACGACAGCGAAGTGCTCCTCATCCCAGGGCTCCTTCCCCCTTTGAAAAGTCATTCAGCATGGATCGAGGCTTGGGCCGGCGGGCTGTCCACCACACCAAGGTCCAGGTAAGATCAGATAAACCATTACTGCAGCCGAAACATGAAAGTGTTGGAGGAACTAACTGCATGACCGCTCGCAGTCAATCAGCCCAACTACAGCACAAAGTTCAGAACTAACCCTAGTCCGTGCACCGCTGCACAGAGTGAGCGGGAGGGTCGCTGTTCATGTTGATCGTCCGTTTCGTTTACTTTTTGAACGACTTACTTTGTGTTTTCCTGCAGGAGACGTTCCGGCGTTGTTTTGTCGTGGGATTGCTACTCGCTGGCATCAGCCTGGCGTCTGACCTGGTGTACAGAGTGAAGGAAGAGTCCCCGAGCAGGACCTTCATCGGGAACCTGGCCACCGACCTGAAGCTGGAAGGCTCGCCAGACTCCGGCATCACCTACAACTTGGCGTCGACACCGGCGGACGGGCGCTTCGTGGATCTGGACCGGGACACGGGGGAGTTGCTGACCTCGGACTCGCTGCTGGACCGTGAGAGACTGTGCCCCGACCAGCCGGAGAGGGAGTGCTGGCTCTTCCTCGATGTCATCCTGCTGCCCGCCAGCCTCTTCAGGCTGCTGAAGATCAGCATCTTGGTGGAGGACATCAACGACAACCCTCCGCGCTTCCCAGCCGCCAGCATCGGCGTGTCGGTGGCGGAGAACGCGGAGCCGGGCTCCCGCTACTCTCTGGAGCCGCCGGCAGAGGACGGTGACCCGGGCATCCACGGGGTGCAGAGCTACCGGCTGTGGGGAGAGCACGCCGGCTTCACGCTGGTCATGGAGCGGGCTGGGGCTGGGGCTGGAGCTGGGGCTGGAGCTGGGGCCGGGGCAGGGGCCGGGGCAGGGGGCTCCCCGGTGCCCTGGCTGGTCCTGCAGGCACCGCTTGACCGGGAAGCCCAGGACTTGTACCAGATGGTGTTAGTGGCTGAGGACGGCGGCTCTCCCAGCCTCACGGGCACCGCCAGACTGACCGTGACCGTGACCGATGTCAACGACAACTGTCCGCGTTACACCCAGTCCAGCCTCAACGTGACGGTGCGCCCCAACGCCACGGTGGGTAGCCCACTCGCCCGGATGGTCGCCACCGACCCCGACCTGGGCTACAACGCCCGCATCGTGTACTCGTACAGCGACCGGGTGCCCGCCAGCTCGGCGCGCCTCTTCAGCCTGGACAGCAGCTCGGGGGTGATCCGTCTGGCCGTCCCCATCGTGGGCGGCACGGCCATGCTGCACCGCCTGACTGTGTTGGCCACCGGCACCGGCTGTAGCCCGGTCACCGCCACAGTGCGCCTGGCCATCCAGCCTCTGCAGCCGGCGCCGCCGCGGGTCAGCCCTCGCTACATCGCCCTGCAGTCGGACGGCGTGGTGTACCTGAAGGAGAGTGAGCCCGCCCGCACCCCCATCGCACTGTTCACCGTCAGCGACCCCGGGCAGGATCAGCAGGGGGATCAGCAGGGGGATCAGCATCAGCAGCAGCAGCAGCAGCAGCAGGGGCAGCAGCAGGGGGATCAGCAGGGGGATCAGCATCAGCATCAGCATCAGCAGGGGCAGCAGGGGCAGCAGCAGGGGGATCAGCATCATCAGCAGCAGGGGCAGCAGGGGCAGCAGGGGGAGCAGCAGCAGCAGCGCCGCCCCCCACCGCGCTGCTACCTGCAGGGCCCGGGGCCGTTCCGCCTGGCGCCCTACCGCGCCTTCAGAGACGAGTACCTGCTGGAGACCTCGCAGGAGCTGGACTACGAGCTGACGGCCGAGTACGAGCTGACCGTGGTGGCCGAGAGCGCCGACGGCCTCGCCCTCCGGACCCACCTGCGGATCCGCCTGCTGGACGAGAACGACAACTCGCCCGTCTTCCTGCAGCCCTTGCTGGACGTGGCCATCGAGGAGAACATGCCGGCCGGTAGTTTCCTGGCCAGAGTGCAGGCCAGCGACGCGGACAGCGGGCGGATGGGCAGTGTCAGCTTCGCCCTGCTGCTCCCCGGGGCGCTGCCCTTCGTGCTGGACAAGTACAGCGGGGTGCTCTCGCTGGCGGCGCCCCTGGACCGTGAACAGCAGGAGATGTATCGCATCGTGGTCAGGGCTATCGATGGCGGGACTCCGGCCCGGGAATCGACGGCCACCGTCCTCCTCACCGTGCTCGACACCAACGACAACAGCCCCAGGTTCATCAACAAGGACTTCAACTTCTTTGTCCCCGAAGACCACCCGAGTTTCAGCGAGATTGGCGTGATCGGCGTGATGGACGCCGACGCTGGAAACAACGGCTGGGTGGCTCTGTCCATCCTCAACGGCAGTGACCAATTTGTCATCGACACGGGCAGGGGGAACCTCATGGCCAAAGCCCTCCTGGACCGGGAGCAGCAGAGCTCCTACGTTATCTGGGTCCAAGCCACAGACGGCGGGGAGCCTGCTCTGTCCACTGTAGCGAAGGTGACTGTTCTCCTGACGGATGTCAATGATAACCCACCGTTGGTCCTGTTCCCTCAGTCCAACCTCTCTTTTCTTCTGGTGGCCCCATCCACGGCTCCTGGTTCTTCCATCACCGAAGTGTATGCGGTTGACAGAGACACGGGGATGAATGCTGTCATTGCTTACAGCATCATTGGCCACAGAGGACCCAGTCCAGAGACCTTTGTCATTGACACAGGGACGGGTAACATCACCTTAATCGGGACTTTGGTGAAGAATGACTATGGACTGTATAGACTGCTGGTCAAAGTCAGCGATCACGGTTACCCAGAGCCACTTCACTCCACAGTCATAGTCAACCTCTTTGTCAATGAAACATTGAGCAATGAGAGTTACATAGAAAACCTGTTGAGGAAGGAGCCCGACATCAGGATTGAGGAAAGCCTCCCAGAGACCAGGACTGACCCTTTTCAAACAGAAGTCAACGTATTCCCCTGCCAGACTGCGTTGATAGCACTATCTGGTTTATGCTTTGGCCTTCTGATTTTGGTATTTGGTTTGGTGGGTTACGTTTCGCTCAGAAAAAGGAAGCACAGACGGAAAAATTTCTGCGTTGCAGAGGTTGACATCCCATTAAACAAAATTGCTTCATGTACATCATTGAAGAAATCAATGATTTAGATCTGTAATTGAGACTGGACAGATGACAACTGATCAGGGCACATCAATGAGGTTACCAACATCTTACTTTAAAATGTATTTTGTCTGAAGGATTTATGTTACTGAGCTCCAATCTGATTAGCAATCAATTAATATATTGTTTACAGAACTAAGCTACACAATGTAGTTGAAGATAGTATTCTCTTTGCAAACTTGCACATTGTTTTGTACAAAATGCTTAAACTTGCACAATTGGATCTATGATTGATCCCAATGCTTCATTTTATAACAACAAAATGCAGGGCCTCAAACTCCAGGAACAAAGAACTGCAACAATCCAATTCAACTATTGCTTCTTTCTTTGGCTGACCAAGCAATCAGAAAATAAATACGGTATGATGCTGCAACCTGCTTCGTTATTGCATTTGGCTTCAATGATGAGATAACCTTGAAGATCTCAATCACTCTTGAAGTGCTTTAAAAAAAAAATTGCAGATTGATTATTAAGATAACTTTGTCAAAATAGTCTGGGGGTAAAATTGGGTAAATGAAAATATAAAATGGGGATATAAATATAAGTAAGGGGATCTAAATGATCACCCCCTACATCAGGCCGAGATAATACTAGGATTTCTGTGCAAAATTTTGTGAATATGTTGAGGACAGAATTTTTTGCCAAATATTGGAACCATTATACAATTGGGAAGTAAAGGAGATTCACATTTCTTTAAAAGCATCTATAAATGTTCAAGATTCTTCTATCGAAGTATTTTAAAGAAAACACCAATTCATTTTACTTTTGAACAATGTATAACACTGCTCTTTGTCGTTTCAGGTTGCCTTCGGTTCCGAAACTATTGATTGAAGTTATATACATTGAAAAGCAGCAGCAATGAACATTACCAAACCTAATTAGGTTTTGAAAATCATGAAGTCGCTTTTCTTCCTTAAATGTGTCTCTTCTGATACCAAATGAATTTTATTGAACTGGGCAATCAGATGAATATTGGATAGAAAATTAAAGCAACATAAGAATTTCACTGTACCTTAATTGGTACGTGTGACAATAAACTGACCTTGAAACCTAGACCTTGAAAGGTCTTGGAGCAAAATATGTAGATGCTGGAATTGCAAAAAAATCTCTGGAAGCTCTCAACAGATGAAGCAGCATTAGTGGAGAGAGAAAAATTCAATAGATAGACACAAAAAAGCTGGAGTAACTCAGCGGGTCAGACAGCATCTTCTGGAGCTAAGCAATAGGTGACATTTCGGGTCGAGACCCTTCTTCAGACTGAAAAAATCCATGTTCGGGTTGAGGATTCTCCAGCAGAACGGGAAAAATGAGAAAATGAGCATGTTAAATTGCAGAGATATTTTGTAATTTAACAGGCTTTTTATCTGACTTTTCCAGCTGTGGTGGGATCTTTAGCAGAACGGACTTTGTTTCTCTCGCCGTGGTTGCTGCTTCACCAGAGTGCTTCATGGATTTTCTGTTTTTGTTTGAAATAGGTGATTAACTGGCCCTGTTTCAAGTTTCACCCAGAATATGGGAATGAAATTTAAATTGGATTCAATTATCTGATGAGAAAATTATGACCAACAATATTTGTGTAAATGACTTAATTTGTGACCATTTGTATTGAAGTCTACAACAGCTATATGAAGCATTTTGTTGCAAATAAATTATTTATTTTTTATTTAAAATGATGAAGTTAAAACTTTAAATAAAAACTCAATTTATAAAATGTGGAATATATGTTATTTTTCAAGATGTAACATTCAAAGAGCTAGTAAGGAGAGAGTGGATAAAATGGGAGTTATTTTTCTGGATTGCAGGAGGCTGAGAAGTGATCTAATAGAGGTATATAAAACTACGAGGGGCAAAGATAAGATGAACAATTGGTCTTTTTCCCAGGATAGCGATGTGTAAAATTAGAGAGCATAGATATAGGTGAGGGGGAAGGATTTAAAGGGAAACTGAGAGGCAACCTTTTCACACGGAGGGTGATGGATATGTGGAATTAGCTGCAAGAGAAAGTAGTAGACAGATAGTTATAATGGATGAAAAACATTTGGACAGGTTCATGGGTGAGAATTGTTTTGAGAGATAAGGGCCAAATGCAAGCAAATGGGACGAGCTCAGTAAGGAAACTTGATCAGCATGGACAATTTGCACCAAAGGACCTGTTTCTGTGCTTTATCACTCGATGATTTTTCCCCCTTCTTTGGTTCACAGTAGTTCAACTAACTAGTAGAGCTGCTGCCATTGCCCTGGGTTCAATCCAGAATTCGGATGATGTGCGCACGGAGTTAGCATTTCTCCCTGTGACCATGTGCTCCGGTTTCCTCCCACACCTTTAAGGCATGCAGCTGGTCATTTAATTGGCCACAGCAAACTGTCCCTTGTGTGTATGTGAGTGGTAGAATCTGGTGGAAGCTGACGAGAATATAGGGAGAAAAAATAATGGGACCAAAATAGGATTTGTGTTAATGTGTGATTGAGGGTGGCACAGTGGCTCAGTGATAGAGCTGCTGCCTCAGCACCAGAGACCTGGGTTCAATCCTGACTTCGGGTGCTGTCTGTATGGAGTTTGTGCGTTCTCCCTGTGTCCTCGTGGGTTTTCTCTGGGTGCTCCGGATTCCTCCCACATTCCAAACACATGCAGGTGTGTAGTTGGCTTCTGTAAATTGCCCCTAGTGTGTAGGACATAAAATTAGTGTAAGGGCGTGGACTCAATGGGCCGAAGGATGATGTATCTCTAAACTAAACTAAACATGGTGGTTCAAAGAGTCTGTTTCCTTGCAGTTTCTCTCCATGACTCTAATTCAATGGATTAGAATCTGGAACGTTGGAGATTGAGGGGAGACCTGATAGAAGTGTATAAAATTATGAGAAGCATAGAGAGGGTAGACAGTCAGAACCCTTTTCCCAGGGGTGTGGAGCAAAGTTTAAAGGAGATGCACAGGGCAATTTTTTTTTACACGGAAGGTGTTGAGTGCCTGGAACAGACTGCTTGGGGTGGTAGTGCAGGCGGGTACGACATTGGCTTTTGGATAGGCACATGCATATGCAGGGAATGGAGGGATATGAAACATATAAGATTATTAAGGGGTTGGACATGTTAGAGGCAGGAAACATGTTCCCAATGTTGGGGGAGTCCAGAACCAGGGGCCACAGTTTAAGAATAAGGAGTAGGCCATTTAGAACGGAGATGAGGAAAAACTTTTTCAGTCAGAGAGTTGTAAATCTGTGGAATTCACTGCCTCAGAAGGCAGTGGAAGCCAAATCTCTGAATGCATTCAAGAGAGAGCTAGATAGAGCTCTTAAAGATAGCGGAGTCAGGGGGTATGGGGAGAAGGCAGGAATGGGGTACTGATTGAGAATGATCAGCTATGATCACATTGAATGGTGGTGCTGGCTCGAAGGGCCGAATGGCCTACTCCTGCACCTATTGTCTATGTGCAGACAGATAAGAGTTATTTTTCACAATATGTTCGGCACAGACCCAGTGGGCCAAAGGGCCTGTTCCTGTGCTACACTGTTCTATGTTCATAAAGATCATCGTGGCTTCGTGTTTAAGAGACTGGACCAAAATATACCACGCTTTTAAAATCACAAGCATTTTAATACTGCCAAACCACCATTCAAATTGAATTAAGTGACACAAAAATCAACGTTTTATCACTAATTTTCTCTCATTTTTACTAATGTCCAGGTTAGTCCTTTCAGATTTAAAAACTCAATATTGGGTTCAACCAAAACTGTTTTAACCATTATTTGAATTAATTTAATCAGGTGGTAAATCTTTATTCTCAAGGTTTGTATTCACTGGAGTTTAGAAGGATGAGAGGGGATCTTATAGAGACATATAAAATTATAAAAGGACTGGACAAGCTAGATGCAGGAAAAATGTTCCCAATGTTGGGCGAGTCCAGAACCAGGGGCCACAGTCTTAGAATAAAGGGGAGGCCATTTAAAACTGAGGTGAGAAGGAACTTTTTCACCCAGAGAGTTGTGAATTCGTGGAATTCTCTGCCACAGAGGGCAGTGGAGGTCAAATCACTGGATGGATTTAAGAGAGAGTTAGATAGAGCTCATGGGGCCAGTCGAATCAAGGAATATGGGGAGAAGGCAGGCACGGGTTATTGATTGTGGATGATCAGCCATGATCACAATGAATGGCAGTACTGGCTCAGAGGGCCGAATGGCCTCCTCCTGCGCCTATTTTCTATGTTTCTAGGTTCTACCGTTCAAATGAAAGAAGGGTCTCGACCCAAAACGTCACCCATTCCTTCTCTCCAGAGATGCTGCCTGTCCCGCTGAGTTACTCCAGTATTTTGTGTCTACCTTGTAAACATCACTGCTTAGGCTTATTACCTATTTTACCAGGTGACTGACAAGGCCCTTTCAGAGGTTCTGGGTGAGTCTGGAGTCACATATACATTATTAATGAACCAAGTACGTGTTTCAGACAATCCACTAGATTCAAATATACTGATAATAGTTCTTTAATTTCAGAGTTGTTGTTTTATTGCATTACTTTAATTTTAAATTTCCAGCGACTAATTTGGAATTGTTGCCTCTGGATCGAGTGACAGGGGTATTTGGATACTTATCCAGTAACTTAATCACAATGCTACAATGCCTCATCTCACAGGCTTACTAAGGCAGAATAGAATTTAAACTCTACCACACAACGCTAAGCGTTGGAGGAACTCAATGGATCAAGTTACATCCTCCACAGATCTTGCCTGACCCGCTGAGTTCCTCCAGCACTTTGTTCAAGATTCCATCATCTGCAGTTCCTTGTGTCTCCATTAAACTCGACCATAGTTTATCTCAAGGTATCATATGGCTTCTATATACTAGGTTTTTAAAAGGATTTTTGAGAGGTCTCTTGCACACTTTTTAATTTTAGTATTGTATTTTGAATTTTAACATTGATATTGTTGTCCTAAACCCTGATTAACCAAAAATGCAGTTGCTCAGTGCTGTGTCCTAGCATGCAGATTCCAGGTACTTTATAGTTTTTAAGTACGTGTGCCACAAATATTGGTTGTGGCAGATGACTACATCAAACAGGGTAGAGCTAGGACTGTGTTTACACATTAATGTGGAGAGCTTTGTATTTTCAGAGGTGCCCACTCCCTCTAATAGCTGTCATGAAAACATGATGGGAACATATTCCCCGGCTGCAGTAAATAACAACTTTAGGAGCAATTAACTCTATTACACATGTTTTGATGGACACAGCATTAATGATATTGATAACACATAGAAGTATATCTCCATATACCTTAATAATAGGCAGTGTAACATTCTATTCTGGCCTATTATATTTTAAATGTAGTGAGGGTGGGCAACATCATTTGAGCACACAGAATGAATGTTCATGATTTTCTTTCCAGCCACAGACATTCTTGGCTACCACTCAATGCTAGACGAAGTCATAGATACAATCGCGTCTAATGTCCCATGCTAAAATAATCAAATTCACAGTAACAAACTCCATATTTGTTAAATGTTATTTGAAGCAAGTCTAGAAACCTTTGCCACACATTTTGAGAACATCAGACATTATAATGGAATCATTCTTTTCACAATACTTCTTTTAACCTGTCGATAATTAATTCCCAGGACTGGAATGCATGTCATCCTGTAAAGATGTGTCGGGATTTTCTGCTTTTTCTGCAGAACCAGTTTAGTAAATAGTTTGAAATGACACTATTTCTATTCACAGGGAGTGAACAGTAAAAGCCTACATTTATTTAAAGACTCTTAACATAAAATCCCACAACTAGCTTTTGTGGAGATAAGTTAGATAATTGTAAGATTGCAAACTCTTCTATCCACTGGTATTTTCTGCTTTGTTAATGAGGTGTTCATAGGAGAAAATGTAACAAAGCAATAATTCTTAATGATCCATGATCTGTATGTCATCAACCCACCATTGTAACTGGAGAAGATGTAGAGGGGATTTATGAGTAGAGAAGAACAGTCCCCATCAATAACATTGTGTCAGCCAAATGTACTGGTGGGATGTCATGGGAGGATACATATAGGCCTGGGCTGCAATAAACAAGTGACTGTGCAGCAAGCACTAAAAAGAAAACTGTCTATTCATGGAGCAGAACAGTGCTTATGAAATTATCACAACTCTGCTAATAAAACCAGGGGAATTTGCTGCTTATATATTGGGAGTGGAGTATAGTTACATACAAGGATGTGTTTCAAATCAATTATGTGTTCCCAGTCATTCATGCTATTATAGGCACCAGGGTTGATCAACAGGAATTACCCAAATATTTCCAAATGCTAATATATTTTTGTAACTGTGCGCAGACTTAAAAGAATAATAACAAGGATGAAGATTGTGTGGAGGAACCAGGCAAGCTAGGAATTTTCATCTTAGAATGGGCGTAAAGGTCGTTCTCTGCACTGCACTGTTCTATAATTACTGTCTGCAAAATTAGCACTGGAAAGTAATAATTAGAAAGTACTAATCTAAAATATATGGCAATGTGAAAAGTTGGGAACGATTATGGGCGTAAAAGGCTGAGAGATTCAATGGGTTACATTCAACTAAAGGGTTCACATCCAAGGCAGAAAATAGGTAGTGAGGCCAATTGGTTGATTGAAGGGAAATCCATGGGATAGAAGTGCTGATGGCAAGAGTTTTGCTGAACATTAAATGAGAAGATGGATAAATAAATAGGCCAAATTTCCTTGCTTGATGTGTAAGAACAAGTGGACCGGGGTGGAGGGGAGGGGTGCGGGGCTATCTCCTCCAACTAGAATTATGATGCATAGCTTAAATACAAATTCCAGAAAGCCGCAAAATACAATCAGAGTCATATAGCATGGGAACAGGCCTTTCGGTCCAAGTTGCCCATGACGACCAATATGCCCCAACTACATTAGTCCCACCTTCCTGCATTTTCCCCACATCCCTCTAAACATGTCCTATCCATGAACTTGCCCAGATTATTTTTAAAAACTGATAATACCTGCCTCAACTACCTCCTCTGGAAGCTCGTTCCATATACTTATCACCCTTTGTGTAAAAAGGTTACCCCTCGGGTTGCTATGCATTCTTTCTCCTCTCACCTTAAACCTATGTCCTCTGGTTTCTGAATGCCCTACTCTGGGTAAAAGACTTTGTGCATTTACCCTACCTATTCAACTCATGAACTTATGCACTATCTATTTGTCTCATGGTCTTATACACTCTTTCAGTTTTTAAAACAGCTCATATATTTTACAAAATTCATACAATTCTGCTTAAATAATTAATTATATTTAGAGAATTATTATCCAGAATAAATGCATTGTACGTATATTCGAAAGCTATATTTAGGCTGGTAGTAACATTAAAAAAATGTCGTTAGTACGTGGGAGCCTGTTTTACATTGTTTGCAAAGCAGGCTGCTAACCTGACATAAAGTCACATAAAATCATGGTCTACTTCATTAACTTTTACCTGAACAGCAAACTCCCATCCAGCAAAGAACTATTAAAGCAAGATAGGGGCTGATTCGATGCTGAAATGTGAAAGGATCTAGCAGTAAATCTGAACCAGGACTATTCTCAAACATGGAGCAGCCTTCAATCAGCAGAGAGCCGACCCCAAGATATTTATGCTGTATTGACACAAAAAACTGCAGATACTGGAATCGTGAGAAAAACAAATTGCTGGAGGAACTCAGCAAGTCAGGCAGCATCTATTGAGGAAAATGAGCATGCAGGCAATGTTTTGAAACAGTCAAAATGTGCAGACTGATGACACTGAACACATCAATACTGTGTGGATGGACTCTTCATGGAGCTAACGTCTTATATTTCTCAGCCATCAGGGAAGTAAATCTACCACTGAACCACAATGGATCCATTGAAATCAATGGGATAAATCCCCTGCCAGGAAAAAGAAAGCTTATTATTTGATTGAACTAAATTATCCTAAATATTTGCAATTGGTTTGAATGTGTGTTTTCATTTTATAAATCAAAATGTTTAAATATTTTTCATTTTTTAACATTGTCTTTCTTTTTTACAGATCCTGCGTGATTTTTAAAGCGTGTGAACATGAAAGACCGTTGAAGATATTCAGGGACAGTTTTAACATCTGATGAACTAGTGGCAGGGCCTTATTGGTTGTCAAAGCTGATCGGTTGGACTGTGCTGCTCCAGACCACAATGATGTGCTGGGAGCCAGGTTCATGGTGGAAGATCCATAGCACCTCATGCTAGAAGAGGCAATAAGGTCCAGAGAAGACAACCAACAGACTCAGGCAAAGTTTAACCTTCCCCACTATCTGCCAGATGAGTTAATGGAGAAATTCAGAAACTAGTTGTACAACATTCAGAAATAATATAATTTTGTATTGATATTGCATATGTGTAGGCATTAAACCCTTCATTCTCTGAAATTAAGCTACTTCTACATTACGCAGTGAACTGACACAAGTAGTATTTATGCATTGCAGATTTGATATACTATGAGTGAAACTTGAAATCAAGCCTTGTTTCTCTTACTATTTAATTTTAATAACTCTTTGGTATTTTCAGCTTGTGCTGGCTGTGTCAGATGTGTTAATGACATACATTGGGAAGTATAACAGCAAGCACAATTTAGACGTGGCTGACGTTTTTATGCCATTTAAAGTATCTGTTTGTCAAATAAAATAAAGAAAATGGGACTGTTTGGATTTGCAGATTTTATGATGATTGTAATTTACTTTCAGCTTTATACAATATATCACCTAGGTTATTGATTATTGGTTTATTATTGTCACGTGTACCAAAATACACCAAAAAGCATTGTTTGCCTCATTTCCAGTCAATTCATCCTATATACGAGTACAAAGAAGTCATGTACAGGTACAAGAGGTAATCATAAGATCGTAAGAGGTAGGAGCAGAATTAGGCCATGCGGCCCATCAGGTCTATTCCGCCATTCAATCATGGCTGATCTATCTCTCCTAATCCCATTCTCATGCCTTCTCCCCATAACATCTGATACCCGCACTAATCGAGAATTTATCTATCTCTGCCTTAAAAATATCCATTGACCTGGCGTCACAGCCTTCTTTGGCAAATAATTCCACAGATTCACCAACCGGCAGAGAGAAAAATACCAGAGTGCAGATATTATAGCATTATAACTAGAAAGTGCAGATAAAAAGGGCAAGATCCACAATGAGGTAAGTTGGAAGATCAGGAATACATCCTAGTTTATGGGAGGACTGTCCAGTAGTCTGATGACTGTGGGAAATACTGAATCTGGCGGTACAAGCTTTCAAGTTTTGGTATCTTCTGCCTGACAGGAGAGAAAAACAATCTGTGAATGACTGATGTGAAAATGGCTCTTGATTATATGGGCTTCTTTCTTGCGGCAGTGCAAAGTAATGATGGAGTTGATGGGAGGGTGGGGAAGGCTGGCTTGCACGATAGACTGGGCTACACCCACAAATCTCTGCAACTTCTTGCAGTCTTGGGCAGAGCTGTTGCCATACCAAGCTATGATGCATCCTGATATGATGCTTTATATCTGTGCAGAAGTTGGTAAAAGTTGTTGGAGACATGCCAAACATGCATAGTCTTTAGAGGAACTAAAGGCACTGGCCTACTTTCTTGGCCATAGCTTCAGAGGTTAGACTATGACAGATTGTTGGAGATATTTAATGCCTAGGCACTTAAAACCCTTGACCATCTCTACTTCAGCACATTCGATGCTGACTGACTGAGGCATGTACATAACTTCACTTCCTGGTCAATAACTAGCTCCTTCATCTTGCCGACATTGAGGGAGCGGTTGTTTTCTTGACACCATGTTACCAAGCTCTCTACGTCCTACCTCTACTTCCTTGTCATTGTTCGAGAACCGGCCCTGTATATTGCTATCATCCGCAAACTTGAAAATGAAGTTCACGCAGAATTTGGACATACAATCATGGGTCCGTTCCTCGTAGGGTTTCCATTGCGACCTGAGGAAATCGATTTTTTCCTTTAAAATAAATTGTCTGTTAAAAAAAAAAAGATGAATCCCAATGGGGAGGGGGAGGGGTGGGTGAGGAGGGGGGAATGGGGTGGGGGGGGTGGAGAGGGGTGGGGAAGGGCTGGGGGGGGAAGGGGAGAGGGAGCCACTGACACCGTCCTGCCAGCGGCCATCTTCTTTCTCCTTCACTGTGGAGGGGGAGCGCAATTAAAGGCAGTACAGGGGAGAGGGTGTGACCGAGCCTTGGACCCAAAGCCTCTCCTGTATTGGTGTAGCACCCTCAACCCCCTACTCAATCCCCCTTATCCCCCCCTCCCTACCTCCCACTCTCCCATCTTCCCTGACCCCCACTGTCCCCTTCTCCCCCACCCCCACTCTCTCATCCCCCCACCACCACCCCCTCCTCCCTCCACCCCTGCTGTCCCCTTCCCATCCCCTCTTCCCTCCTCCCCACCCCACCCTGCCCTCCTCCCCAGTCCCACTCTCTCATCCAGTCTCCCCGCTTCCCTGACCCCCACTGTTCCCCCTCCCCCACCCCACTCCCTCTTCCCCCAACCACCCCCACACCCCCGCTGTCCCCCTCCCCAGTCCCACTATCCCCCTCGGCCCACTCTCTCACCTACTCTCACTCTCCCCCCCCGCCCCCCCCCCCCCGCCTCCCCCAATCTCTCCTCCCCCCAACCTCACCCACCTCCTACCCCCACCCTTCCCTCCATCCACTCGGCCCCCACGTCCACTCTCCTCCGTGGAGCCGTTGGCAGCGAAAGGCACTTAGCGAGCATGCAGGGAGGAGGAGGGAGCTCCGGACTACTCGAGTCGGGCAGCGGAGGTCGGACTACTCGAGTCGGGCAGCGGAGGATCTGGGAGTGTCGGGAGCGGAGAGAAGCGAGAGGAGAGAGGCGCGCACAAGATGGCGGAGCGTGAGGAGGCCGCCATCTGTCTGACGACGCGACTGGTCGTCGGTGGCAGCGGCCCTCGTCGACGCCGCGATCGGTGGAAGAGGCCGCTGAAGGAGGAAGAGATGCCCGCTGTGCTGCGGCCTGTGTGCGGTAAGGGTGCGGGGCCTGGGCGGGAGGGGGGACTGGAGGATGCCGTGGCGTGGGTTGAAGGGACGGAAGGGGAGGATGTGGACCATCAGTCCGACCATCTCCCTCCTGCTCGGGAGTGCCCCAGGGTGTGGGAGAGTGAGGGGAGTGAGGAGAGGGGAGGCAGTGATTGCGGGCGGGCGGCTCCGCTAACGGCGGCCATCTTGTTTGTGCGAGTGAGGAGAGGCCGTGCGCGGTGACGTGAGACGCACAGCACTTGGATAAAATGTGTTTAGAAATGAGAGTTTTAAAGTTTAAAATGTCTGTAACTTTAAAAATATACGACTAATTTAAATAAAGCGTTATAAACATTCGCCAGGACAGTGGTGATTAAGGCGGCGCTAACATTGTGGCGCTTTGGTTTACCGTTGTGGCTGCAGGTCCACATGTTATACATATATCTGCATGAGTTGTGGGGGAGGGGGGAGGGCAGAGCGAGGTCATCTCACAGGGGCATTGTGACATCACACGCTGAAGGGGGGGCAGCGCGAGGTCATCTCACAGGGGCATTGTGACGTCACACGCTGAAGGGGGGGCAGCGCGAGCTCATCTCACAGGGGCATTGTGACATCACACGCTGAAGGGGGGTCAGCTCGAGCTCATCTCACAGGGGCATTGTGACATCACACGCTGAAAACCTTCAATAAATCAGTTAGAAATTAAATGTTTTAACTTTAAAACCTCTGTAATTTAAAAAAAACGACCAAATTAAATGAAAATGGCATTGGCACCAGCCGGGAGAATGGCGATTATAGACAGATAGATAGACTAGACCAAGTGGGCCCGTTGAGCCCGTTCCTTGTAGGGTATCCATTGCGACCTGGGGAAATCACGTCTTTCCTTTAAAATAAATTGTCTGTTAAAAAAAGAAAAGCAATCTCAATTGGGGGGGGGGGGGGGGGGGGTGAAGGGGGGGGGTGGAGAGGGGAGGGGTGGGTGAGGAGGGGGGAATGGGGTGGGGAATGGGAAAGGGGAGAGAGAGAGCCACTGACACCATCCTGCCAGCGGCCATCTTCTTTCTCCTTTACTGTGGTGTCCTGCTCCTCCAGGGGAAGGGGAGTGCAATTAAAGGCGGTACAGGGAAGGGGAGAGGGTGTGACCGAGGAGCCTTGCACCCAAAGCCTCTCCTGTATTGGTGTAGCACCCTCAACCCCCTACTCAATCCCCCTTATCCTCACTCTCCCATCTTCCCTGACCCCCACTGTCCCATTTGCCCCCCATCCCCACTCTCATCCCCCTACCACCACCCCCTCCCCCACCCCTGCTGTCCCCTTCCCCCTACCCCTCCTCCTACCCCCCACCCCACCCCCCTCCCCGGTTCCACTCTCCCTCCCATCCTCACTCGCACTCTCCCCCACCCCCCATTCCCCAGCACCCCCCTTTCCCCCACTCTCCTCCCAGCCCCACTCTCACTCTCCCCCACCCCCCCCTCTCCTCTGCCCCTCCTCACCCACCCCCCCGCATCTCCCACTCTCTCCTCCCCTCACGCCCACCCTCCCCTCCACCGACTCGCCCCACCCCCATTCTCACTGTCCCCCTCCCCCTTCCGCCCCACCCCATCTCCCCCACTCTCCCCTCTTCCCCACCCCACTCTCCCCTGACCCCCACTCACTTCCCCCCACCATCACCCCATCTCTCCACTCCCAACCCTCCCCCACCCCCTCCTCCACCTTTCACTCTCACTGTCCCCTTCCCCCACCCATCTTTCCCCCTTTCCCTCCCTCCCCCACACTCTCCCCTAACCCCCACTGCCCCCCTTCCCACTGCCCCCTTCCCCCACCCCCACTCTCCCCCACCACCACCACCCCCCCCCCCCGCTGTCCCTCTCCACAGTCCCACCCCCACTCTTTGCTCCTCCCCCTCCCCCCCACTCTTCCCTGGCACCCACTGTCTCCCTTCCTCCCCATCCTCCCCGCCCCACTCTCACTCTCCCCCAACCCCCTCTTCTCCACACCTCCTCCCCCACCCCACCTCCCCCACTGTTTCCTCCCCCACCCTCGCCCCCCTCCTACCCCCACCCACTCACCCCACCCCCATTCTCACTGTCCCCCACCCCCACTCTCCCCCTTCCCCACACCCACACTCCCCTGACCCCACTGTCCCCTTTCTCCCCACCTCCACTCTCTTCCCACCACCACCACCCCTTCCCCCACTCCCCCCTCTCTCCTCCGCCACCCTACCCCCCTCCACCCCCTTTCACTCTCACTGTCCCCTTCCCTCCACCCTCCTTTCCCTCCCTCCCCCACTCTTCCCTTCCCCCCCACCCCACTCCCTCTTCCCCCAACCACCCCCACTGTCCCCCTCCCCAGTCCCACTCTCCCCCTCGGCCCACTCTCTCACCCACTCTCACTCTCCCCCCCCGCCCCCCCCCCGCCTCCCCCACTCTCTCCTCCCCCCACCCTCACCCACCTCCTACCCCCACCTTCCCTCCATCCACTCGGCCCCCACGTCCACTCCCCTCCGTGGAGCCGTTGGCAGCGAAAGGCACTTAGCGAGCGTGCAGGGAGGAGGAGGGAGCTCCGGACTACTCGAGTCGGGCAGCGGCGGATCTGGGAGCGTCGGGAGCGGAGAGAAGCGAGAGGAGAGAGGCGCGGCGGGAGGCGCGCACAAGATGGCGGAGCGTGAGGAGGCCGCCATCTGTCTGACGACGCGACTGGTCGTCGGTGGCAGCGGCCCTCGTCGACGCCGCAATCGGTGGAAGAGGCCGCTGAAGGAGGACGAGATGCCCGCTGTGCTGCGGCCTGTGTGCGGTAAGGGTGCGGGGCCTGGGCGGGAGGGGGGACTGGAGGACGCCGTGACGTGGGTTGAAGGGACGGAAGGGAAGGATGTGGACCATCAGTCCGACCATCTCCCTCCTGCTCGGGAGTGCCCCAGGGTGCGGGAGAGTGAGGGGAGTGAGGACAGGGGAGGCGGTGATTGCGGGCGGGCGGCTCCGCTAACGGCGGCCATCTTGTTTGTGCGAGTGAGGAGAGGCCATGCGTGGTGACGTCAGACGCACAGCACTTGGAAAAAATGTGTTTAGAAATGAGAGTTTTAAAGTTTAAAATGTCTGTAACTTAAAAAATATACGACTAATTTAAATAAAGCTTGTTATAAACATTCGCCAGGACAGTGGTGATTAAGGTGGCGCTGACATTGTGGCGCTGTGGTTTACCGTTGTGGCTGCAGGTCCACATGTTATACATATATCTGCATGAGTTGTGGGGGAGGGGGAGGGGGGCAGCGCGAGCTCATCTCACAGGGGCATTGTGACGTCACACGCTGAAGGGGGGGCAGCGCGAGCTCATCTCACAGGGGCATTGTGACGTCACACGCTGAAGGGGGGTCAGCTCGATCTCATCTCACAGGGGCATTGTGACATCACACGCTGAAGACCTTCAATAAATCAGTTAGAAATTAAATGTTTTAACTTTAAAACCTCTGTAATTTTTAAAAAACGACCAAATTAAATGAAAATGGCATTGGCACCAGCCGGGAGAATGGCGATTATAGATAGATAGATAGACTAGACCAAGTGGGCCCGTTGAGCCCGTTCCTCGTAGGGTATCCATTGCGACCTGGGGAAATCACGTCTTTCCTTTAAAATAAATTGTCTGTTAAAAAAAAGTAAAATGAATCTCAATGGGGGGGGGGGGGGGGGGGGTGAAGGGGGGGGGGGTGGAGAGGGGAGGGGTGGGTGAGGAGGGGGGAATGGGGTGGGGATGGGGAAAGGGGAGAGAGAGAGCCACTGACACCATCCTGCCAGCGGCCATCTTCTTTCTCCTTTACTGTGGTGTCCTGCTCCTCCAGGGGAAGGGGAGTGCCATTAAAGGCGGTACAGGGAAGGGGAGAGGGTGTGACCGAGGAGCCTTGCACCCAAAGCCTCTCCTGTATTGGTGTAGCACCCTCAACCCCCTACTCAATCCCCCTTATCCTCACTCTCCCATCTTCCCTGACCCCCACTGTCCCATTTGCCCCCCATCCCCACTCTCATCCCCCTACCACCACCCCCTCCCCCACCCCTGCTGTCCCCTTCCCCCCACCCCTCCCCTTCCCCCACTCTCCCCCACCACCACCCCCCCTCCCCCGCTGTCCCTCTCCAAAGTCCCACCCCCACTCTTTGCTCCTCCCCCTCCCCCCACTTTTCCCTGTCGTTTCATGGCTCCAGGGAACCCAGTTTGCTTTGACCTCAAGTGCTGGCTGTACGGAATTTGCATGTTACATGGGTTTCCTCCAGATGGCCTGGTTTCACCCCATGTTCTAAAGACATGCTGCTAGGTTAACTGGTTATTGTCGATCAGCTCTCACTGAAGTGGGAGATGCAGCTGGGATCGATGCTTTAAACCATCAATATCAAAGGGTTGGATGACAGGAGAAAATGTAATCTGGTCAAATGTTCTCACAATGCAAAGGGTGGGTCTTCATGTCCATTGTGAGGAAGAGGCACAGAAGTTTTAAATGTATATAGACAGGTTATGCAAATGGGTGAGGGCATGGAAGGTGGAAAATAATGTGGAACAATGGGGAGATATACAGCAGTTCTGCACCATCAACTTTCAAAGCTGTCTGCTTGGCATTTATCATATGCACATCTACATGTGAGTGGGGCTTGTGCATTGCGGTCAATGTACTTAATGTAAATGTGTGTTGCATGCACATCTATATACTAAAACTCTCATTTGTTTGTTTGTTTGTTCCTGAACTACAGCCAAAACAGTACACGATAGCACGACAATTTTAGGCCCACCTTACTCACCGTCGTCCCTTTGGTGCTAATGGAAGAAGTTTCATTGAAATCGGTGTTCTATTTTTAAAGTTATTCACATTTTAAAGTTTAAATCTATCTCCCAGGGAGGGAGGGGGAGGGGGGAGGGGGGAGGGAGGGAGGGGGGAGGGAGGGAGAGGGTGGAGGGAGAGGGGGAGGGTAAGGTGGGTTGAGGGGGATGGAGTGGGGGGGAGGGGAAGGGGGAGGGGAAGGGGAGAGGGAGAGGGAGGGAGGGGGGAGGGTGGGGGGAGGGAGGGGGGAGGGTGGGGGGAGGGAGGGTGGAGGGAGGGGGGAGGGAGGGGGGTGGGGGGAGGGAGGGGGGAGGGGGGAGGAGAGGGTGCTGCACCAATGCAGGAGAGGTTTGGGCCCAACTGGTCCACTTGGTCTAGTGGCTTATAAACGTATGGTGTAGACAGAGAAAATGCACTAAGCACAATGCATTTGATTTAGCAGTTGTCTGTCACTTTTCGTCCATTATATTACTAACACGAGACATAGTTAGAAAAAGAACCAGCCAGTGCATTACAGTCATGTTGTTGAAGAACCCTTGTCTGGCCGCCAGCCTTTTAGTTTGTCACAGTGGCTCAACTGCACAATTAAACCGTGCGTCAATGATCACCTAATGCTACAGTGATGGCAAACTACGAGTGTTGGGGAAATAGCTGGCCCCAGCATGGTATGAACCTGATAAACAACTAGCCAACTTTGGCAGCCAGTGGAAAAGCTGTCCTTTGCTGTCTGATTGGACTTGCGTTTGGAGCATTTGGCAAATTCCACTGAGAACGACAGAAAATACTGGAAATACCCAGCAAGTCAGGCCACATCTGTGGGGAGGAACACAGAGAAATACTAGCTCTCACCACATATGCAGTCTGACCTGCTGAGTATTTCCAGTATTTTCAGTTTTTATGTTAGATTTCTGGCATCTGCACCTTTTAAGTGGTCCATTGAGCATGTCCTTCACTGAAGTGTAGATGCCTCTTACACTCTCCTTCCTGAGGGTTGGATCTGTGATCTGTGGACTTGGCTTCTTTCAGACCGTTTAACAGCCTGCCCTGTTCTCAGTTCCAAATGTTCATCGGGGTGAATGCCACAACTGTACCCATGTACATGTACAGGAACGACTCGAAACTTGGTCCAGACAAAGTTGTCCAGAATCTGGCACAGGATGCTCGGAGGATTTCAGCAACACAAAAGAATTATAAAAAGCAGACAACACAATAAGTCAAAACAACAGTCAGTTATCAAACCACAAGTAATGTGCAACAGACATATGATCAGCCATGATCATATTGAATCATATTGTCTATTGTTTATTGTCTATTGAATGGCGGTGCAGGCTCGAAGGGCTGAATGGCCTACTCCTGCACCTATTTTCTATGTTTTCTATGTTTCTATGACATGCCAAGTATCAAGCATTAGACACATGACTCACGTGTTAGCATGCTCACTCTTATGCTTACATACGTCTCCAAAGACGTACAGGTATGTAGGTTAATTGGCTGGGTAAATGTAAAAAAAAAAAAAATTGTCCCTAGTGGGTGTAGGATAGTGTTAATGTATGGGGATCACTGGGCGGCACGGACTTGGTGGGCCGAAAGGGCCTGTTTCCGGCTGTATATATATGATATGATATGATATATGATATGATATTCCCAAATTAAAATTACACATTTTCAGACTGCAAACACTGGCAGGTTCTAAATGGAGAAAGTTTATCAAAGTTTCCTTTTTGTAAATACCATTATCACAGGCCAATGGGGCATTCAACGTTGGAGCTTATTAATGTGAATTTTGGCAGGGGGGAAAACATTTCTGGAGACTTTCTTCGTTTTAACATTTTTACCTGAGCTGGACCCTGCCAAGTGCAGGACCACCACCAATGCCAGTGCGGGCCACTGCTGGGACCCCATCCCATGGCCGCACTCTCACTGCCTGCACCAAGATCATTTGGCCCCCACTGTCTCAACATCCCATGACGTTGATCTAAAGTGTGGAGGTGAAGGCTAAACCTACCTGAGACTCTTCTGATAACATCTAAGTCTGCAGGTAACAGGCCGTGGCTGCAGCTCGCAGAGATGTCAAGAACTAGCTGCCATTATGAGATTCAAAGCTAAGGCACAAGACTAACCATGAGTAAATGACATACTTCACACTAAAATCCATGGCAAAAGATCATAAGTGATAGGAGAAGAATTAGGCCATTCGGCCCATCAAGTCTATACCACCATTCAATCATGGCTGATCAATCTCTCCCTCCTAACCCCATTCTCCTGCCTTCTCCCGTGTACAAATCATGTATGCAAAACTGTTGAATTTAACAAAATCGAGTATCTACTGGTAGAAACAAAATCTTAGATGTTAAAGATCGCTAAGGAACAGTGCTAACAATCTGTTTAGGCATATGAACAGCAGACAGGCCAAGTGCTAACAATATCTTATCAATAATGATTGTCAATAATTTAATTGTCAATCCATATGAAAAATACTCCACAAGACCAACATTATTTTGTTTGTACATTATTGTTCCTAGGGTATTTACAATAAGGTCAAGTAATTGGATTCCAAAATAAATAATTGAGAATATATTAATTAAAATAAACAACATAAAATAAAAACAAAACCAAATAATACTTGAATAAGTGCAATAATAAATGATTACCTTGAATTTACTTAATTTGAAGCTGATAAATTGAGATGAAGGATTCAGGTTCCACAACTCTCATAATATGTAACTTGCTTCCGATTGGATTTATGTATTTTGTCATCTATGTTAATATCTTCAATTGCAAATTAAATGACTATACCTCTCTCAAAATCGGAACATTCTGAATCTGTCACCATGAGTAACCAACAATACATTCATAAGGCCATCGTGATTTCTTGCAGTACAGCATCTGTGTCTCATTTCAACACAATGCATAAATATTCTTTATTTATAATCTATATTTATATTAAGTTGCTATGTGTAATACAGAACATTTAAACTATGTTACTAATTTTGAAAAAAATTATGTTATGATATAGAATCATATGAACATAGATAACAGATGATAGAATTTTTTTTATCAGCCAATTTAGTGCTTTCTTTAATTTAACAGAAGTTAAAACTAAGTGCGTAACTTTTTCTCAAAATAAGAAATCTCGGTTTCTTCAGGAGATTAGAAAAGTCTAAAAATTTGTTTCCCTGATATTATTTAATTATGCAGAACATCCTGGAATAGTTCTGTACTTAGGCAGAAAATAACAGCAGCAAATTTTCAGAGTTTGGTATTTCACTTCTCACCGCAAAGAAGACCTTTTCTAAAATGAATATTTACAACCATGGGGAAGGAAAATTCATAATAGTCAAAGGTCAAAATCTTAGATTTAACTTTTGGATAATTTGACCATGCTGCCAATCCATTTACATTGCCATATTGGAATATTACTGAACAAGGTTCTGCATAGTAGGCTGGTCCGGAAGGCTAAGGAACATCGGAGCCAAGATTAGCTGGCTAATTGGATCCAAAATTGGCTTGGTGATGTGCACCAGAGTATAGTGATTGAAGAATGCTTTTCTGAATGGAAGTCTGTGACCAGAGGTGCTGGGTTATTTCTGATATATATTAATGGATTGGATGTTAATTTAGGAGGTATGAATAGTAAGTTTGCAGATGAGACAAAAAATGGTGGTGGCTTGGAGAATGAGGAAGGTTGTCTGAGGCTGCAACAGGATATAGGTCAGAGTTGGACAGAGCATTGACAGATGAAATCTAATCTCGATATGTGCAGTGAGATGTATTTTGGGAAGTCAAATCAGGGTAGGACATAGACAGTAAATGATGGGGTAGTAAAGAATGAACAGGGAGACCCACGGGAAGTCCATAGTTCCCTGAAAGTGGCAACGTAGGTTGATAGGGTGGTGAAGAAGGCAATATGGCATACTTGCTTTCATAGGTTGGGGCATAGAATATAAATGTTGGGATGTTGTGCTGCAAACATAATGTTCCAATTCTGCAAAGATTATGTTGACACACTATAGGAAGGATGTAATTGCACTGGAGAGAGTACAAATGAGATTCGCCTGAATTAGAAGAATTTAGTTATGGGGCAAAATTAATAGATTGGGCTTGTTTCCCATGGAACAAAGAGGACTAAGGGATGACCTGAAAGAAGGATATAAGATTATGAAAAGCATAGATAGGGTATTTAGCCATAATATTTTTCCCCTGGTAGGCGTATGTAAAACAAGAGAACATAGATTTAAGATGAGTTTTAAAGGAGGTCTGAGGGATTTTGTTTTCCAGAGAGAGTGGATGATAGCTGGATGTAGAGTATGTTTGCAACATACAATTACCATATTTAAGAGGCATTTGGACAGACACTTATATCAGCAAGATTTAGATGGATGCCACCTGCCCTTGTGCGGGCAAGTGGCATTAGTATAGATGGGTAAAAAGTTCGGCATGGATGTTATGGTCAATGGGGAAATTTCTGTGCTTTCAACTCTACGACTCCACGAGTCAAAGCTGTGGCTCAGTAATCTGTATTTGGAATGAAGGCTGACGATACTGAACACTTATTCCAACTCTCTGAAAAAGACGTCAACTTTTTAAAGATACAAATTTCAAGAAGAGATCTGGGTGCAATTCTGGTCCTTCAAATAAATTAAGGAAGAAAGTTTATCAAAGGTTGTATTACAACAACATCTGGTCTCAGACTTTCAAAAAGTTAATTCTAATGTGTCCATATTTTCCTATTTGTATCCAACGACACATAAGCAAAACTGTATTCTCCACCAGAATTTATGATGCTGCCAACATAAAAAAAAGACTAATTATTAACTCCATTAATGTTATTAACATTGTAATATTACAACATGGTGTAACATAATGTTATCAGCATTTTTATAATTATAACATTATAATTTGAGCTGCTAAATAATTAAAACGATTGTGAATAATCTGTAAAAAAAAAGTGACTTAATTGGAATTTTAATCACATTTTAAAACAGTAATGAATACCAATTTCTTTTGGAACAATCAAGAGGAAAATGCTATGTTTGAGGGGGGGGGGGGAGAGGGGGTGGGGGAATGGAATAATTGATGAAGAGAACAGGGGGGTAGTCTAGGGACGAGGGGTGGAGAGGAGTCATTGCAACATTTCCAGCCACAAAATTAACTCAACAGCCAAATATTATGCAATGTTATGAGTTAGCATTGACTCTCTCATTAAAGTTTACAAAATTACATAACACTAATTTTGACATTGCAACAGTGTAGTGCAGATGAACTTTCAGCCCTTCTACATTCAAACATCACCTCAGACCAAAGTTGATTGGTCACCTCATCAGCAATGACAACACAGCACTTGGAAGGACTCCTCCTTTAGTCTCTGGTCTCCTTGAGGGACGTAAATACCAATGTTGAGGATATCTGACCCTTGGCATCTCTGCTGAATTGAGTTGATAAAGTCTTTAAAGGCTGGCAAGATGCAGGCAAGAAAAGTATTCTTCCTGAACCCAACATCTTCACCTCTGTGAGGATAAGCAGTGTTATCTAAAGCTTCTGGCTCCATTTTAACAATGACCACATGAAATCAGCATGACTTGCTAATTGACATTGTGATTGGCCTACTCAACATACTTCTTATCGGTAGACACAAAATGCTGGAGTAACTCAGCGGGTCAGGCAGCATCTCAGGAGAGAAGGAATGGGTGACGTTTCGGGTCGAGACCCTTCTTCAGAAGGTCCCAACCCAAAAAGTCACCCATCCTTTTTCTCCAGAGATGCTCCCTGACCCGCTGAGTTACTCCAGCACTCTGTGTCTATCTTTGGTATAAACTATCATCTGCAATTATTTGTTTCTACTTCTCATGGGCAATTGTATTGCACGCATCACTGCAAACACTACAAGCCGCGCAAATATGCATGGGCATGCATCAGTCACTCAACTGAACCAATTTGACATCCAACTAACAGGTGGTGAACAGTTTCCTTTTATTCTTTTCTGTGAGTACAGCAGAGTTATAGTAACATTCTGTGATAATGAACAAGACTAGCTTTTAATTACATTTATTGAAAGCTTTGTGTATTTTAGACAATGTAACATAGAAACGTCATTTTATCCTGCGGCTTGCAAAATTGATTAGAATTTTTCACTGAGAGCTTACAAAAGTTCTGCATAGAAGGATCTGAATTTTTGACAATTAAACTGCTTGAATGAGACTTACACAGAAAGGAGCAGCAAAGGTTTCTGCAGTTATTCTGGGAAGGCTTTAAAATACAATAGGTCCTGTTAAATGTGCAATCGGGCAGAAACAACTAGCCTGATTAAAAGCTGATGAGTGTCAATAGATAGATTGGTGCAGCAAATTAAACAAAATAACGAGGCAAAATTCTAAGTCTACTGAACATTTTGAATTCTTCAAATAAGCTGAGGGAGAAGACTAACATTGAAATTTAACATGATTTTAAAAAAAGCAATATCTCCCAGTATACCAGATATATCGAGTCAATTTTGTAACACAACATTCTAGAAAAATACAGCATCTGAAATAACTTTAAATTATTAATTGTGCAGACAAACAGGTTATTCTGCCCAGCAGTTGAATGATCACATTTCCTCATCCCTTTTATATGTCTGTCGGTTTAATGGCAAGCTCAGAAACAAATGTCCATCAAACAAAGACTGATATTGTGTTACGTTGGGTCTTGGTGAACAGATCCATTCTCAACACTGTGACCTTTCAGTTTCAGGTTTTCATCTCTAGGGGAAAAACATTTCTAATTTGAATGGCACTTCGATAATCAATGTTCCAACAATTTATCACAATTAAATGACACTTTCTCTTCTATATTGACTATGACAATTGTTTTCTCTGATGTTTCATGTTGAACATAAATATTATGTTATTTAATATCTGCTTAACTATTCATACATTTGATGCACCTGGCTTACAATTAAATGATAGATCAATTTTTAAATTTTGGTGTTGGGAGTCTGATGGTAGGCATGTGAATGACATGGCCTGCTCAAAATAACCAAATCTGTGTAATTAGATCCTCCAAACTGGGGATATTGATCTGATTCAGTTATGCTTCCAGTGAATTTGAAGGATTTTATGGAGAAAGGATGGATGATATTTCTGAGCCTGCGGTAGTTAGACCAAGTCTTAGAAGCATATAAGCGGCTAGGATCAATGCTGGCCAGTAGACTATGAGTTTTGTAGTTCAATAGTTTGGCACCTTGATGGCAAATTTCATCAATAGTGTCTGCCTTTGACAAGAGTAGTTCCTGAAATATGGGACGTGGTTCACATTTTTCCAGGTGTTGCTGTGGAATTCTATTGCTGGAAGGCATTGTGGTGGTGGGAGTGGGGGAAGATTTTGTAGAGGAGCTTTGCTTGAGGACATTAGGTATAAGGTCTCACATGTGTCAGGGAATGTACTGATGATGGCTGCTTGAAGCTCAACCACTGGGCATGTGCAAACATAAATGTCATCGTCCTGGTGCAGCTCACCGACTGAGATGTGGTGACCTTGGTTCCAGAGTGAAGGTGCTGTCGGTCAACCAGCTTCCTATTAGTTCAGTAGATTTGCTCCACACTTCTAGGAATAATGATTTAGAAGAGTGCATGGGAAATGAAGCAGCCTTTACTGAGAATGGCTCTGTTGTAGACTCATTGCAACTTACATGTCATCATGGAGCAAGCGTAAGATGGGGACCAATTTCTGTGGGTAACTGAAGTTGTTGATCAATGAAGAGAGTGAAATTGTAAAAGGCTATGTCTGGCAGTTGGTGATTTTCCCTGCATTTATTTAGAAGCTGTCCTGTAGTGTAGATCATGTTTTTTCCACCTTTAGATGTCCATTAGTATATTCTCCTCTTTTCAGATGTGGTCAACGAGACTATTATTTTGTGACAGAAATTATTCACCCTGAGCTATATAATGTTGACATTTCAATCTTGATTTTAATTCTGGATTAATACCAAAAAACCACAGCATGTTACCTTCAAAACAAAGTTTAAAGATAATGCGTCAATAATCATTTAAATGCTGGTGCCTGCATTTCATGGTTGACCTATGGAACATAACTCGTGTTCTTGTTATAGCTGAACTGTAATGGTTGTATGCAGCAAAGGTAAAAACAAGAACACCCCCAGTAAACATAAGGGTTGGGAGGTAAAACAATTGCTTGTTGAAAGTGTGAATAGTTTATAGTTGTCAATGACTTTGCACAATAACGTTAAAAGTGATACTCCTTCGCGGTTACTAAATTATATTAGATTAGATAGACACAAAATGCTGGAGTAACTCAGCGGGTCAGGCAGCATCTCTGGATAGAAGGAATGGGTGGTGTTTCGGGTCGAGATCCTTCTTCAGATTAGGTTATTGTGATTGCAACGAAACTCATTACTCATGTGAAGCTCACAGAGTAAACAGTATGCATACAGGAATGATGAACAGCACAATAAATAAATCAACAAGTGCAAACCAGTACAATGGCGCAAGATTATCGTGTAAAATTCAAGTAGTGCAAAACAATATTAAAGAGCAATAATAGAAAATCAAATGAGGTAGAATTATGAGTGAATATATGTGACCAAAACTGTACAAAATACTCCAGATGTGGTCTTATCAGCGCCCTATACAACTGCAGAAGAACATCTTTACTCCTATACTGAAATCCTCTCGTTATGAAGGCCAACATGCCATTAGCTTTCTTCACTGCCTGCTGTACCTGCACGCCAATTTTCAGTGACTGGTGTACAAGGACACCCAGGTCTTGCTGCACATCCCCCATACCTAACCTAACACCATTGAGATAATAATCTGCCTCCTTATTTTTGCCGCCAAAGTGGATAACCTCACATTTATCTATATTATACTGCATCTTCCATGCATCTGCCCACTTACTCAACCTGTCCTAGTCATCCTGCAACCTCCTAACATCCTCTTCGCAGTTCACACTGCCACCCAGCTTTGTGTTATCTGCAAACTTAATAGTGTTACTTCTAATTGCATCATCCAAATCATTAATACATATTGATCATGTATCAATGATCTGCAACGATTTACCATATATTAATAATTTCAATATATTAATAAATCCCAATGTTAGGGGAGTCCAGAACCAGGGGGCACAGTCTAAGACTAAAGGGGAGGCCATTTAACACTGAGGTGAGAAGCAACATTTTCACCTAGAGAACTGAATTTGTGGAATTCTCTGCCACAGAAGGCAGTGGAGGCCAATTCACTGGATGAATTTAAAAGAGAGTTAGAGAGCTCTAGTGGCTAATGGAATCAAGGGATATGGGGAGAAGGCAGGCACAGGTTACTGATTGTGAATGATCAGCCATGATCACATTGAATGGCGGTGCTGGCTCGAAGGGCCAAATGGTCCCCTCCTGCACCTATTTTCTATGTTTCTATATGTCTATGACTTAGTGTGCTCGTTTTGTTTAATATGGTACTCGTATTCATTGATCAAACCCTGGTTACTGAGCGGTGTCATACATTGTCTAATCAGGGAATCAATGAATCAGTTCATTGTAATGAACGTGGGAGAGAGGAATTGCTGTGCTGAAGTGAATAATGGTACTGAGAGAAGGTCACGATGACATGTTTGTCAACTAAATATGTAGTATGATTGGATTTGTCCAGACTGATTGCAACATTGATTACAAGATCAAACAAACATGCATTAAGTGCACTTGTGGAATGTGAAGTATACCAAAATGTGTGAAAGTGTAGGAAAGAACTGCAGATGCTGGTTTAAGCCGAAGATAGACCCAAAAAGCTGGAGTAACTCAGTGGGTCAGACAGCATCTCTGGAGACTAGAAATGGGTGACGTTTTGAGTTGAGACCCTTCTTCAGACTGAGGGCCTCGACCCGAAACGTCACTTATTCCTTTTCTCCAGTGATGCAGTCTGACCCGCTGAGTTACTCCAGCTTTTTGTGTCTAGCTTAGAAATGTGTGAAATCTGGGCTTACTGGAGATCAATAGAAGCAGAGGAGAGCTTGGGCATGCCTGTTTATTCACAGAAGCCTGTTGTTTGACTGCGTAAGAAATAGCCAAAAGGTCTCCAAGTCAGATGACGGGAGTTTCAATCAACACAAACATCCCATAGAAAATCTGTAAAGACTGGCCATCCGAGATCGGGTAATATCTGTGTCCTTAAAGTGACTTGTGGGTTAGAGCGATAAGTAAATTAATTTGACGTTACTTCATGTTTTTGATTAACTAAAGAACATTGGAGTCCTGGAAACTGTGGGTAAACCCTTAGATGTGGTATGGGAGCAGAGTGGGTTACTGTGGGAAATGGTTTCCCAAATCAAATTGTGATAGTGTGCTGGTAAGAGTTATGAGACTTACACAGTAATATCCCTGTAAGAATCCAGACTTTCATGCCCCAGCAAGTTCATGATTAAAAAAATTACAAGGTAAACAATATTGTTCGAGGGTTGGTCAAAGTAAATGAAGAGCAGCAGACGAAAACAAGAAAATAGGACTATTCATTGGAGAAGCAAGATATGTATCGGCCGGTGGCCGGTGTGTGCAAGTTGGGCCGAAGGGCCTGTTTTCCACGCTGTGTCACTCTATATGGCCAGGGCAGGATTACAGCCCCAAAAAGGTTATCAGCAAGCAGGAGAAGTGTTGTCATGTTCATATAAATCAATAACTAATGGCCACAATCCCCACTTAAGAAGAACACGATCTTGATCATGTATTGTAATAAAACTATAAAATCAATATGGAATTATTGTCTAACCATGGGGGAGGCATGGGGGTTGTGGAAAATGATGTGAGCCTGGTTAAAAGGGGCATTAAGAAACTAAAGGCTGGGGTGTTAGAAAAAAAAAAAGACAAATGTGGGATCAGCAAAAGAACAGGAGCAGAACAAGAGGGGATGTGTTTTAATTGTGGGAAACCAGGTAATTTTGCCAGGAAATGAGTCACAACAACCAAGGAAGGAAATCTCACCATTTTTAAAAGGAATGGGAATTGGAGGCTGCAAGTTTAGGTTGATGTGGGCATGTTTAAATGTATGCCTTTGCATGATTAATATCTTCCAGCATTCTTGTGTATCATTGTCTTACGGGCTTGGATTATTGTCCTTTGTTTGAAGTCTGTAAATAGTCCGAGTTAAAAAATATTGCATGATTTGTGACAAGTTGAGTTCACTCGAGGAGGTGAGTGAAAAACTGTTTGGGTTGTTAAATCTGTGTTGGAAGATATTGAAGTATGATTTCTATGGTCCACATGCAGAGGATGTGACTATCTGAAAGATTTTACTGATCGATGTGCAACCGGTTTGCTGTTCACTGTGGAAAATACTTGTTTATTCTCAGTTTTTCAGTTCATTTTCAGAGGTTCCAAAGGGAGGGAGGTGCATGATTGGTGTTTAGTTTAGAGATACAGAGCAGAAACAGGTCCTTCAGCCCACCAGGTCTGCACTGACCAACAGTCCCCACACATTAACACTATCCTACACACACTAGGGACAATACTCCAAAGACGTACAGGTTTGTAGGTTAATTGGCTGGGTAAATGTAAAAAATTGTCCCTAGTGGGTGTAGGATAGTGTTAATGTACGGGGATCACTGGGCGGCGCGGACTTGGTGGGCCCAAAAGGCCTGTTTCCGCGCTATATATATATGATATGATATGATATGATAATTTATAATTATACCAAGCCAACTAACCTACAAATATGTAGGTCTTTGGAATGTGGGAGGAAACCGAAGATATCTGAGAAAACCTACGTGGTCACGGGAAGAACGTACGAACTCCGTACAGACAGCACCCGTAGTCAGGATCAAACCCAGGTCTACAGGTCTAAGGCAGCAACTCTATTGCTGCATCACCGTGCCACCCTAAATTTAGTATTCGTATTGTCTTTATCTGTGATTTAACTGTTTTTATTACTCCTTGCTATTAGAATCGATTTTAGAGAGAGGAGGAGAGAGGAAGAGAGACCCGGATTCTACGCTGGCCACATGGAATCAAGGTTAAGGTTTAAGAAACATTTGTGTCTCATGAGATGCCTATGTTTCAGAAAGGTATTCGCATTTAGAGAAATTGATGATTAGTACATATTTAAATTGGGAATTTGAAATTGGTATCTTGGGGGATAGATTTGAAAAATTGTGGAGTAATCTTAAACATTGCTTTTCTTAACAATGTGTTTCCAAAATATTAAAAGATGTTGTGCAGGATGTTTGACAGAGATTTTGAGTTTTTTGGGAAAGTTTGTTTTGATGTAATCACATTATTTGGCCCGTGATCGTGATCGTATATTGCCTTTCTGCTGACTGGAAAGCACGCAACAAAAGCTTTTCACTGTACATTGGTACACGTGACAATAAACTAAACTGAAACTAAACTGAAAAATATTGTCTTTTAAAATATAATTGTGTGTTATGCTTAAAGTTTGGCATCTGCCTGGAAAACACAAATTCCAGATGTATGGAATAGTTTGCCAGTTGATTATGCCAGACTCTATTTTACAAAAAGGGGTGGGGGTGAGGGAATTGTTTGTTACACTGAAAATAATTTTAAAAAGAGGGAAGTAAAATGGAAACAAAAAGAGTTCCAAGACCGATCAGCAAATGATCCAACAGGTAAATGTAATATAAGTTGTGAATCATTTACCCATCAGCTATGGCAAAAGCAGAGATAATAATTCTCCATTTAGGAAATCAACAAGTAAGGATAGGGAAGGTTTAATAAACATGGTTTTGGGAGGTGTTGGAAAAGCATTGGGTGTAATTAACCCTTTGAAATTGAAACACCTAACAATGAGAATAAAGTTAGACTCAATAATGAAAAACCTTGTGCATGTACAATATCTCTGGAGGTTGTTTATTAGGAGGATGGAAATGTCATCAAGTTGCCAGTGGATGTGTGTGGGTATCTATGGTTCACCTAATAAACTCAATCTATTGTCTTATCCAACATCATAAATATAATAGAGACTTTATCTTTCATCCTCTCAATAGAATAGTGTATTTGAGGGTAAAGGAGAATGAATTCTAAGATTATCTGAAACAGTCACAAAACAATTCAGTGTCATTGTCAAAGATCTGTAATGAAAAGGAGGATAGAAAAGTTTAGCAACAGGGAGAATGAGACAAAATGGTTAAGATAGAGATGGACCTTACAGTCCTTAAAGTAACTGGGGAGTTGTAACAATAAATATATTAGTTTGACATGACTTTAAGCTCTTGATGAACTAAAAAGCAGCAGAATCATGGCTATTGTTGAAAATTTCCCTAGATAAGGAATGGAAACAGAGTGGGTTACTGTGGAAATGGTCTTCCAACTCAAAGTGCAGTAGTGCCCAGGTAAAGAATTATAGGACTTAGACTGTAATACTCCTATGAGGATCCAGGTAAACATTCGGGGTGTAGGCCAAACGCACAAGTCCTTCCATTAGGGTGAGGTTATTCTCCTCGTACCATGACACAAAGTGCTCAATCTCTTTCCTGCACTTCGTCTCATCGTTGTTGTAGATTGTGCCGACCACAGCTTCTTAAAAGACTTACCAAACTTCAGGACCATTTTAATTAACCGCCGTTCCATGAAGCGCCCACTTCCAATGCTTCAGGAAATGTCTGTTAATTAACTGGGCCCTGGAGCTTGGTAAGTCTTCCAAGAAACTGAGAAAGGTTTAACTCAAAATTAATCTTTCATATCAACTGCTGTTTATTAACTGTCATTGGTTTTGGCCTGTATTTTAGAAAGAAGAACTAATACCACATTCCAGCTGCATTTACAAACGACATTCTGCTGCAGAAATGAAAAGGCTATCTGCATTTATTTAGCATCACAAACATCATTAGAATTCTCAACTTGTCCCAACTAGGCATGGCTTAATTGTTACAGATGCTTGTTAATAAATATTGGCATGGACACCAGCAAACTCTCCTGTTTTTTAAATAGTGCCAAGAGATCCTTAATATTACCTGAGTGGCCATATGAAAACACACTCTTCCCCTGCATTCCCTTTTTCCTTTGCATTGCACCCACTTCAGTTTAACAGTAACAATTTTTTCCCAGGGAGGGTCTCGACCCGAAATGTCACCCATTCTGTCACTGATGCTGCCTGTCCTGCTGAGTTACTCCAGCTTTTTGTGTCTTTCTTCGGTTTAAACCAGCATCTGCAGTTCCTTCCTACACACATTGGTTAGGGCGGACTGTGCACAAGCTCTTAGTAAAGGTTAGTATCCATTCAAATCCTGTCAGTTTTGACAGATGTCCAGTTGGCAACTAGCTGCCATGAAGGAGGTGCCATAGGCTACCAAGATGAAATGCGTTTCATTTAACCCATGTGTGGCTTCACAAGGAGCAGCAGTATTCTGCTTGGCTCGACTAATCTGCACTCGCTGCCGGCTCTTCCTCTGTTGCCAAACTTTATGCTCCCCATACCTTCAAACCTACAAAAACAAAATTTTGCCTTATTTCTGTCTTAAATGAAAGGAGATGAAGAGGAATTTCTTTAGTCAGAGGGTGGTGAATTTGTGGAACTCAATGCCACAGACAGCTGTGGAGGCCGTCAATTGATATTTTTAAGGTGGAGATTGGCAGCTTCTTGATGAACAATTTGGATGAGAATGTAGTGAGTTAGTTAGTGAGTTTGCAGGAGCCCTCAAAATTGGTTGTATGTTGGAACAATATTTAAGTTTACAATGACATCTTGATCAACTGGGTAAGTGGGCAGATGTACTTTTTGTGCCTATCTTTTTCAAAAATTAAGATGTTTTTAACTGGTTTATTTTTGTCACTGCAAGCTAAAAATATTAAAGGCTTTATACTGTATTTTTTAAGAGTATCATTGCACAACTGTCAATAGAGGCAATTACTTGTCAATTTCATGGCTACCCATGCAGAAACTGACAGTGTTCTTAAGAAACAATGGTGTTTGATTACTGCAGGGAAATTACACAAACAATTCCTCCTTCGACTTTTTTTTTGTTAGACAGCTATTATTCTGCTTGTCAATTTGCAAGGTAATGTTTAATTAGTTCTCTTCTTTTGAAATAGTGTTCTATTGTCTTTGGCCCTTGTACCACAAATAATGTTCTCTAGTTCAGCAACGACATTATATCTAACTCGCCGTTTGGTAACACTCATTATTTTAGTTTAGTTTAGAGATACAGAGCAGAAACAGGTCGTTCGGCCCACCTAGTCTGTGCCGACCTGCGATTCCCACACACTAATACTTTCCTACACACATGAGGGACAATTAACTATTTTACTGAAGCCAATTAACCTACACACCTGTACATCTTTGGAGTGTGGGAGGAAACCAAAGCACCTGGAGAAAACCCATGCAGGTCACAGGGAGAACATACAAACTCCATACAGACAGCATCCATGGTCAGGATCGAACCCGGGTCTCTGGCGCAGTAAGGCAGCAACTCTACCACAGTGTCGCCCAATGCCTTCTTCACCACCCTGCCTACCTGCACATTGATCAAGATGTTATATCAAGAGGGTTTTATTGTCATATATGTCCCAGATAGAACAATGAAATTCTTACTTGCAGCAGCACCACAGAATATGTAAACATGGTCTCTGTAAACAATATAATGAACGAGAAAAAAAGTTCAGTGTGTATATATACCCATACACATATACATAGGTATATATGCACAAATATATATATATTTATACACACACACACACACACACACACACACACACACACACACACACACACAAACAGACAGACAGACACAGACAGACACAGACACAGACACAGACAGACACACACAGAGACAGACAGAGAGACACACACACAGACAGACACACACACACACAGACACACACACACACACAGACAGACAGAGAGACACACATACACACACACACACACACACACACAGACGCACAGAGACACACAGACACAGACAGACAGACACACAGAGACACACACACACAGACAGACAGACACACAGAGACACACACACACACACACACACACACACTGCATAAAGACAAAACCAGTGCCCCTAAGCCTAGGTAGTTCAAAGCTTATTTGGAGGTTTTAGTCTTTAATATTACAAGGCTGTAGGCTGTGGGGAACTACCTGTACTTACACTAACTTGCTTTCTCTCTTTTAGTTGTGATAACAGGTCTTCAACCTGAAATGTTTATTCTGTTTCTCTTTCCACAGATGTGGCCCAAGGTGCTGAATATTTACAACATTTCATTTTTGGTTTAGATTTCCAGCATCTAAAATTGTACTTTATTTTCAAAAACCACTCTTGATGGTTTGAGCAGTTCCTTAATAATTCACTTTCAAATCAGTCCAGATCCTACACTTGAATCTCTGAAGTGTGATATTAAGCTATAATACATATCAGAGACTACCAAGCCAAGTCACAAATGTCATGACTAAAATAACTAGTCAGCAATGACATGACAAAAAACTGTTTTTGTTATTGATATACATCCTTTCCTAGTTTCCATTTCTTTGTGGTGTAGTGCTTTTCTCCAGGTAATGGGAAATGTGACCTTTTTGCATAATATTGTCTCTCCATGATACCCAGTGACTGACTGACTGACTAACTGACACACCTGCTACTAATGTGATATGTTTCACTGACAGCTCAGTTTCCTCCAGCTGCCATCTGTTTGTGGCATCGTGAGGCAGCAGCAAGGTTTCCTAGTCAGTACTGCTTGCAATCATATTGGAAAGAAACAGTCTTGATGTAACTGGAAACCTTGATAAGGATAACTTCTGCTGCGATCACACTCTGAGGGGGAAGCACAGTGATGCACTGGTAGAGCTGCTGCCTCACCGATCCAGAGAACCCAAATTCAATCCTGGCCTTTGAAGTTATCGTCATAGAGTTTGCACGCTCTCGCTGTGACTATGGTGTTTTCCTCAAGGTGCTCTGATTTCTTCTCTCATCGCTACTACCCATATACCTTTCATTGGTTTATAGGTTAACTGGCCACTGCAAATTGCTCCCTGTCATAGTAATAGAGATATACACCATGGAAACAAACCCTTTTGGTCGAAATTGTCCGTGCCTACCAAGTTGCCTAAATGAGCTATGCCCACTTGCTTGCAGCTGGGTCATATTCCTCTGACCTTTCACATCTACGTATCAGTCCAAGTGTCTTTTAAATGTTGTAATTGTACCTGCCTCTACCACTTCTTCAACTCGGGTCCCTTTGAAATCTTCCTCTTCTCACTTTAAACTTATGCTCTCTAGTTTTAGAATCTCCTATCCTGGAAAAAGAAAAAAAAAATCCTGCCTATCCAGTCTCTCATTCCAACTCACGCCAATACCATCCTCATAAATCTTTTTTTTGCATCCTTTCCATTTTAGTGACATCCTTGTTGTGAGAGGGTGACCAGAAATGTGCACAATACTTCAAATGTGACCTTGCCAACATCTAGTACAACTGTAACATGATTGTCCCAGCTCCTGTACTCAAAACCCTTACCAATTAAGGCAAGTGTGCGAAATGGCTTCTTCACCACCGGGTCTGCCTGCATGGTCAGCTTCAAGAAACTATGTACCTCAACCCAAAGTCTTTCTGTTCTACAATATTCCCCACAGCCCTTCTAGTTACTTTAGAAGTCCTTACTAAACGAATAAACGAAACCTGGATAAACGAAAACCAGGTATGGTTATGTATACATGACATTTTTAGATTATCACAAGGTATTTGATAAGGTGTCACATTACATGTCGTCTAAATGGTGAGGGATTGAAAAGATCTTCGGAGCAGCAACACCCATGAGTATTAGTGCACAATTTGCAAAAGTTTGGTATTTGGGTTCAGCAAGGAACTAAATCTAATAACTCTAACAGAAGTAAAGCTAACAACATTTTATTGTTTATTGCAAGGGGAATTGAATACAAAGATGGGAGAGTTTTGTTTCCATTATATCGGGCTTTGGTGAGGCCATATCTGGAGTACTGCATATAGTATCAGTCTTCTTATTTAAGGAAAAATGCAAATACGTTGCAGGCAGTCCAGGAATGTTTACGAGATTAATATCTAAATGGACAAAGGAGAGATTGGACAAGCTAGATTTGTATCAACTGGAGTTCAAAAGATTGAAAGAGAACATGGTTGAAACATAGTGATCTGGACATGGCAGATGTTGTGGGTAAATACAGGAATTAGCTGCTACTGTTTAAAAATAAAGATTCACCAAATTATAAGTTCATAAGTTCTAGGAGCAGAATTAAACTATTCAGCTCATCGTCTACTCCACCATTCAATCATGGATGATCTATCTTTCCCTCTCAACCCCATTCTCCTGCCTTCGCTCCATAGCCACTGACATCTATACTAATCAAGAATCTTCACCTCAAAAATGTCAATTGACTTGGCCTCCACAGCTGTCTGTGGCAAAGAATTCCGCAGATTGTTCTTCAGACCACCCTCTGACTTAAGAAATTCCTCTTCATCTACTTTAATTTAAGACAGAAATAGGGCGATTTTTGTTTCTAGGTTTGAAGGTATGGGGAGCATAAAGCATGGCCAGCAGAGGAAGAGCTGGCAGCGAGTGCAGATTAGTGGAGCAAAGCAGAATATAGTGCTGTTCCTTCTGATCCCACACATGGGTTAAATGAAATGTATTTCATCCTGGTAGCCTATGGCACCTCCTTCATGGAAGCTAGTTGCCATCTGGACATCTGACAAAACTGACAGGATTTGATTGGATACTAACTTTTACTGAGAGCTTGTGCACAGTCCACCCTAACCAATGTGTGTAAGAAGGAACAACAGATGCTGGTTTAAACCAAAGATAGACACAAAAAGCTAGAGTAACTCGGTGGGACAGGCAGCATCTCTGGAGAGAAGGAATGGGTGATGTTTTGGGTCGAGACCCTTCTTCAGACTGAAAGTCACGGGAAAGTGAAGCAAAAGATATAGGTGATGATGTAGAGATATAGAACAATTAATGAAATATATGCAAAAAAGTAACAATGATAAAGGAAAGGCTGTTGTTAGCTGTTTGTTGGGTGAAAACCCACTTGGTAAATATACAACATGGTAAGAGCATGCACACTCCACTTTGGGTCATTCAATGTCTTTAAAATAGATGCTGTGCTATCAAGTTTCTGCACAAATATGTGAAATCTATTGAGGCAGAAACACTCTTTCAAAACACTTGGTGACAACTGGAACTGATGATACAATGATTTGGTATAAAACAGATTCCTACCATATCTAATACAATTGAAGAGCAAACTTTCCATGCATCCAAGTCAAGTCAAGTTTATTTGTCACATACACATACAAGATGTGCAGTGAAATGAAAGGTCACCCACAGTCCAGCAATAAAGAGCAATAAAAATAAGCAATTTCACACACAATCACAACCAACACAAAACAAAACAAAAAAAAAGAAACATCCATCACAGTGAGTCTCCTCCAGTCACCTCCTCACTGTGATGGAAGGCCAGAATGTATTTTCTCTTCTCCTGCCGTCTTCTCCCGCGGTCAGGCTGCTGAAGTTGCCGTGTTCCAGGCCGCGCCGGACGGTGAAAGGTCCACAGCGGGCTGACCCAAGCCCCGCGATCCGGGGCGGGCGAAGACGCTGCCGCTGAAAATTCAGTTTAGACTAGATTAGTGTGAAATTGCATATTTTCCTGATGCTTAAGAGTTATTCATTCAAGGAGTTCCTGGCTGTAGTTCACCAATACTTTAATTGTCGTATAATAGGCAGTTCTTTAACCCAGTCTTTATTTTAATCCTCTCTATGATTACAGTCTTGAATACCCTCTATAATCCTTCAGATCATTTTTCTTAAATATATGTTACCTATGAGTCAAAAGGACACGGATTAGAGGGATTATGGCACAGGAGACCCTTCTGCCCATCTTGTCAAACCACACCAAAAAGAGGAATCCAGTCAGACCTCATTTACTGCCCAATGCTCATAACGTCTTTCATTATTGCACATTGAGTACTATTCACAGTGCTCTTTGAACACAAGAGTGTTAATTTCCTATCACTCTTCACCCTGTCACTTATCATTCCACATTGAAAGTATTTGGCATAAGTGGCAGGGACAACAGGAGTGATTTTAGTCAGGCAATGGTTTTTTAATGCTGCTTCTTCTTTGTCATTTTACTTTCAAGTTTACATTAAATGTCTGGTAGTAGCTGTTGCACAAACCCAATGACATAATCTTGACTCCAGTACGTATACTCTCCATAGAGAGTCAATCTGAGGTTGCAATGTGGAGGAAGTGAGAGGTCTTGCCCAGAGGCAGCTTCTGTAGACTAGACTCCGGGCACTAAAGGCAGGGAGAGTCAGAGGGAGAGAGTCTTCCTCAGCAACAACTAGCTGCTAAAGAGTGCACAGCTGGAAAAGGCAAAAAGGGAATATTAGAAAGAGCACAGTGTCACACTCTCAGAATCTGAGGTACTTTAATAACCTGACCAGGCTGGAAATTGGTGTGACATTTAATCCTGCACTTCAGTCAGCCTTTACAAATCTATCCCATTACACATATTGCCCACATGTCTCTCAAACAAACTCATTCTTCTTTTTTTATGCACATTTTCCCATCTGCATTTCTTCATAGCCCTGGAAGGAATGGAGAAGAAAAGGCTAAGAGCAATCGCTGCTGTTACAACCTTCTCCAATTCATGCCCAATCAGTCCAGCAGAAATCAGGGACACATTCAAAGGGCTACAAATGTAATTTACCACAGGATGCAATGAAGTTAGCCTCTGGACATCCCTCTGTCCTAGTGCAGGGAAGCCAAACTGTTGCCTGTACACCCTGTTGTGGCAACTCCTTTTACAAATTCAACTCCTCAATGACTTGGCCCTCTCTGCACACCACTAGTGGTTATTGCAACTGTTCATGCCCACATTGATCTTTGCCTAAGATTCCGTCTAAGGTAGCATTGGCATGAGGCATTTTACTCTGAGTCAAAATTTAGAAACTAATTTCATTCTATCAGTAATCCAAGCAAACCTTTCCCGAAATAAGCAACCACCTGTGAGCGTTGATTATATACTGCAGTGTTTTTGATTGTTAATGAACTTCACAAATTGCAGCTATGTTCTTACCTCAGTTCCATGAACAAAATTAATCTAATCATGTGTAAAAGCAAAGTGTTGTTACAATGGAATAACTTGCACATCAAATAGTAACTCCTACCATCCACTGTTCTCTCTCAGTTGGTGAATCTGTACTCATAAGAACATTGAAATTTGGAAACAGCATTAGTTCATGAACATGAAGGGTGGCACGGTGGCTCAGCGGTAGAGTTGCTGCCTTACAGCGCCGGAGACCCGGGTTCGATCCCGACGGGTGCTGTCTGTACGGAGTTTGTATGTTCTTCCCGTGACCATGTGGGTTTTCTCTGAGATCTTCGGTTTCCTCCGACACTCCAAAAACGTACAGGTATGTAGGTTAATTGGCTTGGAGTACATATAAATTGTCCTTGTGTAGGAAAAAAAAAACTGCAGGTGTTGGTTAAAATCAAAGGTAGAAACAAAATGCTGGAGTAACTCAGCGGGTCAGGCAGCATCTCGGGAGAGAAGGAATGGGTGACGTTTCGGGTCGAGACCATTCTTCAGAAGAAGGATCTTGACCCGAAACGTCACCCATTCCTTCTCTCCCGAGATGCTGCCTGACCCGCTGAGTTACTCCAGCATTTTGTGTCTACCTATAGGCACAATTGTCCCTAGTGTGTGTAGGATAGTGTTAGTGTGCGGGGATTGCTGGTCGGCGCGGACTCGGTGGGCTGAAGGGCCTGTTTCTGCGCTGTATCTCTAAACTAAACTAAATTTTTATGCCTCCTCCAGCATTCAGTATCCATTATCTCCTTAATTTTCCAGTTTGACCAGGTTTTACCTTAACACCCAAAAATTAATTAATCTCTGCCTTGAATATGTACAGAAACTGACCATCTGCAACCCTCTTGGGTGGAGAATTCATAAAAAATTGCACTATAATAATAATAATAATAATGCATTACATTTATATAGCGCTTTTCATATACTCAAAGACGCTTTACAGGGATTTAGAGAACATAGGGAAGTGAATAAATAGATAAATAAGTAAACGAACAGAGAAAGGAGACAGAAGGTGAGGTGACCTTCAGTGGTTGAAGGCAGTACTGAACAGGTGAGACTTCAGTGATGTTTTGAATGTGGTGAGTGTGGATGAGTCTCTGACGGTTTGGGGTAGTGAGTTCCATAGGGTGGGAGCAGCGATGGAGAAAGCCCTGTCCCCCCAGGATCTGAGTTTGGTCCGGATGTGGGGGGATAGGAGATTGGCAGCAGCAGAGCGGAGGGTGCAGGTGGGAGTGTGCCTGTGGAGGAGGTCGGTCAGGTAGGATGGGGCCAGGTTATGGAGGGCTTTGTAGGTCATGAGGAGGATTTTGTACTGGATTCTCTGGGGGATGGGGAGCCAGTGGAGTTTGTAAAGGACGGGGGTGATATGGTCACGGATCGGGGTGTGGGTGAGTAGACGGGCAGCGGAGTTTTGAATGTATTGAAGTTTACTGATGATTTTTGAGGGTGCGCCATAGAGGAGGCTGTTGCAGTAGTCCAGACGGGAAGTGATGAAGGCGTGGATGAGGGTTTCTGCAGCTGTGGAGGAGAGGCATGGACGGAGACGGGCAATGTTTTTGAGGTGGAAGAAGGCTGTCTTTGTGATGTGTTTGATGTGTTTGTCGAAGGAGAGGGTTTGATCAAAGATGATTCCAAGATTCCGGATGTGAGGGGAGGTGGATACTGGGAGACCATCAATATTGAGGATGAAGTTTTGGGTGGATTTGGTGAGCGTTTTTGGACCAATGATGATGATTTCAGATTTGTTGCAGTTGAGTTTGAGGAAATTTGATTGAAGCCAAGATTTTATTTCAGTGATGCAGTTTGTCAGTGTAGAGTGTGTGGTGGTGGAGATTGACTTGGTGGAGATGAGGAGCTGGATATCATCGGCGAAGCAGTGGAAGTTGAGACCATGACGGCGGATTAATTGACCAAGGGGGAACAGGTAGAGGATGAAGAGGAGGGGGCCAAGGACTGAGCCTTGGGGGACACCTTGGGGGAGGGGAGCGGTGGAGGATTTACAGTTGTTAATGGAGATGAACTGGTGCCTGTCAGAGAGGTAAGATTTGAACCAGGATAGGGCTGTGCCGGTGATGTTAAAGGAGGTTTCAAGTCGGGTGAGGAGAATGGAGTGATTTATGGTGTCAAAGGCGGCGCTGAGGTCAAGTAGGATGAGGATGTTGAGGTTGCCAGCGTCGGAGGAGAGGAAAAGGTCGTTTGTGATTTTGAGGAGCGCAGTTTCAGTACAGTGGTTGGAGCGGAATCCGGATTGGAAAGTTTCATACAGGTTATTGGTAGAGAGATGGTATTTGAGTTGGGAAGCTACAGCACGTTCCAAAACTTTGGACAGAAAGGGTAGGTTGAACAGTCCTGGTTGAACAGTATTTCATAGCTTGATTGCTCCAATATCATGTAATACCCCCTAACCCCTCTCTCTTTCCTCTGCTGGTCCACCCCGGGGAACCCATTTCTCCCACCATCTCCAACCCCCCCCCCCCGGCACCCTACTCCATTACCCTCCGTCATACACTCATCTCCCATCGCTGTGTTCCTCATTTCCATTTTAACCCCAACTGTGCCCTGCTGTCTGCTTCCACTAATGGCCCTCCCTATGACGTTACATTCCTCCTTCTCTCCATACCTGACATCCTTCCATCTCCGTTTCACCGCTAGCCTTTGTCACTTACTCTGTCACCATCTGCCAACAAAACCAGCTTCACCTCTATGTATCTATCACTGGCCAGCCTTTATCCCCCGCATGTCCATTTTTCCTCCACAGACCTTGCTTGACCCATTGAGTCCCTCCTACACTTTGTGGCTTTCTCAAGATTTCAGCGTCTGCCATTCCTTGTGTCCCCTAATTGAACATCATTTGGAAAACAATCAGAAAGTGGGAAGAGCACAGAATGAATTGGGTGTGGGGTATCTCAATGTCCATCACCAAGTGAGACCGCACCTGGAGTACTGTAAGCAGTTTTGGGTGCCAAATTTGAGGAAGGATATTCTTACTATTGAGGGAGTGCAGCTTAGGTTCACTAGGTTAATTCCCGGAATGGTGGGACTGTCCTATGTTGAAAGACTGGAGCGACTCGGCTTGTATACACTGGAATTTAGAAGGATGAGAGAGGATCTGCTTGAAAAATATATGATTATTAAGGGATTGGACACGTTAGAGGCAGGAAGCATGTTCCTGATGTTGGGGGATTCCAGAACCAGGGGCCACAGTTTAAGAATAAGGGGTAGGCCAATTTGAACGGAGATGAGGAAAAACATTTTCAGTCAGAGAGTTGTAAATCTGTGGAATTCTCTGCCTCAGAAGGCAGTGGAGGTCAATTCCCTGGATGCTTTCAAGAGAGAGCTAGATAGAGCTCTTAATGATAGCGGAGTCAGGGGGTACGGGGAGAAGGCAGGGACGGAGTACTGGTTGTGAATGATCATCCATGATCACATTGAACGGCAGTGCTGGCTCGAAGGGCCGAATGGCCTACTCCTGCACCTATTGTCTAAGAGAAGATCAGTAGTAATACCACTGGCCAAACTGAGACATTAAACTGCCGGGCTAGGTTTCACTGGTGGTGAGAGAATGATTATGAGGGGAAAGTCTACATAATGTTCTTGCCAGTCGAGCTTTTGCAGATACACTATTTCATAATGTTAATAGTAGAAATGACAAGTGCACAATCCTTATGAGGGCAAGCCTTAATCTCAACACAATGCCAGAATAATGTCACTGTTCTTGTCAACAAATGCTGCCCCCAATAAGACAATTAAACAAAATCTTTCCAGATGAGATTGTATGCAGCTAGCCATCTTCATGACTGTGTGATATTTTGTTCAATTTAGACTTCCCAATATCTCCTTCTTTGGCGAATATGGATTCTGGTCTCTACAGCTTTTCCATTGTCCACAAGGCAAATTCAAGAGTACTCCTCTCCACTTACATGGAAAATTGCAGAGCCAAGAACTCTTATGATCGACATCATCCAATACAAACCAACCCACGTAATTGGCACCATATGCACATTTTAGGCAGTCGCACGCCCTGCTTTTAATGACCCGTAGTTGTAGTGTTTATCATGTTTTTAAAAAAGCACTGAAGGAGTTTGATAAGGTTTCAATGATTGTGCCTCCAACCCTACAACCTACAACACTTTGAATGACAAGGGCAGGCATGACACCATCTGCAAATGCCCCATCCTGCCTTGGAAACTGGTATTTCTTCAGCACCATCACTTTTGACATAATCAATAAAATATATTACCGCAAATATTTTATCATGTGATATAGTCATAGTCCAGGAGTTGCTATGCAACAGTAGTGTGGCAGTGCCTGAACCACAGTTGTTAGGTAATGTGACTGATCATTACCTAATGATGCTCCCATCGAAATTTTATTCCTTCTGCTAACCTTTCACATTTCTTCCTGTTTCAGACCATATTTCACCAACTTATTTTACTAACTAACTACAAATTACTAACCAATCCAATGCATTTCTCAGATCCTCAGAGCTAAACGAATGGATTTATGTCTCAGACTGACATCGTTATAGATCACGCTTTGTCAAATGAAAAGAATAATTGAGACATGAATGAGACATAATTCTCTCTATGTGTCCGTCTGCTTCAGTGAGCCTTTGATGCTCTTTACCTCAAATACATAATGATGCCAACACATGCTGTGAGAAGAGATTTAGTGGAAAAGAATTGCAGCAATTAATACAGACCCCAGGGCTGGTAATTCAGGTATAGTTTAGGTTTCGGTTAAGGTTTATTATTATCATGTGTACTGATGTACAATGAATATTTTTGTTTTGCATTCTATTAAAACGGATCAGATATGCTATACATAATTTCAATCAAGTAAAACTCAAGTACAATCGATATTGCAAAGGAGAAGATATAGAGTGCAGAATATAGGTCTCAGCATTGTGGCACACCAGTTCCACAGACACAAAGGGGTAGAGGTGACACTGCCCAAGCTTACAGAAGGACCATTCAGAAACCTGATAAATGGAGGGTAAGAGGTGTTTCTGAGTCTGGTGGCGCATGTGTTCAAGCTTCTGTACCTTCTGCTAGATGGGAGCAGGGAGAAGAAGAAGGAAAGCTGAAGATAAAATAACCTAACAAAAGTTACCAGTTCCAAACTGGAACCTTTTTTTGTGAAAATACTGTTGTACTGACCCTTGTAAAGTTCAACCAAGGTTTCTCAAATTGAGAAAGGCGAAAGGCAGGGTGGCTGGCAAATGCTGAATAAAACATTCGGAAATTGCAAATAAGAGACTCTAGCCAGAAACTATGCCGAAGGCAAGATGATACACAGTCAAAGCTAACTGCCTGCAAAGAACACAAATATCCTTGAAAAGTTTCAAAATAGATGTGATATTTCATGAGGTCATAAAATACTGTCCTGTGACTGCAACAGATAAAGTTGATAGAGAATCAGTACTGCGTCAAAATGCCAAATGATCCTTTAGGCTACATAGACAGCACTGGGAAAACGAATGAATAAATCCTATCCACACGCAATGAACCAACATGTGCACCTTATAATCATGCCAGAGGGGAGAAGAATTCACTATGTGTGACACTGAAATAAAAGACTTTACCTGTGAATGAAATTTTACACCGTATGCTTCCATGTTTTAAATGAAAGTCAGGAGAAAGAGAATGTAATGCTGGATGGAACAACAATCATGTTAACTTGCCATATAAGAATGTTCGATGTAAGAATTGATATCTCCTGCAAATCACTGGTCGTTCATTGTTCATTGGCTCATTCAACAATGCAAGATTGATCTGACCAATTGTAAGTTCGAAGCAGAAGTTTAAGGGTGCTTCACGAGGATTTATGACAGCTTATATATACCAGATAATTCTAAATAATATGTAAAGACCTTGTGTACAATGTTGCTTTACTTCAGATGCTGTAGTGCAACTTTCTACACGATGTAGACTGGACTCATGACAAAGTGCATTCTTACTTAAAAAATGCTGCGTGTCCATCCTAGAAGTGAATATAATTGTCAGTTGATGAAGATCTTCAGAAATAAGCTGCAGTGATGGAAATCAGTGCCCAACAATAAATCAGTCTAGAACTTGTATGGTTTGCACTTCTTAGTAAGAAAATAAGGTATATGAATGTATGTAATAGCACCGCTATTCAGAAACTTGATTAAAGAAAACAAATGTAATATATTTCAGCAGGTATAGAATATATTTCTCATGGTGCGATGTCTTTGTAAAAGATTGCTAAATAAACTGGTACGTAAGACTGACAATGTGGACAAGATGTTACTTGATGCTGCCATGTTAATTTATTCCATATTTAACACAACATTTACATTTAGCAAAGGAGTTTAGGGGTGTGCTATAAACTGCTGCCAGGAAGATCATTAAGAAATGATTGAATTATATACTCCACCTGCAACCATTAAAGAAGCAGAACACCATTTTGGTGAGCTAGACTTTAATTAATGAACTCTCCCATTTCAGATCAGCTGAACAGAAGTAAACAATTCATTACTGAGGACTGTAAACTCTTCTTAAAAACCATAATCATCTTTCAACATCACTTGCTGACTAAATTTTTTTGGAAGAGGAGATTTAAAAGAAGAAAGGAATGACTGAGTAGTCACAAGTCCTTCAACCTGATAACAGTGATAGGCAAACTGTTGAAAAAATGCTGAGTAGACATGAATCAGCATTTAGAGTGGAGCTGTTAATCAAGGAAAGTGACATAAATTTGTTGAGCGGCAGTTGTGCCTGACTAACTTAATTCATTATTTTTCAGGAAATAATAAGGAACGTCATTGAGAACATTTGTTGTAGCCAACAAGCAAGTTAGCAAAGAATGCCATATGGGGAAACTGATTGAGAAAGTCAAAGCCCATGAGTTCCAAAGGAAAGTGGTGTTGATCAAGTAGAATGGCTCTATCTTTTCTCAGTGATGGAAAAATTTCAACTAGGTGAAAATTTTTGTTCATGGGTGAAACTTTTATATACATCCCCAACAGCTAGAATATTAACTAATCAAATGCTGTCATCTAAATTTCATTTATCTAGGGGTTGTAGACAAGGATGTCCACTATCACCGCTTCTATTTGCCCTTATTATAGAACCACTTGCTGAGAGTATTAGATCAAATTCAGATATTCATGGCTATAACACTAAACATACAACCAATAAAATTTCTTTATATGCGGATGATGTATTAATATATATTACAAAGCCAGAAATTTGCATTCCGAATTTATTAAATCTCATAACTCAATTTGGTTCATTTTCAGGTTATAGAATTAACTGGTATAAAAGTGAAATTATGCCAATAATGGAGCATAATCCAGCCATCAACAATTTCCTTTTAAAATTGCCTATGAAAAGTTTAAATATCTTGGAATTTACGTGACTAGGAAATATACTTCTTTATTTAAATTACATTTTCCTCCTTTACTCACTAAATTACACAGAAATATCCAATTTTGGAAAACACTCCCTATATCATTAGTTGGTCGTAGTAATGCTATAAAGATGATCTTTCTTCCACAGCTACTATACTTATTTCAAGCAATTCCGATTTATCTTCCAAAAAAGTTTTTTTTTTAAATTGATTCAATTGTTACTAATTTTATTTGGGACTACAAGACTACAAGACTCATAGAATAAATAAAAGACATCTATGTAAGTCTAAAATTAATGGAGGAATTGCTTTACCTAACTTTTTATTTTATTATTGGGCGGTTAATATTAAAAATATAACCTGCTGGTTGGATGATTCTGATCAACAACCGGATTGGTTAAAGATGGAGAAAGAGGATTGTTTACCATTCGATATTGGTGTGATCCTCTTAGCTCCAATAAATTTAAATAAAAAAACATATGGAGGTAATCCCATTATACACAGTGTTATCCGTACCTGGAAACAATTAAAGCTTACGTTAAAATTGAGTAAATTATCTGTTTTCCTTCCTATTGCGAATAATCCTTCTTTTAAACCGTCTGTCTTAGATAGAGGCTTTGCTCAATGGAAAAGTTATGGAATTAAAAGGGTGGGAGATCTTTATCATAAGGGAACTTTTCTTTCTTTTCAGGATTTACAGCAGAAGTACGGATTACATGTTAATAATTATTTTAGATATTTACAACTTAGAGATTATGTAAAATCACACATGCAAGAATATAAGTTTAGAGGTCCAGAAACACTTGATGTATGCCTGAATCGACATTATAATTCAAATAAATTAATATCCTTTATTTACAATACTCTCCTTGACACTGACATTCCGTCATCAGAATCTTATAGACGAGCATGGGAGGACGAATTGAATCAATTTATAATGCAAGATATATGGGATGAAAGTTTACAACATATACATCAATGTTCATTGAATACTAGACATTCCTTAATACAATTTAAAATAATACATAGATTACATTATTCGAAGACGAAATTAAATAGGATTTTTCCTAGTATCTCTCCTATTTGTGATAAATGTCAATTTCAAGAAGCTAATTTAACTCATATTTTCGTAACTTGTATAAAAATGCAAAACTTCTGGTTGGAGATTTTTAAAATAGTTTCTAAAGTTATTAATAAAAAATTAGATATGGACCCAAAATTAATTATATTAGGATTATCAGAAAATACTACAAATTTTACAGTAAGTCAGGTACATTTTCTTGATTACAGTCTAATAACTGCAAAAAAATTAATACTTAAATTTTGGAAAAAAACAATAACCCCCACAATTAAAATGTGGACTACAGAAATGACAGAGACCCTGCATTTGGAAAAAATAAGGTTTGCCTTAATAGACAAACCTGAGTTATTTTAAAAAATTGAATTTTTAGAAAAGTAAATGGGTTTGGCACAGGACTAAAATAAAAAATTTAAATTAAAAGTTGAAACTTGATTTAGGGGTTGGATGTACAACTGTGGTTATTGTCTCCCGGATCTACTCCCTTTAATTTTTATTGTTAGACCCTTTTTTTTTTTTAACCCTCTTATTCTCTCTCCCCAAGTTTATAGTTTTTTCTTTTTATTTTTACTTTCTCTCTTTAAAAATTAAAAAATTGAAGCTATGTAAGAACTTTGTAACAAATGTGTCTTTTTATTTCTATTTGTACATATGCTTTTCAAAAATAAAAAATATTTAAAAAAAAAAAAAAAAAAAAAAAAGGAAAATGGCTCTGTGGGAGAAAACAAAGATGATGTTCAATGGGATTTTTATTTATTGGAAAACTGTACACAATAGGGTTACCATCAGGAATTTTGCTTATTGTGGTATATTTAATTGAGGATGAATAGGAATGTGCTATTTATCTGACGAGAAAGGACAATAACTAGGAGACATGAATTAAAGTAATTGGTAAAAGGATTAAAAGAAAGTTGAGGAAAAGTATTTTCACTCAATAAGCAGTGGAAGTCTGGAACATCCTGACTGAAAGGTTGGCAAAGGAAAAAATCCACCACATTACAAAACAAGCGGTGGCCACGTAATGACAATGGACTACGGATAATGGACATCCCATGACAGGGTGCATTGGCAGTCCATCAGATTTATCATCCTTTCAATCCTTTCCTCATGAAGATCACAATAAATGAAGATAGACCCAAAATGCCGGAGTAACTCAGCAGGACAGGCAGCATCTCAGGATCTCTGGTTGAGACCCTTCTTCGGACCCGAAACATCACCCATTCCTTCTCTCCAGAGATGCTGTCTGTCTCACTGAGTTACTCTGGCATTTTGTGTCTATCTTCCAGCATCTGTAGTTCCTTCCTCCACAATAAATGAAGACCTCTCCAGCCCATCGCTGCACAAGTACCATGACCACTCTTTATTTATGCCAGAAACACAGCAGCTGGTTATATGAAATGTAACCCAAGTGGTGATAGAAGGCGAGGTGAATGGCTGCATAGATTCTAATCAGATGATCCCTTGGGATAGATTTATAAAAATGCAGCATATGATGGCCTCACCTCATATTCCATCCTATCAATTCTGCCTTCAGCAGTCTAAGTCACAAGTGTGACAGGCAAACACTAGGGCAATGGGGCAGTGGTGAGGAGAAACCACACATGCCAACACCTGGAGACAGGCCAACAAGACCACTGTCCAGATCACCAGAGACCTTGGGGGTGGGGGGAACGACGGCTTTGGCCTTCAGAGGCAATCAATAATTCTCTTTCAATCCATGTCTTGTGTGTCCATGGCAAGTCTCTGACCTTCATTAGTTTGCATTAGTTTGCTATCGTGAAAGATTCAAGCTGCTTGGTTTTCCAATACCACGCTTCCTGCAACATGTGTGGATACAACAAGGGAATGTGCAATAAAACTAGACAGAGCTTGAAAGTGAAGCTATCTTTGGGTGGCGAATGAGAAGGATAATTTTAAAATACATAAACCAGAATAAATAAACTAGAGTAACGCATACTTCCCATGATACCCAGCCCTGACGATGATGTCCCTTGCTCCCATCCCAAGGATATCCAGTATTACCTCCTCAAGGATGTAGTCAGGTGTGGTTGATCGATGTCCGGCTAATGCCTTCTGTCAACATATTTCCCTGAAATACTAAAAGTGATCATTGTATTTGAGTACGTTTGTAAGTGCTGGATGAAGTGTCTGAGGCATGGCGAGTGCTGGTGAAGTGGGAGTTGTGGATGTTGGTGAGCACTTCAATGATGAATGGAGTGTGCTGCAGCTGTGATCATGCATTAATATGGTTATTGTGAACTGGCTGTGGGATGGGACTGTCCCGTTAATATTTATGGCCAGTCATTCAATTTCTTGAGGCATTGTACCCCATGCTTTGGGACCATATCTCTCAGCTATAACCTCCCAGGCAATCTTCTCCCACATGCAGCCTATCTATAGTTACAGAATATCCCACCTCATCTCTACTACCTCCACCAGGACCACTGCATCATACTGGACAATCTGGGTGACTGCTCTCCTTGTACCAGAGATTAGGTTCTATGCCATCCTGCATATACCACTCCTTAACTGGACAAGGAAAAGGGCTGGTTACATAGAGGGCTGTAAGAAAATTGTACCTAATTTGTGCTCCCTGGCTAAGTTTGCAATTATTGAATTCAGCACCTGCAGGCATTTTTTTAAATTGGAAGTAAAATTTGGACTGAAAAATGTTTCAAATCTACATTTTCAAATAGGCATTTCTTATTAGTGCAGTTTCTTCTTAGACTCATAGAGTCATAGAGTGATACAGTTTGGAAACAGGCCCTTCGGCCTAACTTGCCCATGCCGGCCAACATGCCCCAGTGCCTCTTAGTGCCCATTGTCATCATAGCACATGACCAACCTGAAAGAGAAGCTTAGATAAGCACATATTCATCACGTATACATGACAAGATTGCAACGTACAATATTATCATAAAATTAGAAAAATATCAGAGATATCTTGTGAAAAATATTTCCTTTAGGCCATTTGTACTTTTCCATTTCTATTCAAGCTCAATTAAATTTAGAAAAAAAAATTGGGATTTTCACAGTATATTCAAAAAGCCAAGAGGAGTAAAAGAACATTAGAACAGATGTAAGTTATTCAGAACTTTACGCCTGTTCTTCCAATTAATGGTATTACAGGTGGAGATGACTTTGCTATTTTTTAATGACATTAAGAAATTGTGAAGGAGTACCCTAATACTGTTTGTGAAAGTTGCATAAAGAATGAAAACTATGGTTGTGAGTTTCACATGACAGCATAGTTGGCAAGGCTGTCTCTGAACAATACGTATGACCTCATGTGTACTGAGACACCCTAGCCTGCAGAGATCAGTGCTTTAATAACTTTCAGCTTCCTGGCCTCGGGGTCATCCCAGACTGTTTTTGCTGATTCACAGTTTTCTGCTCAACTCTGCATTACTGAGGTACTGAAGCCGGCCAAGCTCCAATCTGAAAGAGAAAACATTTACACAAGATACCAATGAGGACAGAAAGTACAGTGTAAGTGTTGGTTCATTAAATAGCACAATTTTTAGATGAAAGCAAGATTAGTAAAAGCTGCTAGCACAGCGAGTGTTTTTTGCAAATCTGTGAGGATGAAAATTTACTAAATTCTTGCCCTTGCTGTTGATATAGTGTGTGGTAGTTGGGTGGGGGTGGACTGCATCAGGAAATAGGTGCTCAGGTTCCACCAAAGTTCCACCAAATTATCAATTGTACTTTCAGGTGATAAGACACCATGAAGCATGTTCAAAACTGCCCTTCTCTGGTCTATGCCAAGTTTTAATTGCACAGTACCATGAAGAGTCCTGGATTTGAAACATTAACTTTTTCCCCTTCCATAGATGATGCCTCAACCCAATGAATACATTCAAGGAAGAGATCAAAAGAACCATAAAGACATCCGAGAGGATGGGGAGAGAATGGGAAGGGGTGCTGAGGCCAAGATTGGATCAGCTACATTTTCTTATTGAATGTTGATGCAGGTTCAGGAAGCCATATGGATTATTGCTTATATTTCGTATTTTAATTAACCTAACGTGCACGTATCATTCCAAAGTTGTACTCACTCTAAAGCCAAAATATCCTTGCTAAGCAATGCCGAAACCAGCTCACAATTGCCCAGATGTGGTCGTATTAAGATTTGTACAACCTTCTAACCAGCAATCTCCATATATAAATCCCAACTGCTTGTAATCTACTCTTCGAGATATAAAGGCTACCATTTTAGTAGTTTTTGATTACTTACTATTCTCTTTGTTTTAATGATCTCCCTGTATGGATTCCTAAATCACTTTAGAACTCCCTTATGCAATAATCATTTCAAATGTATTCTCTTCTGTGCTATTTAGATTCAGTGTGAATGACTCTCATTTCCCTGTCTTGAATTGTGCAGCATTTCTTTTCAATTTATTCTTGTATTAGTATGTTTTTTATTCCATCCGAGTAATGCATTAATTTTAAATTGTAGAAAGGGTAATTCTTTAGCTATCAGATGTTAGGTTAATGGATGACTACAAATAACTGTGGTGTAGGTTACTGGTGGGAGAAACTGATAGGTGGGAGGGAATGGAGCTGGCGATCACCATATAGGAGAGAATAGGGTGGTGAGTTTGTTGCGATTGCCCTGAGAGCCAGCATTGACTTAATGGGCCAAATGGTCTCCATTTATGTTGTAAAAATATGGACTGTTAATAGAGTCAAATGATAAAGGGGTGAAAGTGGCACAGGAGTAAAGGATCAGCCTTGGTGCTGAAGGTAGGTGGTAGGCAATATGTCAGCACATCCGCAAGGTGCTCAGACGTGGCAATGCTGGTGAGCTCCTGCTTTGCAGACCTGGAATATTGAATGGTGAGGTGCTGTCCCGACTACCAGCTGCAGGAATTCACTTTGGCAATCCTGACAGCAGTCTACATCCCACCACATGCTGATGCTAAACTTGCACTCGAGCAACTACACACCATCCTCACTAGCCTTGAAATAAAGTATCCTGAGCCCTTGTTCATAATACCCGGAGATTTCAATCTGGCCAACATCAGGAGCTTGCTATCAAAATACTATCAAGTCAAGTCAAGTCAAGTCAATGTTATTTGTATAGCACATTTAAAAACAACCCACGTTGACCAAAGTGCTGTACATCAGTTCAGGTACTAAGAACGAACATACAATGGCACACAAACATAACAGCACATACATAAACAGTTCACAGCACCCCTCAGAGGGCCTCAAACGCGAGGGAGTAGAAATAAGTTTTGAGCCTGGACTTAAAGGAGTCGATGGAGGGGGCAGTTCTGATGGGGGGAGGGATGCTGTTCCACAGTCTAGGTGCTGCAACCGCAAAAGCGCGGTCACCCCTGAGCTTAAGCCTAGACCGCGGGATAGTCAGTAGCCCCAAGTTGGCCGACCTGATGGACCTGGAGATAGAGGGGTGGGTTAGAAGATTTTTGATATGGGGGTGGGGGGGGGGGGAGCAAGCCCGTTTAGGGCTTTGTATGGGAATAAGAGGAGCTTGAAGTTGATTCTGTACTGTAATGGGAGCCAGTGGAGAGAGGCCAGAATCGGGGTGATGTGGTCCCTTTTATGGGTACCCGTCAGGAGTCGCTGTGACGTTTTGGACCAATTGCAGGTGGGACAGGGATGATTGGCTGATCCCAGTGTATAGGGAGTTGCAGTAGTCTAGGCGGGAGGAAATTAATGCGTGGAAGCCCATAACTTGCTCAATCGGAGGACCAAATACTCTCAACCACTGCTACACAACCATCAAAAACCATGCCAGATCACGCTTTGGTAAATCTGATCACCATTAGCTGGCTGTGCTTCTACACTCTGCTTACAAGCAGAAACTGAACCAGGAGGATCTGGTCCAGAGAATCGTGCAGTGATAGCCTGCTGTGAGTGGGTGGACTGGTCCATATTCAAGGACTATGTGGCTGACCTGGATGAATATTCCACAACTGTCTCAGAATTCATCAGCAAGCGTGTAGAGAACTGCATATCAAAAAAGATGATATGTGATCCCCAACTTTAGATGAACCGTGAGGTCCACTCCCAGAAAAAGTCCAAGTCTGCAGCGTACTAGTCAAACGATCACAAGAAATCAATCTTCGACCTTGGCTGAGTCATTAAGAATGCCAAGAGGAGTTCCAGACCAACCTAGTAAACCGAGGCAAAGAACAGACACCTGGTGATTGTGGCAAGGCTTGTGTGCTATAATAGACTGCAAGGCAAAGTCAGGCAGTATCACTGGCAACAATGGTCCCTCCCCGATGAGATGAACGCATTCTATGCATTCTTTGCACAGAAGATCGGTGAAGGAAAGTCGCCAACCCTGCCAATCTCGGGTGCATCTATACCAACGGTTACTGTTGCAGACGTAAGATTGGCCTTTCCGAGAATGAATCCACAGGAAGCAACTGACCCAGATGGAGTCCCTGGCAGTACCTTCAGGACATGTGCAGATCAGCTGGCAGAGGTATTCATAGACATCATTAACCTCTCTCTACTCCTGTCTGAGGGCTCCACCTGCTTTAAGAAGGCCACAATCATGCCAGTGCCAAAGGAAGTAAGGTAGCGTGCCTTAATGACTACCGTCCAGTGGCTCTGACATCCACCAGCATGACGTGCTTTGAGAGACCGGTTATGGTGCACATTAACTCCAGCCTCCCAGCCAGCCTTCATCCACTACATTTGCTTATCATCACAACAGGTCCACAGCAAACACCGTCTCCATGGCCATAAGTTCATCTCCAGAAGACCGACACAACAAGGACACCCACATCAGACTCCTTTTTATCAACTAAAGCTCCACGTTCAGCATCATAATCCTATCCAAACTCAATTCCATACTCCTGGACCTAGGAATCAGCACTTTCTTCTGCCATGGGATCCTTGACTTTCTGACCCACAGACCACCATCAGTGAGGTTAGGTGACCATATATCCTCACAATAATTCTCAACACTGGTCCTCAGCAATAATACTTTCTCAGTCACTTACTGTACTCCCTATACCCTCACAAAAGTGCAGCCAAATTCTGCTCTAACTTCATCTCAAGTTACATCCAAGTAACTGCATATGCTCATTTACAAAAAAATGATGACACTAAGTTCTGGAGTAACACAGCAGGTCAGGCAGCACCTCTGGAGAACATGGATAGGTGGCGTTTCGGGTTGGGACCCTTCTTCAGGCTGATTGTAGAAGGGGGGATAAACCTTGAAGAGAGGTGGGGGCGGGTGAAAGCCTGGCAAGTGATAGTTGAATATAGGTGAGGGGCAGTTTCTGACAGCTCTTTTCTCTTTATCTCCTTATCCCACACCTCTTGTCTTTTCATATCTTTTGTCCAACCATCAGGCAATCAAAACCATCCCCCCTCACTTGCATCCACCTATTACTTGCCAGACTTTATTTTTCCCTCACCTCTCTTTCAGCTTTCTCCCACCTTACTACTATCAGTCTGAGGAATGGCTCGGAACCGAAACATTGGATATCCATGTTCTCCAGGAATGCTGTCTGACTCGCTTAGACCCGCCGCCATTTTCCTTCTTTTATTCCACATAGAACTTGGCAGATGAAACCACTGTGATGTGATCACAGGCAATGATGAGGTGGAGTACAGGAAGGAGACTAAGAATTTAGTAACATGATGTCAGGGTCAACAACCTCTCCCACAATATCAGCAAGATGAAGGAGCTAGTTATCAAATTCAGGAAGCATGGCGCAGGAAGGATACATGCCTTGATCAGCATCAATGGTGCTGAAGTGAAAATGGTTGAGAGCTTTAAGTTCCTTAACATAAATATTACCAATGATCTGTCATGAACAAATCATATTGAAGTGACAGATGGAAGACACACCAAAGCCTCCACTTCCTTAGGAAACTGAAGAAATTCAGCAAGTCATATACAGCCGGAAACAGGCCTTTTCGGCCCACCAAGTCCGTGCCGCCCAGCGATCCCCGTACATCAACACTATCCTACACCCACTAGGGACAATTTTTACATTTTACCCAGCCAATTAACCTACATACCTGTTAGTCTCCAAATTAGTCTCCAATGACTCTGACACACTTGTATGGGTGCACCACCGAAAGCATACCAAGGGGTTGCATCACACTTCGTTTGGAAACAGTTCTTCCCAAGACCCCAAGAAATTTCAGAGAGTTGTGGATGTAGCCCAGTCTGTAACACAGACCAGACTCCCCTACACTTCATGCTTCCTCAGGACGGCAGTCAATATAATCAAAGACCATTTCCACACTGGTTATTCCTGCTCCCATCGGGCAGAAGGTATAGAGGCTTGAAAGCACGCACCACCAGACTCAGAAACAGCTTCCTCCCCTGTGTTGGGGTACTGTCCAATTCTCCTCTACCTCATTGGGCTTTGTCACTGGAACAGTTGCGCTATGATGATCAGAACTATATTCTACACTTTGTATCTGTTCCTTTGCTCTACCTATTGTCTTTGAGTTTGGCTTTATTGTATTAATATATAGTATTATCTTATTCTATTGGATAGCATGCAAAACAAAGGTTGGTACTGTACCTCGGTACACGTGACAATATTGACCCTAAACCTAAATGCTGTGGCTGATGATGGACCAGCTGGTATTTTCCAACATGTAATTTTTGAAAGTGCCTTGAACAAGATATTTGTGATATTGACAATAACATATTCATAAAAGAACATGGTAAAACATATTTAGAAACAGTTTGCTCCCAAGACAAAAGAGCTGATGATATTCTGCACGGCAGCAGGTTATTATCAAGCAGGGAAAGGGGAGCAACAGAACACACAATGCTTGTGTTGTTTAAATTTTAAATGCATGAGCTGATGTAGGTAAACAGATCTGAACTCAATCTATTCCTCTCAGAAAGAAGAATTGAATGAGAAGCTTTTGGTCTTAAATGTCAAAAAAACAACTCTCAATATGTTAGGCTCCTTAATCGATGTTAGATAAATTGTGATATTTTGTTTTTGAAACAACATTTTGTATTCTCATAAATCTCGGTACAGAAGGTGAAAGTATTGAAATATGAAGATTTTCTGCAGCCAAAATAAATCATACAGGTTTTTAATGGGATGAAAGTTATTGGTAAAGTTAAACAAAGTTGCATGAACTTGATTAATGTGTCCTAAAGCAGCACTGTTAGCATTTGTGCATACTCAAATAGCCTGTGAGCCAGTCAAATTATTTTAGAATATGCTGCATTACACAAAATCTGGTTTCTTGCACTTTGTTCATCTCTCTATAGTTCTCATTATGTAAAAATTGTTTCTCCTGAATTTTTCATGCATATTGAAGAAGTGAGAATACAGCTAAGATTGACTTTATTGTAATGAAGAAAACAACTGGTGCCCAAAACGATTTTTTGTAATGCCATTAAACGGTACAGTCTATGATCATCTCAATTGATTTTGTTGCATTAATGCAAATATAGCATGGAACATTTTTTAAAATATATTTTGCATTTATGTTTCTATATATATTCCAAAAGCTAGTACCAGGTGCCTCGACATTTAAGCGAGTTGCAAATTATTATAAGGAATATTGTTTAAAGCTACAATATCTAGGGCTAAAATTGAACTGACAGAATTAATAGGATATTTTTTTACAATGTAAAGAGGAGCGTGTCTTGTAAATCAAGATTATAGGAAGAAAGCTCACCTTAAGCAAAAATGGACTAAATCTCCTTTGGGTATTTGAGATGATAAATTTCAACAAACATATTCTCAGTGGCTATGTACTATAAGATTATTAATAGTCCTTATCAGATGCCGTATCCAAAACAGCTCAAAGAATCGGTGACATATTTGAACCATGTTTGTAACTACTTTGTGCACAAATGTAAGTGGAAAGTAGGCAATTAATGGCAGAAGCTTTAACAGTGCTGATGTACAGAGGGATCATAGAAGCATAGAGAGTCAGAAAGTCATAGTCATACATTGTGGAAATGGCCCAACTTGCCCACGCTGACCAACATGCCCTATCTATACCAGTGCCACCTGCTTTGCCCATAATCCTCTAAACTTATCCTATCCATATACCTGTCCAAATGTCTCTTAAATGTTATGATAGCGCCTGCCTCCTCCTTATACGTATGGTTCCATATACCCACTTTGTGTAAAAAAGCTACCCTTCAGGTAGTTATTACATTTTTCCTCCTGCACCTTAAACTTTTGTCCTCTGGTTCTCGATTCCCCAACTCTGGGCAAAAGACTCTGTATTTTCCCAATTTATTCCTCTCATGACCTTGTACTATAAGATTATTAATCGGGATTGCGAGATTGGGGATATAGCAAATTGTAAAAACTAGTTCCAAAAGGTAAATGGCCTACCCCTGTTCATATCTTCCCAAAGAAATGAAAGACTAGTCAATGTCAGGTTAATTTTATTTCTTGGAAAACAAAGATAGCGCTGCACTGGAATCTTTAATTGAAACCCATTGATCACACCTCATCTATAAGATCATCCCTCATCCTCCTGCACTCCAAGGAATAATGTTCTAGCCTGCTCACCTCGCCCTACAGCTCAAGCCCTCGAGTCCTAGCAACATCCTCGTAAATCTTCCCTGCACTCTTTCCAGCTTGGCAACATCTTTCTGATAACATGGTGACCAATATGAAACATAATACTCTAAAGGTTGCCTCACCAATGTAATCATATAATTGTAACATGACCTGCCAACTTTTATACTCAATACCCTGACCGATGAAGGCCAATGTGCCGAAAGCCTTCTTGACCATCCTAACTACCTGTGATGGCACTTTCAAGGAACTGTACACCAGAATTCCTAGATCCTTCTGCTCTACAATACTCCCCAGAGCCCTGCAGGTCTTCAGGTAACAATCCATTGCTCTCTCAAAGTGGGGGCACTCATCAAAAGAGTGGTAAGGAAGGCATATGGTATGCTTGACCATACATCGGGGTATGGTTGCCCTAACACCAATAATCATGAAGTACTTCAGTCTGAAGAAGGGTCTCGACCCGAAACGTCACCCATTCCTTCTCTCCCGAGATGCTGCCTGACCTGCTGAGTTACTCCAGCATTTTGTGAATAAATCGATTTGTACCAGCATCTGCAGTTATTTTCTTATATATCATGAAGTACTTTGAAAGGCTGGTCCTCTCACACATCAAATCCACCATCCCTGCCTCACTGGACTCGCATCAATTCGCATACAGGGCAAACATCCACAGAGGACGCCACCTCTCTGGCTCTTCATACAGTCCTGACTCGCCTGGAGAGACAGGGCACATACGTGAGGATGCTATTCATAGACTATACCTCTGCCTTCAACACAGTCAACCCCACCAAGCTCACCACTAAACTCCACCAGCTAGGCCTCAGCTCCTCGTTATGTGACTGGATCCTGGACTTCCTGCTGGAGCGACCGTAGGCAGTGAGAATGGGCCCGCACCTGTCCTCCACTATCACCCTGTGTACCGGCACACCACAGGGCTGTGTATTGAGCCCCATGCTCTACTCCCTCTTCACACACGACTGTGTTCCTGCATTCGACACCAACACCATTGTCAAGTTTGTAGATGACACAACGGTGATCGGGCTGATCACCAACGGTGATGAAACAAAATACAGAGCGGAGGTGCAGAACCTGGCGGACTGGTGCTCGGATAAAAACCTGGCCCTTAACACCTCTAAGACCAAGGAGCTGATTATCAACTTCAGAAGGACACATAATGGGGAATATGCTCCGATCTCTATCAACGGGGACAGAGTGGAGAGGGTGTCCAGCTTCAAGTTTCTGGGCACTCACATTTCAGAGGACCTAACATGGTCCAATAACATTGCTGTGCTGGTCAAGAAGGCACAGCATTGACTGTTTTTCCTGAGAACACTGAGAAAGACTGGTCTACCCCAACAGCTGCTGATGACCTTCTACCGCTGCACCACAGAGAGCATCCTAACGTATGGCATCCCTGTGTGGTATCTCAGCTGCACAGAGACGGAGAGGAGAGCTCTTCAGCGGGTAGTTTACAGAGCTCAGAAGATTATCGGGACACAGCTACTAGCCTTGGAGGGCATCTACAATACACGATGCCTCAGGAAAGCCACCAGCATTCATAAAGACTCCTCACACCCCTGCAATAGTCTGTTCCAACTTCTACCATCCGGCAGACGTTACAAGGCCTTCTATGCCCGCACCTCCCGACTCAGGAACAGCTTCATCCCCAGAGCTATAGCTGCTCTGAACCGGTCTGGCTGAGTGTCCCCCCCATGAACTGTCTCCTTCGGATGGTCACGTCACACAGCGACCCGGCACAGACCTATTTGCACTTTATACTGTTTTAACTGTTTCTAATTTGGTTTCTCTGGGTTGTCTAAATTTCTGTTCATTAGCTAATTAATTTATTGTGTCGAATGGAAGTCGCATTCCCAATCTCGTTGTACCCCTGTACAATGACAATAAAGATATATTGTATTGGATTGTATTATTGTATCCTGGATAAGCAGTCATATTGCAGGTCTATAGCAATTTTGTGCGACTGGATTTGGAGTTTTGTGTGCAGTTTTGGTTGCCCCATTACAGGAAAGATGTGGAGGCTTCAGGGAGGGTGCAGAAGAGGTTTACCAGAACATTTCCTGGATTAGAAGTTGTTAGCCATAAGAAGAGGTTTGACAAACTTGGATTGTTTTCTTTGAAGCATCGGAGGTTGAGGGGAGAGCTGATAGAAGTATATAAAAGTATGAGAAGCATAGTGCGGTTAGACAGTAAGAACCTTTTCCTAGTGTGGAAAAGTCAAAGACTAGAAGCCATTGTTTATTGTTAAGGGGAAAGTTTAAGGGGATGTGTGGAACAAGTATTTTTTACACCAAGAATGGTATGTGCCTGGAACGTGCTTCCAGGGGTAGTGATGGAGGCAGATGCAATAGTGGCATTTAAGAGGCTTTATGAATAGGCACATGGATATGCAGGGAATGGAGGGATATGGATCACGTGCAGGAAGAGGAGAGTGGTTTAACTTGGCATTATGTTTGGCATGGACTTTGTGGGCTGAAGGGCCTGTTCCTTCGCTGTACTGTTCCACGTTGTAAATTATAGGCAAAATGCTTACAATGTGCTACTTTTGGTCAACACTCAGTGGGAGTTTCAATTGAAGATTCCAGTGCAGCGCTATCGTCTATTTTCCAATAAATAAAATTAATCGGCATTGTTTAGCCAGTCACTTCTTTGGGAACATAGGAACATTGGAAGGCCATTCATCGTCTGGAACTATTTTTTGGGGAATTTGGTATTTCCCCAATCTCAATTAACAATCTTACCACATAAAATCATTTATTCTCGATCTTGCAGATTTCACATGCTCCAACAACAAAATAATTTTGGAGTTTCCCAGCCTTCTACTACTCTTTATGGAAGCGATTCCTATTTTCTCCCATGAATAGCCCTGTTCTAATTTCATGATTGTTTCCTTACATTCTTGACTTCAACAGGAAAGAGAAAGAGCAGCATAAATAACCTTCATAAAGTACCTTTGATGAATTTATAACATAGTACCTTACAGTTAAAAAAAAGCATTTTGTAGGATAGTATTTAAAACACAGATTGATTAGTAGGACTAGATGTTACAATCCCTAAGGTTTGCACTACAATTGACTGGTGTTGTTCTTGGGGGTGACCACTAGGTGATGTTGCTACCATTCCGACACATCTTCAGCTGTGTACCTCAACGTCACTGGTGTTTCGGCCTTTTATCACAAGACACCCTCAGTCGAGGCAGGCCCACCACAGGGTGATCAGCCCTGGGTGGGTGTCTTATGGTTAGCCTCTAGATGGTCACGTGGCAGCCCGGACAGTATCTCTTCTTTTCAGCCACAGCCAGTGACTGCTCCGTTCAGCGGCATTTGCAAGTTCTTTGATTGCCCTCCTTTGGGCCTGCCCTCTGACTCCAACTTTCCTCAGGAGCCTTGCAGTGGAACTGGCTACAAAGCCCCTGCACCCCACCTCCACTGGACACACTCTTACACTCCAACCTCGCTCCTCTGCCTCTATTGCAAGGTTGGAATATCTCAGCCTTTTCCTTTCAAATGCCTCGTCCACAGCCTCCTCCCAGGGCACCGTCAGCTCAATGATGTAAACACGCCGACAGGAGCTGGACCAGAGGACGAGGTCTGGTCGCAGGTTGGTAGCTGCGATTTCATTAATCTGGCCACAATATAGTATATTTGGAGAAACTAATGATATATCACCTGTTTTAGAGAAATCCCATGATTTCCTTTGACATAGTACCATTGCAAATTTTGTTTTGTCCTGACAGTTTAACATGAAAGTCACCTTCTCCAATTTTTTTAATCAATGGATGCCTGTAACTGTGTCTAACTCTGCTTCGGGCAGGCTTTAGACTTTAGTTTAGACTTGAGATTTTAGAGATACAACACGAAAACAGGGCCTTCAGACCAGTGAGTCTGCGCCAACCAGTGATCATCTCATACACTAGCACTATCCTACCCACTAGGGATAATTTACAAAAGCTAATTAACCTACAAACCTGTACATCTTTAGAGTGTGGGAGGAAACCGGAGCACTCAGGTAAAACCCGCACGGTCACAGGGAGAACGTACAAACACCGTACAGACAGCACTTGTAGTCAGGATTTAACCCAGGTCTCTGGCGCTGCAAGGCAGCAACTCTATCGCTGCGCCACTGTGCCGCCCCTATGAATTCTTCCATAGATCTGGACAATGTGTTATTGTTTCAACTGGAGTGAGGCTTGAGATATAAGCTTTTGATTCGGTGACGTGCCTTTTTAAAGGTGCATCTCAAAAGTGGGCATATTTCAAATTCCTGCACATATCCCTGGATGCACACTAAGATTACTGAGAGAAGTAACGTTGGACGTTGTGGTGGCTCTGCCCAGCACAGTCCAAGCTTCTTTGAACATAGATTGGCTGATGGGGGTGGTGAATAGCAGAGGTAATACCCTTGTTTAGTTTAATATCAGTAGTGGTGATATTTATATTCAATAAACCAGAACTAAATGAATTGCTGTTTATAAAATTGTGAACTAATAAACAGAGGTCCCTCTTTCTGAACATCAAAGTTAAATCATGTTTAACTAATCTGGTCTAGTTCCTTTATAAAAGTGGAGATGGTTGATTAGCTGATATTATTTGTGTGGACCTTTGAAAGGTATTCGAGTCTGTACAACCTGATAAACACTTTGGCAAAACTAAAGGCATAAGATTATGAGAACAGAATTGGCATGGAAACAAAACCAACAAAGGGACAGAAATCAGAGACCGGTGCAGAAGAACTAGATTGGAGTGGGTAATGATCTGTGGGGGTGGTGGTGGGGGGGGGCGATGTATTTGAATAATCGGCTCTTGGGTACGCCGGCCATAATTTCAAAGTTTGCAAATGATGCAAGTATCAGATGAACAGCATTTGGTGTACTTTGCCGATGAATCAGAATTCAGAAACGTAGTAACTGGCGATTGATCCTAAATCACAAAAGGACAAGCTCAGGAAACCCTCTGAAATTCACGCTCAGTTCATTAGTACCTTTGAAACAGAAGAGGTTTGCACATTATAGGACACTTTTATATTTAATCCACACTGAATTCTGCCTTTGGGACCACCACCTTCTCATTAGTTTGGGTCTATGTTTCGGTGCTCTTCATTTACCAATTATGGAAACTGAGTAAAGCTTATTAATAAAGCAAGAGAATGTATTTCCCTTTTCTGAGCTCTTTATTTTACATCAAGCCACTTAATTTTGTTGGTTGCTTTAACTACCATCTGCAATGAAGTTACCTTGTCGAAAGGAAACCCCAGAAATAGAGTGGCACAGTACCGGTCAGTTGACAAGTTTGTGTAATTACCATGTAGTTGCCACATAAAGAGCCTTAACACCCAGTGACAATGCAATAACAGCCAAAGAGCTCTTAAGCCATTCAACTATGCAGTACAATACAAACAGTAAAGACATTCAGCTCCTAACAGCCCCTGCCTTTATTAAAAACTAAACATGAGAATGCATGAATTATTTACTAACTTTCACACTATAACTGGTGAAAGCTTGTGCAGGTGTTGCAGATGACATTCAAATGTACCGGCACTGATCAATTCATTCACATCACAGCCAGAAGGAAAGCAATATGGATTCATGCTCATGCTTTCTTCCAGATTGTGACCCCGATACCAGTCTCCCCAAATACACGACACACACTATCCCAAGGAGGTATGAGATGTTGTGACTCTCCTCTTTTCTCCCAGAAAGCTTCACTCGCCTTCCTTTTGATAAACGTTTGTCTCCATTACAAACCATATGAATTTTCTCCTTAAATCGCCATTTTCACTGCATACCAATCATCAATGTGAGTGACTATTCCTGTCCAAGACCATGAAGACACTGCTTCCAGAACACTGGCCCCCTGTTCAAAAATTGGCTTTATTCCTCCTTCATCACTAAAGAAACAAATTCCTGTTCTTTTCAACATCTTTCTGCAGTTTCAATTCTCTAATGCATTTCTGCAGCTGCTAATGAACACTAACATTACTTTCCGGACTAATTCTATTTCTAAGCTCAAATGCAGTTTGTTATTCTGTGTGGTTGGACACGTAATTTTTTTTTAAAAATAATTTATTTTTGCAGCAATTAAACCTCAGATCTGATGGCAAAGCTTAAAGGAAAATGTGAAAATTTGAGAACAAAATACTAAAATTGCTCAATATTCATCTTGCATTCACTGCCATCAGCCTGATTATACTTGCAATGTTGTGCTTATGCTTCTTTGAATCAAGTGCAATATCCATAACATATTGGCAGATTGCAAATCAAAATTCTTCTAACTTACTGATCAAAGTCAACACAGCAAATGATGAACAGAATGTATTTTGCAAACTGCGCACTGCTCCTCCTTACATTAATGCAACAGCCTGAATCTACAATAATAATGCAGCTCTGTAACTGACAACTTGACTTTTTTGCTTCAGTGCACTGAGGCTGGTAATGTGAAGCACATAATAATAATTGCACCACTGCATGCAGGTGTTGTCTTGGAAGGTTAGTATGGGACAAAACTAAATCAGATATTCGGAAGACAGATGTTTCCAAAATAATCATTTTTTCCACTCTCACACAAATTTCAAAATTTCATTCGGTGTAAGATTCATAAAGGATACATTTTGAAATAAAGGTGCCATGCGAAGTTCTCTATGACCGTATGTCAGTAAGAAATGCCAGTATTCAAGTCCATTCTATCAAACGTATGTAAACATGATAGGGGTATCTGCTGTGGTTCCACTTCACTGATTTAATTTAATGGCAATGGAAAGTACACTGGAGATGCTTTGTGGAAAACCTTGGTCTAGAATGACAGAGCCCCTTGTTCACTCAAGCTTGGATCAGAGCAAAGTAAGAAAAAATAATAATTCTGCAGAACGAGAGCATAAAATTACAAAAAAGAATGACCTTGCTTATGAGCAATTTCAAAGAGTTTTAACTGCCCCATGTATCACAATCTATTTCAAGACTGATACAAAATAAAGCTCCTCAAATGTGACTTGGGGATGCTGCTCCACTCTTCTCAGCTGCTTTTCTCCTAAGAACAAAAGATCACAGTCACGAATGAATGAAAAGACTGGTTCTGCCCATGCAGAAAAGAAAGGGGGGAAAAAGCAAATAAATGTAATACCTCGGAACACCTCAAACTGCTTTTGAACAAAAAACAAACTGCTGGAGGAACTCAGCCTGAACAAGGGTAACAAAAAAAATTGTCATGCCCATTTATTCACTTAGATGCTGCCTGGCCCGCTGAATTATTTAATCTGTTTGGTTTATGCTCAAAATTCTAGCAGCAGCAGTTTCTTGTGTCTCCAAATATTTCTTGAAGTGCATATCCCATAGTAAATGGTTGCTTAACAAGCTATCATAACAGTTGGGTGATCGGTTTTAGTGATGCTATAGGGAAAGTATCAAGTTCCTTAAGAATAAATATCTCAAGCAATTTGTCAAATTCCTAGCAATAAATATCACCAGCAATTTGTGGACCAGCCACATCGAAGCTATGGTCGAGAAAGCACACCAACGCCTCTACTTCCTGAGAAGGCTTAGGATGTTTGGCATGTTCCCAACAAACCTCACCAACTTCTACAGATGTGCTGTAGAAACCATTTTATCGGGATGCATCACAGCCTAGTTTTGGAACAGTTCCATCCAAGACCACAAAAATTTGCGCAGTTGAAGGTGCAGCCCAGATCATCACATAAATAAACCTTCCATTGCCTCCATCTACACTTCACGCTGCCTCAGCAAGGCCGGCAGCATAAGGAAGGACAAGTCTCACCCCAGTCATTGCCTCATCTCCCCTTTCCCATCAAGAAAGCGGTACAGAAGTTTGAAAATACATACCTCCAGATTCAGGGACAGTTTCTTTCCAGCTGTAATCAGGCAACTGTACAATCCTCTCATCAGCTAGAGTGCAGCCCTGGCCTCCCACCTACCTCATTGATGACCTTTGAACTATCTTTAATCGTTCTTTATCAATGTTCAATATCATATCCTGCACTAAATCTTGTGCCCTATATCCTTTACCTGTTCACTGCGGATGGCTTGAGTGTATTCATGTATAATCATTTATTTGATTGGATAGCATGCAAACAAAAGATTTTCACTGCCCATCAGTGCACATGACAGTATTAAGATAAACTAACTAAACACCTTCCAACAGGACATATAAATATCCACCTTCAAGAGATTATTCGCCTTCAACAATCATTTAACCCAATTCTGACCTTGACCCTATTCAAATCTTTTTCCACTCCACTATTGGCAATGATGCTTTCCTTTGCCCAGGCACCAAGCTCTGCCATTACTTATCTGAACCTCTCCATTTTGTTGCCTATTTGTTTTACACATCCATAAGATCCATCTAATTTTCAAAGCTTTTGGTCATCTATCCTAATACCTCTTTCCCTTGCTCATGTCACAAGGAATAGGAGTAGAATTCGGCCATTTGGCCCATCATTATACCACTGCAATGTATCATGGCTTTGTTGGTGCAGTATAAATGTATTAGGTTATCCCACTAACATGACCAAACCATAACACTGAACATCTGTTTTTAAATTATAGTTGGTAAAACCCACAATTATTGATAAATATTAAAATGGTGAAGCAAACTATTAAAACTCATTCCACTGTAAACCAATGGTTGAAAACCTGCCTCAGGGTCAACAGAATCTGGGATTAATTTCTGCTGTGGAAACTAAACCAACAAAAAAATCTACGCCAATGATTTAACATCAAGTGCATTACAGAGGAAATATGCAGTTGCACCTCCCAACCCAGAAGCTTCTCATGCAAATAGGAGAAAATCCTGAGAAAACTAAAGATAAATACCATGGGATTCAAACCTCATCAAATGTCCAAAAACTGTCTGGAGGCCTGAGTGGGGAAATCAAGAGTTAAAGAATATTTGGATCTCCCCTCAGCCTCCATGTTCCAGTGAAAATAATCCAACTTTGTCCAAACTCTCTTATAACTCATTAATCCAGGCAGCATTCTGGTAAACCTCTACTGCACCCTCTCTAAATCCTCCACATCCTTCCAATAATGAGACAACCAGATCTGAACACATTACCAAAAATGTAGCCTAACCAATGTATTATAAAGATGCCACATGACTTTCTGACTCTAATACTCAATGCCCCGGCTAATGAAGACATTAGACACGCCGTGTTCCTTCTTCAGAACTCTTTGTGTTCCCACTTTCAGTGAACTATGAATTTGATTCCCAACGTTCCTCAGTACATTAATGCTGTTAATGTTCTTGCAATTAACTATATACTTTTCCCTTAGATTTTACCTTCTAAAGTGCAGCACATCAAACCTGCCCAGATATCTGCCATATTTGTAACTGGTATATGTCCTGCTGTACACTTTGACTGCCTACTTGACTGTCCACAACTCCACCAATTTTGCTGCCACCTGCAAACTTTCCAACCAACCCATCTACATTTACATCCAAGACATCGAGTCCTACAGCAGCAAAACAGGTCCTTCAACACAACTCATCTGTGGTGAGCCAAGTACCCCATCTATGCTAGTCCCATTTGCACACGTATGGCCCTTATCCCTCTAAACATTTCCTATCCATGTACCTGTCCAAATGTCTTTTAAATGGTGATTTGTACCTGCCTCAACTACTTGCACTTGGCTGCTCGTCACATACACTCGTCACCATCTGTGAAAAAAAATGCTCCTTGGGTTCCTAGCAAATCTTTCCCACCTCGTGTTAAACCTATGTCCTCTAGTTCTTGATTCCCATACCCTAGGATAAATATCATATCATATCATATCATATCATATATATACAGTGCGGAAACAGGCCTTTTCGGCCCACCAAGTCCGCGCCGCCCAGCGATCCCCGCACATTAACACTATCCTACACACACTAGGGACAATTTTTTACATTTACCCAGTCAAATTAACCTACATACCTACATAAGGAATACTGTGCATTCACCCTGGATATTCCACTCATGATTTTATGCAGCTCTATAAGATCAATTATATATTTCATTTATCATTTATAAATATCACAAGCACAAAGGTCCCAGCACTGATCCCTGCAGAACACCACTGGTTGTTGACCTCCTTCCAGAATGATACCCTTCCACCACTATCCTCTGTCATCTATGAGTAAGTCAGTGTGGCCCAAAATAAAGGCGAGGAGCCGGGTATTTCGGGAGGTTTGATTTTATTACGGTTGTCAGACCGGTCAAGTCTGCCAGAATGCAATCGCGCCCAAAACCTCGTCCTTTGTAACTATAGCAAAGGGCCGCCCCCCTGGACCGGTCCATTCCCGTGCCGAGGGGTCAGTAGTGGTATGGCCCGACCCTTGGGAGCCTTGTAAATCTAAATGACCAAGTCACCATGGAACCCATACATCTTCTGGATCAGCCTACTATGAGGAACTTTATCAGATACCTTACCAAAGTCCACAGAGACAACACCCACTGCCCTACGCTATATATGACTACTGGTGCAATAAATTGCAGTTGCTGGTGAGCAAATGTGTATAATCTTTGCAATAAAACGATTGCGTAGTATGCTTTAAAAAAATACCTAAATATCTAATGTTTGAAACAACGTAAAAAGTATTTTACTTTATAATCTCAACAAGCAAAATTCTGGCATCAGGTTTTGCATCTCTGGCAAAGGGAATGGGATCATGACATATCAACTGAATATCCTGGAGAAGATGTGATCACAATCATAGGGACAGTTCAACACCTGGCATTGCTCATTTTTTGCCAATGTCCCAGAGAAACCAAGACCTGGATTTATGGAAACAAAATGGTACATGGAGATGATGCATGCCCTCTCTTTATTCAGAGATTTGCCTACATGTAAATTATTTGCATGTTAAATGATTAAATGTTATTTGAATAGATGATGGAATAAATTGCAGGTGCAAGTTTGCACATTTGCGTGAGAGCTGCCAATGTTCGACTGAAATGTGGCAGGCTAATGCCTAAGGAAGGATCACTCTTTAGTAGAAGATGAATAGGAGGATAAATAAATGGTCATTTGTATTCTTTTTTTTAGATTTTCTACTAATCTGGTGATGAGATTTTTGAGTAGCTTGAGACATGCAGAAATATAGAATTATAGTTATAAGATAGGATCAGAATTATACTGCTTATCATTTTTATTGTGGAACAAATAAATACAGCGTCTCTTGCAAGTCAACCTTTATCCGATGCAGCAAATGTCAGAAATGAACTCTTTAATAGTCATCATGTGCCACTGTAAACGGCTCTTAAGAATAGATACGGCTCTTAAGAATAGAACTGCTTGGAAACCAAATTAAAAAGCTCTGAAAAGCAAAAAGATTGATTAATGCCTTTGATTGTGTGCCTCGCTAGGATGTTGTCTGAAATTCTATTGGATGTTTCTTTCTTGGGGAAAATTTGTGCAAGATTTACTACTATCAGCAGTGAAAACAGTATACTAGAGATACATTTAATCCTTCCCTGAATGTAATTTACTTCCTGCATGAGAAACACTATATCTGGATTTATTTTAAGTCAATTCTGAGAGTAAATCAGTAATTAATAGATTTTGGGATTCGTACATCATTGAAAAAGAATGGCTGGATGCAGTCCATCACAGGGGACTAAGCATTGTTGATAATGGTGCGGAATGTCATGATGTTACCAAAAGGACACGTGGCAACTTTATTTCAAAAACTAGAGAAACATCATTCACTTCAGATTGGAGAACATCGAATCATACGGGGCCAGTAACACACTAAAGCTCTCATTATTTATTTCTGCAGGCTACACATTTTACATGCAAACAGAATGCAGTGCCTCCCCAGCAGCAGATCAAAAGAGCATTCAACAAGAAATTAAGCAATTATCTAACAGAGGCTGTACTTGCCATCCTGAATCTGGAGGCTATTGATTCTATTCCCAATCTGTAACTTGAGCCACACAGGACATCATTTTCTTTTCATGCTGAGAAGGGTAGTTAAACGCATCCCTAAACTTTCCGATGTTATTAGTAACAGAAAAAGTTTGATTGCCCTGAAAGAATTTCAGTACACTTCAGGACAACTGGTAGGGTTTTACTGGTAAAGAAGTAATATTTAAAGTTTGCAACTCTTAAAATAACAATAATAAGAGTATTGCTGTTGACTCAAAGTTGACTTTGCTGAAATAATAAATGGTGCTAATAGAATGATGTTTCTATCATGTGCATGTAATATCAATACAGAGTGCAGACAGACAATATGTAAAATAATGGAATAGCAACCGTAAATTTCCATTCAATCTTCTGCCCCCTCATTGACAGTAACGATAAAGAGGAGAATCAAGACTGACAAAAGAATGCAACTGGCTTGCTGCTCATATCTATGTCCCAGTATTCCTATGAGAGGGAGAACATTAAATCACGAAACTAGAAGAAAATTAATGTTCTGTACATTCAGAAGACCAAGAAGCTCTGGAGGCAAATACATAGTGGACAATGGAAAGTAGAGGCAGAGATATATCGTGGCCAAAACAAGCCTTGTCTTTCCATTACAGATTTCATTATCTCAATGCATTCCAAAACTCTTCACGATAAACGCAGACCTTTAGAGACACAAGACACTGCTGATGCTGCAAATTGAGCAAAAGCCAAAGCACTGGTGCATCTCAGCAAGCCAGGCAGCATCCGTGGAGAGAAATGAATATAATGTTCCAATTCAAGTCCTTTCTTCAGGTCTTTATTGGCCCCAGAATATAAAGTCATGGAAGTTATAATAAACCTTTACAGGGCACTGTGCCTAGGCCACAACTAGAGTACCATCTTCAGTTAAGGTCAGCACAGTTTAGGTAGGATGCGGTGAGTAGAGAAAGTATTCACTCAAATAACTCAGGAATTATACCCAAAATGTAAAGTGCTGGTTCCAGAGGGAAGTTAATGCCCATAATCTGTTTAATTTCCTTTTGAATATTCTTCCAGAAATCCTGTATTTTTGGGCAATCCCAGAATATATGAGTGGAGTCCCCAACTTCTCCACACTCCCTCCAACATAAATCAGTTGTATTACTATATTTCGATGTAATGAATGGAGTATAAAAGTAACGCATTTTAACTTTCCAGTCAAATTCCCTCCATGTTGGGCTCTTAGTTAGTTTATGTCCCTCTTTAAATGATTCCTCCCACCCTTCTTCTGATATTATGATATTCGCTTCCAGTTCCCATTTTTCTTTGATATGTAAGTTGTTCTCTTTGGATTCATGTTGTAGTGCTTCATAAATTTTTGATATAATCCCTTTTTTTGACTTGTCTTCCGAGAACCCCCACAACACTTCCTCTAATTTAGATGGAGTCTTGCAGATGTTCTCCCATTCCTGATGTTTCTGTAGGTAATCTCTTAGCTGTAAGAATTTGTAAAAGTCATGAGCAGGTAAATTGAATTCTTTTTGAAGTTGTGTGAATATTTTCATTGTTTGTCCCTGAAACATTTGATCTATGTATATTAGCCCTTTGTCAGCCCATCTGTCAAATCCTGAGTCCATGGTAGATGGTACAAAGTCTGGGTTTTTTGCTATTCTAGTAGCCCTGCTTACCGAATTTGACAGCTTCAGCTTCTTTCTTACTGCTGACCAGATTTTCATTGTTACCCTAATCCACTCGTTGCCCATCCTGAGCCTCTTCAGGGCCTTCTCGTTTAAAAATGGGAGTGATTCTAAAGGCAAATTTTTACAAGCGTTTTGCTCCATCTCCACCCACATTGAATCTTTCTCTTTAGTGGTCCACATGATTAAGGCTCTGAGTTGCGTTGCCCAATAATAATTTCTTAAATTAGGCAAGTTCAACCCTCCCTTTTCTTTTTTGCTAAGAAGCGTCTTGTATTTAATTCTTGCTTTTTTACTTTGCCATAAGAATTTCGATATAATTTTATCCAGTTTTTTTAGAAAAGCTCCCGAGATCATAATAGGCAACGATTGGAACAAAAACAACAGTCTTGGCAATATATTCATTCTGACTGTTTCTACTCTTCCCCCCAGAGTCAACGGTAAAATCTCCCATCCAGCCAAATCATCCTTTATCTCAGATATCAGTTTCCCATAATTAGCTTCAAATAGCTGTGCTGTATTCGAAGTGATAATTATACCAAGGTATCTAAACCCTTTTTTGGTCCATTTAAAATGGACTTTTTCTTTAAGTTCCACTGGACAATCTCCTGAGAGCATCATTGCTATTGATTTGGCTTCATTTGTCAAATATCCTGATATTTCACCATATTCTTTTAGGTTATCTAGTAGAGCTGGTATAGACGTGGAGGGCTCCACTATGTATGTTAATAAATCGTCCGCAAATAATGACGTCTTGTGTTCTATGCCCCCTTCATCTTTTATTCCTTTAATGTTTTTATTTTGTCTTATTGACTCTGCTAACGGTTCAATACTTGCAGCAAACAGTAGCGGGCTCAGGCAATCTCCTTGCCTGACTCCTCTTTTGAGGTAGAAGAAGTCTGAGCAGCAGCCATTAATTCTGATCCGTGATTTGGGATTTTTATAAATAATTCTTACCCAGTCTATAAACGTTGAGTGAAACCCAAAAACCTTCAATGTTTGATATAAAAAGTTCCATTTCACACGGTCAAACGCTTTTTGTGCATCTAGGCTAAGCAGCATGGTAGGTCTGGGATTATTTTTAGCACATGATATAAGATTTAGTGTTCTCCTGATATTGTTAGCCCCCTGTCTCCCCGGGATAAACCCCGTTTGATCTGGCTTGATTAATTTAGTTATATGTTGTTGCATTCTCTGTGCTAGTATGCTTGTTAATATTTTTAAATCATTACAGAGCAAGCTGACCGGTTACAGAGCAAGCTATATCCCTCACATGAAGTCGGATCTTTGCCCTCCTTATGTAATACGGAAATTATGGCTTCTGACCAAGTATCTGGGCGGTTTCCTGTTGATAGCGCATAATTAAAAACTTTACATAATTCTGGTGTTATGTCTTCTGCAAAACATTTATAATACTCCCCTGAGAAGCCATCTGTACCTGGGGATTTGTTACTTTTAAGGGTTTTTATAGTATCGGCTATTTCTTGTGACGAAATTGGTTTTATCATTTCAGATGCTTCTTCTACCTTTAATGCTGGTAAATGTAGTTTTTTGAAAAATTCTTGTGTTTTGGTCTCAGTGAGATTAGATTCTGAGTCACTGTATAAGTTTTTATAATATTCTGCAAAGGCCTTTGCTATCTCTTTTGGCTTAGCCATAATAAAATTGGAAGTGGGATGTCTTATTTTTGTAACTATTCTATTTGTTTGAGCTTTTCGCAGTTGGAATGCCAGTAACCGGCTTGCTCTGTTACCCATCTCGTAATATCTTTGATTTATAAAACGAAGAGCTCCTTCTGCTTTATATGTTAAAAGTTCGTCTAACTCTTGTCTCATTTTTTTTAATTCGACGAGAATAGAGTTGTTTCTTGTTCTTTTATGTTCTAACTCCAACTCTCTGATTTTACTTTCTAGCTTTCCTTGCCTTTCCATTCGGGTTTTTTTCAATCTGGAAGTTATCTCTATTATTTTCCCTCTCATGACTGCTTTTCCTCCCTCCCATAATGTCGATGGTGAGACCTCGCCATTGTCATTTATTTGAAAATATTCCTTTAAGTTTAGTTTTAGTTCTTTGACAACCTTTTCATCTGATAGGATTGACACATTAAGTCTCCAGTACTTAAAGAAGGATTCCCTGCCCAGCTCAATGGATAGTATGACAGGGGCGTGGTCACTTATAGTTATGGATTCTATACTGCAGTCCCTGACTGTATGTATCTGTTGTTTTGACACACAAAAAAAGTCTATTCTCGAATAACTCCCATGTGGGTTAGAATAAAAGGTAAAATCTCTTCCTTTAGGATTATTATGTCTCCATGGATCAACCAGACCTAATTCTTTTATAACATTATTTAGGACTCTGGATTTTTTTGTTTTTGGTCCCCTCTCAGATGGCGACCTGTCTAAGTTACCATTCTGTATGGTATTAAAATCCCCTCCCAAAATTATCATCCCTCGTCCGTTACTGGTAAGTATATTGGCTATGTTTTTAAAGAATGTTTCATTTTCTTCATTTGGGGCATAGATGTTTAATATTGAAATACTCATATCTCCTATTGTGCCAACCACCATGATATATCTTCCCATATCACCTTTAATCACTTTCTCTACAGAAAATGGTAGGGATTTATTAATTAGTATGGCCACCCCCCTTTTCTTGCCATATGAAGCATGGAATACTTGGTTTACCCATTCCCTTTTCAGTTTTTTATGTTCATTTTCACTCAAGTGAGTTTCTTGGATTAGTGCAATGGCACATTGTAGTTTCTTCAACTGACTCAATATTTTCTTTCTCTTAATAGGGTGATTTAGACCGTGCACATTATAAGAAACAAAGTTCAACTTATTCATGACATTTTAAGATGTAGGCCATAAACTCGGTTCCTCCTATAAATCAAAACAACTGTGCAGAGGGTAGTTTTGATTTGAATCTCACTATGTGTGTACTGCTAATAGTACCAATCCTTTCTCTGAAGAAGGATTTGGACAGGCACTTGAGGGAAAATCATTTGCAGGGCTTTTGGGTGAAAGGGTGAACTGCCCTACTCAGAGCTTTTGTACTACTCAGCTATTCAGCTATTTTAGCTACTCAGAGCTAATGTAACCCCACATTTTAAAAAGGGAGGGAGAGAGAAAACGGGGAATTATAGACCAGTTAGCCTAACATGGGTGGGGAAAATGCTAGAGTCAGTTATTAAAGATGTGATAGCATCACATTTGGAAAGTGGTGAAATCATCGGACAAAGTCAGCATGGATTTATGAAAGGCAAATCATGCCTGACGAATCTTATAGAATTTTTCGAGGATGTAACTAGTAGAGTGGATAAGGGAGAACCAGTCGATGTATTATATATCGGGACTTTCAGAAGGCCTTCGTCAAGGTCCCACATAGGAGATTGGTGTACAAACTTAAAGCACATGGTATTAGGGGTTCAGTGTTGAGGTGGATAGAGAATTGGTTGGCGGACAGGAAGCAAAGAGTAGGAATAAACGGGTCCTTTTCGGAATGGCAGGCAGTGACTAGTGGGGTACCACAAGGCTCAGTGCTGGGACCCCAGTTATTTACAATATATATTAATGATTTGGACGAAGGAATTGAAAGCAATATCTCTAAGTTTGCGGATGACACGAAGCTGGGTGGCAGTGTTAGCTGCGAGGAGCATGCTAGGAGGCTGCAGAGTGATTTGGATAGATTAGGAGAGTGGGCAAATGCATGGCAGATGCAATATAATGTGGATATTTGTGAGGTTATCCACTTTGGCGGCAAGAACAGGAAAGCAGAGTATTACCTGAATGATGGCCAATTAGGAAAAGGGGAGATGCAACGTGACCTGGGTGTCATGGTGCACCAGTCATTGAAAGCAAGCGTGCAGGTGCAGCAGGCAGTGAAGAAAGCGAATGGTATGTTAGCATTCATAGCAAGAGGATTTGAGTATAGGAGCAGGGAGGTTCTGCTGCAGTTGTACAGGGCCTTGGTGAGACCGCACCTGGAGTATTGTGTACAGTTTTGGTCTCCTAATCTGAGGAAAGACATTCTAGCCTTAGAGGGAGTACAGAGAAGGTTCACCAGATTGATCCCTGGGATGGCAGGACTTTCATATGAAGAAAGACTGGATAGACTAGGCTTATACTCGCTGGAATTTAGAAGACTGAGGGGGGATCTTATTGAAACATATAAAATTCTTAAGGGGTTGGAGAGGCTAGATGCGGGAAGATTGTTCCCGATGTTGGGGAAGTCCAGAACCAGGGGTTAGAGCTTAAGGATAAGGGGGAAGTCTTTTAGGACCGAGATGAGAAAACATTTCTTCACACAGAGTGGTGAGTCTGCGGAATTCTCTGCCACAGAAGGTAGTTGAGGCCAGTTCATTGGCTATATTTAAGAGGGAGTTAGATGTGGCCCTTATGGCTAAAGGGATCAGGGGGTATGGAGAGAAGGCAGGGACAGGTTACTGAGCAGGATGATCAGCCATGATCATATTGAATGGCGGTGCAGGCTCGAAGGGCCGAATGGCCGACTCCTGCACCTATTTTTATGTTTCTATGTTTTCTGAACCATGTTGTGAATGCCCTCATTCCATGCTCTAACTATTCCATGATTTATAGGTGAACTGTCAAGGTTTTATTCAGAATAATGTAATGGAATCATTAAAGTCTACTAGAGAGAGCATATGTGACCTCTAATACCTAATCTGGAAGGTGACACCCCCACATATACCACCCTCTACTACAATGAAGCAAAATCAAGATGTTTGTGCTTTTGTCAATCGAGTAGGATTTAAACCTCTCTTCTCACACTCCTCCGCCTAGCAGAGCTGGTTCTTACCCTTAACAACTTCTCCTTTGACTCGTCCTACTTCCTCCAAACTAGAGGCATAGCTATGGGCACTTGCATGGGCCCTAGCTATGCCTGCCTCTGTCGGGTACGTCGAACAATCCCTGTTCCAGACGTACACTGGCCACATCCCCGAACTCTACCTCCGCTACATCGACGACTGCATTGGTGCTACCTCTTGCACCCATGCAGAACTCACTGACTTCATACACTTCACTACCAATTTCCATCCTACTCTTAAATATACCTGGACTATCTCCGACATCTCCCTACCATTTCTGGACATGGTCCCTACCGTTTCTGGACCTCACCATCTCCATCACAGGAGACAGACTAGTGATGGACATTTACTACAAACCCACTAACTCCCACAGCTATCTGGACTACACTTCTTCCCACCCTGTCCCCTGCAAAAAGTCTATCCCCTACTCCCAATTCCTCCGTCTACGCCGCATCTGCGCCCAGGATCAGGTGTTTCACACTAGGGCATCAGAGATGTCCTCATTCTTCAGGAAACGGGGCTTCCCCTCTTCCATTATAGATGAGGCTCTCACTAGGGCCTCCTCTATATCCCGAAGCTCCCCTCTTGCTCCCCCTCCCCCCAGTCGTAACAAGGACAGAATCCCCCTCATTCTCACCTTCCACCCCATCAGCCAGCGTATCCAACAAATCATCCTCCAACATTTCTGTCACCTCCAACGGGACCCCACTCCTGGCCACATCTTCCCATCCCCTCCCCTTTCTGCGTTCCGCAGAAACCATTCCCTCCATAACTCCCTGGTCCACTCGTCCCTTCCTACTCAAACCACGCCATCCCCAGGCACTTTCCCCTGCAACCGCAGAAGATGCAACACCTGTCCCTTTACCTCCCCCCTCAACTCCATCCAAGGACCCAAACAGTCTTTCCAGGTGCGACAGAGGTTCACCTGCACCTCCTCCAACCTCATCTATTGTAGCCGCTGCTCTAGATGTCAATTTCTCTACATCGGCGAGAACAAACACAGGCTCGGCGATCGTTTCGCTCAACACCTTCACTCAGTCCGCCTTAACCAACCTGATCTCCCAGTGGCTGAGCATTTCAACTCCCCCTCCAACTCCCAGTCTGACCTTCCTGTCATGGGCCTCCTCCAGTGCCATAATGAGGCCCATGGGAAATTGGAGGAACAGCACCTCATATTTCGCTTGGGCAGCTTGCAGCCCAGTGGTATGAACATTGACTTCTCCAACTTTAGATAGTTCCTCTGTCCCTCTCTTCCCCCCCCCCATCCCAGTTCTCACACTATCTTCCTGTCTCCACCTATATCCTTTCTTGGTCCTGCCCCCCTGACATCAGTCTGAAGAAGGGTCTCGACCCGAAACGTCACCCATTCCTTCTCTCCTGAGATGCTGCCCGACCTGCTGAGTTACTCCAGCATTTTGTGAATTAATACCTTTGATTTGTACCAGCATCTGCAGTTATTTTCCGACAGATTTAAACCTACAATCTTCTGTATGAAAGGCAAGTGAGTTGCTCTCTCTGCAGATGCTACTTGATTGTATTCAGCATTTTCTGGTTTTATTTAGATTTTTCACTTGGCAGTTGTCTACCCTCTTCATCATTGTTTACCATGCCCCTGAATTGGACTATGGGCAACTTTTAGTAATATTCTCTAATCCTTTCTGCAAGTTCTGTATTAATGCAGAGATCAAGCAAAGATCCCAAAATGGTACAAGATATTTGTTCCCCTGGTTTTCCTTTCTCCCACTTGACCTTTTCAAAGCATTCTTGGGGAAATTAAAAATTGCAGAAACTGGCATGTTTATTATATTTAAACAGAAAGTAATTTCCTTAAAGAATTCCATCAAATTAAACTCATTTTCACCTATTCACACCTGACATCCTTTCCAGCCAATCCTAAATTGCAGTGCAATTCATTGGATGTGCTTACCCAATACTGCTGCATTTGTAATATTTCTAAGTAGATACCAGTATTTAACTCACGTTTAAACCCACCAGACCACCCAACTTTGTTAATTACTGTAGTGTTGTTGTTTCCAAAAATGGGTAAGAAATCAACAAAAATACATCACTGGATCACATGCTAGCCATTCTTAATTTGTTTTCATTATTATTCCTCCTTTCTTATATTTTTCTGTACCTATTGAACTATCTCATATAATGTTTATTTTCGAATTGTTGCCACTTTTGTAATGTGGACTGAATTGATGGATGGCAATCCAGAATCTCCAGGATGAAGAGCTAATTTGGCATTGCAGTGATAGTATCAAGTGGATGATAATTAATTGGCACCCCATCTTACATCTATCTTGACGCCTGAAATTTGCTGGTAAGTATTTGTCTCCTAGAGAAGCAAGTAAAAAATAGAAATGGGTGTGGTATGGTTCCACTTAGTTACAAATAAAAGAGCAGAACCAATTAACTGCCCCGGCAAACAAAAACTATTTACTTTTCTCGGCAGCAGTCAAAACTTTAAATACTATAGTATCCTCACTTTGCAGAGCAGAGCGTGATGGATGTGTTAAATAATTTACATTTAAAGACAACATTTTACCATCATGAAGTGTTCCAAAGTGTTTAACAGTCAGCTGTTGTGAACGTGGTCATTATTGTAATGTCAGAAATGTGGCAGTCATTAAACAAGCAGAGGTCACCCAGAAGCACCAGTGGGATAATAACCAGATAATGAGACATGCCCTCTGAAGACCAGTTCAGCATAAACTATTCCAACCATTAGTGATTGGCCCCATCTTGAATGACCTTCAACTGGTGAAGCCCTACTCCACCTTCCTCTACTGGAAGGTTAGAACCTCAAACTGTGGCATCAAAACAGATGATGAATCTTCAGGTTATTTTCACGATTATGCATGCTCTGCAAAGGATCAAACAAGAATTAATCTTCATAAAACTTATTATAGATATTAGGGGATTTGCATGCGTATCTGGTAGCTGATTAAAAGGACAACGAGGTAAAAAAGCTTGATGATGTTCTTTTCCTTCAAATCTTTCAATTGTGAAAATTGTCCACAGGCATATCTGTAATATCTGCAAAGAAGCACGAGGTCTGCTATTTATTTTTGCTCGCAGATGACAACTAAAATATAAATTGCCTAGCTCATTTTCAATAGAAGTGAAGTTGAAGTGCATTGCAATCAATGTTGCTGCAGCAAGTAAATCATTTGTACAATCAAAAAAGCAGCTGGGTGATTGGAATATACATGCCATGAAACTCAAGGCACACACAAATCATTTTCATAAATAATGCAAGCTGTGTTTCAGTTGAGAAAATGAACCCTTGGGAAAGTAATTGAATTTGAGTAAAAATTATTTCTTATTTTTAATGAAGCCTATGTTAAACCAAAACCAGAATTAATTTCCCTATTTTTCTTAGGTAAACATTATTAATTATTTTTGTATGCATTTTTTTCTCAATGTTTTAATTTTTATTGTTATTTTCTGTTGTAGACATAGTTTTTATTAATTTTGCTGTTCCCAGCAAATTAAAAGGCTTCTGGTTTGTGGTTAATGTTTGGATGTGATGGCCCAGCATTTCTGAGCACTGGATCAGTTGATCTTTTTGTGAGCTTTGTTTTGGATGCTTCTGCACATTCAGGAAGTGTATTCAAGAGAGGAATAGATCGGGTAGATGCACAGTCTCTTGCCCAGAGTAGGTGAATCGAGGACCAGAGGACATTGGATTAAGGTGAAGGGGAAAAGATTTGATAGGAATCTGAGCAGGTAACTTTTTCCACACAAATGGTGGTGGGGGTATGGAAGCTGCCAGAGGAGGTAGTTGAGGCTGGGACTATCCCAACGTTTAAGAAACAGTTGGACAGGTACATGACAGGTTTGGAGGGATATGGCTGGTGGGACTAGCGTAGCTGGGATATGTTGGCCGGTGTAGGCAAGTTGGCCAAAGGGCCTGTTTCCACACAGTATCACTCTATGACTGTGACTCTGAGTTAGAACCAGGCAGAAAACTACTGGTTGTTCAATTTATACTTCCATTTATTCAGCATTTCATAGGATTTATTACCATGTAACCTCAAAATATTCTTTAGGACTCTTTACATTGAAATGCAAGATCACTGAATTCAGCTTGTTTATTTTTCAGAAAAAGAACAAGTCAGAGTAAGAGATCAAAATTAGATTCCGAACGCAATGGGACTTCATTGCACCAACTTTTAGCATTTGATTGTTTGGTTTGAATTCCAACCATGACTCACCATTATGGAACTGTAGGGAGTCTCTCATTAATCGTCAATTTGAAATACATCGTTCTGTCCCATCACCCACAATGCCTCAAGGATGTAACAGTTGATGCCAATCTTACGCAGTGCTGGTTTACTGTTTATACTGCCAGTTTGGGCTGCATCCATCTAGCTAAACCACAGTGTGAATCACACAAGGGAAATCACCATTTGAAGGGATCATCAACTTCTTTTGTTAGATTGATTGGGATGCAAGAACGTTCCGGAGAATTGTGCTGCAGAAGCTTTGTTTCATATATTTTGTAAATCAGACGTAAAAGTGGGCTATCAGTCCCAAAATTAGAAGCTTTGGTTATGGGCCAGTGGGCACTCCAGCTAAAACATGGGGAGGGATGGAGAACCTGAAGATAAGGCCTTGTTTTTAGAAGAAGAGCAGGAAAAGAGATATGGCTTAAACTACACTAGTAGAAATGGTTCATGGTTTGCAGCTCGCCAATATATTCAGGACTTTGCCTCGATTGTCTACTCAAGAACAGGAAACCTCCTCATCTTTTCCTTGGTTGATGAGCAGAAGGGTCCATGATCACATTGATTTATAAACAGTGAGCTTCAGTGCGATTTAGAATATGCCCTTTTTCACCATAGGCTCTATAGACAAGAAACAACATAAAGGGCCTTTACGCCCTGAATGTAGTTTTGACGACCAGTCGAAAATAATGATGGTCACAGTGTGTTCCTGAGCTAAGATGACTCACTGTCTGCCATCCTTCAAGCACCACTCTGGAACAATAGGGACATGGACTATGCCTTCCTCTCACATCAGTCAGCATTAAAGAATAAATGTCCAAGCATTAATATCTTGAAAACCACAGAGCAACAGGGACCAATATGAATCCTAGGGCCAATAAATAAATGTCCAGATGCCCAGCGTTGCATGTTGCTGCCTCTGGTACACTGGAGAGTATCAGTTGCTTTGTCATTGCCCACTGAGTCCAACCTGATCCATACATTCTGTTCGCAAAGCCACTGAGCACAACAGAAGTGGGAGTTGGAGGAAGAAGAGAAAGAAGAAGTTCATCAGAAGATCCAGGCAGAGAGCAATCAGAAACTCTCTCTGAACCTCAGCATCATCCCATCTTTCAGATTCTGTGCATGCCCACCTACCTAACCATGATGGGCAACATGCTGACTAATATGTCTCCCTCTCTCTTGCAGGAGCAAATAATACTCACCAACAACAGATTACCGAACAACAGGACAACCACCAATAACAATTACCTTGTGCACAGGTTAGTGGCCTGGGTGCAGGCCGCCTTTGAAGTTTTGATGGAGAAAGGAAGGGGGGGGTTGTCATTGCGGCATCTTTGGTTGGTAGCTGTGCAGAGGCGAGTTGATGATAACATCATGTTCATATCTAGTGCCCCTTTTGATATGCCATAATTGCGTCTGGGTTTACAAGATGTGAATAGCCTTTCATCGCCATGACCATTGCTAGTGTCATTCTCCTTTCAAATATCTGAACTCTGAGCTGGCCGAGCCCCAGGTGCTGGATAGGAAGAAACTGAAGAAGCCAGGTATCATGTCAGTCGATCTCCAGCACAAAGAAATCAGTTTAGATACTGGCAGACTGCTGACAGTACAGGTGGGTTTAGAGATGGGATCTTTGTAGGACCAGCCACCTGGAGAATATTATAACTAAGCCAGGGGGAAAGCTTAGCCCATGTCCCAGCCACTCGGAAAGGGAAGTCATAAAAGTAACTAAGTTCTCACTATCTATACTAGCAAATACTATCAGCAATACAGCTGTGTGGATGATAAATACGCTATGCTTGCATATTAACAAATTTCCCCCATAGCTCAAATGCACTTGAAAATTACCAACTCTTACGATACAACATATTCATTGTCAATTACAGATATGGATAACTGCATGCAGTACCTTTGGAGTGGTGGCCATCAACAGGCCAATACATAAAAATAACACTGGGCAAAAAGTATTTTAAAAGTAATCACTATTCAACTCGTATCATGAACATTGAAATACAAGATGCTGGACCTTCGTGTGTGAGGATCAGTAATCTTCTCGGAATTTGTATTGAATTCCTTCAGGATTAATTGCTTTATGTTTTTGATAACTAGTTTGAGCAAGGATAATAATGACCCTTTGAATCTTCATTGTGCCTTTGAACAAGCTTGCTTTTTCCTGTCATTAATATTATATAAGGTTGGACAACTGATTATATTTTTAAAAGTCCTCTATAATTTATTTAATGTTGGGTTTCTTTCTCTTCTGGTTTATCACACAAGATATCTAGTGAGTTTGGTCTCCCTTTACATAATAGTGAACAATCATTGACACCGTTCTCAAGGTCACACATCTATCTACATATAGACAAGTGATTTAAAGCGGATTATGATTAATGTATATGGTGCACAACTTAGTTCAATTCAAGGTCAAGGAGGGATTAATGGAGAAAACACTCAGGGAAATTGGAACAAGAAAGGGACATGTAGCCAATTAAAGCTGTTGATTCTACAAATTGCCGCAATTATTTATTGCAGAACATTTTCATTTGATCTCGTGAGGGAGGTACTGTTGTATTTCCTTCCTTCTCCCACATCAAAGGAATATAATTGAAAAATCAGGAAGGAATGTTTACCCTGTCTTGCATCTCATATTATTCAGTGTAAATCCACTACCTTTGTATGAGTGCAGTTGTTGTTTTAATAGATCTATTTTCCTTACAGAAAGGCAAACATTTGCACAGCACTTTGTCACCTTCTCTATAACTTCTCTCAGAGTTAATCAGTGAAATCAGTAAATGGGAATGTCCAGCAGCAACTTGGGAGCAGCTGGGCTCAGTTCAACCAGGGTTGCTGCTGAGGCATAAAGTAATGGCTGCATAAAATTGACCAAGCTACATATCCTAACATGTTATGATGAACCAAGGGACTTGTTATTTTAAAGAAGCAAATAGAAGAAAATACTAGAGGAACTGTTCCTACAGTGACACATGTAATATGGACTGCACACTACCCAAGGAAATAAATCGAACAAGAAAATGGTGTGTTTATTGGAATTTAACTTTCTGGGGAGAGGAGGGTAAAAGGGAGATTTGGGATTTGGGGATGGGAGTTGAGCATATGGATGAGTGGAAAGGAGAAGGCTGAGTGGGGCGGTGAGAGATAGTGGGAGAAATGTGTGTTCACAGGGGTAGGGGAGAGGAAAGAGAGGAAGCGGGGTAGAATGCATATGACACGAAATTGGAGAATAATATGAGGTGTTGTTCTTCATCGGGGAAGGGGTGTGGGGGGAAAGACAAGCAAGGACACTTTTCTGGAGAAATAGGCACGGAGGCAAAGGCAACAAAGAAGAGCTCAACATCCTGCACGACAAATGTTATAGACAATAGACAATAGACAATAGGTGCAGGAGGAGGCCATTCGGCCCTTTGAGCCAGCACCGCCATTCAATGTGATCATGGCTGATCATTCTCAATCAGTACCCCGTTCCTGCCTTCTCCCCATACCCCCTGACTCCGCTATCCTTAAGAGCTCTATCTAGCTCTCTCTTGAATGCATTCAGAGAATTGGCCTCCACTGCCTTATGAGGCAGAGAATTCCACAGATTCACAACTCTCTGACTGAAAAAGTTTTTTCTCATCTCAGTTCTAAATGGCCTACCCCTTATTTCGTAAACTGTGGCCCCGTGTTCTGGACCCCCCCTACATTGGGAACATGTTTCCTGCCTCTAACGTGTCCAACCCCTTAATAATCTTATATGTTTCGATAAGATCTCCTCTCATCCTTCTAAATTCCAGTGTATACAAGCCTAGTCGCTCCAGTCTTTCAACATATGACATATGTTCCTGTGCATCTCTTCCAATCTCATCTACCAATGTGGCCATTGTTACATCGATGAGACCAAACATAGACATGGGTACCATTTAGCCAAATGCTTGCGCTTTGTCCACCAAGGCCTGCTGGATCTCCCAAATTACGCTATCCAGTTTAACTCCCCTTCCCATATCCAAACAGACCTTTCTGTCCTCAGCCTTCTCCATTGCCTGAGTAAGGCCACACACAAACTGGAAAGAAAGTGCACCTCTTATCCTACTTACAACCCAATGGGATGAATTTGAATCTTCCAGTTTCGTAATACTCTTTCCCCGACCACCTCACTGATTCTGGCAAACATACATTTCTCCTACTATCTCCCACCACCCTAGTCACCCAGCTCATTTCCCCATTTCTATACACTCATCTACCAGCCCCAACTCCCACATTTCCCTTTTATTCCCCCTGTCCCCTTCTGACCATATCCCTCCCTGACTTTAGATCTTACGTGTCCACTTCTCTCCTTATCTGACACCCTTTGCTCTCCATTTCACCTCCAGCTTTTGTTGCTTATTCCATCCATCTGCCAATCGCCCCCTCACCTGTCTCCAACTTTCATTTGTCACACTTAGCCCCATCCCCACCTCTACTTTCCGGTTTTCTATCTCCTATTCCGTTAGTCTGAAGGGTTCTGACCTAAAACATCACCTGTCCGTTCCCTCCACAGATGCTGCCTGACCCACTGAGTTACACCAGACTTTTGATTTTCGGTAAATGGTCTCTGGTCTGTTTCATCTCTTGTACTACAGTCGATAAATGCATTATGGTCATATTGAAAGTCTTCTCAATACATGATCAATATTATTGAAGAACTATCTAAGTCTCATTGTAATTAGTGCTAATGGAGTGAATATTTTAATGAGTGGTTAGTAGTTTAGAGATACAGCATGGAAACAGGCCCTATGGCCCACTGAGTCTGTGCCGACCAGCAATCACCCATACATTGGTTCTATCCCACACACTCGGGTCAATTTACAGAAGCCACTTAACTTACAAACCTGCACGTCTTTGGACTGGGAGGAAATCGAGCACCCGGAGAAAACCCAGGCAGTCACAGGGAGAGCGTACAACGTTCGTAGAAACAGCACCCGTAGTCAAGATCTCTAGCGCTGTAAGATAGCAAATTAATTGCTGTGCCACTGTGCTGCCAGTGTTCAGTATGGTTATGAGTTAAAAGTTTCTGGAGTTATAACTGATCTTACTTTGTTTGCATTCCCAGGGTGCAAGGCAGCAGTATTCTAATCTAAGCCAGCATTTAGCCCATTTACTGTGGAAAATAGGGACTGTCAGTTCGTCTAGGACCCAACTGAGTACAGTGGCACAGCTGGTAGAGCTGCCGACTCAGAGTGCCTGAGTCTCAGGGTTGATCCTGACCTCGGGTGCTGTCTGTGTGGAGTTTGCAACTTCTACCTGTGGCCATGTGGGTTTCCTCTGGGAGCTCTGCAGGAGCATCTATATCTCAAAAACATGATGATTTGAAGGTTAATTGACCTTGTAAATTACTCATACCCCACCTTGGGTGGCAAAAGGAATAACTTGCAAAGTTACAAGAATATGGGGGTGCCCCTGAATTTACTACCTGCTCATTGCCCCAACCCTCCCTTTCTCCATTCCCCAGACTTCTCACATTTACCTGAGAACTGCTGGCAGCCAAACTCTGATTTTGTCCCATGAGCGAGCAACCCGTTGAGAGATGAGCAGGGCTGACAGCTCATTGAGGGATTGCTGACAAGCCCAAAGCTCGACTTCCATTTTTATACAGATATCTCATGTCATTAGAATAGTGAAAGGCCTGGATAGAGTGGATGTGGAGAGGATGTTTCCACTAGTGGGAGAATCTAGGACTAGATGTCATAGCCTCAGTATTAAAGGATGTTCTTTTAGGAAGGAGATGAGGAGAAATGTCTTTCATCAGAGGGTAGTGAATCTGCGGAATTCTATGCCACAGAAGGCTGTGGAGGCTGTCAGTAGATAGATAGATTCTTGATTAGAACAGGTGTCAGAGGTTATGGGGAGAAGACAGGAGAAGGGGGGTAGGAGGGAGAGATAGTCAGCCATGATTGAATGGTGGAGTAGACATGATGGGCCAAATGGCCTAATTCTACTCCTATCCCTTATGATCTTATGATCTCAAATCTGCAAACGTACGACCAAGCCCAACCTGTGACCAAGTCTGCGTAAATATCCCAATTTAAACCACATTGGTAGCAAATGCTGGAAGTAGATAAGAAATGAGACGTGGTGTCACGTTCTTTCATAGAATTTGGTTGTATAACTTGTGACTATCTGTAGATCACCAAGACAATTTATACAACAAAATCTGAGCTGGTTTATTTTTTGCATTGTAAAATATATTACTTGGGATTAACAATAATCCTTCTTCGTTGAAAGAAAAGGAAATGTTTGCATTAAACAGCATCTTTTATGTCCCAAAGATTTTTTAATGAATAATGAAGTACTTCCTGAGGAGTTGCAACCTGGCAGTCAATTTACATGTGGATAGGTCCCACAAACAGCAAATATGACAATTAATTCCAACGTCTTTTAGGTTACAGTTACTGTCAGGACACGATAATCATTACATTCACCAGCAGAGACTGGAGGGGTCTAGATTCATAAATTTAAACAACACATTGTAAGGGAAAATCTAAATGTAAAATTAGAACCACACTATTCAAGGATGAAATTGGAAGGATCATTTTACAATACAGTGAAAATCTGTAACATCTTCCCAGAAGGCAGATAATTTAAATCTTCAAGATTCAACACAAAACCTTGGCTTATTAAGAGTATATATATTGAAACAGAAATAAGACAGATACATTGAGTGAAGGTACAAAATCTGCAATGGTCTAATTCATTGGGAACATACTCTCTCAATAACAATTTGTAAGAAATTCTTGTGTTTAGACCCAGCAGCATGGAAGAAAGAGAAGTCAGAAGTCAGAGTAATGGACGGTTTGGAAGATAATCTGTGGGTGGTGATGCTCCTATGTACCTGGTCTGTTTGTCTTTCGTGGTAGATTAGGCTTTGTTGGCTATCGTTGGAAACCACACTGTATTTTGTAGATGCTAAACACAGCAGTCACAATGTAATGATGGTGGAGGAATTGGATGGTTAGAAAGGTCAGTGGGGTGATAATCAAGCAGCCACTGTTGCAAGAGGCTGTTGAGCTTCTTTTTTTAGATTTAGAGATACAGCGCAGAAACAGGCCCTTCGGCCCACCGGGTCCGCGCTGCCCAGCGATCCCCGCACATTAACACTGTCCTGCACCCACTAGGGACATTTTTTAAAAACAATTTTTACATTTGCCCAGCCAATTAACCTACAAACCTGTACGTCTTTGGAGTGTGGGAGGAAACCGAATATCTCGGAGAAAACCCACGCAGGTCACAGGGAGAACGTACAAACTCCGTACAGTACAGCACCCGTAGTCAGGATCGAACCTGAGTCTCCGGCGCTGCATTCGCTGTCCTGCCGTCACTCTGGTAAGTGGTGAGCATCCATTCATGCTCCTGATTTGTGCTTTGTAGATGGTGAATGACCTTTGTATCAAGAGTTGATTCATTCAACAATGATGCCCCGCCTCTCATCTGTCCTTTTAACAACACTCCTTATGTTGTGTTTCTGGTCAATAGCAAGTCCTAGGATGTTGATGGAGGGGAACTTGGTCAAAGTAATGCCATTGAATGCCAGGGGTAGGCGACTGGCTTCTCTATCGTTGGAGCTGGTCATTGTCTGCCACAAGTTGCATGGGTGTTACTTGTTGTCTGGGCTTTGCTGCATGCAAGCATGGGCTGCTCATATGCTGAAGAATTATGAGTGGAATTGAACAATATTGAACAATATTGAACATTCATCAGTGAACATTCCCACATCTGACATTATGATGGAAGGGACTGAAGAAGGGTCTCGACCCGAAACGTCACCCATTCCTTCTCTCCTGACCTGCTGCCTGACCTGCTGACTTACTCCAGCATTTTGTGATACTTATGATGGATGAAGTCATTGATGAAGCAATTGAAGATAACTTAGCCGTGGGCACTCTTCTGAGAAACTCCTACACTAATATCCGAGAGTCGGAATGATTAACCTTGAACAACAACAACTATCTTTTGTACAGGATACATCGCCAACCTTTGGAGTGTTTTCCCCATGATGCCTTTTGAGTTGGGTTCAAACCATGGTCAATTATGGTGTGCCAAGGCCACAAAACTGCCTTTGCAATACAGGATAATTTGGATAATATAGACTTAGTTAAATTCACTATTACTGCAGGTGTGCCTACAAAAATAGTTCCAGCACTGATATTTGCAAAACTCGTGTAAGATGTTTAACTACCAAATGTACAGGTCATCCCCAGGTGAGATACGCCCCACTTCTGGACAACCCTACATATTGATGAGCGTCCATAATAATAGTAACTGCGAAAGTCATGGATAAGTTGGACTGAAGTACCTGTTTTCATGCTGAATAGCTAATATGACTATGATTAACATATATAATAATGAATTCTGTCATAGAATCCTTCTCTGTGGAAAAGAGCAAGTCTAGGAAGGATTGGGTGCTATTTGTATTCAAGACTAGTTTAGGCCATCATCATTAAGTGAGTTTTATTTTTGACAAACAAGCAATGAAAATATGTTACATAGAAACATAGAAAATAGGTGCAGGAGTAGGCCATTCGGCCCTTCGAGCCAGCACAGCTATTCAATATGATCATGGCTGATCATCCAAAATCAGTACCCCATTCCTGCATTTTCCCTACATCCCTTGATTCCATTAGCCCTAAGAGCTATATCTAACTCTCTTGAAACCATCCAGTGAATTGGCCTCCACTGCCTTCTGTGGCAGCGAATTGCACAGATTCACAACTCTCTGGGTGAAAATGTTTTTCCTCATCTCAGTCCCAAATTGCCAAGCCCTTATCTTAAACAGTGATCCTTTGTTCTTGACTTCCCCCAACTTCGGGAATATTTTTCCTGCATCTAGCCTGTCCAATCCCTTAAGAATTTTATATGTTTCTATAATATCCCCTCTCATCCTTCTAAATTTCAGTGAATATAAGCCCAGTCGCTCCATTCTTTCATCATATGTCAGTCCTGCCATCCTGGGAATTAACCTGGTGAACCTATGCTGCACTCCCTCAATAGCAAGAATGTCCATCCTCAAATTAGGAGACCAAAACTGCACTCATTACTCCAAGTGTAGTCTCACCAGGGCCCTGTACAACTGCAGTAGGAGCTCTTTGCTCCTATGCTCAAATCCTCTCGCTCTGAAGGCCAACATGCCATTTGCTTTCTTCACTGCCTGCTGTACCTGTATGCTTACTTTCAGTGACTGATGTACAAGGACACCCAGGTCTCGTTGCCCCTCCCCTTTTCCTAATCTGACACCTTTCAGATAATAATCTGCCTTCCTGATCTTGCCATCAAAGTGGATAACCTCACATTTATCCACATGATACTGCATCTGCCATGCTTCTGCCCAACCTATCTAAGTCACCCTGCAGCCTCATAACATCCTTTTCCCAACTCACACTACCACCCAGCTTTGTGTTATCCACAAACTTGGAGATGTTACATTTAATTCCTTTGACTAAATTGTTAATATATATTGTAAATAATTGGGGTCACAACACTGAGCCTTGTGGCACCCCACTAGCCACTGCCTGCCATTCTGAAAAGGACCCGTTAATTCCTACTCTTTGCTTCCTGTCTGCCAACCAGTTCTCTATCCACGTCAATACCTTACCTCCAATACCATGTGCTCTAATTTTGCACACTGGTCTCTTGTGTGGGATCTTGTCAAAGACTTTTTGAAAGCCCAGATACACCACATCCACTGCCTCCCCCTTATCCATTCTACTTGTTACATCCTCAAAAAATTCCAGAGGATTAGTCAAGTATGATATCCCCTTCATAAATCCATGCTGACTTTGACCGATCCTGTCACTGCCTTCCAAATGCGCTGCTATTTCATCTGATATTACATCTGAGAAAATGTGTTAATGCCATTTTATCATCTTCACAAATGTCTTTGAGAGGCTTCTTCTGAAAGACTGCAGTAAAGAAATCTCCATTTATGTCGTATAATTTATGAACCCAAGGGTTCTTGCAGTAAATGATTATACGACCGTGGTGGGAACATCCTACAGATGCTATTGTGATAGATTGAGGGTGAGGTTGTCATGGATTCCTTTGCTTATCTTTGAGCTGTATGATACTAACTTTTACATAATGTTTCATCTGAAAGAAGACACCTCTGACAGCTTAACATCCTGCAGTATCAGTGAAATGACATCCACCCTTTTGACTCAGAGGTGCAGATGTGACCTCTCAGCCACAGCTGACATCACATGGATTCCTCTAAAGCAGCTAGCCACCTACCTAGCTAACTACTGGTTTACTATGGAGAAGCTCACAAAGTAACTTTCCATGATAGATTTGCATGTTTAACGGCGTGCAGTATGTGGAAATTAAATTCAGCCTAGTTCATAACCAAATGTTTTGGAAGATATGAGCATTTTTTAACAAAATGCATTTTTATAATGCATTTAAACTAATTATAATGTGCTGTCGGTTCATATCCACTTCAATAAGGCACGTCAATTAAATGGAGCTTCTATCCAAATACTTTATTGAAGTTGTTTATAGTGGCTAACCAACAGCAGTGACTGATACAAAAATATATCTGAAGTTATACCACCTGGTACACATAGTTCTTAAAAGTATATACAACACACAAATGGCACCCCAGCACAATTTAATTGTTTTAATGATCCTAGGAGTAGCCTTCCTGAGCATGCCCTGCCATGCTACAGGATTGTGGCTTGAACCAAGTAATCAATAAATCAGATTTCCAGTTTCAGACTGCACCTTGGCCATATTTGAGGCAATAGACAATAGATAATAGACAATAGGTGCAGGAGTAGGCCATTGGGCCCTTCGAGCTAGCACCGCCATTCAATGTGATCATGGCTGATCATTCACAATCAGTACCCCATCCCTGCCCTCTCCCCATACCCCCTGACTCCGCTATCCTTAAGAGCTTTATCTAGCTCTCTCTTGAAAGCATTCAGAGAATTGGCCTCCACTGCCTTCTGAGGCAGAGAATTCCACAGATTTACAACTCTCTGACTGCAAAGGTTTTTCCTCATCTCCGTTGTAAATGGCCTCCCCCTTATTCTTAAACTGTGGCCCCTGGTTCTGGAATCCCCAGAACATGGGAACATTGGGAACATGTTTCCTGCCTATAACGTGTCCAATCCCTTAATAATCTTATATGTTTCAATAAGATCCCCTCTCATCCTTCTAAATTCCAGTGTATACAAGCCTAGTCGCTCCAGTCTTTCAACATACGACAGTCCCGCCATTCCGGGAATTAACCCAGTGGCCAAAGTATTCAGAGAAAATCACACCCTGAGAACTGTGGAGTCAACTGTAGAATTGTTTACTCATGTAAGAGTGTTAGATAAAGCAGAAAATTAATATTTATGCCAGTTCACTTAAACCTGTCCATTATATCATTCAACAGTGTTATTCTGTCCATCATCCTACTCTCTTCTTTTTACAGTTTAAGATGAAAGGGGAACATTTTAATAGGAACCCGAGGGGCAGCTTCTTCATTTAGAGTCAAGTCAAGTCAAGTCAATTTTAGTTGTATAGCACATTTAAAAACAACCCACGTTGACCAAAGTGCTGTACATTTGATTAGGTTCCAATAAAAAAAAAAAGAAAACATACAGTAGCTCGCAAACAGTTCACAGCGCCTCCTCAATGAGCCTCAAACGCTATGGAGTAGAAATATGTTTTGAGCCTGGACTTAAAGGAGTCGATGGAGGGGGCAGTTCTGATGGGGAGAGGGATGCTGTTCCACAGTCTGGGAGCTGCAACCGCAAAAGCGCGGTCACCCCTGAGTTTAAGCCTAGACCGCGGGATAGTGAGTAGCCCCAAGTCGGCCGACCTGAGGGACCTGGAGTTAGAGAGGGGGGTTAGAAGACTTTTGATGTAGGGGGGGGAGTGTCCATTTAGGGCTTTATACGTGAATAGGAGGAGCTTGAAGTTGATTCTGTACCGTACAGGGAGCCAGTGGAGAGAGGCCAGAATCGGGGTGATGCGGTCCCTTTTACGGGTACCCGTCAGGAGTCTCGCTGTGGCGTTTTGGACCAGTTGCAGGCGGGACAGGGAAGATTGGCTGATCCCAGTGTATAGGGAGTTGCAGTAGTCTAGGCGGGAGGAAATGAAAGCGTGAATGATTTTTTCTGTGTCGTCGAATTGGACACACAGAAGGTGATAGGTATATGGAATGAGCTGCCAGAGAAGGTAGTTGAGGCAGGTTCAATAATAACATTTAAATGACACGTGGGCAGGTATGTGGGTATGAAACATTTAGTGGAATATGGACCAAATGCAGACAAATGGGATTAGTTTAGATGAGCATCTTGGTCAGCATGATCCTGTTTCCATGCTGTGTATGTCTCTATGACTCATAGGAGAGGGAGAGGGAGAGGGAGAGGGAGAGGGAGAGGGAGAGGGAGAGGGAGAGGGAGAGGGAGAGGGAGAGGGAGGGGGAGGGGGAGGGGGAGAGGGAGGGGGAGGGGGAGGGGGAGGGGGAGGGGGAGGGGGAGGGGGAGGGGGAGGGGGAGGGGGAGGGGGAGGGGGAGGGGGAGGGGGAGGGGGAGGGGGAGGGGGAGGGGGAGGGGGAGGGGGAGGGGGAGGGGGAGGGGAGGGGGGGAGGGGAGGGGGAGGGGGAGGGGGAGGGGGAGGGGGAGAGGGAGAGGGAGAGGGAGAGGGAGAGGGAGAGGGAGAGGGAGAGGGAGAGGGAGAGGGAGAGGGAGAGGGAGAGGGAGAGGGAGAGGGAGAGGGAGAGGGAGAGGGAGAGGGAGAGGGAGAGGGAGAGGGAGAGGGAGAGGGAGAGGGAGAGGGAGAGGGAGAGGGAGAGGGAGAGGGAGAGGGAGAGGGAGAGGGAGAGGGAGAGGGAGAGGGAGAGGGAGAGGGAGAGGGAGAGGGAGAGGGAGAGGGAGAGGGAGAAAGAAAAAGAAGGGAAAGGGTGAGCATGTAGGGGAAATTATTTTAAAATGTACAACTAGGAGAGCTGATCTTCAAAAAAATGAAAGGGCGTGTGAGATGAGGTCTGGACGTGTGTTGGAACAGAAGCGAGAAAGATCTTGCATGGGCTGGGAGACCAGCAGATACAAAGGATAACAATAAAATTGTATTTACAAAATATCCTCAGCATTGAAAACATCCCTAGATGGTTGTAAATGTAAGTACAGTATCCAACATGAACTCATGCTATGCAACATCCTTGGATATCTGTGGAGAGAATATACAGTTCAAGGCAAGACCCTTAATAGCATGGATGTCCAGAGGGATCATGTAAATTCTGAGACTGTAAATTCTGGGCCATTGCTACATTAAGATGCATCGAGGTAAAGCATAGAAATATGCTTTAGTTTTATTTAATTTATTTCAAGGTATAACCTGATTGTAATAGCATATTCCGGTTTCCAGAGAATAAATACTTTCCAAAGAAAGTTACCTCTTCGAAACTTTAAATGGAAATTATTAATTGCATGCCCTTTTGGCTGGAGTAATTTGTGGACTGAAAAGATCAATGTTTGAGTGCAAGCAGAACTAAAAAGAATCACTGATCCATGCAGTTACAAGCCAGCTCAATTCTCCAGAGACGGAATTTTATAACTATTATAATTTCTGACTTTCTATACTTATACATATATAATAATTTATGATCTAATTGATGAGTTGTAGCTACTCTATGTGATTCCGTCTGCGACGTGCTTACTATACCCGAAAGAAATAAAAATCCATTCCTACTGCAGAGTCTGGAGCTAAATTGTCAACTATCCCTTGACCTCTACAGAGCTGCTTAATCCATTGAGATGCTCCAGCAGTTTTGTTTTATTGTTCCAGATGCTGTAATTTGCAGTCTCTTGTTATTTTAGAAATATGTCAAGAGTGTTTTCTTGTCATAAGCACCAGAAATAGAACAATATTTGTTTTACTTGCTGCAGCTTCACAGGAACGTTATCCTAACACCACGACAAATAAATATACAATTATCAATCATACAATAAATTATCAGTTATACTAGGTAACTCAGCCATATTAATGCTAACCAAAGTACAAAACAAAATCCATGGAAGTTCAGTGCTGAAGTAGGGTTGTGGTTAGGGTGGTGCAATAGGGTTCAAGAGGTGGCCGGTTGATGAGAAGAAGCGGGAGGGCAAGGTACTCAGGCTTTAGTACCTTCTTCCTGATGGTAGCAATGAGACAAGAGTATAGATCCCTTGCGCCAATCCAAGAGGCCGAGCACGTGGGCCGGAAGCAGCCTACAGCGGTGGAGCAGCGGGGGAGGACACTAACGCCATGCTTGGCCAGGCCGGGACTTTGAACTTGATGAAAGGTCGACATGGTGGCGCAGCGGTAGAGTTGCTGCCTTACAGCGAATGCAGCGCCGGAGACCCGGGTTTGATCCTGACTACGGGTGCTGTCTGTACGGAGTTTGTATGTTCTCCCCATGACCTGCGTGGGTTTTCTCCAAGATCTTCGGTTTCCTCCCACACTCCAAAGAGTTACAGGTTTGTAGGTTAATTGGCTTTGGTAAATGTAAAAATTGTCCCGAGTGGGTGTAGGATAATGTTAATGTGGGGGGGTCGCTGGTTGGCGTGGACCCAGTGGGCTGGATGAAGGGCCTGTTTCCGCGCTGTATCTCTAAACTAAACTAAACTAAAAAAACTAAATGGCACAAATGTGGTGCCGCGGTCTTGCATGCAAAATGAATTTCACTATGTAATGTTCTATTGCATATGTGACAATAAATATCCATTGAAACCTTGAACCTTTGGAATGGTGTGGAGGTCAATACCCGTGATGGACTGGGCAATGTCCACCACTTCTTACAGCCTCCTTTGTTCCTCGGCATTTGAGTTACCTAACCAGGCTGTGAGCATACCAGTCAGTATGGTCTCTATTGTCCAACTGCAGAGATGTTCATTAAAGTGTTTGCTGACATGCTGCATCTCATCAAACATCTGAGGAAATGTGGGGTTGATGCGTTTTCTTTGTGATTGCATGAACATGCTGGGCCTAGGACAGATCTTCAGAAATGTGCACACGCAGGAACCTGAAGCTGTTGACTCTTTCCACTGCCATCCCATCAACAAGGACAGGTTCATGGATCCTCGGATTAACCTACCTGAAGTCAATAATCAGCTCCTTGGTTTTGTTAATGCTGAGAGCAAGATTATTGTTCTGGCACCATGCAATCCAATTATTTATCTCCCTCCTGTACTTCATAGAAACGTAGAAACATAGAAAATAGGTGCAGGAGAAGGCTGATCATCCAGCTCAGTAACCTATACCTGCCTTCTCTCCATACCCCCTGATCCCTTTAGCAAAAAGGGCCACATCTAACTCCCTCTTAAATATAGCCAATGAACTGGCCTCAACTACCTTCTGTGGCAGAGAATTCCACAGACTCACCACTCTCTGTGTGAAGAAATGTTTTCTCATCTCGGTCCTAAAAGACTTCCCCCTTATCCTTAAGCAGTGACCCCTAGTTCTGGACTCCCCCAACATCGGGAACAATCTTCCCGCATCTAGCCTCTCCAACCCCTTAAGAATTTTATATGTTTCTGTAAGATCCCCCCTCAATCTTCTAAATTCCAGCGAGTACAAGCCCAGTCTATCCAGTCTTTCCTCATGTGCAAGTCCCGCCATCCCAGGGATTAATCTGGTGAACCTTCTCTGTACTCCCTCTAAGGCAAGAACGTCTTTCCTCAGGTTAGGAGACCAAAACTGCACACAATACTCCAGGTGCGGTCTCACCAAGGCCCTGTACAACTGCAGCAGAACCTCCCTGCTCCTAAACTCAAATCCTCTTGCTATGAATGCCAACATACCATTCGCTTTCTTCACTGCCTGCTGCACCTGCATGCTTGCTTTCAATGACTGGTGCACTATGACACCCAGGTCACGTTGCATCTCCCCTTCTCCCAATCGGTCACCATTCAGGTAATACTCTGCTTTCCTGTTCTTGCCGCCAAAGTGGATAACCTCACATTTATCCACATTATATTGCATCTGCCATGCATTTGCCCACTCGCCTAATCTATCTGCAGCCTCCTCGCATCCTCCTCGCAGCTAACACTGCCACCCAGCTTCGTGTCATCCGCAAACTTAGAGATGTTGCATTCAATTCTCTCGTCCAAATCATTAATATACACTGTAAATAACTGGGGTCCCAGCACTGAGCCTTGCGGTACCCCACTAGTCACTGCCTGCCATTCCGAAAAGGACCCGTTTATTCCTACTCTTTGCTTCCTGTCCGCCAACCAATTTTCTATCCACCTCAAAACTGAACCCTCAATACCGTGTGCTTTAAGTTTGTACACCAATCTCCTATGTGGGACCTTGTCGAAGGCCTTCTGAAAGTCCAGATATAACACATCGACTGGTTCTCCCTTATCCACTCCACTAGTTACATCCTCGAAAAATTCTATAAGATTCGTCAGACATGATTTGCCTTTGGTAAATCCATGCTGACTTTGTCCGATGATTTCACCACTTTCCAAATGTGATGCTATCACATCTTTAATAACTGACTCTAGCATTTTCCCCACTACCGATGTTAGGCTAACTGGTCTATAATTCCCCGTTTTCTCTCTCCCTCCCTTTTTAAAAAGTGGGGTTACATTAGCTACCCTCCAGTCCTCAGGAACTACTCCAGAATCTAAAGAGTTTTGAAAAATTATCACTAATGCATCCACTATTTCTGAGGCTACTTCCTTAAGCACTCTGGGATGCAGCCTATCTGGCCCTGGGGATTTATCTGCCTTTAATCCATTTAATTTACCTAACACCACTTCCTGACTAACCTGGATTTCCCTCAGTTCCTCCATCTCATTAGACCACCGGTCCCCCGCTATTTCCGGCAGACGGTTTATGTCTTCCTTAGTGAAGACAGAACCAAAGTATTTGTTCAATTGGTCTGCCATCTCCTTGTTCCCTATGATCAATTCACCTGTTTCCGACTGCAAGAGGCCTACATTTACCTTAACTAATCTTTTTCTCTTGACATATCTATAAAAGCTTTTGCAGTCTGTTTTTATGTTCCTTGCCAGTTTTCCCTCATAATCTATTTTCCCTTTCCTAATTAAGCCCTTTGTCCTCCTCTGCTGGACTGAATTTCTCCCACTCCTCTGGTATGCTACTTTTTCTGGCTAATCTGTATGCTTCATCTTTTGTTTTAATACTATCCTTGATTTCCCTTGTTAGCCACGGATGCACTACCTTTCCTGGTTTGTTCTTTTGCCAAACTGGGATGAACACTTGTTGTAGTTCATCCATGCGACCTTTAAATGCCTTCCATTGCATGTCCACCGTCAACCCTTTCAGTATCAATCGCCAGTCTATCTTGGACAATTCACGCCTCATACCCTCAAAGTTACCTTTCTTTAAGTTCAGAACACTTGTTTCTGTATTGACTTTGTCACTCTCCATCCTAATGAAGAACTCTACCATATTATGATCACTCTTGCCCAAGGGGCCTCGCACAACAAGACTGCTAACTAACCCTTCCTCATTACTCAATACCCAGTCTAGAATGGCCTGTTCTCTCGTTGGTTCCTCGACATGTTGGTTTAGAAAACCATCTCTCAAACATTCCAAGAAATCCTCTTCCTCAGCACCCCTGCCAGTTTGGTTCACCCAATCTATATGTAGATTGAAGTCACCCATTATAACTGCTGCACCTTTAGTGCAAGCATTTCTAATTTCCTGCTTGATGCCATCCCCAACCTCACTACTGCTGTTTGGTGGCCTGTACACAACTCCCACTAGCGTTTTCTGCCCCTTAGTGTTTCGTAGCTCTACCCATATCGATTCCACTTCCTCCAAGCTAATGTCCTTCCTTTCCACTGCTTTAATCTCCTCTCTAACCAGTAACGCTACCCCACCTCCTTTTCCTTTCTGTCTATCTCGCCTGAATATAGAATATCCCTGGATGTTGAGCTCCCAGCCTTGGTCACCCTGGAGCCATGTCTCCGTAATCCCAACTATATCATAATCATTACTAACTATCTCCACATTTAATTCATCCACCTTATTACCTATACTCCTTGCATTGAGACACTTCGATTCATTGTTGCCTGTTATTTAAAAAATCACTTTGTGAGATTGTAGCGCTTACATATTATCATCTGTAAAGTGCTGTGCTGCACAGATATTGTGGCATATTTCCTTTAGGGATGAACCTGCCATTTTTCATTTGGATTGCAAAATGGAAGAGTGTAGCTTCCAGTGCTTGGAATACCACAGTATTTTTATGATGAATGAGAACCAGAGCTCGGTCAGTAAAGAAATTCCATCAGCCTTGCATTTGCTGATAGGTCTAATTGTTGGTTTTAGTGTGTTTGGCTTTTTGATTGCAAAGCAGATTAAAACATCCTTCAATCTAAATTAACTCTCCCAGGTGCACTTGAAAAACATATGCAACTTGATAAGGTTCAGTAACCCAAGTAGAAATGTTTTATGCCGGCTAAAATCTCTCTTTTTATAAAGCAGTATTTCATCAGCTGCAATCCACTCTACACAACACAGGTCCACAACAGACGGTGAACACTGTGATCTTGTTAAAACAAGTCTTTTGTCTCCCCTCTGGAGAACGTTACTGGAGAGTGAGTTACTCGGTTACAAATGCTGCAAACATCATGTTGATGGTTGAGGAGAAAGCTTGCATATTCCAGTCTCTCTTTCCAGAGCTTATGAAATTACCAAATTATCAAAGAGTCAATTCTTTCTGTACTGAAACATACATCAAAGGGCTTAATGATCTGCAAGTTAATATCAAATATTATCTGTTACTTAATGAGAGTGAAATTACCTTTGAACGGTATTCAGGAGAATTGCAAGTTACAGTAAATGGAAATACAGTATCTAACATGTATTCATGCTATGCTTCACTGATTTCTTACAATTTCTGTTGAAGTTAAAATGGCTAATTTGTATTTGTTCCAAATGTCGGTGCATTGGCAACACTGCAATAGTCTTTGATGATCTAGCAACAGAAATGATATTGCAGTCGCTGAAAAGAAACAGATTAAATTTGATTGGTCTGTATTTTTGGCTTTGGAAAATAAAAAGTAAACATTTGATTTTAAAATGGTACTTGTATTAAGACACAGAGAAAAAAAATGAGTGAAATTGTTTTGCCAGCAATCAATTTGGCCTCTCTTTTAAATTTTATCTATAATCCGGCCTATTTTAACTGAAAAGTCTCCAAACTGCAAGATTACACCTGAAGACCACCGTGAGGACATTTGGGGGCCGCTGAGAATGAGGACGGACCTGACGGCCGACGCAAACAAAGACCCAGCGACCAACAAGAATGAAGACCTAACAGCCACGTGTGGTGGCAAACCTGGTTCACCGCGGCGAAGAAGGGCCCGGCAGATTGCTGCCTGCAGGGGGAAGCTCGGAAGCCCCAAAGTTGAGAGTCGAGGAGGGAGCTGCTGGTGACTGCAACATGAGGAGTGGGCTGGAGCGAGAGGGACTGGAGTATTGCCTCCAGCGCCTTCAAGGGCGGCTGCAGGGGCAACCTCCGGAACACAGAGGTGGTCGGTAGGGGAGAAGGTCGTCGGGTCACAGGTCGGCAGCAGCCTGGGGCTTATGTGGATCGGGGATGCTCTGGTACTTCCAACATGTGGACCAGACTTTGGACTTTGGACTGTTTTCTTTCCTTGTAAACTGCGCCAATATATGGCGATTGTACATTTGTGGCTGTGTAAAAGAATTACACTGTGCTGTGCATACATGACAATAAAGAAGCAATGATGACATTATTATGACAAAAATGTGCATTACTTTTACTCTGGTAAAAATGGGCAGGCAGAGTTTTGTCTGTCTGCTTTGAGAGGCCTGAGGTGTGCTTGTCCTTGGAGCAACAAGGAGCAGATGTCTAACAGGACATCCCAGGCTCATCAGAGAATTGGACTGAAACTGTGTTTCAAGAGAGTGATTACATTTGGAGAGTGACCTAAAGGGACACGTTCGGGAATGAGGAGACTGGGAAAAGGATGGATTAGAAATGGGAAAAATTGAGTTTATTTTATTGTCACATGTACTGAGGTACAGTGAAATGCTTTTGTTGCATGCTATCCAGTCACCGAGCCATCCGCAGTGTACAGATACATGATAAAGGGAATAGCGTGAATAACAATTAGTGCAAGAGAAAATCCAGTAAAGTCCAATCAATTATAAACCTGAGGTAGATAGTAGCTCAGGACTGCTCTCTAGTTGTTGGTAGGATGGTTCAGTTGCTTGATAACAGCTGGGAAGAAACTGTCCCTGAATCTGGAGGTGTGCGTTTTCACACTTCTATACCTTTCGCCCGAATGGGTATTAGGAAAAGGGGAAAGTCTGAAATAAGTGTAGTTATGCATAGGTAAGAATAGGAAGTGAGTTCAGGAATGGGTATGGTTGGGTAGGAGGTGGGTGCTATAAGGATTAATGATGATTGCTAAGGGACGCGGCAGAAGTGACTATAATAAGAAAGAGGTGATGATAAGTAATCAAAAATATGTGTGAGAGGGGAGAGAATCATGTGAAAATGTTACCAGGAAGGAGAATGATGGGTTAAAGTCTCACAATCTAGAAAGCATATTTCAAATACCTAGATTATTGGCTACAACCTGCACTAGGCCTTTAAGAAACATTGCATTTCTACATGTAGATGTATTTTTCCTAAATGTAGCCAGGAACACTAGGTGGCGCCACCAGCAGTGGCTGCCTCGCCAACAGTCTGTCTGTCCTTTCTTCTTTTTGTTATTTTTAGTATATGTTAAAAGTATGTATTAGTGTTCCTTGGTTTGTTTTATGTGGGGGGGGGGGGGGGGGGGGGGGGGTTGGGGGGGGGGGGTTTGTTGGGGTAAACTTTTTTTCAATCTTTTACTTCGACGGAGTTGCGATATTTTTCCGTATCGTATCTCCGTCCCCACTGCGGCCTAACATCGTGGAGTTGGCGGCCTTTCCTGGAGACCGACCCGGCGCTCCAAGCCACAGGAGTCTGTGGGACTTTAACATCACGGAGCTTGCGATCCCTTTGCCGGGGATCGAAGCTCCAACCGCGGGGCCTGTGGACTTTAACATCGTGAAGCCCGCGGTCTCTGGTAAGAAGAGGCCGATTCAGGAGCTCCATGCCGCGGAGAGAGTTTCAACCGCCCCGACGTGGGAGTTTCGATCACCCCGATGGGGGCTTCGATTGCCGGCTTTGGGGACTTTGATCACCTGTGGATGGTTTGACTGCCCCGACCACGGGAGACCAAAGAGGAAGTAGATTGAACTTTATTACCTTCCATCACAGTGAGGAATGTGGAATCCACTGTGATGAATATTTATGTTAACTTTTATGTGGTTGTGTGTCTTGTTGCTTTTCACTTAGTATGGCTGTATGGTAACTCAAATTTCATGGAACCTTAATAAGTGAGTTCTGTATCTTGACTGGGCATGCCCAGGTCATAGGTCACTCGCGCTAACATTCTCGCTGGCTGAGCTGCTGTGTGTGTGCAGACCTGCGTTTTATTCATAATTTCCAATTTTGCTTCTTCGAGGTAAGAAAATACTGCTTTCAAAACTATTAACTAGGTGTATTTATGGTGAATTTGTACAAAACTACGATGATTTTGTTGATTATATTGCTTTATGCTTCAGTGAGTGAGCAAGATCGTGACGATTATCTTTTGCATTGTAACACAGGTCTGTATACACGCAGCAGCTCAGCCGGTGAGAATGTTTAACACGAGTGACCTACAACCTGGGCATTCCCAGTCGAGATACCAAACCCACGTATTGGTACATGTGACAATAAACTGACCTTGAAACCTTGAAAACATGGCTCTGTCCCAAACCATTTTGCATGTAGCTCCTCACCTGCAAGTTCCAAAGGACTGACATGTTTCAAATGTGAGTCCTGGTTAGTGCACAACTCAAGCTCACAAATGTCTATCACAGACTCCATCTATTTCTCACTGTGTCCTCCCACATGTACACTGATGATATTCTGCTTTCCATTTTATTTCTTTGTTTGTTCACAGGATGTTTAATTTAATTTAGTTTTTCTAGTTTAGTTTAGTTTAGTTTATTGTCACATGTATCGAAGCACAGTGAAAAGTTTTATGTTGCCTGCTATTCAGTCAGCAGAAAGACTGTACATGATTACAATCGAGCCTTCCACAGTGTACTGATACACGATAAGGGAATAATGTTTAGTGAAAGATAATATCCAGTAAAGTCTGATTGAAGATAGTCCGAGTGTCTCTAATGAGGTAGGTAGGAGGTCAGGATGGGTCTCTAGTTGTTTAGAGATACAGTGCGGAAACAGGCCCTTCGGCCAACCGAGTCCCCACCGACCAGCAATCCCCCCACATTAGCACGATCCTACACACACAAGGGACAATTCATGCACTTATACCAACCAATTAACCCACATACCTGTACGTCTTCGGAGTGTGGGAGGAAACCGAAGATCTCGGAAAAAACCCACGTGGTCACGGGGAGAACATACAAACTCCATACAGACAGCACCTGTAGTCGGGATCGAACCCGGGTCTCCAGCGCTGCAAGCAGTGTAAGGCAGCAACTCTACCGTCCAGCGTCCAGTTGTGATCATTGTTCCACTGTAAAATGCCAGTGGGATACCCTCGTTCAAAAAGACTGGGAGGCAAAAAGTGGGGAAGCATAGCTGGCTAATCTAACCTCTGTTATTGGAAAGAAATTGAGTCGATTAGTCAGGCAGTAACCTCAAGAGCACATTCATTGAATGCATTTGGTATAGTTTTCGAGAGCAAACAAGGAACAAATTATTTTGCACCTGGTAATGTCTAACAATGCAGGTAGATAAATGACTTTTTTCCTCCCCCCATTATTACTTGAGATATATACCTTCCCATTCATCGCACTCATCCTCCATCCAGAGTCCCAGACTGAGACATGGACCCTGCTGAGCTGTCACTGGATGTCGTAAATAGAGATTCTAGTTTTCTATGGCACTGAATTGGATCACTCTGTTTGCAAAGCAAATGAGCAGAGATAGCTAGGTTGGCAATCAGTGGGTGACCTTCTGACAGGAGACAGGTAACTCTGAAACCTGCTGGAAGGTGGCTCAGGCACCCTGTCATTACATTTTCATTCTATTCTCATTTTGTGTTCATCAGGTGGAAAGCCAGTCCCATGTTCAGGAAGTTTAAACAACTTCTATCCGTTCAAAACTTCATCCCAAAATAAACGTTTTATTTGTTCCTATTAATGGTAATATCACCAGACGTGGAATGACACGGAATTGTCCCAATTCACCATCAGAGGCACAATTTGTGATGTGGGTGGCATCTAGTGACATCAATGCAACCAACTGACAAATCAGCACTTAGCAAAGATGTATAAATAGAAACTATTTCAATGTGTTAACATTTACTGAGTATGAATCATCTAAAATCAGTCTGCGTTTGTTCAGAAGCGCTGTACTCAATGAAGCATGGATAAGGAGGTCCTGGTAGGCAGCACAGATCGTAGTGATTCAGGTCTGGACCCTTCTTCGAGACTGGAGTAGAGAAGAGATACCAGATAGAAAGAGGTGAGGGGAACCAGAGAGAAAGAGGATGGGTAGATGAAAAGAGTGGGTGGGGGAAATAGGAGGTCCAGGGGGGGGTTAGTTTTATGTGATGAGCAGACGGAGGAGAAGAATGAAACCAGATGATGGGAAGAAGGGGAGTAGAAAGAAAGATGTGCATGAGAGGACATGGGCAGATCAGAGGGAGAGAATTCACTTGAATTTGGAGAATTCAATATTCATGCCTATGGGCTGTAGGTTATCTTCTCCAGGTCCCCGACCAACACCCCCCCCCCCCCCCCCCCCCCACCCCCACCCCACCCCCTTTTCCCTCGCCACTCACTTTCCCTTCCTCTGGTTCTCATTTTCACCTCTCACCAATCTTTCTTATCAGATTCCGCCATCTGTAGCCCTCTTGTTTTCACTACAGTACTTATCACCTTCAGACTTTGAGAACATCTTCACCCTTCTCACCCCGAGAATCTTGCTCAAGAGTCTATCATCTGCTGTCTCTTTTTTGTCAGTCAGTACAAACCTTAGCTTGGGCACGATATGCGACAATCTACCATCCAGGAATTAGACATCTTTACATTGCTGACTGACAACAACCATAGTATGATTCAGTCCTATGCCTCTTTGATCTGTTCAACACTACCAATGACAAATGCACTGGTTTCATTTTAGAAAATTTAAATTCAAATAAATGAAAAGCAAAGTGAATGAAATTGACTGGTGGAGAGCATTTTGCTTTGTAGCAACTTAGTTGAAGGACAACACGTCGTGGTGCATTGTGATCATTCTCAATAATGGCTTACAGTGATAAATGGGTCTATTGGAAAAACAGACTGATGTCAGCAGCAATTGCAAAGTGGAGCAGGATTTATGTTACTGAGTCAACAGAGAAAACTCCCTTTCTGGTTGCAAGTGCAGGCAATGTTGGTGGCTTGAGCAGAAAAGCTGAGCACTGATGTACTGTAAAATGAGCTAGAAGTTGCATTCATGGAATAGACAATAGACAATAGACACTAGGTGCAGGAGGAGGCTATTCGGCCCTTCGAGCCAGCACCGCCATTCAATGTGATCATGGCTGATCATTCTCAATCAGTACCCTGATTCTCCCCATACCTGCCTTCTCCCCATACCCCCTGACTCCGCTATCCTTAAGAGCTCTATCCAGCTCTCCCTTGAATGCATTCAGAGAATTGGCCTCCACTGCCTTCTGAGGCAGAGAATTCCACAGATTCACAAATCTCTGACTGAAAAAGGTTTTCCTCATCTCAGTTCTAAATGGCCTACCCCTTATTCTTAAACTGTGGCCCCTTGTTCTGGACTCCCCCAACATTGGGAACATGTTTCCTGCCTCTAACGTGTCCAACCCCTTAATAATCTTATACGTTTCTTTTCCTTTGTGTTCAAAGTGCTAAGAAGAACACAAGAATAAAAGGAGCAGGAGGCAGTGTCGGCCAGTCAGCTCCGTCGAGTTTGTTCCTCTATCCAACAAGATCCTGGTTGATCCAATCTTTGCCTCAATGCCACTTTCCTGGTCTTTCTCCATTACTCGGACTACCTTATCGTTCAAATGCTTGTCAGCCTCAGTCTTGAATACATTGAATGACGCTACCACCATGGCTCTCCGTGACAGAGAATTCCAAGGTATCATGACTCTTTGAAAGAAGAAATTTCTCATCACCACCACGATAAATGGGCACAAAAAAACTGGAGTAGCCAGGCGGGTCAGACAGCATCTCTGGAGAAAAGGAATAGGTGATGCTTCAGGTCGAGACCCTTCTTCAGAATGGCACATCATCTTCTTGAAAGAATGCCACGTAACTGCAGAGATCCTCACGATGGGAAGCATATTTTCACCATCCACCTTGCAAATCCTGCTAAAAATCTTAAATATTTGATATTGAATTTTTAGTTTAGTTTAATTTAGAGATACAGCGTGGAAACATGCCCTTTGGCCCACCGAGTCCGCACCGACCAGCAATCCCCACACATTAACACTATCCTACTACATACAAGGTTTTGCCTTTCTGGGGTCTCCGAATGAAGTTATTAACTGATCTAGTTGCCTTTTCAAGTCAAGTCAAGTCAAATTTATTTGTCACATACACATACTCGAAATGAAAGTGGCAATGCCTGCGGGTTGTGCACAAAAAGAATTACAGTTACAGCATATAAATAAAGTTAATAAGTTACTAAACATAGCACAAAAAGTGTCGACAAAAATTTAGTCTCTGGGGTTATAAAAGTTGACAGTCCTGATGGCCTGTGGGAAGAAGCTCCGTCTCATCCTCTCCGTTTTCACAGCGTGACAGCGGAGGCGTTTGCCTGATCGTAGCATCTGGAACAGTCCATTACTGGGGTGGCAGGGGTCCCTCATGATCTTGCTTGCTCTGGATCTGCACCTCCTGATGTATAGGTCCTGCAGGGGGACGAGTGTAGTTCCCATGGTGCGTTCTGCCGAACGCACTACTCTCTGCAGGGCCATCCTGTTCTGGGCAGAGCTGTTCCCAAACCAGACTGTAATGTTGCCGGACAGGATGCTCTCTACAGCCCCAGAGTAGAAGCAATGAAGGATCCTCAGCGACACTCTGAATTTCCTCAGTTGTCTAAGCTGGTAAAGGCGCTGCTTAGCCTTACCCACCAGTGCGGCAATGTGCGTTGCCGACGTCAGATCCTCTGCGATGCGGACTCCCAAGTATTTGAAACTGCTCACCCTATCCACAATAGACCCATTTATCTCGAGTGGCGTGTACGTCCTTGGATGTTTAGCCCTTCTGAAGTCCACAATCAGCTCCTTTGCTTTAGTGACATTCAAGAGGAGGCTATTGTCCTGACACCAGAGTGCCAAATCAGCCACCTCCTCCCGGTAGGCCTTCTCATCGTTGTTGGAGATCCGGCCCACCACCACAGTGTCATCAGCAAACTTGATGATGGAGTTTGAGCTGAACCTGGCCCCACAGTCATGTGTGTACAGGGAGTACAGTAGGGGGCTAAGGACGCAGCCCTGGGGGGATCCTATGTTCAGGGTGAGGGAGCTAGATGTGTGTTCCCCCATCCTGACCACTTGGGGCCTGGCAGTGAGAAAGTCCAGGACCCAGGCACACAGAGGGGTGCTAAGCCCCAGTTCCAGCAGCTTCTCAACCAGTCTGCTGGGGACTATTGTGTTGAATGCTGAACTAAAGTCAATGAACAGCATCCTCACTTAGCCCCCCTGGCTGTCCAGATGAGAGAGAGCGGTGTGTAGAACCTGGGAGACCGCATCATCCGTGGACCTGTTCGGACGATATGCGAACTGTAGTGGGTCCATGTTGCGAGGAAGGAGGGCGCAGATGTGCTTCTTGACTAGCCTCTCAAAGCATTTCATGACAACCGAGGTGAGGGCCACCGGTCGGTAGTCATTTAAACACGCTGGAGAGGCATTCTTTGGCACCGGTACATTGATGGATCTTTTGAAGCATGCAGGGACCACGGACTTTGCCAAGGAGAGGTTGAATATTGTGGTGAGCACTGGAGCAAGCTGAGTAGCACAAGACTTTAGTACTCGCCCAGATATACCATTTGGGCCTCCAGCTTTCCTCGTGTTCACACGCGTCAGAGCCCACCTCACCTCATGCTCGGATCCCCCTCCAGCCTCGCTAGCCAGCGCCCCTTCGGTGCTGTTTTTAGACGGCGAGCTGGTGGTGTTACCCATCTCAAACCGTGCGTAAAAAGAGTTCAGGTCATCAGCTAAGGAGGAGCCGGCACTTCCGGTTGAGGGGGTGCTGGACCTGTAGCTAGTTATAGTCCGTAGCCCCTGCCAAAGGCGCCTGGTGTCCTGCTGCTCCATCTGTGACTCCATCTTGTCCCGGTACCTCTTTTTTGCATCCTTCACTGCCCTTCGCAGTCGGTAGGACTCTCCCTTGTAGTCGTCCATGTTGCCGGATGCCAGGCCGGAGTTGTAAGCAGCGGTGCGAGCATTCAAGGCCACGCGAATAGACCTGTCCACCCAGGGTTTTTGGTTAGGGAAGATACTGACCCTTACCGTGGGGATGATGGTATCGGCTATTGTGGCAATGAAGTCCGTAACCGCTTCCGCAAACTCATTTACGTCTCTGGAACTTGCTTGGAACATGTTCCAGTCGACTTCGCTCAGTGCATCCTGCAGCATGGCCTCTGAATGGTCAGCCCACCGCTTTACGTCCCTCGTCACTGTCGCTTTCCGTACTATCCGTTGTTTGTACTCCGGCAGCAGGAAAATGGCAGCGTGGTCAGATTTCCCAAAAGGAGGGAGAGAAACGGCCTTGTAGCCTTTCCTGAACGGCGTGTAGCAGTGGTCCAAAGTTCTTTCCCCCCTGGTGACACACGTGATGTGTTGGTAGAAGTTGGGCATGACCTTTTTGAGATTTCCCCTATTGAAGTCTCCAGCCACCAGCACAGCCGCATCAGGGTTCTTGTTTTGGTGTTGACACAACACATCGTGTAGGGTGGACAATGCCACGTCTGTGTCCGCATGCGGTGGGATATAGACGGCTGTGATGATCACCGAGCTGAACTCCCGGGGTAGGTAGAATGGTCGGCATAAGATAGTTAGATGTTCCAGGTCCGGCGAGCAGGAACGAGAAAGTGTCTTAATATTCCCAGGATTACACCAGTTATTATTGGTCAAGAAGCAGACTCCTCCGCCCTTGGATTTCCCGGATTCTTCCGTTCTGTCCGTCCGGAAAACAGTGAAGGACTCGGATGGGCAGATCACCTGGTCAGGCACCAGCGGGGTCAGCCATGTTTCGGTCAGACAAAGGATGTTACAGTTCTTTATGTCCCTCTGGAATCTGATCCTTGCCCTCAGGTCATCCAGCTTGTTCTCCAGGGACTGGACGTTGGCCAGAAGTATGCTGGGCAGAGGTGGACGTAAGGCTTGGGTTCTCAGCCTGTTCCGAATCCCCCCTCGCTTCCCTCGGTGTTTTTTCCGACTTTCCCACTGACCTGCGCTCCCACTGCTGCTGCCGCGGTGCGCTCCTTTGATGATCTCTATCGGTATATCGGTGAGTAGATTTCTGTTTAATAGTGCTCCTGTAGCGCTCGAGTTTAATTTTACGAGCGTTTCCCGGTCGTACATTGGTTAATGCTAAGTGCTAGCACACGCTAGAGCACTTAGGGATAATTTTAAAGTAAACATACCAGTTTAAAACGCACAGTTCCCGCAGAGCTACCACGACGGCGACTGGACTGGATCGCGCCATCTCAGATAAGTCTGTATCTGAAAGATCTCCCATACTTATAATGTGTCTCTCTGCCTCTCCATTATCTCCATTGAGGCTTCTGATCGTGCATCAGAAAACTAGCCCTCTTCTGCCTTGTTCCTTTAGTTTACTGGCAGGCAGCTATCACTTCTGCAATGGCTGCCAACCCCTACTGCAGCCACCATTCTCTTGGCCTGGAAAGGTGAGGGCTGTCATTTAACTATTCAAGCCAGCAATAGCTGATTCTATGTTTTTCCAAAATTGGATGCCCTGCTGAGCAATTATAACTAGCTGACTGGTGAATCATTACTTTAGGAAGCCAGCACTAGTTAGGCACAATCTTTGCATTAAGCTAAATGGACTCAAGACGATCTGGCATCACAATGATTGCACCTATCTTTGGAAACACTTCTGCCCACAGTACAACTCCCACAAACATCCTTGTATAATGATCCTATTTCTGGTGCCTGCTGATAATTGAGGTTAAATTGTAAATCTAAAACTTTCCGATTCCTGAATAGCACAGAACGTCTTGCTCACCAAAAATCATTTTAGAGAGAAATAATGCAAAGAGATGATTCATCCCAAAAACTATTTTTATCCCAACGAGGAAGAAAGATTCCCAGGGGAGAATGAGGTGACCGTAGCTGACAAAGAAAGTCAAACACAGCATAAAACTAAAAGAGAAGGCATATAATATTACAAAGATTAGTGGGAAGTAGAGGATACAAAAACTTTTAAAAATCAACAGAAGGTGACTAAAAAGACAATAAAGTGAGAAACGATTCAAGGGAATCAGGGGGTGGAAGCAAGTTGTTCTTAGTAATAGCAAGTTGCTATCACTAAGAAGAAGGTGCTTGGGAAGCTGAAAAGACTGAAGTTGGTAAGATTTTAAAGTCCATTATGAAGGTTATGAGGAGAATGCAGAAGAATGGGGTTGAGGGAAAGATAGATCATCCATGATTGAAATGGGCAGTAGACTAATTCTGCTCATATGCCTTATAAACCTCTAAGTGTTGCTTAGATCTTTGACAGGGACAGAATTGGAATGTAGTTTACCCTTTAGTAATTGTAGGGTTTTGTGGTCTAATGTATAATTTTCATTTGTCTTTTAGGAATACACCAAAGCAATGATCACACAAATTTGTTTTTATACATTTTAATTTGAGAAAAATAATCTCTTCTATCTGAACAGATTGATTCTGCTGCTATGTTATGTTATGTTATGTTATGTTATGTTATGTTATGTTAGAAAGATAGAAACATAGAAAAGTAGGTGCAGGAGTAGGCCATTTGGCCCTTCGAGCCAGCACCGCCATTCAATATGATCATGGTTGATCATCTAAAATCAGTACCCCGTTCCTGCTTTTCCCCCATATTCCTTGATTTCTTTAGCGCTAATAGCTAAATCTAACTCACTCTCTCTCACTGATCTGTCACTGATATCCCACTGATTGGAATAAATGTATTGCCAATGTTCCAACCAGTTATATTTGCCCCTCTGGCAGATAATATTAAGAAGGTGCCAGGACTTGGGTGAGGATTTCTCTTGGCAGATTCTTACTAGACAATTGCAGTAATCAAGTCATCAAGAAGCTTAACTTAATTATTACTAATGATGGTAATGACATGCTGGCAAGTGTTGGCAAAATTCCTTAATTTGCTGAAGGCAGAAAGTGCCAAATGTGCAAGTTGCCTGTGTAAAATCATTGCTGAGGGCAGGCACATAGAAACCAGTGTGTGTGTATGTGCTGCTGGAAAGTGACATTAAACTTCTCATGAGAGGACTGCTGTTTATGAACATTGTGTATTTGCAAAATGGATTATAAATTCAGATTTTGTCTCCTCTGGTTTGGGGTACTTTGGAATAATATTTTCAAGTGTTACCAGAAAATTTCAACAAATGGGGCATACATTGTTTTTTTTTATTGGATAGGAAAGTGTCAGAAAAGAATGGCCGGGATGTTTTAGTTTAGAGATACAGCGCGGAAACAGGCCCTTCAGCTTACCGGGTCTGCACCGACCAGCGATCCCCGCACATTAACTCTATCCCACAAGGGACAATTTTCACATTTTACCAAGCCAATCAACCTACAAACCCATACGTCTTTGGAGTGTGGGAGGAAACCGAAGATCTCGGAGAAAACCCATGCAGGTTACGGGGAGAACGTACAAACTCCATACAGACAGCATCCGTCGGGATCGAATCTGGGTTTCTGGCGCTGCATTTTCTGTCAGCAGCAACTCTACCACTGTGCAACCATGACTAAGGTAAGTAAATCAGGTAGCGATCTGCTGTGATTTAATTCAGTGAAGCACCATGTTTATGGGCTGAATAACCCACTCCTGTTCATATTTTCCTAATTACATTGCCCTTTTAGTCTGAGCCCTGTACCATCTTGCTCTTGAGGTGTTTTCTGGCCCAGGGCAACCTATCTACATATTATCCAATTGGCAGCTATGTTTGGAATGGACTTCTGGCTAGTCCCAGCACAGGGATGCCATTGTAAATGCCATTCAAGACCATTACATTATTAAAGGTTTATGCCCCAACTCAACTCTGCTGCAACAGAGAGTCATAGCACCTGCCTAAGTGTACAGATGCATTTACTGATGAGCTATTTGCCAGAATAACATTTATCATTTTGGTTTGGGAATCGGTATTGGTTTATTATTGTCACATATACCAAGATACATTAAAAAAAACTTTTTTTGTGCTGCCATGCAAATCATACCACACATGAGAACATCAGATAGTGCAACAGAGAAAATAAACAGAATGCAGAATATATTGTTACAGCTACTGAGACAGTACAGATAAATAAATAACTTCATGGGCCACAACCAGATAGATTGGAAAATCAGGAATTCATTCTGAGCATATCAAGGTCCATTCAATGGGTCGGGTGATAAAAGGGAAGAAGTTGATCTTGAATCTGGAAATACATTCTTTCAAGATTTTGTATCTTCTGCTCAATGGGAAAAGGATGAGAAGATTTCTGGTGTGTGCATGGTCTTTGATTACATTGGCCACTTTTCCAAGGCAGTTTGAAGTCTAACTGCAGTCGATGGGAGGGAGGCAGGTCTGTGTGAAAGACTAGTCTGCGTTCATAACTCTATGCATTTTCTTGCCATCTAGGGCACAAGAGTTGGCATATCAAGTTATTATGCATCTGCATCTGCATATGGTGCATCTGTCAGAATTGGCAAAAGTCATTGGAGACATGCCAAATTTGAGATTCTCGAGGTGACCAAGGAATAACTCTCAGTGCAAAGACTAATAGAGCACTTCCCTTCATCTGCCCGGCCTATGGCTGAGAGTCAGAAGTTGAGGCTCTTGCAACAGAATAACTAGACTTTAAATTGCTTTTGTGGTCAATATCATTTACAACATAGCCATTCCAAGTAAGCGTTTGATAATCCCCAAAACACTGAAGGTGGGGGGCATTCCCTGAAGATGATGGCATTGAATCTTAAGGGAGACTCACTAAACTTGAGTGTTGGAGATTGATGTAACCTGTTGATATAATAGAGTATTCACAAAATGCTGGTAAATAGGCTTTAGGATATACAGTATTATATTTGATAATATAATCAAAATATAATGAATTGGAATATTATTGATGTTTGATGATTGTAGGGATTTACAATTAAATCATTTTCATTTGTCCTTTAGAAATAGGCCAAAGAAATTATCACATAGATTTGCTTCTATTCACTTGAATTTCAACTTGAAATTCTCCTCGACAAAAGGAGATTGATTCTCCGGCCTTGTTATGAAGTGGTATCTAATTCACTGAGAAGTCAACACAAATTCAATGCCAGAGAGTAGATTTTCCAATCTGTTACATTGATCCCTCTGTGTCTGACATACATGCAGGAGTCAGAAAGCTGGGTTACTGAGTTCCCATGACATACTTTTTTCTCCCCAGATGGGGGACCCCAGGAGTATTCATGGAATAGTGACTGAAGCCTCCACCACTGAGTTCTTGGATTTTAGTGGGAATGTTGTCAGCTCCCAAAGTTTTGTTATTTTTGCGAAGAGCTTGATAGCATGAAAGGCTCCCCAGCCCCCACACATCAATACTTTTTTTTTATATATCAAAAAATACTTTATTCCAGTAATAAATATTTACAAAACATTTTCTTATCAAAACTCCATCCGACATTCCTGGAGGTTACACATTCAATACAGATATTCATTGCCAAATTTATACAGAATCCTTTCCCTTATTTGGAGGGGCGTCTGCACCACCCCCTGCCTCCCATGTCCAGCAGCGGAAGGACCCTAGACTGTGGTCCTCCCCCACAGAGCCTTGGCGTTGGCTGCACCGAGCTTCAGTGCGTCCCTCAGCACGTACTCCTGCAGTCTGCAGCGGGCCAGTCGGCAACATTCCCCAACGGACAGGGGCAGACCAAAGAGCGTCTTTCACTGAGTTGATGACCTTCCAGCAGCACTCGATGTCAGTCTCTGAATGCGTCCCTGGGAACAGTCCGGAGATCACAGAGTCCTCTGAGACGGAGCTGCTCGGAATAAATCATGACAGGGATCCCTGCAAACCTCTCCAGGCTCTCTTGGCAAATCCACACTCTGCAAAGAGGTGGGCAACCGTCTCCTCTCCATAGCAGCCGTCCCGAGGGCAGCGTGCGCTGGTGGTGAGGTTCCGGCGGTGCAGGAAGGATCTGACTGGGAGGGCTCCCCTCACCGCCAGCCAAGCCAGGTCTTGGTGCTTGTTGGTGAGTTCTGGCGATGAGGCATTTTGCCAGACAAGCTGGGCAGTCTGCTCTGGGAACCACGCCACAGGGTCCATGGAGTCATTCCCCTGCAGTGTCTGCAGGACGTTCCGTGCTGACCACTGCCCGATGGACTTGTGGTTTCTATCTGTGGAAGGGTCTGTGGTTTCCACAATGGTCTTGTCAACCATCTACGAACCCACTAAGTCCAACACTAACAAACATTTAATCTACAGTGGAATCAGGGAGTACGGAGAGAATGGGAAAGAGGTGTACAGACCAAGACTGGATCAGCCGTCATGTTTATGAATAGGTTCAAGGAGTAGTTGGCCTACTTCTGATCTGTTCCATGTGATCTTATGAATCGGTTGGCTGATGCCATATTGCACTTAGTCTTGAAGATACATTTTTGAAAGATTAGGAAAAATGGGGCTTTGGGAACTGGCACAGCAGAGGAGTTGAGGCCTGAGGCAGATCAGCCATGATTATAGTGAATGGCAGGGCAGGATTGAGAGGCCAGGTGGCGTACTGCTACTCCTGTTTCTTTCATTCTTCATGCAAGATCGCTAACTTGGGCCTTAAGCTCTACGACATTTTGCTTCCACTTGAGGATCAAAAAGGACATTTGTGCTTGGAGACTGGGCCTGTAGGCGGGGTACCAAATAAGTACTGTGTTATCCAGAGAGAAGAACATGGAGGACAGTGAATTCAGTGTGGAGAATACTAATATGTAGGGACAGTTTGAGATGAAGAAGGAGGAGGTTTTGAGCAAAGATAGAGTGGAGCAAGATAGACCACTCCGTTGAAATCAACTATACTGAAGTGTAGTACGCAAAGGAGCCATTTTAGTAGGCAAAACCCACCGTTCGCTATGCCTCTCGCAGTGTATTCAGTGTTTTGGAGGAACAGGATGTGTGATGATACCATAAAAATGCAGAATATATGTCATCTATCAATTCACAGATTTTTGTTTTTAGAAAAAAAATGTTTCTGCAAGTTTCTGCCTACTAAAATGGCGCCATGACATACTACGGTTTTTAGGGTCGAGCGGTCTATCTTGCTCTGCTCTATTATCATTGGTTTTGAGGCACTTGAAGAGCATTGAGTAAAAGATCAGGAAGTCAGGAAGGCAAGACCAGCGTTATAGGATGTATAGGAAGGAACTACAGATGCTGGTTTAAACTGAAGATAGACACAAAAGGCTCGGGCCACACAGCGTCTCTGGAGAAAAGATATTTCGGGTCAAAACAAAGAAGTCTCAAGAAGAGTCTTGACACGAATCGTCATCTATTCCTTTTCTCCAGAAATGCTGCCTGACCAACTGAGTTATATCCAGCTTTTTGTTACTATCTCTAGCTTTATAGGACTTTGGTTAAGCTGCATTTGGAGTATTGCATGCAGTTCTGGTCAGCCCATTACAGGAAGGATGTGGAAATCTTGGAAAGGATGCAGAGGAGGTTCACCAGAATAATGCCTGGATTGGGGGTATTAGCTACATGGAGGTGGGACTGACTTGGATTATATTTTCTGGAATGCCGGAGATTGCAGGGAGACCATAGATATGGTAGCCAATTAGAACCTTTTTCCCAATCAAATACTGGAGGGCATAGCTTTAAGGTGACAGGGCAAAGTTTAAAGGAGATGTGCGGGATGACCTTTTTACCCAGAAGGTGGTGAGTGCCTGGAACGTGGGTTGGTGGGTTGTGGCATGTAGTAGGCATAGTCGCACAATAGTGGCATTTTAGAGACTTTAAGAGACTTTGGATAGAGATATGGTTATGCAGGAAATGTAGGGTAATGGATAATGTGCAGGTCTTGATGGTCTTGGCATCATGTCGCACATAGGCATTGTGGGCTGAAGGGCCTGTTCTTGTGCTGCACTGTTTTATGTTCTATCATGTCCATTAACTATTTCTGGTCCATAGCTCCATTAATTCATTCTTTTTTGAAGCTTCTCCAAAATGTTTCAAGTTATTTCTGCCTGTTCCAATATTTATCCATCCATTTTTCCCCAAAAGAATACTTAAGGTAATTTTAAATCAAATTTTTTTTTGTTTCTTTGCTAACTTATTAGGTTTAGACTGAGTTTGTTCATTGAGCATATTGAGTATTTGCTTCAGACCGGTCTGAAGAAGGGTCTCGACCCGAAACGTCACCCATTCCTTCTCTCCTGAGATGCTGCCTGACCTGCTGAGTTACTCCAGCATTTTGTGAATAAATACCTTCGATTTGTCCCAGCATCTGCAGTTATTTTCTTACACCTTGAGTATTTGCTCATTTCCCTCAGCATTTCTCCTTTAAAGATGTTCCACCACCCCCCCCCCCCTCCCATAGAGCTTTGACATGCATCCTTAGCTCAGTTATTGCCTATTTCTTTCCAAGCCCCTTTAAAGATAAAAATTACATTCTCAAGCTCCAAGATAGTAGAATGTTCAGAATGGGCTTGTGTGTACATATACAACATGCTTTTAAGCAAGTATGAGATTTTTTTGTGAGATAGCTTCAACCCAGCACCCTTTAAACCTGAAACAAATCAGATAAATCACAGCACATAAGATTGTTGCATTTAGATTAAAGGATGGCTTACATGCTTCTTTATACAACAGCAGTCTGGCTAAAACATTTGTGTTGAATTCCAAGCCAAGTTGTTTTAAGATAATATCTTATCTCCAATTCTTCATGCATCCTAGCACCTAACAAAGGTCAAAGATTCATCTTGCATGAAGGTAAGTTGATCTTGACTTTTGTTGACAACACCTCACTACAATAACTGTTTTGTTCTCATCCAAGGAGCATATTCTGATTTATATTCCATTTTCAAAACAAGACGTTAGATTTACTATGATCCAGATTCAAGTTTTTGATGACACTGAATCCAACCAAAAATTTTACTTGCAGAAGATCTGCTTATCTTGATCTGCCCTCATAGAACTGGGAACACGGGCATCTGATGTTATCGAGATTAGAGAAGTCTGCACACTCTCACATTATCTAGTTTCTAATTTTTAGGACTTCATCAACCATGACCAGAAAAGAGGTAGAATCGTGATGTCAACTACAGGTCAATGAATAGCATTCTTGACTCTGTGTCAAAAAAGGCAATTGATTTAAGTCTCACCAAACACTTGCGCAGAAAGATCTAGGCTGATGCTCCAGTGGAAGATTGATGGAATGATATACAGCCAGAAGCATTGCTTTCCAGAGGAGCTGTGGAAACACAACCCACTCTGCTCTCTTTGGTGAGTGACAAAAGTTCCACATCACCATTTTAAAGAAGATTCAGGAGGCACCCCTGCTGATTAAACTAATGTTTACTCTTCTCAATCGCACTGAAACAGACCGAACTAGAAATATTCTCACATAGGAAAATATTCCTGTATGCCAGATAAGTGAGATCTAACCAAAATCCAATCAGTAAACAACATTAGCTCCATGCTGTTTATGGAACACTTCTCCAAATACAAACTGGATCCTCAGCACCACTGATGTGCAAATGTATGAAGTCCCAGTATTTTGGATGTGTGTGTACTGCCTCAGTGTAATCTACTATTGTTACACTCATACTTAAGTATGACTGTGCCTATGCATAGTAAGATTTTTACTGACCTGTACGCAAAAATAGGAATTTCACTGGTGACAATAAAGTACCTTTGATCTATAGAACCATTGGAATGACTGAATGACTAATAGAGTTTAATTCAGATAGGTGTTATATGATAAATGTATTACGTTTTAGGTAGTAAAGCAGGGAAGGATATTCACAGTGAATGGCGAGTCCCTGGGGAGTGTTGTACAGCAGCGGGAACTAGAACTACAAGTACATAATTCTCCGCAAGTGACATCACAGGTAGATAAAGTGGTAAGGATGGCTTTTGGTAGATTGGCCTTCATCAGTCAAGGTATTCAGTATAGAAGTTGGGACATTATGTTACAAGATGTTCATAAGGCCACACTTGGAGTATTGTGTTCAGTTTTGGCCAACCTGCCATAGGAAAGATGTCATTAAGCTGGAAATGGTGCAGAGAAGATTTTCAAGGATGTTGCAGGACTCGAGGGCCTAAGTAGCAGGGAGAGTTTCGGAAGGCTTGGACTTTATTTCTTGGAGGCAGGAGTGATGTGATGATCTTATAGAGGTGTATAAAATCATGAGAGGAGTAGATAGGGTGAATTTACAGTGTGCTTTTCCAAGAGTAGGGGAATCAAGAACTAAAGGGCATAGGTTTTAGGTGAGATGGGAAAGTTTTAATAGAAACCTGTGGGCAAATTTTTACATTAACAGTGGTAGGTATATGGACGAGGAAGTTGTTGAGGGAGGTACAACAAAAAATTTAAGATATTTGGACAGGTACATGGACTGGAAAGGTTTGGAAAGATATGGGCCAAACGCAAGTTAATGGGACTTGTTTAGATTGTGCATCTTGGCCAGTATTGAAGAATTGGACCAAAGGGCTGGTTTCTGTGCTGAGTCTAAGATGCATGTGTGATAAATGTCCGAGTTAATTTGATCCCACATTCAGTTTAGAGAGTTGGCATCTCAGAATACAGCAATCTGATGCAGGTCAGCTGATTAGTCTCACCCAGCATATCAAAGATGGTTTCTCACAAAAGTGAATCATTGGCACCCACTTCAGCTGATCCTGTTTAATCGTATCAAGGGCTGAACACACTGCTGCAAAAGCAAAGTTGGGCAATTATTGGTAGAGCTTGTAAGAACTTGCACTGTTTTTTTTTTTTAAAACAGCTCAGCTCAAAATAGAAACAGAAAATGGATTTGAGAGAGATCATTTCACTTTAAATTACCTGTGTGTTGGTGAGTGGTAGACTCTGACATGTTGAGTGATTAACAATGTGATTGATGGTGCATTAGTATAAATGGGTTGATGATGGGCAGTGGAATCAGCGGGCCAAAGGGCCTGTTCTACAACAGCCTTGATGAAATTACATTGAACTGAAATAACTTTGTATGTGGTTAACTTTTGCTGTCAAATGCTTTGATCACTTCCCTCTCATTTCCAGTTGCCCGGCTGTGTTATAGAGCTCCCTTTTGTCCTGAGGTCCCATTTAACCAGGGGACTGTGAACTCTCAGCTGGCCAGGTTGTTCATTGCTGCCTATCGTCTGGTTCCTGCAGGAATGTAGTGGGTGATAATCATCAACACATTGACAGTGGCCTTCTCTGCTCATTGATCATCAGCTCCTGCACCTTCGCTCCTCATGGGAAAGTTTTTGGTCTCCACACATCGGCACAATCAATCCCAAACATCCCTCCAGCAAGAGGAATGGGAGAAAGAAGGCAACAAAGCTATCGAACGCTCCCAAGGGGACTGGCCCAAGTGAGCAGCTGGCATCTAGCAGCCGTGCAAGTGACTAACATTGCAGAGCCTGAACAGATCAACAGGTATTGCTTCTTTATGAAATCCACGTGACTCTCTCTCTTTATATATGTTGGGGTGTGAGAGGGTGTAAGCTATGGATCATCTCTTGATGGACACAAACACCACAATCAAACCCTGCACAACTGTGCAAGAGTGGTGCAGAGTAGTTGGAGCAGAGCATAAAAAACATTTGAGTGCAAATTCAGGAATAGCTACAAGCTTTTTAAAATTTCCCGTTATTTCTTATCCTTCCTTGGCAAGTTCTTCACTTTGTGACCTGTATACAGTCAAAGAGATTGCTGATACTTGTCAGCATCATACGAAACACCTGCAACTTAAACTACAATCACTTGATTTTTGAAGAATTCCTGGGTGAGACCCAGTGGGTGGAGTTTGTCTTTGGTTGAACTAAAGACTGGATCTTTTTGCACTGGTATTGGGGTTATTACTTTATTGGATTTTTGTTTATTATATGTGTATTGTGTTTAGAGGCTTGTAATGCTGTTGCAAGTAAGAATGTCATTGTTGCGTCGTCTGTACATATGACAATTAAACTCTCTTAGCACTTGACTATTATCACCAATGCACCTGCCCCCTAACTGTTGCTGTCTTTGTTGCTTTTTTACCCAGTTCTAATCATATCATATCATATCATATATCTACAGCCGGAAACAGGCCTTTTCGGCCCTCCAAGTCCGTGCCGCCCAGTGATCCCCGTACATTAACACTATCCTACACCCACTAGGGACAATTTTTACATTTACCCAGCCAATTAACCTACATACCTGTACGTCTTTGGAGTGTGGGAGGAAACCGAAGATCTCGGAGAAAACCCACGCAGGTCACGGGGAGAACGTACAAACTCCTTACAGTGCAGCACCCGTAGTCAGGATCGAACCTGTGTCTCCGGCGCTGCATTCGCTGTAAAGCAGCAACTCTACCGCTGCGCTGCTCAACAGATGAAAGATATGGAAAACTTAACTGACGTTATTTAGCCAGATTGATGGAATTAATTTTTACTTAGCATGTTTCAATGAGTTTTATTACAGGGCCATTAAAAATGAATCACATATTAGAAGTGGTGAAGATAAATTAGGATATTGCATCTCACGAATCTGAGTTTTTCAAAGATGTGACCAAAAAGGTTGATGAGGGCAGAGCTGTAGATGTATGTAAGGCATTTGACAAGGTTCTGCGTGGTAGGCTGCTCTGGAAGGTTATGTCACATGGGATCCAAGTAAAGCTAGCTGACCGGATGGAAAATTGGCTTCATGGAAGGAAGCAAAAGGTGATGGTGGAAGGCTGAGTTTTTTTCAGACTGGAGGACTATGACTAGTGGTATGCCTCCGTGTTCGGTGCTAGGCCCATTGCAGTTTGTCATCTATATCAATGATTTCAATGAGAATGTATAAGGCATGATTTGTAAGCTTGCAGATTAGACTAAATTTGGTGGTATTGTAGATAGCGAAAATGGTTGTCAAAAATTGTTGCAGGATCTTGATCGGTTGGACAGGTGGGCTGAGGAATGGTTAATGGAATTTAATACAGAGAAGTGCAAGGTGTACATTTTGGGAGGTAACACCAGGGCAGGATCTACAGTGAATGGCGGGGCTCTGGGGAGTGTTGTAGAGCAGAGGGATCTAGATAGGGTGTTCAATTAGGCTTTTGGCACATTGGCTTTCATCAATCAAAATATTGAGTATAGAAGTTGAGAGGTTATGTTATAGTTGTACAAGATATTGGTGAGGCCACATTTAGAATATTGTGTTCAGTTTTGGTCACTCTGTTACAGGAAAGGTGGTGTTAAGCTGGAAAGGGTTTAGAGAAGAGTTATGAGCATGTTGCCAAGACTCCAGGCTCTGAGATATAGGGAGAGGCTGAGTAGGCTTGGACTTTATTCATTGGAGCACAGGAGGATGAGGGTTGATCTTATACAGGTGTATAAGATCAAGAAAGGAATAGATAGAGTAAATGTACAGAGTTTTTTTATCCAGAGTAGGGGAATCAAGAACCAGAGGATTAAAGTCAGGGGGGGAAAGATTTAATAGGAGCCTTTTTTACACAAAGGGTGTCGGTGTGTGGAACGAGCAGCCAGAGGACATAGTTGAGACAGGTACTATCACAACATTTAAGAAACATTTAGGCAGGTACATGGATAGGATAGGTTTAGAGGGATATGGGCCAGACACATGGATGAGTGTAGATGGAGCATGTTGGTTGGTGTGGGAAAGTTGGGCAGAAGGGCCTGTTTCCACACTGTATGACAATCTAAATTGAAAAAAAGATTAGGATAAATGGTCTCCTGAAATGGCCATTCGCCTTCATTCTTCCTTCAATGTCATGCCCCAACTCATCAAAGATTTAAAATGACCAGTCTACATACACTTAATTTAGATCACTGGTCTTTTTAAAATATACATAAAAACACAAGCCAGTCTTTTGAACGGTAAAGCACAAGATATTTAAGAACAAAGTAAACCAATTACAACTCACCACAATGCAGTTACTTTTGATAAATTAATTCAGTGACAGGTGGGAGGTGATTAGATGGATTTATCCCGGACTTAGCCTGGAAGAAAAATAGTCTAGATTCTTTCAGCTCTCACCATTCAGTTGCACTGTAGTCTCAAAGTCTAATGTTTGTGACATATTAGTATGACTGTTATCTTGTGAGTTAGATAAAGGATTCTGGCTCATTTCAGTTTATTTTCATGAGAATGTGGTGTTCAGCAGATCTAGTCAGCAATCTTTTAATGAACCATGACAAATCACATTTTTAAAATGTACACTTACAAATGATAATAGGGGAGAGGTGTGGAAGCACCTACACTCACTTGAGATACAACTAATTTCTCATGGGTAAGTCATTCAGTTTGCATTTTGTCATTCATTGTGAATGACATTATCCTTTGTGAATTCTGGATTCAAATTCTGGAAATGTTCACAGTTTCTGGCACGAATATGATAACTATCACAAATTGGTTTTATGCTGCTATTTTCATCTTTGCAAAATTTCATAGTGCACCCTGTTTCAGTTTTCCTCATTCTCACCCTCAGCGCAAGAAACCAAATGTAGGTTGCGTTGTGCAATGAAAATCATTTGAATAGCAATGAAGAGTGCACACACATCTAAACCAAAGAGAACCAGCATGCTCATAGTGCTCCAAATAGCAATTAATCTTGTTCAGAATGGCATTCTGAATTATATTCTTCTTGCTTTGCTGCATTGGAATATATTCTTGAGAGTTATCAGAATCAACTGTGATCTTATTTACTTCCTAACTATCAATTCTTCTCATTAATCTCCTCTTGGGCCTTCTAACATGCACCAGGATTGCCACATGTACAGGCTGCAATAGGAATTGTGTTCAACATTGAAGTCCATTTGCTGCTTCTACAACGGGTCATTATTTAATTTGTCCAAAACTGATATCAATTTTAAATTGAGTTCATTCCTTTTTGTTCCCTCATTTTTTTAAATTATGTTCTTCCTAAGTTGTCATTGGTAGACTTCCCTTTAAGAGAGTTGTTAGTGGCCTCACCACTGCAGAAAGGAAAACTAAGGCATCAGGGCTTGGGGAAAATTGGATGATTAAATTAGAGGAATGGTCTGCAAGTACTGTATACTGCAAGTATACAAGTACTGAAGGTATCATTCAATGATGTTCCAATATCCTGTGACATGATAAAGTTATGCTGCATGGAACCAACCATACGAGTCCTCCCTCTGAAGTGTATCAAAGTTAACAGAACTTACCAAGCAGTGGAAAAGGTGCTTGATAAGTCCAGAGATAGAGTCATAGAGTGATACAGCGTGGAAACAGGCCCTTCGGCACAACTTGCCCACACCGGCCAACATGTCCCAGCTACACTAGTGCCACCAGCCTGCACTTGGTCCATATCCCTCCAAACCTGTCCTATCCATGTACCTGTCTAACTGTTTCTTAAACGTTGGGATAGTCCCAGCCTCAACTACCTCATCTGGCAGCTTGTTATATACACCCACCACCCTTTGCGTGAGAAAGTTACCCCTCAGATTCCTATGAAATCTTTTCCCCTTTATCTTGAACCTATGTTCTCAATTCCGCTACTCTGGGCAAGAGACTCTGTGCATCTACCCGATCTATTTCTCACATGATTTTGTACAGCACTATAAGATCACCCCTTATCCTCCAGCACTCCAAGGAATAGAGACCCAGCCTACACAACCTCTCCCTATAGCTCACACCCTCTAGATCTGGCAATATCCTCGTAAATCTTTTCTGAACCCTTTCCAGGTTGACAATATCTTTCCTAAAACATGGTGCCCAGAACTGAACACACTATTCTAAATGCTGTCTCACCAATGTCTTATACAACTGCAACATGACCTCCCAATTGCTATTCTCAATACTCTCACTGATGAAGGCCAATGTGTCATAAGTCTTTTTGACCACCTTATCTATCTGCGACTCGACCTTCAAGAAACCATGTACCTGCACTCCAAGATCTCTCTGCTCTACAACACTCCCCAGAGGCCTACCATTTACTGTGTAGGTCCTGCCCTTGTTAGACGTCCGAAAATGCAACACCTCACACTTCTCTGTACCAAATTCCGTCAACTATTCCTCCACCCACCTGGCCAATCGATCCAGATCCTGCTGCAATCTTTCACAACCATCTTCACTATCTACAAAACCACTCACTTTTGTATCATCAGCAAACTTGCTAGTCTTGCCCTGTATGTTCTCATCCAAATCATTGATGTAGATGACAAACAGTAACGGGCCCAGCACCGAACCCTGAGGCACACCACTAGTCACAGGCCTCCAATCCGAGAAGCAACCTTCTATCATCACCCTCTGCTTCCTTCCATGGAGCCAATTTGCTATCCATTCAGCTATTTCTCCTTGGATCCCATGCGGTCTAAACTTCCAGAGCAGCCTACCATGCGGAACCTTGCCGAATGCCTTACTGAAGTCCATGTACACAACATCTACAGCTCTGCCCTCATCGACCTTTTTGGTCATATCTTCAAAAACTTAATCAGATTTGTGAGACACGACCTCCCACGTACAAAACCATGCTGACTATCCCTACAAAACCATGCTGACTGTCAGCCCTTGCCCGTCCAAATGCCTATATAACCTATCCCTTAGAATACTCTCTGGTAACTTTCCAACTACAGATGTTAAGCTCACTGGCCTACCAGTTCCCAGCATTTTCCCTGCAGCCCTTCTTGAAAAGAGGCAAAACATTTGCCACCCTCCAGTCTTCCGGCACCTCTCCTGTATTTAAGGACGACTCGTAAATTTCAACAAGGCTCCCGCAATTTCCTCTCTGGTTTACCGCAATGTCCTTGGATATATCTGATCAAGCCCTGGAGATTTGTCTACATTCATACCTACCATCTGCTCATTGAGGTGTCTGCTGAAGCATAGAACACTTCATATATCAAACATGGGTGAACACATAAACTAACTGCATTCATGATTTGGAACAAGACGTGTAAATAATCTATTGGTGTAAAGCTCATTTTAATTTTAATGTTCAAAGTTGAAAGTGGTAGAATTTCCATTTGAAGGTTGTGACTAGTTAGCTATTTGGCCAGGTTGCATATTGTTTGCATTTAAATCTAATTTATCTCTAAGTGCATTCCGTGCCCTTCTCTCACCGAACACCAATCCATTGATCTTGGAATCATAGACATCAGATAGACAGATAAGCACTTAGAGACGAAAACATCTTGATAAGGATGGTGAGAAAAGGTGCAAAGAAATCCAAGGTCATGGAAAATAATGTAATTATCAAGATATCAAGTAGTGGGATTGTAACGTGAGGGTGGAAGGTGGAACAGGAAGATGACGGAGCAGATAGAGATTTATGACAAAATGTTCTTCTACAATTAAAAAAATATTATTGGTACATTGGGTGCGAGTTGATTTTTTTTAATCACCAGAGTCAGGAATAGTTCCAGAAGACTGGAAAATGTTATTCCACTGTTTAAGAATGGAGTGAGGCAAAATAAATTATAGGCTGGTTAGTCTGACTTCTGCGGTTCATAAAATGTTAGAGTCCATTATAAAGAATGAGGTTTCAGGGTACTTGGAAGCACATGATAAAATAGACTAATGTCAGCATGTTTATGTGAAGGAGAGATCTTGCCTGACAAATCTGTTGGAGTTATTTGAGGAGGTAACAAGCAGGATAGACAGTCAGTGGTTTTTGTGTCCTTGGATTTTCAGAAGGCCATTGACAAAGACCTGCACATGAGGCTGCTAAACAAGATGAGAGTCTATGGTATTAGAGGGAAGATACTAGCATGGACAGAAAGTTGGCTGAATGGCAAAGTGTAGGAATAAAGGGGGCCTTTTTTTGGCTGGCTACGAGTTACTATTGGTGTTCTGCAGGGGGTCAGTGTTGGGTCCGCCACTTTTCACATTATATGTTAATGATCTGGATGAGAGAATTGATGGTTTTGTGGCCAAGTTTGCGAATGATACGAAGATAGGTGGAGGTGCAGGTAGTGTTGAGGAAGCAGGGAGGCTGCAGAAGGACTTGGACAGGTTGGGAGAGTGAGCAAAGTAGTGGCAAATGAAAGGCAGTATAGCAAAGTGTGCAGTCATGCACTTTGGTAAAAGAAATAAAGACATAAACTACTTTCTAAATGGGGAGAGGTGTCAGAAATTGGAGGTGCAAAGGAACCTCTAGGGAGTGATGGTGCAGGATTTCCAAAAGGTTCATTTGCAGATTGAGTCAGCAGTAAGAAAGGCAAAAACAATTTGCCCCTTTCATTTTGAGAGGACTGGAAAATAAAACCAAGGATGCAATGTTGAGGATTTATCAGGTGCTGGTGAGGCCACATTTGGAATATCAGGAGCAGTTTTGGGCCCCACAACTGAGGAAGGATGTGCTGGCTTTGACGAGGGCCCAGAGGAGGTTCGGGGATGATTGGGTTAACATACTAAGAGCGTTTGAAGGCTCTGGGCCTATACTTGCTGGAATTTAGAAGGATGAGGATAGATTTAATAGAAACTGACCAAATAATGAAAGGCCTAGATAGAGTGGATGTGGAAAGGATGTTTCCATTAAAGGGAGAATCTAAAACCAGAGGACACAGCATCAGAATAAAAGGACAAACCTGCAAAATGGTGGTGAGGAGGAATTTCTTTAGCCAAAGGGTGTTGAATCTGTGGAATTCCTTGGCATTGATGGCTGTACAGGCCACGTCTGGAGTATACGCCATGTTGGTGTAACTCAGCGGGTCAGGCAACATCTCTGGAGAAAAGGGGTGGGTGGTCCTTTGGGTCGGGATCCTTCTTTAAACTGAAGGGGGGTGGGGTGAACAGTTGGAGGTGAGAAAAGACCAGGACCAATCAAGGCCGGCCACCAATGACTTCAGGCAGGGTGGTGCCCGGTAGGCCCATTGTCAGCTAGGGAAGGTGTGATCTCAAGAGGAAAGTAATGTGGAGAACTGGGAAACTGGCAAAACACCTCGGGAGGCAGTGGGGCAAGAGGGAGGGGGAAGGAAGGGGGAGTAAGTGGAAGTTACTTAAAATAAGGGAATGCAATATTCATACCACTGGGTTGTAAGCTCTCCAAGCAACATACGAGGTGCTGTTCCTCCCATTTGCATGGAACTACCTCCTGCACCCATGCAGAACTCATGGCATTTACTAACTTCACCACTAACTTTCACTGTCCTCAAATTCATCTGGACTATCTCAGACACCTCTCTCTCCTTTCTCAATTACAGAAGAGAGACTGTCGACGGATATCTTTTTACAAATCCACCGACTGCCATTGCAACTGCAGGAGATGGAAACATAGAAAATAGGTGCAGGAGGAGGCCATTCGGCCCTTCGAGCCAGCACCACCATTCATTGTGATCATGGCTGATCATCCCCAATCAATACCCCGTGCCTGCCTTCTCCCCATATCCCTTGATTCCACTAGCCCCTAGAGCTCTATCTAACAGATTGTAACATCTGTCCTTATACTTCCTCCCTTGACTCCACCCAGGGACCCCAACAGTCCTTTCAGGTTAGCCAAAAGTTCACATGTACCTCCTCTAAACTCATCTACTGCATCTGGTGTTCAACAAGTTGAGCTTTTTCAATCTAGTCATGTAGTTGCAACTCCTCAACTCTAGAACCATTCTAAAAAGATTTGCCAGTACTTCTTTCAGTCAATCACATTGTTCCTAACGTCAGGTAGCCTGAATTGTAAACATTTCTCCAAATGAGCCAGCAATTTTTTAGATTGATTACAGTAAATTATTGGTGGGTTCCTCAACACCAGCTGGCAACATGAAATGCCATCAAAGTTACTTCAGAGCACTGGGAAACCATTCTTGTCTCCAAAGGTTAGAAACTATACATTGTAAAGAAAATGACAAGCAAAACATGTTCAAAATAATAGACCCCGAGCAGAATTAGATTTAAAGGAAAATGTTGTCATGAGAAAAAAACTCAAATTTTCCTGATGAGAATATGGCTTTTCAAAAACTAATCAGAGTGATGGTACTATGCACACATATCAATGGGATCTGACTGTCACAAGTCTCCTTCACATCCTGCAAATAATAAATAAAAAATAGATTTCAGGTAGCTAAGTGTGCTAGGAATTGTGCCTAGAAATGTCATTCAATATAAATGAATATAATGATATGCAGCTGAGTCGCTTCAATGTGAGGTGCTTCAACACCTTACATGGTTGTTAGAGCTCAGAAAGATTTGGCTATTAGCGACTATTTAAGGTCAATCATCACCATTACAAGAATTTTGCAAAACCAAGTTGCAATAGAGTTTAGTGTGCACGTCATGTTCCAATGTCTGGGTTTAGCTCATTTAGAAAACTATATATGGCTCTGGCCCCCTCATGTGGTATAAGATTCAGAAGCCTGAAATACATTTAGCAGATTAGATTAATACCACACTTAGTTTTGTCTCCTGGTTGCCATAACAGACTTTATATGCTGTATTTTTTTTAGGAATACAAAAACTTCAAGATTTCATTGACAGCTTTAAATAAATAAGAGACTTGATTCTCTATGTGCAATATTTTTTGAGTACACAATAGAGTTTTGTCAAAATCTTCTTTTGATGAACATCCTGGGTTTGTTCTCTGTTTTCTGAGTGTGCAATACACACACACATTCCGGACATTGGGCATTCATCAGATTGCGCACAAAGTCATGCACAAAATTGCTTGTTTATACAAAGCTGGGAAATGATGAGGGTCTTGCTAGCATAAGAAAATAACTGCAGATGCTGGTACAAATCGAAGGTATTTATTCACAAAATGCTGGAGTAACTCAGCAGGTCAGGCAGCATCTCGGGAAAGAAGGAATGGGTAACGTTTCGGGTCGAGACCGTTCTTCAGACTGATGTCAGGGGGGCGGGACAAAGGAAGGATGTAGGTGGAGACAGGAAGATAGAGGGAGATCTGGGAAGGAGGAGGGGGGGAAGAGAGGGACAGAGGAACTATCTAAAGTTGGAGAAGTCGATGTTCATATCACTGGGCTGCAAGATCCCACTGAGATCCCACTGATCTCCCGGTGGCCGAGCACTTCAACTCCCCCTCCCATTCCCAGTCTGACCTTTCTGTCATGGGCCTCCTCCAGTGCCACAGTGAGGCCCACCGGAAATTGGAGGAACAGCACCTCATATTTCGCCTGGGCAGCTTGCAGCCCAGTGATATGAACATCGACTTCTCCAACTTTAGATAGTTCCTCTGTCCCTCTCTTCCCCCCCTCCTCCTTCCCAGATCTCCCTTTATCTTCCTGTCTCCACCTACATCCTTCCTTTGTCCCGCCCCCCTGACATCAGTCTGAAGAAGGGTCTCGATCCGAAACGTTACCCATTCCTTCTCTCCCGAGATGCTGCCTGACCTGCTGAGTTACTCCAGCATTTTGTGAATAAGGGTCTTGCTATCTGTCAGTGTGGGGTTGAGATGGGCTTCATTATGAAGTAAGGGAATCCTGGACTTGCCTGGACAACTATTAGGGTGGCCAAAGCATCTGTCATTTTCCACAAATTATTTTGTTTTAAGCAATTGATAATCATCAGGACAGATGTTCCATTTTGGATATCCCACACATGCACCCCCTCAAAAAATGATTTATTTCCCATCTCTAGTATAAGACAATAACTGCAGATGCTGGTACAAATCGAAGGTATTTATTCACAAAATGCTGGAGTAACTCAGCAGGTCAGGCAGCATCTCAGGAGAGAAGGAATGGGTAACATTTCGGGTCGAGACCCTTCTTCAGACTGAAGATTTATTTCCCATCTCTGATCACTCTCTTTCTCCAATTTACAGTATAATGAATTTTCTCTGTGAACTCTCACATTGCAGAGAATAGAACCTCACAGAAGAAGGATCTTTGTCTCTGAGTTCAGTTGTACAAGGTTTATTCCATGCCAATTCGTCTTCGTCAACAGTCCTCTGGGAGCATGAATAACTTGCTTCCACTTCCTTTTCGGGGGTCTGAAGGAGACCACAGACTCTTCTACAAATGTAGCAGCTGCTTTATGAGGTGGGCAGATAGTGAAGACATACCCCCTTCCACTGTTTACACTGGCCTTCTCTGTGATCTTGATGGATTGCCTAAGAGTACTCAATACCCATACAACGGCTGTTTCTTTACATTGATTGGTTGTGGGCCAGGATAACTTAATGGTGAGTGGAGATGAAGAAGCTTGAAGCACATTTTTGAATATTCCCCTTTGTCTTCGTCACAGTCCCTTCAATTTACAGAGTTCATATAGTATGCCATTTTCCAGCATTGCCTTCAATGCCTTATATCATGCATGATCATGGCCTCTATATAGGAGTTGTGCAGACATGGGATAAAATTGTCTTCCATTCTCCATGGTCTCTTTTCAGGAAAGGAGAAGAATTTCCCTGTGTTTTCTCCCATGTTTGCGTTGTGTTTAGTTTAGAGATACAGCATGGAAACAAGGACTTTGGCCCACCGAGTCCATGCCAATCTTCGATCACCCATCCACACTTATTCCATGTTATCCCTATACACTGGGGGGGGGAAATTTTACGAAGGCCAATTAACCTAAAAACCCACTCTTCTTTGGGATGTGGGAGGAAACCAGAGAACTCAGAGGAAACCCATGTGGTCACAGGGAGAATGTACAAACTCCGCCCAGACAACAACCGAACATGTAACCTACACGCCAAGTGAACTTGGCTCTCTGGCGCTGCGAGACAGCAGTTCCACCAGCTGCACCACTGAGGCACCCATTGGCTCTTCTAGAATACAATGAATGAATGATACTTTATTACCACATGTGCCATGTCACAGTGAGATTCTTTGTTTTGCTAAACATACGCAAGGTATGCAAAGAGTCGCCACTTACAGGGTGTCAACAAGGTTAAAGAATTCCATTTAGTCCCGAATGGTCAACCTTTGTTCTTGGTGGCCCCTGCACACTGGGTCCCCCTTTGTTCTCTCGGCGTCCCCCCCACCCCCCCACGCTGGGTCCCTCTTTGCTCCTGGCAGCGTGTCCTCTACTGACCTCCGGCACCGTATGGTGGAATACAGGTTGAGTTGATCCATGTAAATGTAGCAGTGACTTGGTAGGCTGCCTGTTGTTTTGCTATTCTTCAAGTTATTGCCTGCAAAATACTACGTCTCCTTCCAAATATTATTAGGCCTTTTTTGCACAGGTGCCAAATATCAGTTCCATTTCAGACCATTAGATGGCTCCATATAACCAAAAGTTTGCTGAATTCAAAATTCAACGAATCGTAAATAAATTATTTTACCATGTTAATTTTTATTATTAATTGTGCAATTCATTTACTTATTTAATGTAACTATCATACTGGTCTGAAAAAGGATCCTGGCCCGAATCATCACCGATCCATGTTTAGTTTAGTTTTTAGTTTAGAGACACAGCATGGAAACAGGACCATCGGCTCACCAAGTTCGCGCCGACCAGCGATCCCCGCACATTAACACCATCCGTCACATACTAGGGACAATTCACACGTGTATAAAGTATACAAACCAAGCCAATGAACCTACAAACGTACACGTCTTTGGAGTGTGGGAGGAAACCGAAGATCTCGGAGAAACCCCACGCAGGTCACGGGGAGAAGATACAAACTCCGTACAGATACCACCCGTAATCGGGATTGAACCCACGTTCCCGGCGCTGCAAGCGCTGTAAGGCAGCAACTCTACCACTGCACCACCATGCCACCCAAATGTTCTCCAGAGGTGCTGCTTGACCCATTGAGTTACTCCAGCATTTTGTCTTCCTTTGGTATAAACCAGCATCTGCAATTTCTTGTTATTATATTATATGATGTTATTGCTCAAACAAGTTATTTAATTAATCTATCCAGTTTATCATCTTCATTCTGGTTGCCTTTCTTTAACCTTAGATTTAATTTGCCATTGGAAAGTGCTGGTACCCGCTTTACTGTCTGTTCTACCTCCCTCCACTTTGGAGGACTAATGTCCATCTGGTGCTCTGGTTGTTCAATTGGTGGAATGTCCGATGGAATAGCTGTCTTCAGGTGTCTTTTGTCATCAGCATGTATTCTTTTCAGATGCTCATCTAGCTCCTGCCTTGATGTTTTCAGGTTTCCTCCCTTTTCTTTGATGAAAAGTGATTTTACGAACTTATAGGGGTCCTTGAAGAAGCGTGATCTCGTTCGTTCTTTCTTTTTTCGTGACTTCCGCAGGTATTCTGCTCGTCTCAGGGTTGCTAAACGGCTTTTGATGTTTCCCTGGAGAATGTTGATGCCCTCCTTCTCACTATCAGAAGCCTTCCTCCACTGCTTCTTGAGCTGCATTCTCTCCCGGATTAGGCATTCCATCTCCTTTTGCCGTCTGGACTTGCTTTCCAAAGCGGGTGCCCTTTCCTTTTCCTCCCTTACTCCATATCGCTCTGCTCCATAGCCATAGATAATGTCCCCCATCTTATCAAGCTTTCTTTCGACTGTACCCCTTACACTCTGTAGGATATTGGTCAGGTCTGCATTTATGGTCTCCCATTCTTTCTTCTCCGAGGCTCCAGGCCATTTCACGCGGGGTTTTCTTCCGCTGATCTTTTTTTCCATTGCTGGTTTTCTTGGCTGGATGGGCTCCATATTTTCCTCTGTCTGCATAACTGTGCTTGAGTTTCCTTCATCAGGGGGGGCTGATGTCCTGCGAACTTTGGTGAGACTCCAGTCGCTGGACTTCATTCGACTGACTTGATTGACTTCTCAGGAAGTACTTATCAATGCGAGGTCCCTGTTTTCCCTCCCTCAAGCACCCTTTCTTTCCTTGATGTATTTTCAAGCCCTTTGAAGATGTTATTTTCATCCAGCCGCAGGGGCAGACCTGAAGCCTCTTCTCGCTCGGATGCTGATTGTGCGCATGGTTCTTGGTGAGTGCATGTATTGCTCATGGTCTTTTCCGTTCCTAGGTCTATGGCCGTATTATCCGTCAATGAGTCTTCTTCCGCCCCCACTCTCGCAGATTCTAGGGGTATTCTTTCTTTAATTCTGTTCGTAGCAATAGGCGGGTGAATCCAAAATACTGATTAGTATTGGATCCTGCTGACATGGGGAGCTAGCCCATGCCTGCCCCAGGTGGGGTCTATTTCCTCCTGTCAGCAGTCACAAGGTCTTTCCCTTGTTGTCAGCCATTCTATTCACGGCAGTCACTGGATGATTCCAGGGTAAATGTAAACCAAGTTCTATTTCCCTTTCCTGCTTTCACGCCATTTAAGTCATCCTTCGCGACAATAGACAATAGACAATAGACAATAGGTGCAGGAGGAGGCCATTCAGCCCTTCGAGCCAGCACCGCCATTCAATGTGATCATGGCTGATCATTCTCAATCAGTACCCCATTCCTGCCTTCTCCCCATACCCCATGCATCCAGAGAATTGGCCTCCACTGCCTTCTAGACAATCACTTATCGAACCAATCTTTAAAAGTTGTTGTGTTCTACAATTAACCCTGGAATTAATAAAACAGCTGATAAACGATTAATGATGGTGGTGGGGACAGTTGTCTATTTCAACACACTTTCATAGACTCAATGGGCCATTTAAAGGATCTATGGAATTCCTATTGTGTAGGAAAGAACTGCAGATGCTGGTTTACACCAAAAATAGACAAAATGCTGGAGTAACTCAGTGGGATAGGCAGCACCTCCGGTTAGAAGGAATGGGTGAAGGCAGGGTCGAAACCCTTCTTCAGTCTATCTAGGGATTTCCTAATATCCATGAAATGCACCAAAGAAAGCAATGAGGGGACAAAATATCAAATAAGAAACAAAATCACAACTCTTTTTCAGTTCGGATAAAGGACCTTTGGAGCAAAATGTTAACTGGTTTCTCTTTTCATGGTTGACACTTGGCCTGCTGAGTCCTTCTGGCATTTTTTGCTTTTGTTTCAGAATCCAACATCTGCAGTTTTATTTGTTTTCTATTACTGAGTAAGGGGGTTAATTCAAGCTCATGGAAATACTCAATACGACACAGAATACAGAGTTGAAAAGTGGGAAGTGATGACACAATGCTTTTGCTGAGTTTTATTTCTACAATTTGAAGCCTAGCTACTTCAAGCTGGATCTTGGATAAAGACCAATATGGCGACCAGCAAATGCAAGAATAGCTCCAGCGTGGTCTTGAGACACGATAAATGAAGGCAGGGAGGAGTAGCCCACAGGCAGAGGCCACGTTTCTCAGCTGTGTCTAAATCGCAGGATTGAGACGCTTTAAATGAAGATAGAGAGGGTAGTTTGCAGGTCATTATATGCAACAATGCCCACAGGTTGAGGGCAAGTTTCTCTGCCATGTCTAAATTGCAACTGCCTGAATTTGACAGCAGTCTCCAAAGACCAACTCCCCGCTGAACACTTTGATCACACATGACTGTAGGCTATCAATGATGTTGACACTAACTGATCTCTTGAGTCTTGCTGATCCCTGCCTTTGACCTATCCAGTATCTTAGAACTAGGAGGCAACAAATGCATAAGGCAGCAAACAGATGCCTCACAAGGGCCTTGAACGTGAAAATCAGAACAAACAGATACTCAGTTTTGCACAAGTTATACACTAAATGCTGGAGTAACTCAGCGGGGCAGGCAGCGTCTCTGGAGAGAAGGAATGGGTGACGTTTCGGGTCCAGACCCTTCTTCAGACTAAATCAGGGGAGAGGGAGATACAGAGATAAGAAAATGTAAGGTGTGAAAATGAGACAAATGGAAATCAAGGAAAACGTAGAACAAATCATTGTTAGCTCGGAGAAAGTAATAACAAAGCAAACAGAGATAAAATGTAAACAAGGACAGTCAGACTAGTCGGAGAACTGGGAAGGGGGGGATGGATGGAGAGAGATGGAAGGCAAAATTTACTTGAAGTTCGAGTCGTTAATATTAATACCACTGGGGTGTAAGCTGCCCAAGCAAAATATGAAAGGGTTGTTCCTCCAATTTGCACTGGACCCCTCTCCAGCAATGGAGGCGGCGCAGGACAGAAAGGACAGTGTGGGAATGGGAGGGGGAGTTGGTGTTCAGCAACCGGATAAGCAAATCAGTTTTGCACCTCTGATTGGAGACTCACAAGTGCAATGTGTGATGGATTGAAACTGCAGTGATGGGGACTGCTGTGCAAGCCAGACCCCAACAGAGTTTCCACTCCATCAATTTGTATCCAGCTTGCAATGAAAATATGAAACTTTTCAACGAGGACTCTGCTTTTATCTTGCAGCAGTCCACGCTCCCTGGTATCTTTGCATTTGGAAGCACACTTAAGAAACAATTGATAAAGCCAAGGAAGATAAACTTTAAACTAAATCTAAACAATTAATTTCAGCATCACCAGAGTGACAGAGGATCTAGAGAGACAGAGGAACTGAAAGAAATTTGCATTAGGCGAGAAATAGTATTGGTAGACTGATGGGACTGCAGGCTGATAAATCCTTAGGGCCTGATGGTCTGCATCCCAGGGTACTCAAGGAGGTGGCTCTAGAAATTGTGGACGCATTGGTGATCATTTTCCAATGTTCAATAGATTCAGGATCAGTTCCTGTGGATTGGTGGTTTGCTAATGTTATCCCACTTTTCAAGAAAGGAGCAAAAGAGAAACCAGTTAGCCTGACATCGGTGGTGGGAAAGATGCTGAAGTCAATTATTAAAGAAGTAATAATTGCGCATTTGGATAACAGTAAAAGGATTAGTCCAAGTCAGCATGGACTTATGAAGGGAAATCTTGCTTGACTAATCTTCTGGAATGTTTTGAGGATGTGACAAGTAAAATGGATGAAGGAGAGCCAGTGGATGTAGTGTATCTGGACTTTCAGAAAGCCTTTGATAAGGTCCCACATGGGAGATTGGTGAGCAAAATTAGAGCACATGGTATTGGGGGTAGGAATTGACATGGATAGAGAATTCGTTGGCAGACAGGAAGCAAAGAGTAGGAATAAACGGGTCCTTTTCAGAATGGCAGGCAGTGGTGAGTGGAGTGCCGCAAGGCTCGGTGCTGGGCCGCAACTATTTATAATATATATATTAATGATTTGGATGATGGAATTAGAAGTAACACAGGCAAGTTTGCAGATGACACAAAGCCGGGTGGCAGTGTGAACTGCGAAGAGGATGTTAGGAGATTGCAGGGTGACTTGGACAGGTTGAGTGAGTGGGCAGATGCATGGCAGATGCAGTATAATGAAGATAAATGTGAGGTTATCCACTTTGGCGGCAAAAACGAGGCAGATTATTATCTCAATGGTGTCAGATTAGGTAAAGAGGAAGTGCAACGAGACCGGGGTGTCCTTGTACACCAGTCACTGAAAGTAGGCATGCAGGTACAGCAGGCAGTGAAGAAGGCTAATGGCATGTTGGCCTTCATAACGAGAGGATTTGAGTACAGGAGTAAAGAGGTCCTTCTGCAGTTGTATAGGGTCCTGGTGAGACCACATCTGGAGTATTGTGTGCAGTTTTGGTCTCCTAATTTGAGGAAGGACATTCTTGCTATTGAGGCAGTGCAGCGTAGGTTCACGAGGTTAATCCCTGGGATGGCGGGACTGTCACATGAGGAAAGATTGGAAAGACTAGGCTTGTATTCACTGGAGTTAGAAGGATGAGAGGGGATCTTATAGAGACGTATAAAATTATAAAAGGACTGGACAAGCTAGATGCAGGAAAAATGTTCCCAATGTTGGGGGAGTCCAGAACCAGGGGACAGAGTCTAAGAATAAAGGGGAGGCTATTTAAAACTGAGGTGAGAAGAAACTTTTTCACCCAGAGAGTTGTGAATTTGTGGAATTCTCTGTCACAGAAGGTAGTAAAGGCCAATTCACTGGATGAATTTAATAGAGAATAAAATATAACTCTAGGGGCTAGTGGAATCAAGGGATATGGGGAGAAGGCAGGCAGAGGTTACTGATTGTGGATGATCAGCCATGATCACAATGAATAGCGGTGCTGGCTCAAAGGACCGAATGGCCTCCTCCTGCACCTATTTTCTATGAAGACCGGAAGGTCACTAACTGTGTGATCTAATAAGACATCAGTAAACTGCAGATCTGTTCTCGTGCTGAATAGATCTAGAGGCATCCTTCAATGTCACTTTGTCACATGTACCTTGGTACGATAAACTTATTTTTTGCATACAATTCAGTAAAATCTTACAAGACATAAGCACATTAACAACCAAGTACAAGAGTATCAAATGTACCAGCAAGATTCTTCTGCATGACTGCAGCAAAATGTGCTCCAACCAAGCACTGCACTAAAAACTCATCCCGATTCTGCAGATCACAAGGAATTGGAGCAGAATTAGGTCATTCGCCCATCAAGTCTACTCCACCATTCAATTATCTCTATCTCTCCCTCCTAGCCCCATTCTCCTGCCTTCCCATAACCCTTGACACCCATACTAAACAAGAATCTATCTATCTCTGCCTTAAAAATATCCATTGACTTGGCCTCCACAGCCTTCGGTGGCGAAGTATTCCAGATTCACCACCCTCTGACTAAAGAAATTCCTCCTCATCTCCTTCCTAAAGGAACGTCCTTTAATTCAGATGCAATGACCACTAGTGGAAACATCCTCTCCACATACCGAATTGTGAAAGGCTTGGATGGAGTGTAAGTTTCAATGAGGTCCCCCCCTCATCCTTCTAAACTCCAGCGATGTACAGGCCCAGTGCTGTCAAACACTCATCATATGTTAACCCACTCATTCCTGGGATCTCAGATTAACATTGGACACCTTTGTAATGTAGGTCAAAGTCAGAGATCAGTGAGGGAATGGGTTAGAAAATTAAAGTAACAGGCAACTAGAAGCTCAGGACCAAAACTTTGCACTTTGCACAACATCAGCCAATCCTACAAGGCTTGCTGTTGACAAGGCGACCATTTCTCTGTACACTTGCGCTCTGTCTGCCAAGGCCGGCTGGAGCATTTGGTTGCTAACCATTTTCATCTCCTTCTCATTCCCATACCAACCTTTTTGTCCTTTGGCTCCTCCATTGCCAGAATGAGAGCACATGCAAACTGGAAGAACAGTACTTCATATTTCACATAGGTAGCTTACAACTGAATGGTATGTACATTGAATTCTCCAATTTCAATACCTTCCCTCTTTCCCCTGCTCCTTCCAGCCCACTGCGCACACATCTCTTAAAGCATCTCCCACCATGCCAGATACCCGTTCTGACTTTCCCCATTCCCTCTTTCTCTTCCAACCCATAACACTCACTTCATCTTTGCAGTTCAATCCTCCTTTCTTTCCCACCGACATCCTTTTATCTCCTTATCACCTCTATCTACATCCATCTGCTAATTATCCTTCCTCATCTGTATCCTCCTATCACTTTCCAGGCTTTGCCACACCCCCACCTCTCTTCCCCTGATTTCTCCCCCACTCCATCAGTCTGAAGAAGGATCCCACACAAAAAAACCACCTGCCCATTCCCTCCACAGATTCTGCTTGACCTACTGAGCTCCTCCAACATGCTGTTTTGTCAAAGTAAATACTTACTGTTATCTTTTCTGATAATGTGTCCCAATATATTGCATGGATGAATAAAAGCAGCACTGGAAGGGGGATAATCCCAAATGAAAGTAGTTGCAGAAAAGTACACAGAGGTCTTCAACTCAGTTGTTTAGACAGGCCTTTTAGGGCTACACTCAATGAACAGACACACATAGACAAGCAAGCTCCCAGAAAGATATTGAATTCAAAAGTCCGATGTTGGTACTTACATGTGAATGGCAGAACTAGATTCCTATATTTGCTAACAGTTGTTCTTTCTTATCAGTCTTAAGTGCCATTGATGCGCTCATAAGAATACTACATGATGGTTAGCATAGAGTACCTTTACGTATTTTCCAATTTATGGGCCAATATCAACTCATGGACATTTAATGACAGAACCAGTTTGTTACCCATGGACAGAATGAAAATAAAAACTACATAAGTTGAAAGTTCTGAAAATGACAAAAAGAAACTCAGCAGGTCAGACAAGATCTGTAGAAAGAGAAACACAGTTAATCTTTGCTCTGTTTCTCTTTCTACAGTTGCTGAATGACTTGCTGAGTAGTTTTAGTAGTTTTATCATTGGTTTATAGTCTGGGCAACAGCAGGCTATCTAACATTGCCCGATTCAGACAATGTGATGCAGATGCAAAACATATTTTATGGTTTGAGTTTCCAATGAGCAACCTGAAGCAGCAATTAGAGAATGTGCATTCCAGCAAGTAGGATTTGTCTTTCTGCAGAGAACTGTGAACAACTGGCATCTAAGTGCCTATTAAATAGAATTTGAGCATGGATTCTAGGACACTTCATTTCTGTGATGTATAATCTCCTTATCCAATTTAGGATTTCTTAATTGTATCAAAGGTTACAGTGGGTGGTGTGTGGGTGGAAGGAGGAAGAAAGTCTTTCAAGAGCACAACCCCTTGAATGAAACCAAGTCTGTTAAGTCCAATTTCTGTTGTATTCGAACCTCACTGTATCAAACCATCATATATTTGCAAAGATAAATCAGTATGAACATAGAACGATCAGCATGAGCACTGAAATGCAAAGAATAAAGGCATTGATCAACTGTTCCAAGTCATACAGGATGAAAAGTGAGACAAATTAGGAAGATGATCAATGCCCACTGATAACACTAAAATACAACTATTTTAATGTACTTAAGACAATATTTTCACACATGCAAAAGCACATTGTACAGAGGCATTAAAACAAGATTAAAAATTTTGTTTGTTTTCAAGGATATGAACATATCTCTTCCCTAATTGCTTTTGAGAAGTTGGCCATTGCAGTTCTATCCGTGAAGGCAATCCTGCAATAGTGTTGGATCAGAAACGTGTTACATTGAAGGAACAGTCAAGAAAATCCAAGTCTGTAAAAGCAAAGAACTGCAGACGCTCGTTAATACACAAAGGGACACAAAGTGCTGGAGTAACCCAACAGGACAGGCAGCATTTCTGAAGAACATGGATGGGTGACTTTTCAGGTCGAGACCCTTCTTCAGATGGAGTCCAGGTCTGGATGGCGGCATAAACATCATCTTGTCCTTGGTGAAACTGTAGCCTAAGCAGGTAAATGCAATGCATTTTGCAGGTGTATACTATAGTTACTGTGCACCAGCCATGGGTGGAATGAATGCATTGGGTACTAATCAAGGGGTTGCTTTGTCCTGAATGGTGATAAGCATCTTGAGAGTTATGGAACTTACACTCATTCAAGCAACCAGAGAGCATTTAAACATATTGTTAATCTGTGTCTTGTAGATAGTGGAGATGTTAGGAATTCCAGCATGTGATGTGCCCTTTCCTGGTGCTGATAGATAATGATTTGCAAACCATGCAAATCACTAACCATGCAGCTTCCATGCCAACAAATTAGATGTGAAACTAGACAGTGAAACAAGTGGGCGTTCCACAGAGCAATCTGCGAAACGATTTTAAAAAGCCTTCTCAACACATTAATCAAAATTAATCTAATAACAGCTGAAATTGGCAACATCTTAATTAGACTACCAACTCTGCAGCATCTAAATTAACATCTTAACTAGGGAACAAATGTGATCAAATTTCAGAAAACAGTCAACACCAAGAGGCAAAATGCATACACCAAGCCAAATAACCAGCATGGTTCCTGGTTCTATCTTATACTCATGTTTCCTTTCCATCTGCAGCCTTCGTCCATCCATATGTCATTCAACCCACTCTCACCTATATCCATCTACCAGTTAAACACAAAAAGCTGGAGGAACTCAGCAGAACAGGCAGCATCTCTGGAGAGAAGGAATGGGTGACGTTTCAGGTCGAGACCCTTCTTCAGACAGGTTAGGGATAAGGGAAACAAGAGATTAAGACGATGATGTGGAGAGATAAAGAACAATGAATGAAAGATACGCAAAAAAGACATGATGATAAAGGAAACAGGCCATTGTTAGCTGTTTGTAGGGTGAAAACGAGGAGCTAGTGCGACTTGGGTGGGGGAGGGGGATAGAGAGAGAGGGAATGCCGGGGCTACCAGATGTGAGAGAAGTCATCTCCGTCTATCAGTTGCCAGGTTTTGTCCTGCCCCTGCCTCGTTTCCAGCTTTCTCACACCCACTGTGATCTGTTTAAAGATGGGACCCAAGCCAAAACATCACCTTGCCATGACCTCCGGAGATGCTGCCCAGCCCGCTGAGTTACTCCAGTACTTTGTGATTTTTTTTCTGTACACCAGCATCTGCAGCATCTGCAGTATCTTGTGTTTTTTATGGTTCCTAGTTTAATCAATGCAAACTTGTTTAATCTGCAAAAGGGTGGAGCCATTTTAAAAACGATCACATTTATCTAAATAAAAGTACCAGCAAAAATTTAGTCAATCGTCTTTTGTGGTTGTTTTTAATTAACCATGGAAAGGAGCAACTTTTGCACTGTTCAAGTTATTGTAATGCTCTAAATTGCTTGGTTGGGGTAATGAAGAGCTGGTGTCATCTGCGGAATGAAGATAGACACAAAATGCTGGAGTAACTCAGCAGGACAGGCAGCATCTCTGGATAGAAGGAATGGGTGATGTTTCGGTTCGAGACCCTTGTTCAGACCCGTGTCATCTGTAGAATCAATACACCAGCAAATCCAGTGATGGCTGAATTTCCTTGTGTCATAAAAATACTGGAAAAATAATTTGATTTTCTGTCACCCTCAAACAAGAAATGCATTTGTTATGTGGTTGGTCCAAAGTACAGAAAATAAAGCATTATTGCAGTTGCCCTATTTGCCTGTGGCTAATCTCCTCACTATTACTAGAAAATCTATTTCCTTTTGCTTTCATGACACCACAACTTTTGATAGCGAAAACTGTGGAGGCACAGTTATTCTAGGCAGAAAGCTGTTCATTCAAAACCAATGGAGAAAATGGCGCTTCAGTACTGAGTGCTGGACTATCAGAGGCACAATATTATGTTAGGGATGTGGGTAAACAACGCCATTTTAGAAAGAGCTAAAAGATTCAAAGGCACTATTCAAGCACCAGAGAAGATCTCTTCAGTGATTAAAGTTAATATTTACCAACTAACTGACATTGCAAAATAAAGGCCAGATTACCTTCTCATAATTTCTTCATTTTTGATAGGCCTTACCTTGCACATACTGTTGTGATTCCATGCATATAACATATTAAAAATGAACTAATTGTAAAATATTGATTTCCTGTTGAATTTTTTAGTCACCATACCTAGCAACTTGAACCTGTCAACGTTCGATCAGTGTCTCGAGCAAACTTGCTGAGACGTGATGAAACCTAGAAAGACTTACCCTTGCATTGGGCCTTTTATATCCATTTCATATGGTCACTAGCTCTTCACAGCTAATGCAATAATTCTGAAGTGGACCAACTTAAAAAAAAATAACGGAAGGTTTTAGTTCATCAAGTACTTTGCAAGTGTGATAAAGATTGTAACACAAGGGAAATATTGTGCATGCCAAGATTCAATAGATAAGATGCAATGATTGATACAGACAAGCTGCATTGTGATAAATAAAATTGCATATATTTGTGATTTATTGTACAATGTGAAATTAACTTGGGCCAAATAAAACTGGGTAACCTTTGCTCAAACCATTGATTGACAAGTCCATTTCACTATTAATGATAGCTGTCAGAAAATGTGACTTAAAAATAACAAAAGCATACTTTCAGATTATTACCAGCATTTTATTTTCAGAAAGGAAAAAATTGGGACAGTTCAGCACAATATTTTGATGGTATTTTAGGATGCTCAATGTGCAGTCTGTACTGATGCCCCCAAAAATATATATTTTTTTAAACTGATTTTGCTTCAGTTAGTGCCCAGACCACATGGAGAAGCAAAGCATACAAACAGAAAAGCAATTAGAATGATAAAAACTCAAAATTAAAGCAAGCATTAAATTTAAAGAAAATATCAAAGTAATTCAGGAGAAAATAAACTTGGTACCTAAAATAGCTCAATTAAAATGATTAATTTTGCAATTCTGATGTTGAAAATGTTGACATTCACTGTGAAATCAAAAGCAACCTCAGATTTTCTGCACGAATACACATTTATCAAGATTTTTAAAAGAAAATACCTTAAATGATTTAGCAGAGGCTGAATGCTCCACTGGAATCAAATTACTTAAAAATACATGAATTTCTAACAAACCAGTTCTAAACAATACTTCCTTTCTTGATGTTATGAGATGGCTGTGATTTTGTAATGGCATACTTGATCACTTTTATTGCTTTGCAAGCTCATATTTTAAAATATAAATTTATTTTATTTACATGCTCCATATATTCTATATATCTTCCATATATTCCAGAATACAAATGATTTGAGAATTAAATTATTGAAAAGTTTAAATTTCAACATTAGTCATAACTATGTAATTATTCCAATTCTGCACCTTATATAATTCATAAAAACAATTAATTAAAACTGTGGATTGGCTTCCTGCGTAAATTCTTTAGTGACTGACCACCAGCTAAATGACATTACTCCTGATGGACACCAATGATCCTACAAAATTTATACCTAAGGCTATTAGACAAAGGAAAAGAGGAAATTATTGCCACACAGCTTGCCAGGTCTTCAAGAGTTTTCTCAGAGATTATCAGAGAGCATAATGAATAAACATTGAATGTTTACATACTGAAGCAAAATTTGATCAAGAACACTTGTAAACTTTAGGGCAGAAATTATTAGAATTTACAGTGAAGTACTGGCCTTTTTACCTCAATTATCAATGCCGATGTTAATAAAACATTCCAATGTCCAGCAAATGATATGATAGAACTTTATTTATCCCAGGAGGGAAATTGTGCATCACGAAATCTGTCTTGCGTTGACACCATATAAAGTATTTAAACAAAAACCTTAACATCAAAAAGCCTATTTCGGTGTAATTGTATTACCAGAGAAAAATTGTATATCACATACAAATTATCACAGCATGCATGACTGGAGGATGGCAGTGGTAACTGTAAAATTTCACATTTAGTAGCTACACATAAAAGTTACCATTAAACATTGTATATGGTCATCAGAAAAGTCCAATGCAGCTGTGCCACTCGGTTTTTCTTTAATATCTTTTATTTGCTTTCCATTGTATTTTTTTCAGAAGTCACTTTTTGGGAATTGTTTCATCTCAAAATAAATATTACATATACATGTGACATATGGCCTTAATCAAACTTAAAGCTCCAAATGGTTCAAAAATTGCATTTGGAAAGAGTTTAGATTAGAGATCAACGCAGAAACAGGCCCATCGGTCCTCACTGACCAGCCGTCCCCGCATATTAACGCCGTCCTTCACACATTAGGGACAATTTACATTTATATTAACCAACAAACCTGTACGTCTTTGGAGTGCGGGAGGAAACTGAAGAACTCGGAGAAAACCCACGCAGGTCACGGGGAGAACGTACAAACTCCGTACAGACAAGCACCTGTAGTCAGGATCAAATAAAGGTCTTTGGTTCTGTAAAGCAGCAACTTTACCACTGCGCCACCATGCCGCCCTTACGAATTGCATAGAATTCAAATTCCAACTAAATCAAGACTTTGTTTTTGTATGTTTAATAATTGTTGCGATACATAATGTGGAAGCAATTTAAATTTGGTTATCCCAAAACTATTGGATTTTGTGATCTGCATTTTTTAAAGTGCACTTCAAAAAAGGGGTTATTTTGAATTAATGTTAAATTAACAGAATCTTACCTAAACTTATCCCTCCACTTGCCACATGTAAATGTTTTCCTTTTGTTCTTCGTCAGATCTTCAAAATCCAGAATTCTATACCCTTTACATATTTAGTAAGCCAATAGAGAATAGATGCAGGAATAGGCCATTCGGCCCTTCAAGCCAGCACCACCATTCAATGTGATCATGGCTGATCATTCACAATCAGTACTCCGTTCCTGCCTTCTCCCCATACCCCCTGACTCCACTTTCATTAAGAGCTTCATTGCACAAACACAAATTCATATTACAGGAAGCATTTTAGCAGTATGGAATATTGCAGTTGAATAACACCAGAAGGCAAAATATTATAATGGTACAGTGCAATTTTTATTAATAGGATTAAAAATAATTACATGTAGAAAAAGTTCTTTATTCTGTATATTGTGGAAAGTCCAGAGTCCAGTATTTTCATTTGCACAATATCTCTTCATTGTTTGTATATTATACAGCTAGAAACATATGAAATCACACTCTACTTCGGAAATCTGCTTGAGTACCTAAAATGCAAATAAAAAGAAACTTAAGATACACAGTACCCACCTTGTGGTATTTCTCAAAACTGTTAAAAGCGAGCTCTCGAAAGGATCTTGCTATTCCGAAGTCAGCAAATTAGCTTTATCATTCTAAACTTAAAATTTATTATGAATATCAAATATGAATGATAATATTTTACAGAAAGTCTCAGGGGACAGGTCGCAAATTAGTGCAACAGTTATAGTGTTGTCTCACAGCTCTCGTGTCCAAATTCTCTTTGTTACGTTTGCACACTTTTCCTGGGTTTTCTCTTGTACCCAAAAGTGTCAGAGAGTGTCAGTAAGGGAAAACATGCATGTGAGAGCAGACATGATATAGGGAAATAAGTGGTAGAATGGAACTAATAGTAATGTTGTGAAAAATGGGAAAGAAAAAAAAAATAGGTGCAGGAGTAGGCCATTCGGCACTTCATGCCAGCACCGTCATTCAATATGATCATGGCTAATCATCTAAAATCAGTACCCCGTTCCTGCTTTTTCCCCACATCCCTTGCCCCATTAGCCCCAAGAGCTAAATGTAACTCTCTTAAAAACATCCAGTGAAATGCCTCCACTGCCTTCTGTGCCAGAGAATTCCACAGATTCACAACTCTGGGTGAAAAAGTTTTTCCTCATCTCAGTCCTAAATGACCTACCACTTATTCTTAAACTGTGACCCCTGGTTCTGGACTCCCCCAACATCGGGAACATTTTTCCTGCATCTAGCTTGTCCAATCCATTATGAATTTTATATGTTTCTATAAGATCCCCATTTAATATGTGTCTATAAGATTCCCATGGGGATAAGATTTAATGGGCCAAGCGATCTCCTCCGATTACCATTTTCTGTCATAATAAAAAAAGATACATGGTTTTACTTTTTGCCCTCACCGAAGAAGGGATTTAAAAAGAAAGAAATGTCTATTTTTAACAAGTGCCTTAAAGGTTGAACTGCCTCAATGCAACAAATATTTCACACACTGTGGAATTCAAAACTCTTCACTGTATATTTTAAACAAATTATGAAGGTGAATTTATTGCACAAGAACAAATGAAACGGAAAGAGCAGGCTATTCTTCCCTTTGTAGAAACAAGTAATGGCACTTGTTCTGGACTCCCCCAACATTGGGAACATGTTTCCTGCCTCTAACGTGTCCAACCCCTTAATAATCTTATACGTTTCGATAAGATCTCCTCTCATCCTTCTAAATTCCAGTGTATACAAGCCTAGTCGCTCCAATCTTTCAACATATGACAGTCCCGCCATTCCGGAAATTAACCTAGTAAACCTACGCTCCCCGCCCTCAATAGCAAGAATATCCTTCCTCAAATTTGGAGACCAAAACTGCACACAGTACTCCAGGTGCGGTCTCACTTGGGCCCTGTACAACTGCAGAAGGACCTCTTTGCTCCTATACTCAACTCCTCTTGTTATGAAGGCCAACATTCCATTGGCTTTCTTCACTGCCTGCTGTACCTGCATGCTTCCTTTCAGTGACTGATGCACTAGGACACCCAGATCTCGTTGTACGTCTCCTGTTCCTAATTTGACACCATTCAGATAATACTCTGCCTTCCTATTCTTTTCCACCAAAGTGGATAACCTCACACTTATCCACATTAAACTGTATCTGCCATGCACCCGCCCACTCACACAACCTGTCCAAGTCACCCTGCAACCTCATAGCATCTTCCTCACAGTTCACACTACCACCCAGCTTTGTCCATCAGTGTTGCTTTCCTGCAGTATTCTCTTGTACCTCAGTCTCTTTTATCCTAAAAGGTATTGTTCTGATTCAAAAAGTTTATTCAGTAAATAATTCTAAAGATTCTGTTTAGAATTCTGGTTAGAATTATTCTCTCAGATTGTGAACAGCTAAGGAACTCAGCATTTATTCCTGCGGCACCCAACTAGTGACATTCGCTGAACTCTGAAATGACCCTTTCATCCCTAATGCACACACTCAGTCCATTAACCGATCCTTAATCCATGCTATTCCCGATTTCAAGATCTAATTTTAATAATCTCTTTTGAGGTACATGATCCGAGCCTTCCGAACATCATATACACAAACTATCTCTAATTACCACCTCAAAAAATTCCGACATTTGTGATACATGATCTCCCTTTCAAAAATCCATGTTTATTCTAGCCAATCTTATTAATAACCATTTTATTACTTCCTCAAAAATGAATTCCAGTTATTAGGGATACCCTTGGACCCTTCACTTGGATATTCCATGGTTCATATCAAATTGCTGTATTCATGCTACAATTTGTCAATCAATAAATGATAATATTTTGCCATTAACAGGGTGATAGAAGCAAACCAGACAGTGCCCAGTCTTCTTTCATCTAACATTTCCTGCCCTTATACAAAATCAAAGCATTCCCAATAGCTCTTTCAGGATATTAAAGGACCCATTCTGTTCATAGACACAAAAAGCTGGAGTAACTAGTGGGACAGGCAGCATCTCCGGAGAGAAGGAATGGGTGACGTTTCAGGTCGAGACCCTTCTTCTCAAGAAACGTCAGTCTGAAGAAGGGTATCGACCTGAAATTTCACCCATCCCTTCTCTCCAGAGATGCTGCCTGTCCCACTAGTTACAACTGGCTGCTGAGTTACTCCAGCATTTTGTGTCTATCTTCGGTTTAAACCAGCATCTGCAGTTCCTTCCTACCCACTCTGTTCAAATCAGTTTGCTTTCGGAATCATTCTAAAAAGGCACCAGTTGGATTGTAACTAACTGAATTCTCTTTTCTTATGAATTGTGATGTGCCTTCACACTGAATGCCATGAAAGCAATCCAAGATTTTAAAAACGGATAGAAATATGAAGAGGTTTATTAATCACTAGCACTCTGTAGCATAAAGGAGCAATATCAGCCAGAGGTCTACTTGCTAAAATGAAGATGAAGCATATTCTTTCTGCAGACTTCAACGTGAACTCACTGGTGAAAGCATGTCTGGTACACGTGTAAAAATGTACCAAGCAACTTTTTGTTCAGCCTTTATTTTGTAATTTAGCAATTTAACTTAAAAAATTAATTTGATACCAAATTGCTTGGAGTTAATGGCTCCTTGATATTGCAGGTTAATGATCTTCCATCAAGCATATAATGAAAGGTCACTGAGCTGAAAAGTTCACTGAGCTGAAAAGTATTGTTTTTATTTGAGATTTCCGACCTCTGCAGGTTTCGTTTTTTGATTCCAGACAGGATACCCGAGAGACCTTGAAATGGGTCCCCATGGAATTTTAAGATGAAGGCTTTAATTTCTATAACTAGTTGACAGTGTGCTGTTTACGTAAATATATATACCATGCAAGAATCTGTTTCCACACAAACTGAATATATAATTATTTTGTGGCATTTTTTAAAGTGTCCAGTTATTCTGAAGCATTGCTTAGAGCTGCAAATATTATAATATTACTAAACAGTGCAATTAAAATACCTCCTTATTTCACTTATGCAAGAAATAGCCCAGCACGTCTTATCGTACAAATTTGAAGTTTTTTTATTGCTGCCAATGTAATAACAGCAATTTGCATAATATGTGCCGAAAACAGAAAAAAGTAATTTAGCAATTAATTGATCTAAAGATGATAAAATATAGCCACACTTCCCCCTCCAACCCTCCCCTCCTTTACTTTAAATTTAGGACAAGAAACATCACATTATTTTTTTTGCATCCACCAGAGGTTAATCAAGTATCTTTTGTCCATATGATCACATCGCATGCACATCTCTGACTTTATCCTGCAGATTGGCTGAATACGATCTGCAAGTAATATTTCTTACCACTTATCTGCATTACTTTCTTGCTCGAGGTGGTTGATAATACTCTTGAGTAGGTCTTGTTGAACGTCTTGGCTGTCCATTTCCACCATGACAAAATTCTAGTGTATTCTCAAACGATTCTCCCACCTCTTCCTGTTTGCATATATTTAAGAATGCAATCAAACTTCAAATACTCATTAAAATAGACTTCCGAAATGACAAATATGGCATTATTCTTAAGATCCATCTCTTCTAACTTCAGAAAGTGAAAATTTAAATTCCACAAGGTAAATGGTTTCATTTAAATAACACCTGCAAGTACATTCCATGATTCAATTAAATTGCATGTTATCTCAATCTACTCCGCGACTGTTTCGCTGAACGCTTGCACACTGTCCGTAAAGGTCAGCTGGATCCTCCGGTTGGTTACTAACCATTTTAATTCCCCTCTCCCATACCACCCTTGGTCTCCTCCATTGCCAGAGTGAGGCCATACACAAACTGGAGGAACAGAACCTCATATCGATAGTTTATAACCCAATAGTGTATACATTTAATGCCACCAACTTAAGTAATTCAACACCTTCGCTGCATCCTTTCCAGCACACACCTCCACTCCAGTGTGCACTCATTTCTCCCACTATCTCATCCCTCTTTGCCCTACCCCCTCCCCGTCCTCTTCCACTGACCCTCCCCTCAGTGTTTGCATTCTCTGTAACTTCCTGTTTGCACCCTTCTGTCTCCATTTCAACTCTAGCCTTTGTTGCTTACTTCACCCAACTGCTGATGAAACCCTCTCTCTCTCTTCCCCCTTTCCCCCCCCCCACCTGTATCCACCCATCACTTGCCAAGCTTTGTCCTGCCCTCACCTTTTTTTACCAGCTTTCTCTCCTCTACAACAATCAGTCTGAAAGGAGGACAAGACGTGAAATGTTGTCTATCTATTCCCTCAAAAGATGCTGCCTGACACCCTGAGATACCGACCGCTCAGTGTTTTGCTCGATCCACTGGCTGCTTTTTCAAAAAAATCTTAACAGTCGTCTCAGGAAAGGCTAGCAAAGTCAATTGCTTCTAGTCTAAATAATTCTCAATTTTGTGCAAAGCATTTCCTTTTATTACCCTTGCAATAGCCTAGCTTTACTTTTCACATCCCCATTTTTCACAGTATTTAATCAAACGTTAATCATGTTAAACATTATGATTTTATCTTCCATTAGTTAATATTCTGCACTCAAAGAACTTGAAGCCTAGTCTATATTAGAAATAAATTGGGAATTTGAATTTCTTCTAGCAGTTCCACACATAAAACTTTTGAATCTTATTACTTAACATCTAGAAAATATAGTTTCCGATAGTTTATGCATAAATCTTACAATTCCTTACACTGTTCGATTAGTTTCACCCACTTACTGAATTTTTAAATAACCCTTAACATTTTGCTCCCATCAACACCATTTCCCACAGCACACACCACTGCCAATGACAAACTTAAATACATTGTTCTTCACTGCTTCAAGTAGGAAAAATAACAAAATGTTGCGGCCGCAGCTGGAGGAGATTATTATTTGCATCAAAAAGGGGAGATGAATTTTCATTCACCTGGTGATTAAGCATTTATAAATAAAAAATGAAGCCATTAATGACACAACTTTAAAAGAATATTCAGTTTCTCCATTTTTCCGTTCTTCCCCATAGCTTCACGTTTTCCGTCTTTAATACAGGCATGCAGCACGGAGAAAAGTCATACTGCATGGAAAAGGGCCTTCAGCCCAACGTCCATACTGACCAAGATGTCCCAACTAAGCTAGTCCCATTTGCCTGCATTTAGCCCATATGCTTCTAAACCTTTCCTATCCGTGTACCTGTCCAAGTGTCTTTTAAATGCTGTTACCACACCTGCCTCGACCACCTCCTCTGGCAGCTCATTCCATACATCCTTTACCCTATTTAAATCTAGTCAGGTTGCTAATGAAACAGCTTTTATTCCTTTTCAGACTGCACACCACATATGAAAATAGACAGAAGCTCTTTTTATTAAAAATGGAAGGGTCTACAATGGAAATATGAACTTCCAGGCAGATTCCAAAGATCTTCTCACCTTCTAACCAAATATTCCCAATCTTTGGTTACTATCTACATCCTTTTTGATTGGATTTTAATATTCTAATTTTATTTGGTAGCACCAAGTTAGATGAAATATATGTTTTTAAACTTTCACAGGACTATTACGCATAAACAAATTTAGCCTCAACAGATTTTTCAAATTAAGATACAAAGTCCTGATTAAATTCCATATCATATTTAAGTTAACAATTTTGAAGGGCAACTTGTTTTCCAATGGAAAAGAATAGCAACATTGGAAACCATCATGTTGCTGAAGTTAATGGGCTAAACTTACAAAAATACCTTGCATTAAAAATATTAAATAAAAATAGAAATTAGAAACTAGCATGAATTAAGAGAATTCCAATGTCAAAAGTACAATTACATCATATTAAAAAAAAGAAAAAAAAAAAAGACTAAGATATATTGTTGCAGTTTCAACCACCTATTTCTTCTGTCTTGTTTTCTTCATTGGGCCTTTCTACAGCTGTACTTTCTGCAGGATACCTGCACTGCAGCAATCAAATTGCACTATCTCCATAGCGCTATTCTGATGAGAAGAACATGAAGAAATTCGAAGTGAAAACAAAAGGAGCAATATAGACCATTGATAATTTTGGAGCCCCAAAGCCTTTTTGAATGATACAGCACAGAAACAGGCCTTTTGGCCCAACACATCCACGCCGACCAAGATGCACAATCTTAGCCAGTTCCTTTTGCCTGCTTTTGGTCCAAATCCATCCAAGCCTTTCTTATCCACATACCTCTCCAACTGTCTGAGATTTGTTTGAGATGCACCGAGACATGCCGCATTTACATTACAATGAATAAGATATGTGATCGATGTTTTATCAGATGCTGAGGAAATATATTGATGAACTCAGGCTAATATTGCTCCTGTGAAAGACTGCACAAAACAGATGAGCTGAATGGTTTTCCTTTTGTTGTTATGTATATGATCACAATGGATGGAAAGAGCACTGAAATTTGGCTTGGTAACTACATTTCTATTAGTACAGAGTGCAATAGGAAAGTATATACATCTCTGTTGAGGCACTCCAGATACATTTCTGGATACACAGTTTTTCACTGCATGAAGGATCAGTTCATATCAACATTCACATTCATAAGCAGCTCATGCACACAAGTCCCCAAAACTGAGGGTATTATGATGTCTTCATATCTCATCTGCATGGTATCCAGAACATACTTCCTTTCTCTTTACAAGGTGGTCATTTGGAAAGCAAAGATCCCTCTTTAGAACACCACTCATCCAAACCTTAAGACTACCCATATCATCATGAGTCACAGTACAGGTAAATGCAGTCAAGTTAAGGCTCATTTACCACAATTAAGTCTGGAAGTTTGCTGCAGAACTTATTTTGAAGGCATTCAAAGTAATTGTCCTTGCATAACATTGCTCAGCAACAGGACAAAGTGCTACAAAAGTATATTTTACAAGAAAGAGCAAAGGATGAAAAATTGACACACAACAATGGACCCTTAATGGCCCAGGGTGCAGGAAATGCTCGTATTTTGTTCCTTTTTCTGATCTTTGTCAATTCTATCATTGATCCCAGATGCTCTGTTATTAACAAGTCTTCAATCTTCACAGTTGCTTTACCATCCTCAAACCTGCCCTTTGAATATCCAAATTTTGCTTCCAAATGTATGGCATTAAAAATTGGCCCAAAGGTGGGTAAATGAGGGTGGAAAAATATTCTTGCCACTACCAAGAAATCTATCAAGCTAATCACATCACCAATTTCTTCAAGATGCTGCTTCAATGCTTCGAGCAGTCTGCCAAGATTCTCAAATCTGGATTCGGAAGCCTGAAGGTCTTACAATAGTCTTTTCCTCATCAAACTGCTGGATATTAGCAACATGGCAAGTATTGGTTCAGCAGCGGCAGTGACTTATGAATCCTGCTCTCCTGCAAATATGCAGAACAGTCTATCTGGTCCACCAACTTCAAGATTGAAATAGACATTGAAGCTGGAGGAGCCACCAGAAATGCCTAAAGATCAATAGTTACATTGATTCTTGCACCCATGGAAATTGACTGCAAATAGATTGCAGTGTAGATAGCATCACATAGATGCTAGAAGTGGACTCCTCCAACCATTCTGCTGCAGTGGTTTGAGGTATGTCAACAATGTTTGCATCTTCCATTCGTTGTACATCCAGCAGCTTTTGTATGACTGCCTAGGTAGGCTTCTACATCTCTATTCAGTTGAACAGGAAAGAGGATTGTGGTTTCTGAACTGCATATGCTTTACCAGAACCTGTTATTAACTGCACCTCTTCATTTTGCGAGACTCTGGCTGCTTGCCCACCTACCTAACAAGCTGAACATATGGCATTTGACAGTGCTTCCTCATAAGCAATTAAGTCCACTGATGAATTGCTTTCATTAATTATGAACAAGGGCCTCATGTCCTTCATGCAGAGGTCATGGAAAAAAACAAGATCTGTTGAGTGGAATGAACAAATGAAGTACGTTTTTGAAGTGGGCAGAAGGTGCATCCATCAAGATGTGAGGTGGCGGGCATAAGAGTAAATCATCATCTGGCCCTGTCAACCTCACCATCACTAATTTCAGGATGCTTGAGCTAGTCGTTCTTCCACAGGAAGCACATGCACAAACTCCACTGGTTCTCCACTAGTCCAGGCTGCCCTCTGGTATCCTGCACTCTTTTTTCCTCCTACAGAGTAGGCGAATAGCAAGATATTGTAAAAAATACATGTTCCGTGACAGATAGACAAATGCAAAATATCTAGTGTCATAGCTTTTCTGAAAACTTACTCGTGAAAAGGTTTGCTGAAAGGTGTTTAAACAAGCCAGCAGAAATGAGATTTGTCTCATGCTGTTAGCAGCAATAAAAGCAGGAAACCGCCAACAAACAAGTCTCAGACATGCAATGTATCATAATTAGAGATGAAAATAATGTAAATAATGCTGGGAGGGCCATGAGTGGTAGGGCATGCATTGCTGGAGAGGGTCAACCAAGCACTGATGTAATTAGGTCACAAAAACATTTATTTCAATGCATCCAGGCCATCTGTACTACAATGGTGCTGTGTCCTTCAGCCATGGCAATCTAAAACAAGCATTGACATTTTCCATGCGGACCACAAGTGCACCAAGCATTGATTTTCAGGAAGCACTATCACTATGGGCTTCTTTTACACATATTTCCAAATGTGGGATTTTGTCTATGGTTTACAATCATTTCCTGGAAGTGCATAAAATAGCCAGTCAATAGCCAATGTCACCTTCTCTCTCTTCCCCATATCTGCAAAATTAAAAATATTCGGCCTCCTCCACCGAACACCACAGAAAAAAGCAGGATGCTATTATAATAAGTATGTAATCTGGATCCTCACACCAAAAATTGCAGATACACATATAGAAACATAGACATAGAAAATAGGTGCAGGAGTAGGCCATTCGGCCCTTCGAGCCTGCACTGCCATTCAATATGATCATGGCTGATCATCCAGCTCAGTAACCTGTACCTGCCTTCTCTCCATACCCCCTGATCCCTTTAGCCACAAGGGCCACATCTAACTCCCTCTTAAATATAGCCAATGAACTGGCCTCAACTACCTTCTGTGGCAGAGAATTCCACAGACTCACCACTCTCTGTGTGAAGAAATGTTTTCTCATCTTGGTCCTAAAAGACTTCCCCCTTATCCTTAAGCTGTGACCCCTGGTTCTGGACTTCCCCCAACATCGGGAACAATCTTCCCGCATCTAGCCTCTCCAACCCCTGAAGAATTTTATATGTTTCAATAAGATCCCCCCTCAGTCTTCTAAATTCCAGCGAGTATAAGCCTAGTCTATCCAGTCTTTCTTCATATGAAAGTCCTGCCATCCCAGGGATCAATCTGGTGAACCTTCTCTGTACTCCCTCTAAGGCAAGAATGTCTTTCCTCAGATTAGGAGACCAAAACTGTACACAATACTCCAGGTGCGGTCATGAACAATCTCAGTTTGTGTCATGTCCCAAAACTAACTAAAATTTTCTGCAGAGAATGGTTGGACTCTAAACTTCTCTTTATGACGAAGAAAGTTTGCATTGTTAGCAGATTCCAAAGGAAATAACTGCAAGCTGCTTTTGCTTTGTGGGATAAATGCCAACTGAAGGGAAATTACCAGTAAAGCTTAACACAAATTTACCACAGGTCCATCACTGATTTTCCGGCACTCTTATTTCCAGAGCCTTTCTGGATTATCGGTTTTGCCGGACCAACTCCAAGAGGAGTTGAACAGTACCGGAATAGTCCGCCTGGGCCGCCGGGAGACAGAGATACCAGCCTGCAAAATTGACCTCGGAAGTCAGCTATGGGTACAGATCTGCTGGCTTCGGCTGGGCTGTACTTTCAGAGCCCCTGCCACAGGGGACAAATTTGACCCGCCAATCGGCCATGGACATCCCGATGAGCTAGAGATCGGCCTCCTCGCCTGGCATATGCGCCACATTTTCGGGGTGATTTTGGGGGGGATTAATAGTTCTTGTAATTTTGTCCAGATTAAATGAGGTGCTGGATAACTAATTGCCAGAAAATTGGTGATGGACCTGCATTAGTATGAGAAACACTACACATTTGTGAAAAACCAAAGATGAAATCAAAGATACCAAACTACAACAAGATTTTGTACATCATGACTCACACATGCTTCTTAGAGATGGTGTCAAACACAAGAACATCAAGAATTTAGAATTGTCTCAAATGGACGGAAAGATGCAAAGTACAAATACAAAAGATTTCCTCTTTGCTCATAATTTTATCAAGTCATGATCAACCTAGCAATTGTAGTAATGAGTAGATTAATAGTTTCAGTTCTGAAAACTATGGAAAGAATGATTTAAGGAGTATGAAAATGCACAAGAGGAGCAAACATTAAAGTAGGCAAAAACATTTGTATTAATTACACAAAGACAGTAGACAATAGGTGCAGGAGGAGGCCATTCGGCCCTTCGAGCCAGCACCACCATTCAATGTGATCATGGCTGATCATTCTCAATCAGTACCCCGTTCCTGACTTCTCCCCATACCCACTGACTCCGCTATCCTTAAGAGCTCTATCTAGCTCTCTCTTGAATGCATTCAGAGAATTGGCCCCACTGCCTTCTGAGGCAGAGAATTCCACAGATTTACAACTCTGAGTGAAAAAGTTTTTCCTCATCTCTGTTCTAAATGGCCTACCCCTTATTCTTAAACTGTGGCCCCTGGTTCTGGACTCCCCCAACATTGGGAACATATTTCCTTCCTCTAAAGTGTCCAACCCCTTAATAATCTGAAGAAGGGTCTCGACCCGAAACGTCACCCATTCCTTCTCTCCCGAGATGCTGCCTGACCTGCTGAGTTACTCCAGCATTTTGTGAATAAATCGATTTGTACCAGCATCTGCAGTTATTTTCTTATACCTTTAATAATCTTATAAGTTTCGATAACATCCCCTCTCATCCGTCTAAATTCTAGTGTATACAAGCCTAGTCGCTCCAGTCTTTCAACATACGACAGTCCCACCATTTCGGGAATTAACCTCGTAAACCTACACTGCACACCCTCAATAGCAACAAATATCCGTCCTCAAATTTGGAGACCAAAACTGTACACAGTACGCCAGGTGCGGTCTCACTAGGGCCCTGTACAACTGCAGAAGGACCTCTTTGCTCCTATACTCAACTCCTCTTGTTATGAAGGCCAACATTCCATTGGCTTTCTTTACTGTCTGCTGTACCTGCATGCTTCCTTTCAGTGACTGATGCACTAGGACACCCAGATCTCGTTGTACGTCCCCTTTTCCTAACTTGACACCATTCAGATAATAATCTGCCTTCCTATTCTTACCACCAAAGTGGATAACCTCACACTTATCCACATAAAAATACATCTGCCATGCATCCGCCCACTCACAAAACCTGTCCAAGTCACCCTGCAACCTCATAGCATCTTCCTCACAGTTCACACTGCCACCAAGCTTTGTATCATCTGCAAATTTGCTAATGGTACTTTTAATCCCTTCATCCAAGTCATTAATGTATATTGTAAATAGCTGCGGTCCCAGCACCGAGCCTTGAGGTACCCCACTAGTCACTGCCTGCCATTCTGAAAGGGACCCATTTATCCCCACTCTTTGCTTTCTGTCTGTCTGTCAACCAATTTTCTATCCATGTCAGTACCCTACCTCCAATACCATGTGCTCTAATTTTGCCCACTAATCTCCTATGTGGGACCTTGTCGAAGGCTTTCTGAAGGTCGAGGTACATCACATCCACCGGCTCTCCCCTGTCAATTTTCCTAGTTACATCCTCAAAAGATTCCAGAAGATTAGTCAAGCATGATTTTCTCTTCGTAAATCCATGCTGACTCGGAACGATCCTGTTACTGCTATCCAAATGCTCCGCAATTTCGTCTTTTATAATTGACTCCAGCATCTTCCCCACCACTGATGTCAGACTAACTGGTCTATAATTTCCCGTTTTCTCTCTCCTTTCTTTCTTAAAAAGTGGGATAACATTAGCTACCCTCCAATCCACAGGAACTGATCCTGAATCTATAGAACATTGGAAAATTATCTCCAATGCGCCCACAATTTCTAGAGCCACTTCCTTAAGCACCCTCGGATGCAGACCATCAGGCCCTGGGGATTTATCAGCCTTCAGTCCCATCAGTCTACCCAACACCATTTCCTGCCTAATGTGGATTTCCTTCAGTTCCTCCGTCACACTAGGATCTCTGGCGACTAGAACATCTGGGAGATTGTTTGTATCTTCTTTAGTGAAGACAGATCCAAAGTACCGGTTCAACTCGTCTGCCATTTTCTTGTTCCCCATAATAAATTCCCCAGCTTCCGTCTTCAAGGGACCCACATTTGCCTTAACTATTTTTTTCCTCTTCACATACCTAAAAAAGCTTTTACTATCCTCCTTTATATTATTGGCTAGCTTACCCTCGTACCTCATCTCTTCTCCCCGTATTCCCTTTAGTTATCTTCTGTTGCTCTTTAAAAGAGTCCCAGTCCTCTGGTTTCCCACTCTTATTTGTTATGTTGTACTTCTTCTTTTATTTTTGTGCTGACCTTGACTTCCCTTGTCAGCCACGGGTGCCTCTTCCTCCCCTTAGAATCTTTCCTCCTCTTTGGGATAAATTGATCCTTCAACTTCTGCATTATTCCCAGGAATACCCGCCATTGCTGTTCCACTGTCTTCCCTGCGAGGGCCTCCTTCCTGTCAATTCTGGCCAGCTCCTGCCTCATGCCTCTGTAATTCCCTTTGCTGTACTGTAATACTGAGACTTCCGATTTTCCCTTCTCCCTCTCAATTTGTAGAGTAAAACTTATCATATTGTGATCACTGCCTCCTAATGGCTCTTTTACATCAAGTCCCCTTATCAGATCAGATGCATTACACAACACTAAGTCCAGAATTGCCTTCTCCCTGGTAGGCTCCAGTATAAGCTGTTCTCAGAATCCATCTCGGAGGCACTCCACAAACTCTCTTTCCTGGGGTCCATTACCAACCTGATTTTCCCAGTCTACCTGCATGTTGAAATCTCCCATAACCACCGTAGCATTACATTTGTGACATGCCAATTTTAGCTCTCCTTTATAGTCAGACTATAATTCATGTGGCTCTTGTAAGCTTTTAACAACCTGTAATTCACCTGCAGTGAACAATCAAGGCGTTGACAGTATACACAAATTAAAGTAAGCACATTTTCAGTTTTTAATTTGACATGTTTTATTGTAAAATTGTTTTGAATGTCAACACAATTGTATTAATCATCCATATTCAAATTTAAACATGCTCACTTTACTTGATTTTAGTTCTATGAAAATTAATTACATCTTTAGATGTCAGGAATATATGCAAAATGAGCAATTGCCTTTGCCTCTGTTTTGGTTAAATATAAAAAATGTTTTTTTGTATTTAACCAAAACAGAGGCGAAGGCAATTGATGTCATTAATTTTCATAGAACTAAAATCAAGTAAAGTGAGCATGTTTAAATTTGAATATGGATGATTAATACAATTGTGTTGACATTCAAAACAATTTTACAATAAAACATATCAAATTAAAAACGGAAAATTTGCTTACTTTAATTTTTGTATACCGTCAACACCCTGATTGTTCACTGCAGGTGAAGTGCAGGTTGTTAAGAGCTTACATGAGCCACATGAATTATAGTCTGACTACAATTTTTTAAAAAGAGCCCATTCAAGGTAAAAACAAATTCATGTACTGAGGAATGCTGCGTTAAAATTGATTAAGAATGTGGTGATTTTCTTTAAGACACCAAGGGATTTCCATTTCCCTAAAATCTATACTAATACATGACTCACTTCCAAAATCATGTCTCACCATGAGCCGACATTTCCCTTACTCTGGTCTTTTCAGTGTGTCCTTAAATGAACAGCTGATCTGCAGCCACCAGAACATGTCACAACAACACACAGATTTCACTTACATCAGTTTGATCAGTTTGTCTACCAGGAAGTGTGTGGAGTTCAATATCGTTTTTGTTCCAGGGTGCAGTTTGGGAGGTGGGATTCAGTTCCTAAACTAGAAGCAGACAATGCTTGCTGAGTATTTGGAAAATCAGAATTCCAAAAGGGTTACAATAGTTAAACCACATACAAGTAACTTTTTAAAGGAAACTTTCACAAAATGTCTTTAAAACAAAGCCATAAGAGTACCAAATTCACGCACAACAAATTATTTAATGGCAGCAAACCCATGCTTGGGAAATAATTTCGAAATTATCCATAAGCTACAACAAAGAAAAATTCTGAACTCAATTTCCTTTCTATCAAAGTAGCATTTCACCTCCCAACCATTCATCGTCCCCAACAACCGAGAAGTGTGACTGGAATCATGTAAATAAGTCATCCCAATTTTCTATCTTTAATCTGTGTTTGGCTAATTGATTGCCCAATGTGGCAATTCGTCAGTTTGTTGGTTTGGCTCCATTTTGGGCCATATGTGTAATTAAAATACGAAATGGCTGAATGATCATAAATCTATTTCAGTTTAATTAATGGAATATGTCTCGCTACTTGGACAAGAACGCGAGATGTACAAAGGAAGATGCACAAAGTATGATAGAGAGCAAAGCAAGTTTACAGAAGGGACAAAGAAAAAAGAGGGAGGAAAATGGGAAATAGCATCAGATTAAAATGCGAAAGGGATAAAATGGAGAAAAGGGGCTAAGCATTGTGCAAGCAGCTATATGTACATGACAACAGCCGAGCTATCAAAACATGCATTCACCAAATGAACTAACTGAAGATTTCAGGAAATAAAACTACAGACTTCAAACTATTGAAGCTAATTGAACTTTAAAAAATAATCCTTTTTTGTAGTTAAATTTACCTCAATTGATGTAACAATGTGTATGTTTACAACTCAACATATAACAGAAGAGAAATTGCAAGAAAACAGAAAAGGTTTGTGACAAAATGTATAAAACTTTTATTGCAGAAATACATTTTAATACATTTTTTTTCCACTGTTTAAGATTCAAGTTATTTTTTTAAAGAGCATTCAAGCTGTGATGTAAAATTGGATCATCTCTTAAAGGCTGCAATCCTCGGTGCACACTCCGATATGGTCGAGGACTAGGGATCCTTCACTCCATTGGGGCATTCTAAAATATGGTGAATAAAATAACACGTTACCTGTTGTAGCTAGTTTTGTTCAACTAGCTTACTGAATGAACCCAAAATGAAACAAGTCGTTATTCTGTTCACTGTGATTTAGCCCCAAGCTTAAGCAGTGTAACATTAGCAGATGTAACCCTATAGGTACTCTTTACTTAAAGGGTAAAATTGTAGTTTAAACTATCACTGCACTAAAAAAGATTGTAATCAGCAAAATCATCATCCTATCGATATCCTAGCACAGAATTAAGCACAATTCTCATGCAAGGTGGAAATTGTGTGCAATCAGATTCATCAGAAACTCGATACTGCTGTTTGGTTAATGTTGCTTTTAAACAAACCAAACTAAACTGCTTTATTATAGATTAACAGCATTATTGTAATTTAATGATTACACTAATATAGTTGTAAGTTTGGTATGCAACAGTGAGCATTAATACATCACCCCCCGTCAATTGTTTTTTGCAATTCATGGAAAGCAAGTTTATCCCCACATTGTTCTTGTGAATAGGTCGTGCAATGCCTCATCTGATAGCAACATGTAATGTGTCACAGCATTTTAATACTCGTGATGCTGATTAAAATTGAATCATCCAAGTGCAATGCACTTTCAAAGTGCTTTCAGCTACACAAACCAAAGACTAAAGTTTGTGAAATAAAGGGGCCAATTCTATATCAAGCATTCAAAAATCATACTTACAAGAATAAATAAAAAGGCACACAATACTCAGCACCTAATACAATTTTGAATGAGTATTCTGTTCTTATTTCAGATTTCCAGCATCTGATTTTTTTTAAATTACAGTCTAAGTAAAATAATTAATTGCAGAAGCTGATGACACAGGCTATAATGGCCTGCTGTTTTTGTGCCCATCAAAAATAATCCTCGATCAGCTTTCAGCTTTGTATTTCACAAACATCCAAATATTTATTCAAAGAAATGTTTTGCAGGTTTCTGGCTCTCAATTTTCAGGCAGACAACTCTTCCCCCCCCCACATGTTTGTATAAATTGCACCAAATCAATACCAGTTTTATAAATTCTAATTTATCTGGGTCCCTCTTTATAACTTTATATATTTCAATTAGGTCTCCCTCCCTTAATCATTCTCCATTCCAAAGAAAACTTCAGCTTACTTCAAACTTTTCTCAAAAATAATATTTTTAAACAATTATTTCCAGTGCTGACAATATCTGAGCACCACTCTGATGTAACTTCAGATTTTGCTGTAATAAGGTAGCCCTTGGAAGAAGTGAATGTGTTGAGCTTACGAATGCTCTAAGCAGCCAGTGACTTTTCAATAATTAAAAAAAAACACATTCAAGGCATGCAAGGTAGGAAATTGCTTACCCAAACAACATTTCCCACCACTTCACTTCCAGCAAGGACTCTTTCATTCTCTCAAGTTCCACATCACATTAATTACCACCTTCCACATTCGGGATTCCATTATATTTTATTCATCAAGCATTTTTCTCACTTATCCCCTTGCCTTCACTTTCTGCCCATATTCAATGGATCATCTTCTAAAATTTCAAACGCCATCAATTGTGATCCCACCAAACACTTTTTAAATCCCCTTTCCCAAATTTCAACAATTTCTGGACAGTTTTCCTGTACTTATCATAAATTGTTGCATTGAACTGTCTGTTCACAATGTGATTGTTACATTTGGGAGACCAATCATGGCTTGGTGATCGTTTTGGAGAATGCTGCTGTTCTGTTCACAAGTCTGACTGAAAGCTTCTACCATATTCCACTATCCCACTGCCACCCTTCAGAGTCTGGTTTCCTATTCCAATTAAAATCAAATAACTATTTCAAATAAAGCACCATTGTTATTTCATTTATAATATTCTTTTCCTCGTTTTAGTTAATGATTCTACTTCTAGTTACACCTCAAGTTCGACATTTGATGTCATTTATTTAAATGTGCTGAGTTTTCCTTTTATGAAGATATTTCTGTCTCCCATTCTATTAAAAATGACTTTCCCTTTGTTTACCCCCCCCCCCTTCCCCACTTCATTGCATACAATATCTCTTCTCTTACTTAACATTTCCCAATTCTGATTTTTTTTTAATGACATTTTAACAGTTTCCTTCACTGCAGATGATGCCTGGCCCAAGTATTTCCATCATTTAAAAAATATGAAGCATTTTAATGATGTTCGAGCCCTATGTTTGGTCAAATTGACAGAGGAAGGAGCCTTAAAATATTAAAGCAGAGTGCACAAATTGTTCTTCAATTTTAAGATTTAAGAAAAATTCCCATTGCACTCAAGTGTTCCACGGTGCCTTATGATATGAAATTAATGGACATTAACAATGTCAAGGGTATGCTCAGGCTAAATGCTAATGCCCTAGCATAATCAAGCACGATGGCAATACACATTGTTAAAGGCTACAACAAAAATAAAAAAATCAGTAACAGACATCAAATTTGGTTGAGAATGCGACAAAAGCATTGACAATGTAAAATTTAAATAGGTTACTTTTTTATAAATATCAAAAAATTCAATGACAGTTTATAATGAACTAATGTTGCTTAACATCACTGGTAAGTAAACATCTACTGAATAAATATTTCTCAAATTAATGAATCCCAGCTAATGAGAACGCGTATTTGTTTTCCTTTAGTCATAGAAACATAGAAAATAGGTGCAGGAGGAAGCCATTCGGCCCTTCGAGGCAGCACCGCCATTCATTGTGATCATGGCTGATCGTCCACAATCAATAACCCGTGCCTGCCTTCTCCACATATCCCTTGATTCCACTAGCTCCTAGAGCTCTATCTAACTCTCTCTTAAATCCATCCAGTGATTTGGCTTCCACTGCCCTCTGTGGCAGAGAATTCCACAGATTCACAACTCTCTGGATGAAAAAGTTCCTTCTCACCTCAGTTTTAAATGGCCTCCCCTTTATTTTAAGACTGTGGCCCCTGGTTCTGGACTCATCCAACATTGGGACCATTTTTCCTGCATCGAGCTTGTCCAGTCCTTTTATAATTTTATACGTTTCTATAAGATCCCCTCTCATCCTTCTAAACTCCAGTGAATATAAGTCTAGTCTTTTCAATCATTCCTCACATGGCAGTCCACAATCTTTTATCTTATCCTTTAGTTCAGATGATACCCAAGTACAAAAATTGGAGAAAATAAAAGCTTTCAGATTCAGGCAAGCGAATTGCCAGATAGATTTGTCAGATAGAATTGTCAGACAGAGGCGGGTTTTCATCTACAAAGGAACTTAGTTTACGAGGATAAAGATTTTCAATTCCAGAGAAGCTTTGTTGGTGAAAGTAATGTTTTCATCTCCTTCATTTCCTCAGAATGCACACCAATTTTACCCAATGAAAGGAGGGACTCCTAACTTTCAGGTAGCTTCAGTGTCAAAGTTCTGACATGGGTTGTTCAGATCTGCAGCCAGTCAACCTATGTTATCATCAATGCTGCTGATGAAAAGTATCATCAAAACTTGTTACTTTTCATGCAAAGTATTAATTTGCACTAAATAGACTAATGAGCTTAAATGATGTAATTCCTATTCATGATCAAATTGATCACTGGAAATTATGACACAGAAACCAGAGTGCACATCTTCCTTGACTTTACTGAACTTGATAGCTGACTGACCACCTGATGATTGAAAGTCAACAGTCTGGAAAATCATTGTCAATTTTAGCTGTTCAAATGTACCCCATAGGAGCACATCTCATTATCCCTAAGTGACACAAATGGCCCAAATTTGAAAGCCAGTGGGTTAAATTGAAGGGAATTGAACTGTTAACAATGGATGCTGCAGGAATTAATGATGGACCGTGGCTATTTATAACCCACTTCAATAACTCTGAAGACCAATTTCTCACACTAAAATATGTAGTATGCATGGTTACTAACAAGATAAAATTAAAATGAAAAGTAAAAACAGAGCCAGTCATTGGGAATAGATAATGCAAATAGAGCTTAATGCACTGAAAACGAGCTCGGGCTGCCCAGGTCAATTGGATGTCCCGGTTGCTAACCATTTTTACTCCTCTTCCTATTCCCATTCTTCCTATTCCCATTTCTGACCTGGGCGTCCTCCACTGCCAGCATGAGGCCACACACAAACTGGAGGAACAACATTTCATATTCCACTTCGGTAGTTTCAACCCATTGGTATCAACGTTGAATTCCCCAATTTTAGGTAACTAACAAAGCCCCCTCCCCTCCTCTGTGCCCTGCCTGTTATTTCCCTCCTCCTTCCATTACACCTACAATCCTTCCCCTGATTTCACAATTCTTCAATCATTATCTCACACCTTTAGTCTTTTCATCTCTGGACACTATCTAATCATCTGCCTATCAAAGAAGCCCTCATCTGTATCCACACTTTTCAGTCTTTGTCCTGTTCCTCATCTCTTCCAGCTTTCTTCCCCTGCCACCATCAGCCTGAAGAAGGGTCCTGACCTGAAACATCACCTGTCCACATTCTCCAGAGATGCGCAAGAAGGAAATGCAGATGCTGGTTTACCCTGAAGATAGACACAACATGCTGGAGTAACTCAGTGGGTCAGGCAGAATCGTTGGATAAAAAGGAACAGAGATGTTCCTTTTCTCCAGAGATGCTGTCTGGCCCACTGAGTTACTTTAGCACTGTAGTTTTTTCCTTCTAATTTTCAGCCTATTTACAGAGGAAGCAAAGACATTTTACAAGCAATGCAATAAAGGGTCTTACTAATTTGATGAATTATTTAGTTATAATCTATATTACTACAGTGATTATACTTCATATATGTTTATTAATAACTGGAACTGTTAAATATTGGATCCAGATCCACGTAGATGCCCAAAGCACTGTCAGCTCTCCAGGTATGATATTTGCTGCTCCTAATTGGTGCAATTCCTACATGTCTCAAAACTAATTTTGAAGAGGGCATATTTTGAATCTATTGAGCCACTCGTTAAATTGCATGTCTGGAACAAACAAATCTTGAATTTGGGATTTTTGTAACATGTAGACATTATGATTTATTCCATAAATTCTGGAATTGACCTCCAATTTCTGCACTGCAGCTGCAACATTGATGGATTAAGAAAACCTTCTTCATAGATTTCTACGTTTGTACCTGTAGGAGTCTAAAGAATGTTTTTTTCACTGGCTATTGTCAGCATTTGAAAATGTTAAGCATCTGCCAGTACAAGCCAATCTATTGCCAACTGGATAGATCGAGACACAGAAATGATAATCTCAGTCATAGCCAGTGATAATGGTTGATCTGGAAGGGGTCTTCTTTCAAGCTGATGCGGACGTCTACATAATGCCACACTATAAATCCCGCGTACCCCACCTCCCTGAGCACCTTGAATTTGGTCAAAAAAGGCACAAATGCTAAATTGAAACATTCAAAAATGAAAAATAAACTATAGGCTCAAAGATGAAAAGATTTGTATCCATATAGCTATAAGTTGAATTTAAATAACATGGAGTATGGGTGACTTTTATTCAGATGGGTCAAGGTTTAAATGAAAACTTAAACTGCTGCTCAAACTCTTCTCTGGTTTCCTGAGAAATTTCCCACATGTGAAAAACTGCCTCTAAGTTTATACAGCATGTTAAATGCCCTTCGCAATACCATATCATTGCATCCTTCGGAGATTAATTACAACAATAACATTCTTATACAATAACAAAATAAATTAAATGCAATTCATGATTTCAGTGAGCAGCTTTCTCCGCATAATCTAAACGTGCTTCTGTTAAACTGCAAGTGTGCACTTAAGGAAAGTTGTGTACAAACAAAATCTTTAAATGTTTTTGTAAATTCACTGACTGGTACCCACACTCCACTCAACCTTAACTCCCAATGTCTACACCCGGGTTAAAATCCCCTTCATTTGTGTTTATATAATGTAGAATTAGTATTTACGCTACTTTAACTAAAATTCTTTCAGATGTTTGGAGTTTACTTTAAATAAACCTTCTTGGGGTTTCATGAAAGTCAAGAAGATATGGGACTAACTGAAATATACCAGCCTAAGGATTCCACCTTATAGCTCCTTTTGAGTATTTGCTCACTGTTTTGGAAACAATCCAAATGTTGTAACAGGCCCTCTATCCCCATGGGAATGGATTGGAAAATCATCAATGAATGTCAATGAAAGTCACTAATGAATAATCACCACTGAGATAATGTTTTGTTGAGCAAGATGCAACACATTGTGAGATGAAACACCTTCCTGGCTCATTGGTTAATATGATAATATTGTAGAGATACATTTGTGAGTTCATTACTGAGGGTTAGTCAACATTTTCAGATGGATAAAAACAGTCAATTTGCTTATCTGGAAATAATTTTACTTTGAAAAGACAGTATTGGATTTTTATATCCAAAGTCAATTTCACCCACACCTTACAACATTTTTTTAATAATAATAAAAATATATTGAAGCTACCTATGTATGGTAGGCAGTTAGAGGAACTGAACACTTGCAAATTGTTATAAGAAACGACTTTTAATTTTAATCATGTATGGGAAATGAAAGAGCAACTTGGACATAGCTCAAAGGAAAGTTCAATTTCTGAATCAGAAGGAATGTTATTGTTTATTGAAAATGTAAATCCTACTCAAATGGTCATTGGGTAGTGGTTATTATATCACCAGAACAAATAAATGCCCATTACTTTTCCCAACTCGTGCAAATAATTTCAAAATTAGGCACCATCGACACAGATTCACTTATTGGATTACAGTCCTGCTTCATCTCAGCTTTCTTCATCATTAACATTAATTTTGATAAAATCATAAAGGTACCAAAAAATTGAAGGAAAAAAAATGCTCGTCTCATTTACAGAGTCGTACCTATTGTACCCAGTGTACTTAATCTCTTAGTTAATCAAAATAATGCATTCAAAAGAGATGAGAAGACAAAAAGGGTACAGAAATAGATTAAAATAGAAAAATATTGTTTATGCAAACCCATCCCTTAGAATGCCAAAAACATCCACAGGACAAGCCTTATTACTAATATTAGGATCCAAAATCTTAATATATTCAATGGTATACGAGGGGGAAAAATTAAACCAATCAATTGCCTTTATTATCTGAAGTACAACCCAGTCAAAATAATTTAACATCTCTTCCAGAAGACATCAAAATGTTATATTGTGTAACACCTCCTTAATAAATGAAGTGGATGCTCAGAATGTGCCCTGTAGTGCTGCTTGCACCACAATAATCTCACTCAGTGGCAATAATGAAATCGATGAATAAAATCTTACACTTAAGGAGCGCACATTCGGATTACTGAAATATTTTTCTTAAGAAAAAAGCAGAAGACACAGAAGGGCTCCAATTATCAAAATCCATAAGTGCAATAATCAGACTAATGCAAATTTGGGCAAAAAAGTTATTTTCCACTTACAATGCAGTGGAAACGGGCTGAAATGACCATCTATATACTAAAACTCTCGTTTGTTTGTTCGTTTGTTCCTGAACTCCAGCCAAAACGGTACACGATAGCGCACCAATTTTAGGCCCACCTTACTCAACGTCGTCCTTTTAGTGCTACTAGAGGGAGAGGGAGCTGCACCAATGCAGGAGAGGTTTGAGTCCAACGGGTCCACTTGGTCTAGTTAATGTATAAAACTCATGCCCTCCACTATTTGCCTTTCCCCATGATCTTTCAGCTCTTCCATTATGTTTAGTTTCCTTTTCGTCCTTCTTTCTCTGCATTGGCATTACTGCTCCATATCCTACTTGACCTCTGGCCTCAAAAAAATTACTCAAAAAAACATCTCATCTCACCAACAACTTTCAAGGTTTCACTCCTAACTTTTTGCGGCCTTTCTTTGCCCTTTTTAGTATGTTTTAAGTAAGTATTGTCCACTATGCCATTTCTTTCTCTGATATTAAGGATGCTTAGAAAAGCATGAACAAAATTATTGTTTGTGACTTCAAATCTAAGGCCAATAGGAAATGGGCATCAAAGCACCACTAAAATAAAAAGGAGCAAGACTATTAAAGGATTTTATGCATGTCAGAAAAGGATCATGATTGGCGTGAATAAATAATAGGCGTGAAAAAGGCAGAATAAACACTTTTTCTAACCAATGGTGTTTTTGTACAAATGACATAGATTAATCAGTCAGGAATGTAGAAATGTTGTTAATTTGTTGAAATGTGTACCCTGGCCTCGTGTAACCACAACTTTTTGAAGTGGGGGCCTTCAATTTCAAAACAATTTTAAAGGTGAACCACTGGGTGGCACCAGCAATGGCTGCCTCGCCAACAGTCTGCCTGTCCCTTCCTTCTTTGTGTTTTAATAGTATGTGTTAAATGTATGTTTTTAGTGTTCTTTAGCTTGTTTTATGTGGGGGGTGGGGAGGGTTAGGGGAATCTTTTTCTAATCTCTAACCTCGATTTTTTTCCGTATCGTAACTCCGTCCGCACTGCAGCCTAACATTGAGGATTTGGAGGCCTTTGCTGGAGAGCAATTTTGAGGGCTCCACTGCGGTCGCCTGCAAACTTACCATCGCGGAGCCCACGACCCCTTTGCCAGGGATCGACCTCGGAGCTCCAACCGCAAGTGCTTGCTGACATTCACATCATGGAGCCCGCGGTCTCTGGTTAGAGACCAACTTCGGGAACTCCAAGCCGCAGGAGCTTCCACCACCCCAATGGATGGTTCGACTGCCCCGACCGTGGGAGAATAAAGAGGAAGGAGATTGGACTTTTTTGCCTTCCATCAGTGAGGAATGTGGGGAATCCACTGTGGTGGATGTTTATGTTAACTTTTATGTAGTTGTGTGTCTTGTTGCTTTTTTTCCCGTATGCCTGTATGGTAATTCGCATATCACTGTACATTAATTGGTACATGTGACAATAAAAGACCTTTGAGACCTTTGAAACCTTTAAAAGGAATTACAAAACAAGAGGTCTAATAAGAAAATTTAGGCTCAATTCTGTGGATAACTGAGACTACAGGAAAGAAAATGTATTGGAGCAACCAAGCAATTTCAACATCACACTGGGAAATACGGAATCATGATGATTCAAATGTGTACCCACCCAGAAATCTTCCTGAAGTGGTTTAATATTACTTAGAAGTACTTCCTCATAGTTTCCATAGCCCCTGAACACAACAACTGCTGTCACTCCAGAAGGATGAAGTGCCTTGATGACTGCACGATAAAACTGAAACAAAAAGGGAATATAAATAAGTTAAAATTAAACTTGAACTGGACAAAAAGTATGGTAGTGTAGAACATTATGTCAACACCATTGCAGAGCTTTTCCATCTTCTACATGTAATTAGGTTATTACTTTAATTAAAATTATGATGTTCAACCAAAGGAATAAGAATGAACCCAAATCCAATAGTATTTGAATATTTAGTTTAATTTATTGTTCAAGTTAAAGAATATGTACCTCAAAAGATAAATATAAATTTACAAGAACACAAGAAAATAGCAGAATAGGTCACCTGGCCCCGCAAGCCAACCCCACCATACGATTATAGGTTTCCAAAGAGCACTTTCAAAAATTAAACTTAATTTGCCAAAATTTTAATCTGTTGCAGAGTCCAAATCCCATCAAAACACACTTCCACCAATTTTAGACTAAAATATTTATTAAAAACATGCATTTTAGCACCAGGGGTGACCAAGTATTTTTTTATCTGTTCTATTTTGAAGTCATAAAGATAAAAATGTATCCTTAATAAATGTAGCACTATACTGAATAAAGTGGCAGTGTACTGAACAAAATAAAATATCTCATTTTTTTCTAATCTCAAAAAGTAAATATCTAGGGGGGGGGAGGAAGCCAAACCATGCAAATGATAACTGATGGGGTATCTATATTTATCCACATCAGAATCAAGTTCAATAATGCATGTTACATCTTGACCATTTTGTGATGACAAGGGAGAGTTTGAGCTTCCAGGTATTAAGTAAAAATGTACACTGATGAGTGACCAGGCACTGTGCAAGTTAAGTGACTCTAAGGTTTTTGCTTGAACTACTCTTCAAAATAAAGTGTTTTTGGAGAGTACGAATGAAAGTAACTCGTTTGCAGTATGACGAGAGCTCTTGTCATGTTATTTGAGCTATATTTTTCCTCGGGTAGAATAATGGGAAAAGGAAAAAAATGAATCTATGTTGCAATTAAAGGTAAAAGTCTTCATCTTCCCTAAGCCTCAGTCTGTGTCATCAATTGCAGAAAGTGTAAATAAGAATTATAAAGGCTTGTTCTAAGAAAAAGCAGAAGTAATGTGCACAGAAAAAAAGCACCTGCAATATCTATGATCGGGAGCAATTTTCTGTTGTATGTTTTTGCGATATATTGTGTGTGTCTGAAGCACATTGAATGTAGCAGGGTGAGGACAGACTGATGTACAAACGTACAAGAGTTGTGAGGAATGGTCTCACTTCCTACCATGCATTGACAGTCATATAATTCTCAACTGTTTCTGGCGAACCATTGCTCAAATGCCGGATAAATGTCTCAGAAACGTTCAATTAAAATCATATCCATTACAATATGGTGTCCAGTTGCTTATCACAAAACTGTACGACAAAACTTCAACCAGGGAGAAGGCTTGAGAGTGCAGAGAAAACATACAGCACAAATATTAAAAATGGGGGGAACAAGGACAAGGGAGGTTGTGATTGAGGAGAGGGGGCTGAGTGAAGCTAAAACCAAGTGAAGAGCTGACTTGCACATGTAAAGTCTTGCACCCCATCCCCCCTCAGGAACCAAATAAACCAACACAAAATGGTGTTTCAAAAAAGAAACCATCAAGAAAGGAAGTAGTAACCATGTTTGGGGCAGACCATGCTTCTCGTGGATATTTAAAATTTATACCAGAGTTTAGAAGATGTAAAAAAATTCCAAGAATTTGTTTAAAAGGTGGTGAACTGGTAAATTCACCTGAAAATAAAAGGGTGAAAACAAGGGAAAGCATGCTGACATTTGTAAATTCCAGCATATACCATTTGATATTAAATGAGATAGGTTTGAAATACTGCTTCAAAAAAATGGCTTTAAATTTTTATTTCCCTGGCTTTTAATCCTGCAATATGTATCCCAAAGTGGAATGAAAGACTTTAGCGTGAAGTAGCAGAAGATCAGTTAATTTTAATTACGCTATATTTGACTCAGCAACGTTTAATACTAGATTTTAGCACTAGAATCGGTACAAATTTCCATTTATTTGCACTCTTCAGCAAGTTGATCAGAAAACCTATTTATTTTTAAATCGCAAGTCATTTATATCAATTAAGCAAACTCCATGCCAACCAATTTTACCTTGTTATCTTCCCAGTAGAGAGCTAAGCATTGATCCCCTGGTCTCCAATCACTAAACTGTGTTTTACTTGACGGTACTGAAGCTGGGTTCTCGGTTTCATAAGGTTTTTCCCATGCTCTTTCCCGCTTAATTGGTCCAGTTCTTTTCTTTGACACCGAATCATAAATTCCGTTATCGCTCGGCGAATATTCAGCAGGCTTTGACTGGACAGATTCTGTGGATTTTATAGGTCCTGTTCTTTTTCTCAAAAAGGGATCTGTTTGTCCATTAGATGTGCTATATGCTCCTTCAATTTGTGCATTGTAGTTGTCATCGACATGAAAATTGAAGTCCTTTTCACTATTCACATTTCTACAGATTCCACCTCCTATTATTTGCGAAAGCTCCATGGTTTTCCGCTCATTGTAAAGACTATAATTGTGTCGCTGATTTTCAAATTTTCCTCTCTGTTGTGTGTTGTTTTCCAGTTTATCTTTTTGAATCTGGCTGTCTTTAAATTCCACTGTACTTGGAATTTGTCCAAATTTATTTGTTGAGTTCTCTCCTTTACCCTTTCTAGTTGGCTCATTATCCAAGCGAACTACTTGTCCATGCCCAGCATAATGCCTGCCACCTCTTCTGCCATCATCCACCCAGTGGCCGCATCCAGAAGATGAATGCCTGTCAGGACCTCTGCCCTTCTGTAGGCTAGGGTTTTCAGAAGCTTGCCTCGCTAGTATATTCTCCCTTTGAAAACGAGGTGGTCTGTCATGTTTTTGCGGTCGATCATTATTCCAGGGTATATTTTTCTGCTGAAAGCCTTTCACGGATATATCTTTATCAGCACCTAAATGTGGACCTTGCATTTTTGAATCTAAGATAAAATATAAACAGCAGTACATTACTCAAGCACATGTTGCAACTGATATTAGCACTACTTGTACAATTAATATAGAGAAAATGTCAATAAAAACATTCGCACTTCTTCAGGACTCTTTTACTCTCTCCGTTGCCAATAATATGTAATAAAATAGATGCAAGTTGATTACTTTTATGTATGAAGAGATTTAGGGGAAGAAATTCCTAAGCGTTCTAAGGAAGTCAAGGCGCAGGTGTGCAAGGATAAGTGTAGGACCAGGGAGATGGCATCAGCCAAGGACCTGTTGTGGCAATCGGCAAACTGCAGTGGGTCAAGGTTACTTGGTAAACTGGATTTAATGCATTCCATAACCAGCCTCAAAGCACTTCATGATAGTGGATGTTGACATCCATTGGACGGTAGTTGTTAAGGCAAGAGATCTTGCTTTTCTTTGGCAGTGAGATGATAGTGGTCTTCTTGAAGCAGGGGAGTACCTCAGAATGGAGTATGGAGAGATTAAAGATGTCCATGAATACTCCCGTTAGTTGGTCCGCATAGTTCCCAAGGACGTGGCCAGGGACAACTGGGCTAGTTGCTTTCCGTGGATTCACCATCAGGAAGGCCGATCTAATTTCTGCAAGTGACCCTGGGAAGAGGCACACTTGAGTCTGATGGAAGGGATGTCATCGCCCCATTGAGCTTCTGCTCAAAGCAAGCATAGAATGCATTGTTCATCTGGTAACGGCTGCACTATCACCAGCGGTATTCAGACCATGCCGCACTCTGCGGGTGTCCGAATGATTATAATTGGGATTCAGGTTGATAGTGGCATTTAAAATACTTTTTGGATAGGCACCTAGTTATGCAGGGGATGGTGGGATATGGATCACATGCTGGCAAATAAGAATTTGTCTTGCAATCATGTTTAGCACAAACATTGTGGGCCCAAAGGGTATGTTCCTGTGCTGTACTGGTCTACATTCTATGTTTACTTTCTACAACGATAGTGTGGATTAAAAGTGCCTTTTGAACGTCCATTAGAAAAATGGAAGCTACATTAAGAGACAGCTGAAATGGATACACTCAAAAAATTAGTATAATCACCTCAAAATCTTCCAATATTCAGAGTATTCATTTATATAATTCAGTGTATTAACCATCTGACTTTCAACCTGAAATTATGCTTATTCCAATCACCAAGTTTTAAACATCAAATCTAATGCAAGTAACAACACTGGAGTACCTGGAAGCTTAATGAGAGAGAACACTGTGTCCCCCTCAGCCCTTGACGCCATCGAGTGCCTGCTGACCATGGATGAGTTAGATGGAGAGCCGACGGTAGAAGAGCTCAGCAAGGTCATTGACAGCCTGGCCTCAGGCAAGGCCCCAGGCAGCGACGGGATTCCCCCTGACCTGATCAAGCACTGCAAGACTACCATACTGCTTCCTTTGCATGAAGTCCTCTGCCAGTGCTGGCAAGGAGCTGTACCACAGGACACGAGGGATGCCATGATCATTACCCTCGACAAGAACAAGGGCGAGAGAAGCGACTGCAACAACTACAGGGGCATCTCACTCCTCAACATCGTCGGCAAGGTCTTTGCCCGGTTCATCTTGATCCGCCTGCAGAAGCTGGCAGAACGTGTCTACCCAGAGTCACAGTGCGGTTTCCGAGCTGGAAGGTCAACAGTAGACATGGTCTTCTCCCTTCACCAGCTCCAGGAGAAGTGCAGAGAACAGCGGATGCCCCTGTATATTGCTTTCATTGACCTCACCAAGGCATTTGACTTCATCAGCAGAGATGGCCTATCGTTCAAGGCTCTTGCAACGATCGGCTGCCCACCAAAACTGCAGAGCATGATAGAATCCTTCCACAGCAATACGAAGGGGACAGTGCAGTTCAATGGCAGTTTCTCGGAGCCCCTCGACATCCGCAGTGGCGTCAAACAAGGCTGCGTCCTTGCTCCCACATTCTTTGGGATTTTCTTCGCTCTGCTCCTGAAACATACCTTCGGCACCGCAACAGAGGGGATCTACCTGTGTACTAGATCAGACGGCAGACTCTTCAACCTCACCCGCCTCCGAGCCAAGACAAAAGTACGAGGCTATCATCAGAGACATGTTGTTCGCCGATGACGCAGCAGTTGTGTCCCACACCCAGCAGGAACTACAGTCATTGATGGACCGCTTCTATCGGGCTGGCAAGGACTTTGGGCTGACCGTCAGCCTGAAGAAGACGAATGTCCTGGGACAGGATACAGAGGCACCGCCTGTCATCACCATCGACGACTACGAACTCGATGCCATCCATCAGTTCATATACCTCGGCTCCACCATCACCGACAACCTCTCCTTGGACACAGAGATTGACAAGAGGATCGGGAAGGCAGCTACTGTACAAAGCTGACAGTGAAGACAGTCTACAATGCCTGTGTCAACCGCACGCTGCTGTACGGCAGTGAGACATGGACTACATATGCCAGACTGGAGAAAAGACTCAACACCTTCCACCTTAGTAGCATCCGCCGTATCCTGGGTATATCCTGGCAAGACAGAGTGTCCAACGCCGAGATTCTGTCTGGCGCTGGCCTTCCCAGTACGTACACTCTACTCAGGCAGCGCAGGCTGCGGTGGCTGGGCCATGTCCACCGCATGGAGGATGGCCGTATTCCAAAAGACATCCTCTATGTAGAGCTAACATCTGGGAGGAGAACCATCGTTTGCCCCCAGCTACGTTACAAGAATGTCTGCAAGAGAGATTTGAAGGTGCTCGACATCGATGTAGAGTCCTGGGAGAGCCTTGCAGCTGACCGTACGAGGTGGAGAGGTACCCTGAACCAACATCTCAAAACGGGGGAAGAGAAACTGATGAACGCATCGGCAGACAAGCAACGCAGCAACTTCAACAGACCGGAGTCCACACACAAATGTGACCTTTGCGACAGAGACTGTCACTCCCGCATTGGTCTCTTCAGCCACAAGCGACGCTGCTCTAGCCGAGGTGTGGAGCAAGCAGCCAACTAGGATGCATCACCCATGGTCAGCCATGACCGATCGGGACAAAGAATGCACTCGATGCAAGTACAGGTTGAACACAGATTTTCCGGCAACTGATCACACCCCCCCCCCCCCCATGTCATCCCAACAAAATACGGGAACGCTCTTTGGGGTGGTCCCTCCCTCTGTTGCGAAAGAGTTATTTGTTTCCATCTAAGCATTGAAATCCCTCCTTGGCTTTGTCGAATTCTGTATCTGGCTCAATATTTAGGTTTTTAGTGTTTCAACTTAATTTATATCCCCACACACCACCCCACAACCCCTCCTCTCACCATTCTGTTCAATTTTCCACTTATCCTCTGGAACTCTGAACTTCCTGTCAAGCCTACTCTAATTTGCTGGGCACCTTTAAAAGGCTGCTTCCCAAAATCCCTTTTCAACTATGCTCTCAATCTTCTCACCTAACTGTTTCGCAAAGGCAATACAGTAAACCCTTGTTTTAATGCACCCACTTATAACCAATTTCAGACTTAGCAGACGGACTCACCGTCACCCCAGCTGTTTAGAGCCCTGGCTTCCGACCCCACTCCCGACTCGCAAGGTGCACCAGCGAGCCTTCTTCACCCACTGCATGTTCCAGTGACATGGCTGTTGTTGCAGCTCACGTTATGGCCTCTGGAGACAGCAGTTTCTTCAGGCCACTGACAGAACGCACTCTGTCATAGTGGGGCTCCCTCCTCTCTCACCTGCCGTCACTTCCAAGGTGCAGTTGGTTGGGGACTCTAGGGGAAAAGGCAGCAGTGGTGGAGGGGGGGGAAGAAGCCGACTGGAAAGAGCGACAGGAGAAGCAGGTGGCGGCGGTCGAGCGTGGAATGGAGAAAGCCACCATCAACAGAAAGAATTAGCAGGGGAGAGGGGAGGGAGCTCCATGGTGAGAAAGCACTATCCTCAGGGGCTACAACATGAGCCACAACAACAGCCGTGTCACCAGACCATATGGCGGGTACACCTTGTGAGTTGGGAATGGGGTTGAAAGCTGGGTCCCCAAACAGCTGGGGAGATGGTGCGAGCCGGGGATGGGTTGGCAGGTCATTCCATTCACATTCTGTTTACATTTTATATTTGTTTTATTTAAGCTTCTGGCACTCCATGGTGCTCAAGAGACACGAGTGGGGAGTTTTTAGTGGGCCAGGGGTGTACTGTCTTTTCATTATCTTGTGACCTCTTGGTCCGGAAAAATAGATAATCCAAAAAGGCTCTGGAAGAGGATGCCGGAAAAATCGGTGTTCAACCTGTAGTACGGCTCAATATTTTGCACATACATTAGCCAAGTATTCTTGATTACATTACAAGAACATCAATTAATTCAAAAAATATCTTCAAATACACACGTTACTCCATTTATACTTGTTTCTCACACAGTGCTCCAAATACTAACCTTCAACCGTCAAGGAACTCATCTTTGATTCTAAGAAGTCAAACAATGTGCTTGGTGCCGATGGTCTAGCACCAGTTAGATCATCATCATCTTCAGATCTTGATCTCCCTCTACCTCTTCCTTTTCCTAATGCAAATCAAAGTATTTGAATTTAAAATATTTCTACGTCACACATTCATTAGGCATAAATATACTTATAAATTATACACAACAGTAATACACATCTGATGCAACAATTAACTGAGGTTTCACAAGACTGCTTGAAAGTTTAAAAATAAAACTTCAATGGCACAATGGTTAAATGCAGTTAGTATAGCACTTAATCAGAGACTCAAATAAACCAGATCCTCTCTATACTCATCTCCAGACTTGACAGTTATTCAGATCAGCTTCTTCCACTGCTGTAGATTAAGCATGGACCTCAAGTCATATCCGTGCTGCCTGCTAAGCACGTGCTCACTGCCCTACACTGGTTCCTTCTGTGGAAGATGTCAAATTTAATCTCTTGTTCTAATTTTCAGATCTTTTCTTCATCCAGCACTCAAATTCTACTCAGACAGTGCCCTCCATAATGTTTGGGACAACGAGCCGTCAATTATTTATTTGAGATTTGTAATAGGGGGAACAAAAAATCACTGTGCCACCCTTTATAATAAATAACTTTAAATAGTTATTTAAACACTCATAGCAATCGAGCAAGTAAAAAATGGTACTTGCATAATTATTTAACATTTGTGCTATGCACCCAGACTCTCTAAACGTAAATTGAAAACTTAATCTAACATTGTAAAAGGTAAACATTAGAAGAACTTCATAAAAAGTAGCAATAATACCTATAAGATTGACAGGAGACCCAACATCCTGGTTCAAACTAATGAAAAATGCATAATATATATTTTAAATGTTTGGAAATACTCAGATTTAATGGCGTGATTAAAAGTTAAGGAAAATTGAGTTGAATTGTGAATAAACAATTCCTCAGACTTTACCTCTGATAGGATTATGCACAGGAGGTTGTGGTTTGACGCTGCTGAGAAGAAAATTTAATGCATTTTCCAAACTATTGCTGTGCTCCATAAGAGCTTGCCTTGCTTCCTCCTTGCTAAAACCCATTTCAATTATGTCGTATAAAGCTCGCTCATCAACCTACAAAAGACAAGAACTCGTTAATCCATACAAAATATACTTTTGATTAGTGCTCAGTGCCAAGCAACCCTACTGTACTGCATTTTGCTGCTTAGCTGTTTATTGAAAGTCATTAAAATCATTTTATTAACAACTTATTGTTGGAGGAAAATGGAGCACCTGGAGGAAACCCGCAGTCACAGGCAGAACGAACAAACTCTATATAGACAGCATCCATAGTCAAGATCAAAACCAGGTCTCTGGCACTAAGGCAACAACTCTACCACTGCGCCACATCTGGGATGTGGGAGGAAACCAGAATACCTAGAGGAAACCCATTTGGTCAGAGGGAAAATATGCAAACTCTTCACCAGACCACCAGAGGTCAGGACAGAACTCAGCTCTCTGACACTGCGCGACAGCAACTTTACCAGCTGTGCCAGTACAGGTGCTGTTCAGCATAAGATGGGGTTTCGTTCCGAGAAACCCATCACAAACTGAAAATATTGTATGTCAAAATGCATTTAATACACCTGATCACGTGGCCGGAAGCAGGCTGCGGCTCACTGCCGTTTGCATCATTGCAAAGTCGAAATATCACAAGTTGAAGCATCGTAAGCTGGGGAGCATCTATAGTTATAAATAATTCTGGACCTGGGGAGAGGGGGTCGGACAAATTTGGGGTAACGCAGATTACAGCATTATTAGGTAGAAACAAGGAGACTAAATTGGGATCAGTTGTCATTGGGCAAGTCCACATCTGACATGCGGGAGTCATTTAAAGGCTGGCTGAACTGAGTTCAGGACATGTTGCAGTAAGGAAGAATAATAAGGATGGCAGATTAAGGGAGCCTTGGATGACCAAAGAAGTTATACATTGGATCAAAGAAAAAAGTGTATACATGGTTTAGAAAGATGAAAATTGGACAAGGCCTTTGAGGAATATAAAACAAGCAGGAAAACACTCAAGCAAACAATTAGAAATGCTGAAAGTGATCATGAAATCTCCCAAACCTCTGACCTCCTCTACCAAGGACAAGGGTAACATGCATGCATAAGGCAGCATCTACAAGTTCACATGCATGCGTAAGGCAGCATCTACAAGTCAAACCTATACTCAACTCAAAAATGTAACATGTAACAAAAATGTCTTCTATTGTTGCTGGGTCTATAATCCTAGAAGTTTCTACATGACCACAACTGAAAAGTACTTTTACCAGAAGTACTGTAGCAATTCAAGCAGATAGATCTCTACCTCGTCTTCTTGGGTAATAAGGAATTAGCAATAATAGCTGGCATTGCTAGTCAAGTCCATTTATCAAAAATAAATGAATACAAAAAAAATGGGTTCATCATTTGTAATCTCTGGGGTTGGGTCAAGGAAAATATAACCGATAATTATTTTATTACTTAATTTGATCAAGAAATATTAGTTACCTAGCTCATAGAACATATACTAATTTCAGGATAAAGTACACTATTTTCCAGTATGGAGTTTGTTATCAGTCTTCAGCCAAACAAATAAGGAACAAAGGCAATAAATTCAATAAAGTCATTAATTTTACAATTTAAAGTCTACCTCTGTGTATTCAACATTATTTTAAGAGGCAATTAGCTAATAATATTTAACCAAAACAAATCACATTTTCCACAATCAATAAATTTACAAAATGTTTGACAACATTTTACATTACAATATTTTACACAAATATATTAATTAGTATTAAGCCTAAAATGTTACCAATTCTCGATACACTCCTTCATGTTTCCCATCCATTCTTGTACTCCTTTCCTCTTTGTACTTCTGGAAGGTATCCTTGTTCCTGTTGTTTGCAGTACTTGAGTTTAGATTGCTTCGGGCATTGTTCCCTCCACCAAATGTCTTTGCCTTGATTACAACACATGGGAATCAGGATACAAAAGATCACTTATGGTCATACTTGATTTTGATGCAGATTTCAGAGGGATGTTTAAAAAGCGCTGAATTTTTAAAATTTCATTTAAGATTTTGACCATTAATTCTATCCGTATATCTTCAGATTAGGAAAGTCAAGTTGCAAGGCTGAAGCTAAACCCACATGTATACAGTGCCCTCCATAATGTTTGGGACAAAGACCCATCATTTATTTATTTGCCTCTGTACTCCACAATTTCAGATTTGTAATAGAAAAAAAATCACATGTGGTCAAAGTACACCATGTCAGATTTTAATGAAGGCCATTTTTTTTCCATTTTGGTTTCACCATGTAGAAATTACAGCTGTGTTTATGCATAGTCCCCCCATTTCAGGGCACCAATGTTTGGGACACATGGCTTCACAGGCGTTTGTAATTGTTCAGGTGTGTTTAATTGCCTCCTTATTGCAGGTATACGAGAGCTCTCAGCACCTAGTCTTTCCTCCAATCTTTCAACCACCTTTGGAAACTTTTATTGCTGTTTATCAACATGGGGACCAAAGTTGCGCCAATGTAAGTCAAATAAGCCATTATGAGACTGTCACCTTCTGCACCGAAAGCCTGGTAAGAAGGCTGAAGATTTCAGGACCAAAGAAGAGGATTCTCCTGTGTACCATAAATCAAGAGAAGTCTGTAACCAGTTGTATTATTTGGGGGTTGGAAATATTTGGTCTGGACAACAATGATTTTGTTCAACTATCCGATGTGTTTACCAATAGGACCATTCCTGTTTCCCAGTCAAACATTCCCAGACAAGAAGACCTGAAGCAATGGCCTTACTTGAAGGATGTCAAGATTTCTGAAATAGACTCTGGCATTGACCTACTCATCGGAACTAATGCTTCTAAGGTATTGGAACCTTGGGAGCTGGTCAACAGCCAAGGAGATGGACAATACGCCATGAAAACCTTGTTTGGATGGGTTATTTATGGTCCTCTGAGAAAAGACCATGACAGCAGGTAAGGAAGTGGCTCTCCTGCTGCGGTTATCAATCGAATATCCATTGCGAATCTGGAGGAACATCTGGTCAAACAATATAATCTGACTTCAATGAAGGATCCAGCAAGGAAAAGGAAGAAATGTCCAGAGAAAAGGTAAAGTTCGTGGATATTATGAATTGTTCAGCAAGGATGACAGATGGACATTATTGTCTAGACTTACCTTTTAAGCAAGAGAATATCAGCATGCCGAACAACCGTTGCATAGCAGAGCTGCGTATCCAGTGCTTGAAACGCAAGTTTAATAAGAATGAGAAGTTTTGTAATGAATATACATCTTTCCTCACAGAAATGATTGATTATGGTTATGCTCAAAGGGTACCAATGGACCAGCTGAATCGAAGTGATGGAAAACTCTGGTACATCCCTCGGGGTGTATCACTCGAAGAAAGGACCAATAAGAGTGGTGTTTGACTGCAGCAGTCTTTAAGGGTACATCACTTAACTGCCAACTACTGCAGCGTCCAGACCGAACTAACTCATTATAGGAGTTCTCATCCGATTCGGACAAGAGCGGGTTGCTTTGATGGCAGATATCAAAGCAATGCTTCATCAGGTCAAGGTATTAGAAAGGCATATTGACTATCTGTGATTTTTGTGGTGGCCTAACGGTGATGTGCAGCAAGGACTTGTTGAATAACGGATGAAGGTACATGACAGAGCCATGTCATCACCAAGTTGTGCAAACTTTGCATTGAGAAAGATTGCTGAGGATAACGGAGCATACTTTTCGCAAGAGGTGACAAATACGTAAAGCAACAACTTCTACGTGGATGATGGTTTAAAATCCATGCAGTCGGAACAGGAAGCAATTCAGATGATAAAAACCCTGACTGACATCTGCCAAATGGGAGGATTTACACTATCAAAATGGATCAGTAATAGGCGTGCTGTATTAACATCCATTCCTCAAGCAAGTAGAGCTAAAGAGATCAAGGAGTTGGACTTGGACCAGGACAATCTGCCGATGGAAAGAGCACTAGGATTGCACTGGTGCGTTGAAGCAGATGTGTTCAAGTTCAAAATTGGTGTACAGGAACGACCGTGCAATAGACGTGGCATCTTGCCTGTAGTCGGCTCTATCTACGATCCTTTAGAATTTCTAGCACCATTTACTTTGCCTGCTAAGTTTATTATGCAGGAACTCTGCAAGGAGAAACTTGGTTGGGATGACGACATGCTTCATACTTTTCTCAGCGATGGACAGGATGGCTAACAGATCTCAACAAGATTGCAGAGTTTAAAGTGGACCGGTGTGTATGAAGCCCACAAACTTTGGTCAAATCAGATATGTACAGCCACACCACTTCTCAGACGCAAGTGAAAGTAGCTATGGTACGATAGCAAAGAAGTGCATATTGCATTTATATTGGGAAAGGCCAGAGTGGCACCATTAAAACAGATGGCAATTCCCAGGATGGAGCTTATAGCTGCAGTCTTAGCTGTCAGAGTTGATGTAATGCTGCGGAAAGAATTACAGCTTCAACTGGACAAATCCGTTTTCTGGACCGATAGCACAAGTGCTTAAGTACATCAATAACAAAACCTAATGCTTTCAAACGTTTGTAGCAAACAGAATCGCCTTTGTAAGGGATGTTACTGACATGTCACAATGGAGATATGTTAGCACAAAGTAAAATCCTGCAGATAAAGCAACGAGGGGATTAACTGCAGACTGCTTTTTAAGCTGCGAAAGATGGACCAAAGGACCAGAATTTCTCCGTAGATCAGATAGGGAATGGCCAAAACATCACTTGGAAGCCACAATTTCTGCTGAAGATCCTGAAATTAAGCCAGACATTATTGTGAATGTTATTGCAAAGGATCCATTGAACCCCACGAATTCTCTGATTACTTATTTTTCATTGTGAGGAAATTGAAGATTGCAGTAGCTTGGTTTATTAAGGTAAAGACAATGCTCTTAAGGCAGGCTCAAAAGAGAATGGAAATCCAGGCTGCTGTGAGTAGCCTTGAAAATGATCCTGACAAGCTGAAAAAGGTTGGAATGGAGATGCAAATCTTTAAAGCTACACTCTAAGGACGATGTTTATGTCCAGAAGATCTTTTTCAGTCAGAAAATGCAATCATCTCTTTCAGTCAAAGGCAAAGATTCGAGCCAGAACTGTCAGCACTAGAAAGTGGTAATCCTGTCAAAGGAGGCAGTAATTTATAGAAACCTGATCCAAGGCTGCAGGATGGACTTCTGAGAGTAGGAGTCGCCTGAATAGGCTCGCAATACTTGAAGAAGCTAAACATCCTATTATTCTTTCGAAGGTCGAAGGACTTCTACATATCCACGTTACTGTTACGACATATCCATAAACAACTAGGTCATGGACGAAGAAATCATATGCTGGTTCATCTTCGTAAAAGGTACAGGATTATCAAGGCTAACTCCTCTGCAATGAAAATTATAGCAGACTGTGTTGTTTGTAAACGGCAGTGGGGAAGAGTTGGGGTCCCAGAGAGGCTAAGAGAGGACGAAGTTTGGTTAAAAGGTATGGTGTAATCTTCACCTGCATGGCTAGCAGGGCAGTACACCTCGAGGTTGCGTATACACTCGATACAGACTCCTGCATCAATACATTACAGAGATTCATTTGTCGACGAGATCAAGTTTTGTCTTTCAGATCAGATCATGGCACAAATTTCATCAGAACGGAAAGAGAATTGAGAGAAGCAGTCAATAACGAAGCAAGACAAGATCCAGAAGGATATGATTCATCAAGGAATTAAATAGTATTTTAACCCTCCGGCAGATCTCATCACGGTGGTGTTTGGGAACGGCTGATCCGCATGGTTCACAATGTGCTGCGTTCTGTTCTTAAACAAGAAGTTTTGGACGACGAAGGACTGCAAACTTTAATGTGTGATGGAGAAGCGATCCTAAATGGTCGACCCATTACCAAGAATTCGGATGAGCCAATGGGCCTGAAAGCACTTACACCAAACCATCATCTTCAGTTAAAAAGCAAGCCAATATTGCCACCTGAACTATTTGTGGAGGAAGATTTGTACATCAGATGTCGATGGAGACAGATACAATATATGACAGATCTTTTTTTGAAACGATGGAAACGAGAATATTTGCCTCTGATCCAGGAACGACAGTGGTGGTCAAAGGTGAAAAGAAGTTTCGCTACAGGTGACATTGTTCTGGTGGTCGATTTTACTGCACCACGTAGTTCCTGGCCGATGGGCAAAATATTGGAGACTATACCAGGCGCACAAGGTTTTGTGCGTAGAGTTTGGCTCCAGACTAAGAGCAACATCTTGGAAAGCCCGATAACCAAGATATGTCTCGGAAAAAAACTGCAGATGTTGGTATAAATCGAAGGTAGACAAAAAATGCTGGAGTAACTCAGGGGGGCAGGCAGCATCTCTGGAGAGAAGGAATGGGTGACGTTTCGGGTCGAGACCCTTCTTCAGACTGAAGGGTCTCCACCCGAAACGTCACCCATTCCTATTCCTTCTCTCCAGAGATACTGCCTGTCCCGCTGAGTTACTCCAGCAATTTTTGTCTACCAAGATATGTTGATACCCGAGTACAGCAAAGACTGGTGCCTTAAAGAATGAAGAATCACTATGGTAGATCGGATGCCAATATATAGTGCGTGCCTTTTGATTATGTATGAGGTTTTTATGGCTCCTTTTAATATTTATTTGTAATTGTTGCGTTATATACTTATAACTATTAGGGGCCGGTGTGTAGGAGCCATTTTGCATTTATTAGTTATTTTAGTCCCTGCTGTATACAAGGTCTGGTAGCTTTGTATAAGTCACGAAGGGTACGGTAGGATATTGGATTTTTACCAAGCTAATCAGTAACAAGCTAATGACAAGAGATATGCCAATATGTTTTATTGCAACTTCAAATAAACGACTAAATAACTGAATCATCGTGGAGATCTCTTTATTGTTGGTTATTTGCGTCAAGAAGATGTCGTTTCTCTAACCTTCGTCAACGTCAGCTTTGGAGCTTTATAAGAAAGACGAGAAGCTGGCCGCAATAGATAGCTGAATGAATAGCAAATTAGCTTCATGGAAGGAAGTAGAGGGAGGCAGAGTGGAAGGTTGCTTCTCCGACTGGAGGCCTGTGACTAATGGTGTGCCTCAGGGTTCGGTGCTGGGCCTGTTACTGTTTGTCATCTACATCAATGATTTGGATGAAAACATACAGGGCAAGATTAGCAAGTTTGCTGATGATACAAAAGTGGGTGGTTTTACAGATAGTGAAGATGGTTGTGAAAGAATGCAGCAGCATCTGGATCGATTGGCACGGTGGGCTGAGGAAAGGTTGATGGAATTTAATATAGATAAGTGTGAGGTGTTACATTTTGGGACGTCTAACAAGGGCAGGACCTACACAGTGAATGGTCGACCTCTGGGGAGTGTTGTAGAGCAAAGGGATCTAGGAGTGCAGGTGCTTGGTCCCTTGAAGGTTGAGTCGCAGGTTGATAAGGTGGTCAAAAAGGCTTTCGGCACATTGGCCTTCATCAGTCAGAGAATTGAGTATAGCAATTGGGAGGTCATGTTTATGTTGGTGAGACCGCATTTAGAATATGGTGTTCAGTTCTGGGCGCCATGTTATAGGAAAGATATTGTCAAGCTTGAAAGGTTCAGAGAAGATTTACGAGGATGTTGCCAGGACCAGTTGGTGTGTCTACTCTACCTTGAGTAGGAGGATGAGGGGTGATCTTCTAGAGGTGTATAAAATCATGAGAGGAATAGATCAGATAGATACACATAGTCTCTTGACCAGAGTTGGGGAATCAAGGACCAGAAGACATAGGTTCAAGGTGATGGGGAAAAGATTAAATAGGAATCTGAGGAGTAACTTTTTCACACAAAGGGTGGTGGGTGTATGGAACAAGCTATCTGAGGAGGTAGTTGAGGCTAGAACTATCCACACGTTTAAGAAACGGTTAGACAGGGACATTGATAGGACAGGTTTGGAGGGATATGGACCAAGCGCAGGCAGGTGGGCCTAGTGTAGCTGGGACATGTTGGCCAGTGTGGGCAAGTTGGGCCAAAGAGCATGTTCCAATACTCTATCACCCGATGACTGATATGAACCTCAATAATTTCTCAACATTAAAAAAATTGATATTTATATTGGCAAAAATATCAATTTCTCTCCCTACTCTTCCACCTATCTTTTATATTTCTCTATAACTTCCAGTCACTCCATTTACTTCCTACTCTTTTTTTTCCTGCCTGGTTCCTATTAGGCAACATGATGAATCCAATAGTTATTGACTTCCTCCTGCAACATTTATCTGTTTATTCCCCTCCCATTTTTTCTATCTTTCCCCTCATTGCTTGATATGTCTTTTAATATTCATTGCTGTCCTCCTTTCTTCTTCACTCATTTTATCTCTGGATCAAAAGGAACTTATTTGCTGCAGAAACTGACAAGCAGAAGAATCAATGCAGGCCGTGCGATGGTCGACATTAAAGTAGATTTACCAATAATAATCATGCGTAGTCACAACCCAATCATGTTTTGACATTCAACTGAGCACCAAGACTTATCATTATAATCTTCATGGCACAAACAGATTTTAACATTCAAGATACAACTGTCTGGCATAACCAACTTTGTTTTAATCAGCTATGTCAGCCAAATGAAAGGAGGAGTAGGAAATGTGAATCAAAATACAAAGCCACAAAGGCTCAAGAATGTGAACCAGCAAAGCTCACTGAACACTCACAACAAATAAGCAGGATCAAAAGTAAGGCCATACCAGATAACCAAACTGCTGGCTACAGAAAAGATTGGTGGCAGGGATAAGTGGGATCAGCATAAATCTGATTTTTTTGGAAGCAATTGGAATATCTGGATAAGTTCAATCTTATTCAGAAGGAATCAAATTGATTGGCAAGTACACTGTGTACATAACTAAATGATTGGAACAGGAACTTCACCTGATGTGGAAAGTGAATGGGAGTGTTGCGAAATTTGAGAGGAAAGCTTGGTGCCTCTCCAGAGAAATTTCAATTTCAATCCAAAATATCCCAACAAACCGAAATCATGCTTAACTCTCCCAAATCACTGTTGTGGTTTTATTGATTTTTACCCTGCTACTTTATATCAGCATATACACTATATATTCAGGTGAACTGCGAAAACTGATAAAATCACTTTGAGCAGAATAAGAAAATCCAGGCTGGCTTGGAATGTCTGACCAGAACTCTTAAAAGGATAGTGATAATATCCTGGAACATCATCCAAAAAGCATTTTAATCATTCCACCCATTCCTCAGCTTTTCTTTCACAGATAGCTCCACCAAAGACAAAGCTTGCTCAAGTGAGAAATAGAGAATCCAAAACTGCATCTTGAAAATAACAAGAATCTCTTTCCATCCATAATTTTGAAGTTATTTTCATCCGCAACAGAAAATAATTAACAATCAGTGTGAAATGGTACCTCCTTATTCTTGCTAATTTCAGCAATCGCAGCAGTTCTTTGTTTTTCAAATTCATCATCACCCCCAGTTTTATTTGGGTTAACAACTTGAAGCGTTTTCCTTTTATCAAGTTCTCTGGTATCAACTTGATCACGAGTCATACATTTCTGGAAAAAAAACAGGTTGGTACAATATCACTAGATATCAACTGACACTATTTTGTGGTAAAATACAAACCTCAAACAACAAAAGAAAAACAAAGTAAAAAGTCGATCAGGCACAACTTCTGGATAAACACTTCAAATTGATGTCTATTAATCAGAGATGTACACTAAAAATAGATGCCCCATTTCCACAGATTATAAGTAGATGTAGAATAAGGGAACAAAGACAAAATGCTGGAGTAACTCAGCATCTCTGGATAGATGGAATGGGTGATGTTTCAGGTCGAGAACCATCTTCAGATTTGTTATAAAATAGAAAACAGAACGGAAAAAATAAATGGTAGTGATTAGGTGAGTGAAAAAAGATGATGGATTTTGAAATTTTTTAACTCAAGTTTGAAAGACTAATATGTTTAGTCCAGAATATTGTAGCTCAGGTTTAAAATGAAGACAGGAAGGTCAGTATGAGAGGAGAGCATATAATTACGTGCACAGGTAATCAAAAAATGGCAGTCACATCAAGTGTGCTGCTGTCAAACAACCTGCATTTGACCATCTAAAGTGTAGCAGTATGCATCACGAGCAATGAATACAATTAATCGCAAGGGCAACTAGATCATAATTTTAACCTGAAAAGTTTGTCTGAGGCCCTGAATGTGAAGTGAACAAGTCATCAAGTCAACATGCTGTGGGAAAAGGTGGGAGTGTTGAAGGGCAATTAGGTAGAAGAGCGGGGTGCAGCAGAGATGATGCAGAAAAGGGAGGAGTAAAAAGGTGTTTGATGAAACTTAGAAACATAGAAAATAGGTGCAGGTGGAAGCCATTCGGCCCTTCGAGCCAGCACCGTCATTCATTGTGATCATGGCTGATCATCCCCAATCAATAACCCGTGCCTGCCTCCCCATATCCCTTGATTCCACTAGTCCCTAGAGCTCTATCTAACTCTCTCTTAAATCCATCCAGTGATTTGGCCTCCACAGCCCTCTGTGGCAGAGAATTCCACAAATTCACAACTCTCTGGGTGAAAAAGTTTCTTCTCACCTCAGTTTTAATTGGCCTCCCCTTTATTCTAAGACTGTGGCCCCTGGTTCTGGACTTGCCCAACATTGGGAACATTTTTCCTCCATCTAGCTTGTCCAGTCCTTTTATAATTTTATATGTTTCTATAAGATCCCCTCTCATCCTTCTAAACTCCAGTGAATACAACCTAGTCTTTTCAATCTTTCCTCATGTGACAGTCCCGCCATCCCAGGGATCAATCTCGTGAACCTACGCTGCACTGCCTCAATTACAAGGATGTCCTTCCTCAAATTAGGAAACCAAAACTGTACACAATACTCCAGATGTGGTCTTACCAGGGCCCTATACAACTGACGAAGAAGCTCTTTACTCCTTTACTGAAATCCTCTTGTTATGAAGGCCAACATTCCATTAGCTTTCTTCACTGCCTGCTGTACCTGCACGCCAACTTTCAGTGACTGGTGTACAAGGACCAGTCTGCACCTAGTAAAAAGTCGATCAGGCACGACTTCTGCACCTCTCACTGCACCTCCCCCTTACCTTACCTAGATAATATTGGTGGCATCATGCCAGAAATGAAATCAATAACAGAAAATTATAAATTGATTATAGGGACACGAGTGCAAATTCAAAAACCACCATAGTTTACTGAAAATTTGAAATAAAAATAGTAATTTCTGTAAACACCCAGGTCAGGCATCATTGCAGAAAGTCTGAAGAAGGGTCTCAACCCGAAACGTCACCCATTCCTTCTCTCCTGAGATGCTGCCTGACCTGCTGAGTTACTCCAGCATTTTGTGCATAAATACCTTCGATTTGTACCAGCATCTGCAGTTATTTTCTTACATTGCAGAAAGAGAAATAGCTGACATTTCAGGTCCAAGACTCTCATCAGAAATGGGGAAAGACAGAAAAGCATGTTGGATTTCAGTACAAGAGAAAGTGGTAATATATTATTTCTTTCCATCTCCATCAGAACAGGAAATTTCTGACCATCTTCATTTTAGTTGTTTTTCTTATTATTCTGGCTGCTGGCCATGACCTCACTATTTACGACACAATATGTAGACAAGGCATCATAATGTGGTTGGAACTGCCCCCATTTAAATTTGCCCTTTGAGAGATTTTCTTGATTCTATCCACCTGTCATTGACCTTCTGACGTACTTAAAACTCAAGTTGCTTTCCTAGTTCCAGTAAAGGATTTCGGACTGGCAAATTTTAACCATTGCTTCTAAAATGTCACTGACCTGTGCTGCGTTGCCAGATTTTTCGTTTTAATATGATCTTGCAATCATCCATTTTTCATTTCTCTTCAATACATTGACAGATACCACATTACAAGCAAATAAACATCAGCCTTTCAATGCCTTTTGTAAACTGCTAACCCCCCCTCTTAAACTGTAAAATATGTGCCGCATGTTTCTCTTCCGATAGATGCTGAGTATTTCGAACATTTGCTGCTTTAATCTTAACATTTTTGGCATATTCCATTTTTGTTTTGATTTTCAGGACATAAAAGAGGAGCACATTATCTCACAGAAGTTTTAGAGATGGACTTTAATGTCATATAACAAACTGGTATCATATCTGCCTGCACAGGTGGCACTATTTGAAGCTAACATTCATGTGGTGATTACAGTGACTAAAATCTATTATGCTGGTGTTCCAAGTACTTGGAAGATACCACATATTTGCAAAGTCTTTGCTTGCAACAAATCGTTAACTGAAAAAAAAGGCATAATTTAATACCTGCCCAAAGGGGACGAAAGGAGGTGGGCCACCTTCAGCTCCAATATTACTTCTATTGTACTTTGCTAAACTCTAGGGGGAAAAAAAACAATCATTATTATCCTCGCTCTTCAAATAGATAATGGAAACAAAGTTAATATTTCGTTTTCTTTTGAACAATTAAATTCAACATCTGAGAACAAATTTAAAAATGTAGACTGCAGAACGCAGAATAAAGGGCTGCTCTAAATATAAAACAATGTAAAGCTACAACTGATTAATTGCCAAATATTTTCAAGTGTTCAGTCAAAAAAAGTATTCAATCTTCTCTCCCCCAAAATCATTCAATATTTCAACTGCAGCTATACTTTAATGCTAATTTTCAAACATGTCACATAAATTATGATTAGTCACCTCGCACGTGAACACTTATGTCTCAATGTGGCAAGCTTCTGACAAGTTAACATCTCCCCTTAATCTTAATGCTAAGAATGAAAGATCCATGCGAGGAGCATAGCACAAATTAAGATTCCAGCAGATTTTTATTTAAATATTAATATATTATTTCTTGAGCCAATAAAATCTAGTTGCTGCAATTGATATGCAGCAGTGATCCTGCAATATCTATGAAATTTTAATTGGTACGCGCTTTTTATCTGTCAAAGTAATTTCTCCAAATATATCAACATTTACAAAAATGATGCAAAGTATATAATAATTTATTTGGAAAATCCAAGACACTGAACTATTTATAATTTCATCGGCAATATACAACTCATAATCATAAGTTCTATTTTTCAACTTATTTACTTGTCATTTACACCAAAAAGTTTTAAATTTGGTCAAGAAATTGCGAATTCTTGAATTTAAAAATGTTACTTTACCCGCTGCAACTTCCATTTTTCAATTAGCTGCTCAACATCACCACCAAGGACAAGAATGTTGATGTCATGCAACAACAGAAATCCATTTCTTATTTTAATAGTTCCCAGTAACTTCACTTTTGTTCCAGGTGGGGTATTGAGGCTATCAGGAAACAGGTGGGCAAAAAAAAAAGATAACGAATCACATTTTAATTAACATTTCTTTAATTGATTTAATAATGGAATAATATTAACAGATACATTAGTGCAAGTAATTTCTTAATATTTCCATGAGTAACACATCTTACTTTTTCTATTGCTTCATACAATATCAGCTTAAGCATATCATAAAAATTCTTACAATATATGCAGTACTAGTGAGTGACAAACAGAAATTTAGAATCAATTTCATCACTATACAAAATTATTTCAAGCAACATATTGTAATGACAAATCATCAAGATAGTAAAGGTTAGTAGGTTTCTTTTCGAACTCAAAAGGGAATAGCAAAACTTGAAAGATCTACTTTTCCCAATTCAACAATAAGTTAGAAGTTAAAGCACAAATAAAAGAAATTTTGCAGCACTAATGACATCAACATGATTTACAACTATTATGCAGCACCAGGCTTTCTCAGTTCTTGATCAGAATCTTGAAAGCTACTTCAAGTGCCAGGACCACTAGCCAAAAATCAAAATTAGAAAAGCATTCAACACGTAAGCTAGCTAGCCCATGCAGCTCATTCTTTTGCTACTTCCATCAACAAAAAGTTCATAATATAAATTACTTTGAATTGTATTTTGTGGTGTCATATCTCAGAGTTACCATATATGCACACCTCTCTTCCAAATTTGAAATTTATTATTCAGGTTTATTAGTCCTCAGGGCCAAGCCATCATCCCCAAAATCCCTTACAGCAATACCCAAGAAAACCTTCTGGAATCAGAAGAGCTGTAGCCAGTCAAAAAGAACCCCTCAGACAATCAGAGGATGAAAGACATCCCCAACATGACCACCCTTTGCTACCTCAGCGTATGAAATTGCACAGAAGTTTCCTCTCTTCTGTCCATCCCCTGGACTGCAGTGCATCGTCCAGAAGGCTCAAACTCTGCGAAGAGAGACTAGAGAAATCTCTGGAAGACACTCACGTGGCAATCAACCCCTCTGAGAAACTCCCACCAGGTTCCGACCAACTGTGCATAACCTGGCGCAGTCTCAACAGACTGCAGACAGGTACGGAAAGGAGCAAATCGAACATGCTGAAGTGGGGATATACTGAAGATGCGGCAGACTGTGAGTGTGGACGGGGCCTCCAGACTATGGAACATCTCCTGAGCTGTGACATGCTGCATGACACATGCACTGTAAAGGATCTTGCAGAGGCCAACGATGTGGCAATAAACTTTGCTTGCTATTGGCAAACAGTTGTGTGAAGACACAAAATAATAATAATACCCAAGAACAGTTCTCAAATTATTCTAAACTCAATTTACCAACATTCCAATTAATGGATTCCAGTTCAGTAACTTATTTGCACATCAATCCTACAATCAAATGGATTAAATACAGATCGAATTTTAAAATCACAACATTATTCCTTAGCATGGAAAAACTGAAAATGAAACATCAACTCAGAATTGTCAGGCTGAACACAAGGCGCCAATATAATTTTTTTCTATCAATACTGCCAACATTAGTGCAAACCGACTGTGCAAATTTAGAATTGTTAAGTCCTCCATGCTCTGGAATAAAGCACCAAATCCTCTCTGGCTCTTCATACACTTTGTTAAGGAAAGGACCTTCGATCAAAGATGAAATCTTTCTCCTTCTGCAATTGATGTCTGATCTGATGAGAATTACTACTATGGAAATAGCTTTTATTTTCTATAGTAACCTTGAAGCACCAAATCAAACTTCCTTGAAATCAAAGTACACAATATTTGCCAGTTCAATTTTATCCCTACTTCATTTCTTCAAAGAGCTCCAATAAATTAGGCAAAGCATGATTTCCTATCGATACAAACACATTGACATTGCCTGATTGCCTTGATCTTTTTTTGAAGTGCCCTGCACAGCATTTTAAATAATGGGTTGAAACATTTTTCCCTGACGAGAAATGTTAAACTAACTGGTCTGCAGTTTTCTTCTTCCAATTCAATTTTTTTGTCAGGTACTCAAAGCAATCATGAGACCTGATTTAATGTTCCTTGTATTCACAGATAAACATTTATATCTAAAAAAATTTAAAGTTAACTGGAAGCCTTTTTCTGATGGGTGCTAAAAATAAAGTAATGGGACTGATGTGCAGTAGGCATTAGAGGCGTTGAAGTGCAATTAAGGAAAGATGACTTTTCATGACAATCATGCGTTTTGTGGTATCCACTGCCACAGGCAAGTTTTCTTTTTAAAAAGTGCAGATTATTAACGGAATTTAAGTTCCACAGCTGCCCCAGTGGAATCAAACATTTTTATCTACATTCATAGTTCAAATCCTCAAATTACAGGTATGGTATTTTAAACAACTATATATTCAAACAAGCGCTAACTTAAAAATCTTTCCAATTTCTTGACCACAATGACGATGGCCAACAGGGGCTGAAGGGCCTGTTTCCATGCTGTTGCTATGATTAACAAAATAAAGGACAGAAAGTGAAATAGAATATTTACTTGATTTTTGACAGATGGCCGAACTCTACACCTATACAATTTACATGTCCATCTGTAAACTGCACTCGCAACATCCTTGGTGCAGCTTGAGATTCCTCGTGATCCTTTGGAGCAGAGATGTTCCTGATCTTCTGTATTTGTAAGACACATGGACCTTCCAGCTAATTGTTAAAAACATTAGCACACAAATTAGAGATTTGTGCATTGGAGCTTTTTACATTCTATAAATAGAAATTCTAACTTGACTAATAATGTAAACATTCTCCATTACCCACGTCAGCAGATTACTTGAAGCAAAGAGAAACATCAAACATAAAAGAATCTTATAAAACTTAACAAACAAGCTTTTGAAAAATTGTCATGCAAGAGATTACTAAACACAATTGAAGTACGCGATATTGGGAATAACACCTTGGCATAGATTGAGGGTAGAAAACTAGGTATGCTATGACTATTGGTTGAGGGAAAGGCACTGGGATTCAAGTTGTTCCAAATCTCTGGCCATGATTTGAACGAGTAAAGAGTAAAATATATTAAAGTCTGTTGATAATTTAAAGTTTGGCGGTAATGAATTGTCAAGAATATGACAGATGGAAGTTAAATGTAGAAAAAAACAAGATTCTACATGAAGATAGAAGAATGGTGAAAGATTGAAAGATGTTGGCATTGTGAGAGACCTGGACATCTCCTACCACAAGGTACAGCAGGCAGTTAGGAAGGCTAATGATAAAGTGGCCTTTATTGGAAGTGTAATTGAGTACAAGTAGAGGCGTTGTGCTCTAATGTACAAAAAAGTATTTAGGTGGAACAGCCTGTACACGTCTGAACTCCAAAACTGAAGAATACATTACTGATCAAAGAACAAATGGCAAAAATTCACAAGATTGATTTTTGGGATAACAAGTCTATTGTTTGAAGAGCAATTGAGCACACTGGTGTCTCTACTCCCTTTCATACTGATGAATGAGAGGTAATCGCGTTGAAACTTGTAATATTGTTACTGGGCTTGACAAGAGTAGATACAGAGATAATAGGCAGACACAAAAACCTGGAGTACCTCAGCGGGTCAGGCAACATCTCTGGAGAGAAGGAATGGGTGACATTTCGGGTCGAGACCCTTCTTCAAACTGATGTCAAGGGAAGCGGCGTGACAAAGATAGGATGTCGTCGGAGACAGGAAAACTAGTGGGAGAACTGGGAAGGGGGAGGGGATAGAGAGGGAAAGCAGGGACTATCTGAAGTTAAAGAAGTCAATGTTCACACCGCTGGGGTGTAAACTACCCAAGCAAAATATGAGATGCCGTTCCTCCAATTTGCGCTGGGCCTCACTCTGACAATGGAGGAGGCCCAGGACAGAAAGGTCAGATTGGGAATGGGAGGGGGAGTTGAAGTGCTGAGCCACCGGGAGATCAGGTTGGTTAAGACGAACTGAGCGGAGGTGTTCAGTGAAACGATTGCCGAGCCTGTGCTTAGTCTCGCCGAGGTAGAGAGGTTGACACCTGGAACAGCAGATACAGTAGATGAAGTTGGAGGAGGTGCAGGTAGACCTCTGCCTCACCTGGACAGACTGTTTGGGTCCTTGGATGGAGTCGAGGGGAGAGATAAAGGGACAGGTGTTGCATCTCCTGCAGTTGCAGGGGAAAGTACCTGGGGATGGGGTGCTTTGGGTGGGAAGGGACAAGTGGACCAGGGGGTTTCGGAGGGAACGGCAACTCTGGAAAGCAGAAAGCCCTAGCTATGGCTGCCTCTTTGTAGGGTACGTGGAACAATCCCCTTTCCAGGTGTACACTGGCCCTATCCCCGAACTCTAACTCCTGTACCCCTGCAGAACTCACTGACTTCATAAATTTCACCAATTTCCATCCTGCTCTTAAATTTATCTGGACCATCTCCGACATCTCCCTACCGTTTCTGGATCTCACCATCTCCATCACAGGAGACAGACTAGTGACCGACATCTACTACAAACCTTCTGACTCCCACAGCTATCTTGACATTTCTTCCCACCCTGCTTCCAGTAAAGACTCTATCCCCTACTCCCCATTCTTCCGTCTACGCTGCACCTGTGCCCAGGATACGGCGTTCCATACAAGGGCATCGGAGATGTCCTCATTCTTTAGGAAATGGGGGTTCCCCTCTTCCATTATAGATGAGGCTCTCACTAGGGTCTCCTCAATATCCCGCAGCTCCGCTCATGCTCCCCCTATTCGTAACAAGGACAGAATCCCCCTTGACCTCACCTTCCACCCCATCAGCCATTGCATACAACATATCCTCCAACATTTCCGCCACGTCCAACGGGATCCCACTACTGGCCACGTCTTCTCCTCTCCTCCCCTTTCCGCTTACCGCAGAGACCATTCCCTCCGAAACTCCTTGGCCCACTGGTCCCTTCCCACCCAAAGCACCCCCTCCCTAGGTACTTTCCCCTGCAACCGCAGGAGATGCAATACCGATCCCTTTATCTCCCCCTTCGACTCATCCAAGGACCCAGTCTGTCCAGGTGATGCAGAGGTTTACCTGCACCTCCTCCAACCTCATCTACTGTATCCGCAGTTCCAGGTGTCAACTTCTCTACATTGGCGAGACCAAGTGCAGGCTCGGAGATCGTTTCGCTGAACACCTCCACTCAGTCCATCTTAACCTACCTGATTGCCCTGTGGCTCAGCACTTCAACTCCCCTCCCCATTCCCAATCGGACATTTCCGTCCTGGGCCTCTTCCATTGTCAGAGTGAGGCCCAGTGCAAATTGGATGAACAGCACCTCATATTTTGCTTGGGTAGTTTACACCCCAGCAGTATGAACATTGACTTCTCTAACTTCAGATAGTCCTTGCTTTCCCTCTCTATCCCCTCCCCCTAGTCTTCCTGTCTCCGACTACATCCTATCTTTGTCACGCCCCCTCCCCTGACATCAGTCTGAAGAAGGGTCTCGACCCAAAACGTCACCCATTCCTTCTCTCCAGAGATGCTGTCTGACCCGCTGAGTTACTCCATCATTTTGTGTCTACCTTCGATTTAAACCAGCATCTGCAGTTTTTTTCCCCCGACAGAGATAATACTTCTTTCAGCTAGAGTGTCTAGAAGCAGGGTAAAAATAAGGAGTTCACTGACAATTCAAGGCACCACCAAGTAATAATTTCCTAAATTGTTCAGTTTCAATCCTTTTGAATATCTTCAGCCAGTGGCAGTGAAAGCTCTGCTGCTGATTAAATTACATGCCTAAAAAATAATCAATCTTAAAGTAATCTTGGAAGATAGAGTTTGGAGTTAGAGTACTCATGTGGTATCTAGCTTGTTCTGGCTTTATCACTCTCAGACACCAAACCCTTATTTTCCCTTGCATTGTACTGCGTCTATTAATTTCTTGCCCCCTCCTTTAAACTACAATAATCAATCAGCTGATGCTGAGCAACCCCCCAATCGTGCTGGATCTGCAAAACAACTCTTAGTGAATTGCATGGGAGATAAATGACTATCAATAGATCTGGATTGTAAATCCAGATTTCGAACAGTTTTACACCTAAATCACTAATCATAGTTTAACATTGTGACGATAAAATTTAACAATAATGGTCCCTGTTATAACACAATTTACATGTTTCCAAGCTTGTAATGACCCATTTGTTGCTACTCGGTTATCCAGCCATTCATTCATTCTCAAACCTTAACAATAGGTCTGATCATCACGGAACCTTCACTGGTATTCAAGCGCTGTGTCCATATATACCTGCCAGTGTCAGAAGCTTTGAATTGTTTTTAAGTGCCTCAATGTCCTTGCATGGAAGCTGAACAATGATGGCAGACAGCTGGTGGCACTCTGAGAACATACTGATTAATGTATAACCCAGCCATACAAATGCATTGCTCCTGACAATTAAACCTTCATTTTAGGCAAAATTCTTGTTTGCACAAGCTTAACAAATGTAATTTGAAAATCTAGATTCAGTCCATCCACTGTCTCCCCTTATTATTTGTTATATGCAATATATCTTACACTCAGATTGGCATAGGCTTGTTTTCCTTGAAAAAATAATGATGGGCCTGATTAATCACATCCTGGTTGCCCATAGTATTTTGTTCATACTGCTTAACTACTGACATCAGGTAAACAACTGTTGTTTTGCATGTTTTTTTTTCTTAAACACTGATCCTACTGTCCTTCTCACGACCACCCAAAGTTATGGATCCATCCATTGACGAGCACAATGCAAAGTTCACAAATTGGCCATGGCAAAAACCTGAATTTGAGCTGAGGGCAGACGTAAAGTGTTCATGTGGTTATAACGTACTGCTGGCCCACTGAGTTGAGAAAACTGTACCACATATGGCATTTTCTGCAGGAATGAGACCATAGAGAAGGGCTGCCATCCTTCACTGGCAAATCCTCTTCTCATTAGCTGGCCAATGATCTTTGAAGATATTGTTACCTTTCAAATCTGCTGGGACTATTCCAAATATCTGCATCTTAAACGATCAAAACTAATGGATCCATAATATTTGTAGACTGCTCTTCAGAAAATTAGGATGCATGCACAGATCTAGGGCATGTCTCATATTTTAAGCTTAAAAGGCATGGATGACTTACAAAATCTTCTGTTCTCCATCTCAAAACCATATAAAACTGCACTAGCAGAAAACAGCATTCATTCCAAGGAAAATGTAAAAATATATATATTTCTGAATTTCAAGTAAAAAAATTGGAATCCTTTTCATAGAAACTCTGTTGGCAACATTAAAGAATGTATAGGTGTTGGTATACCGAAAGCTTACTCGTGCTGTGAATGAAATTGAAAATTTGTCTCCATCCTTCCGCATTCTGAAATTTAACCCATACTTGTTTTTGAACATAGATTAGCTCTGAATAATTTGTCACTCTGCAGATGTTGCTCTAATGGCTGAATACTTTTCAGCAGTTTGTTTATTTCATATTTATATTATCTAGAATTTCTGTTTTACCATTAACTAATGCATTTGGTTACTATTCATCTGCTTGACACTACTGATGTTATATTATTTAATAGAAATGCCTTGTAATGCTTCCTGTACATAATTGGCCATTTCAAGTGCATTACTTAACCAAAAGAGAAAGAAGATGTAGTGGAATAAAAGTCAAGACAGGATGTACTTTCACCATACATTAATAGAAGCCTGATTAAACATTCTTGATGGCAGAAGAACTAGATGCAAGCTTTTTTGAAAATGAAAACGAGATAAGTGAAATAGGGTTCAAATACACAAAATGAAGCTGAACACACAATATAATGGGCCAAAATTAAACCTTGTTCCCAAGTGTAGTGTGAAACTTGAAAAGAATCAACTGCCATATAATACTACCATTGTTGTATAGCATGAAATCGAACATGGGCAATCCAACAGGAGGTAGAATTCACACCACTTTTAATTTCTCAAAACAATTTACAAAATAGCCTTTATAAATTCCAATGTTGACGTGGTAATTTTTTAAAAAGTCATCCAAATTCTCAGATAGAATTACACCCTTTCTAATTTCACCCGCTTATGTTTATTCGGTGTTAGCAGGAGAGACTTGTAATTCCAGCTTTCACTCTATCAGAAACAGTGCACATTGGCAGGCAGTTGACCCAGAATATTTTCAACTAACTCTGTGACCTCCAATTTATCTGTTAACATTGAAGAAAGGAAAAAGCATTATGTTCCGAATTCAACATCCAACATTGAATTTCACTCTTACGCCTTAAAGCATCTTAAAAATAATTATGTAATCCTACAGTGGTTACAAACAATGAAATCAATTTAATGTGTAAATACCTTAAAAAAAAAGTATTGTTAAAACAAAATGCAGCAAAATCAGTTAACAACAGTTAAAGTTCAATTTCCTAGGCATTCACTTTGCCAGCAACCTAGCTGGCCACTTCATGGTGATTAAGAAAGCACATCTCAGAAAATTTGGCACATCCACGATGACTCTTTCCAACCTCTATAGATGCGCAAGAGAAAGAATTTTGATGGGATGTATCTCAGAATGGTATGCAACTGCTCTTTTCTTGACTGCTGGAACCTGCAGAGAATGGTGAACAAAGCCGAGTCCGTTACAGGTTCTTTACTTTCTTCCGTTTTGTCCACCTTCACAGTGCACCACATCAGGAAGGCTCGAAGCACTGTCAAAGATGACTGCCAGACTGGCCATTCCCTTTTCTCACTTCGAGCTTCTAGAAGATACAAGAGCTTGAAATCTCAGCGACCAGACTTAAGAATAGCTTCATCCCCTATCAGACTCCTGAACCAATCATCTCTTTCATAGACCTTTCCTTGAGGTGCTGCCATGAACTCTTCCTCTCAACTCTATCTCATACGTATTCCATTGTTGTATTTCAATTTTTTTTTCATACTACCTCAGACTGCACAACAATTTTGCTTTATCTGCTGTTTTGCATTTGTCATTGCATTCATTATTTTATCTATCTTCATTGCTGTTTCGTCTGTAAGCTTAGCATGAGCAAAGAATGCCATTGCACTTTGGTGTATATGACAATAAACTGACACGAATCTGCGATGGATTGAATCTTGTTCCCTATTCAGTGCATCATCAAATTCACTTTGATATTTTGGCCTGTTTGACTTCAATTTACTCAAGCCTGCTACAGCTTTATTTTACCTGTTTTTCCCATTGATCTCAGTTAGGCACATTTCTGCCAGCACCAACATCTGAACATCAGCAACAAATGTATCTATGTCCAACTTAGAAACATAGAAAATAGGTGCAGGAGTAGGCCATTCGGCTCTTCGAGCCTGCACCGCCATTCAATATGATCATGGCTGATCATCCAACTCAGTATCCCGTACCTGCCTTCTCTCCATACCCCCTGATCCCTTTAGCCACATCTAACTCCCTCTTAAATATAGCCAATGAACTGGCCTCAACTACTTTCTGTGGCAGAGAATTCCACACATGGGAACTTCCCACATGGGAGCATAACTTGTCCTTTCTCCTCACGATCCTATCACCATAGCGCTCCCATGAACAAAATGAGACTTCAAATCTCATTCTCACATTGGCCCAAAACCTCAACTGCATCAGCAATGTGGACTTGTCTGTTCAAATGGTCAGAACTTACATTGTACAAATATAGAAGCAGACAAAAATCAGTCGGCCCGCCAACAAAACACACCACACACAACTGGAAAAACAATCCAGAACATGACGATGGACCAAACTGTAGAAAATGAGATGAGTATAGATGGGTACTTGATGAGTGGCATGGATATGGATGACCAAAGGACTTGTTCTGTGCTGTATACCTATTTCTAGTATGTAGCTACATGATTTACATATCCAACTTGACTGCATCCTGTACAAGACATCAAGCAAACATTTAACTGACTGAATCTTGGTATATCATTTGCTTTAAGCATATCATTAATGTCAGAGGTTAGGCACTGGTGTTGTATTCCTCCATGTTCATGACCACAGGGGATGAAGATGTATTCTCCAAGTGAATTCTTGACTCTAGTGCCGAATAGCTATGTTTTCCTGAAAAAAATGCTAACCGAAGTTTAAATGTGGGGAGAATAAAAAACTGAAAGTGCAAACTATTCCAGTCCAACGAAGTACAATACAGCCACTGCACCACCTCTGAAATGGGATCATGTATGATTCTTGAAAAATAACCTGAAATGTCGCTGACAATCTAATCCATTTCTGAATCATGCAATCTCACCAATGTTTGGTCCAAAATGCTAGTGGTTGAAAGAAAACACCCACAGAGACAAATTGCACATTATACCACTCTCTAGTGGTAGGAATACAAGTACTGATATAGTGTGTAGGAAAGAACTGCAGATGCTGGTTTAAATCGAAGGTAGACACAGAATGCTGGAGTAACTGGGGGAAGATAAAATCGGGCTGTGTGGGGCTGGATAACGATAAGGTTGGAGGCTTTAGAAAGCAGAGACCCGGAAGTAATAAAATGGCGTGTGATATTAAGGTCTTATTTGGAGGAAGTGGGAGGAGTCGAAGAAGAAATTGTATTTGGAGGAAGTGGGAGGGGATCACACCATAATATCACACACCATTTCTGATTTTATTACTTCCGGCTCTCTACCCTCTAAAGCCTCCAACCTTATCATTCACCAGCCCCGCACGGTCCGATTTTATCTTCTTCCCATAATCCACAAACAGAACTGATCTGGCAGACCCATTGTTTCTGCTTGCGCATGTGCCACCGAATTAATTTCCACATAACACGACTCCATCCTATCACTCTGCTCAGTCACACCTTGATCCATCCAGACCTCCGCTCAGTCCGACTTAACCTACTTGATCTCCCAGTGATTCAGCACCAACTCCCCCCCCCCATTCCCAATCTGACCTTTCTGTCCTCGGCCTCCTCCATTGTCAGAGTGAAGCCCAGTGCAAATTGGAAGAACAGCACCTCATATTTCCCTTGGGTAGTTTACACCCCAGCGGTATGAACATTGACTTCTCTAACTTCAGATAGTCCCTGCTTTCCCTCTCTATCCCCTCCCTCTTCCCAATTCTCCCATTAGTCTTCCAGTCTTCGACTACATTCTATCTTTGTCCCACCCCCTCCCCTGACATCAGTCTGAAGAAGGGTCTCAACCCGAAACATCACCCATTCCTTCTCTCCTGAGATGCTGCCTGACCCGCTGAGTTACTCCAGCATTTTGTGTCTACCTTCCATCCTATCCTCCCTGGTCCAATCTCTCCCTACCTATTTCCAAGACACCTCACATGCTCTTCGTCTCTTCAACAATTTCCGTTTTCCAGGCCCCCACTCCCTCATCTTTACCATGGATGTCCAGTCACTCTACACCTCCATCCCCCACCAGGAAGGTTTTAAAGCCCTCCGTTTCTTCCTCAACTGCAAAACCAGCCAATTTCTGTCTACCAATGCGCTCCTCCGCCTAGCAGAGCTGGTCCTTATCATCAACAACTTCTCCTTCGACTCCTCCCACTTTCTCCAAACCCAAGGCATGGCTATGGGCACTCGCATGGGCCCCAGCTATGTCTGCCTCTTTGTCGGATACATAGAAAATAGGTGCAGGAGGAGGCCATTTGGTCCTTCGAGCCAGCACCGTCATTCATTGTGATCATGGCTAATCATCCACAATCAGTAACCCATGTGTGCCTTCTCCCTATATCCCTTCATTCCGCTAGCCCCAAGAGCTCTATCTAACTCTCTTTTAAATTCATCCAGTGAATTGGCCACTACTGTGGCAGAGAATTTCACAAATTTACAACTCTCTGGGGAAAACGTTTTTCTCATCTCAGTTTTAAATGGCCTCCCCTTTATTCTTAGAATACGTCGAATAGATAAATCGAAAAATCACTGTTCCAGGCGTACACTCGCCCTATCACTGAACTCTACCTCCTCTACATTGACGACTGCACTGGTGCTGCCTCCTGCACCCATGTAGAACTCACTGACTTCATCAACTTCATGACTAATTTCCATCCTGCACTCAAAATTCACTTGGACCATCTCTGATAGCTCCCTACCGTTTCTGAATCTTACCCTTTCCATCACAGCAGACAGACTATTGACCGACATCTACTACAATCCTACCGACTCCCATAACTATCTAGACTACACTTCTTCCCAACCTGCTTCCTGCGAAGCCTCTATCCCCTACTCCCAATTCCTCCGTCAACGCCGCATCTGCGCCCAGGATGAGGTTTTCTATACTAGATCATCAGAGATCTCATTCTTTAGAAACGGGGGTTCCCCTCTTCCATTATAGATGAGGGTCTCACTGGGGGCTCCTCGATATCAAGCAGCTCTGCTCTTGCTCCCTCTCCCCCCATTCGCAACAAGGACAGAGTCCCCCTTGTCCTCACCTTCCACCCCATCCCATCGCATACAGCATATAATCCTCCAAAACATTTGCCATCTCCAACGGGGTCCCACTACTGGCCACATCCTCCCATCTCCACTCCTTTCTGCTTTCCGCAGAGACCGTTCCCTCCGCAACTCACTGGCCAACTTGTCCCTTCCCACCCAAACCACCCCTTCCCCAGGTACTTTCCACTGCAAACGCAGGAGATGCAACATCTGTCCCTTTACCTCCCCCCTCGATTCCATCCAAGGACTCAGACAGCCTTTTCAGGTGAGGCAGAGGTTCACTTGCACCTCCTCCAACCTCATCTACTGTATCCATTGTTCCAGGTGTCAACTTCTGTACATCGCAAGACCAAGCGCAAGCTCAGCGATCGTTTCGCTGAACACCTCCGCTCAGTCCGCCTTAACCTACCTGATCTCCCGGTTGCTCAGCACTTTAACTCCCCTCCCATTCTGACCTTTCTGCCCTGGGCCTCCTCCATTGTCAGAGTGAGGCCCAATGCAAATTGAAGGAACAGCACCTCATATTTCGTTTGGGTAGCTTACATCCCAGCGGCATGAACATTGACTTCTCTAACTTCAAATAGCCCTTGCTTTTCCTCTCACTCCATCACCTCCCCCTTCCCAGTTCTCCCACCAGTCTGTCTCCAACTACATGCTATCTCTGCCCTGCCCACTCCCCTGACATCAGTCTGATGAATGGTCTCGACCCAAAACGCCACCCATTCCCTCTCTCCAGAGATACTGCCTGTCCCGCTGAGTTACTCCAGCATTTTGTGTCTATTGTCATAAGAGGGTCTCTTTCGCCACAAAGGCACTACTGGTAGAAAAATATTGGGATATTATTTTAAATCTAAGTATTTAATTATTTTCTACACTTGCTCAGCAAGTACAGTTAAAAGGTTTGAAAATGGCTGCAACTTTTTATTATGCAGCATATGGAAACCAGTGAATAAGTATTCTGATGAACAGCTGTTTAAAAGTATGCCCATATCAAACCAAGCTTCCAAATCTTAGGATCTTGCACCCTTCCATAACTGAGTTCTCATCATGTTCAGTAATTCTCATGTATTTGTGCACATAGTAGAATAAAATAATTTTCATTTAAAAAAAGTCAGATTTAATTTCAACTTCATGCTGCAATTACTATTTTAGCTGATAAAAGAAAAGTACTTGGCAGAAACAATGAGCATTCAGTTTGGTTAAGTTTTGTTGTGCATCATTTGGCCAGTTCACGTTCAGCTTCACAGATGATACACCACTAGAGTTCATGGAAGTGTGCATATATTACATATAGAGCTTCGTTTTTGCAAATGAGGCGCTTTCAGCAACACAAAAAAGCACTAACACGTTTCCCTTCCAACTGAAAACTAATAAATAAACCAATCTCATTTGTGACAAATTCATTATGATGACTTAATTCTGCAAGAGCAGTCTGTTCTTACATGCTTCCATTTTCCGCACTCATTAAGTTGCAGCTATCTCATCGCCGGGGTTGGGGTGGAGGAGAGGGCGAGAGATGTTGGCGTTCAAAAGAAAATTGAGAGTCCTTTAGACAAATCACAAATTAAATCAGGCTCATAAAGCAATAAGGAGCATGTTTATTGCAAGAATATTTGAGGATAACAGTAAAAGTATATAGCTCAATGACACATAAACCTTTGAAATGCTATGTACAGGACCAGTTTCCTTGCTTAAACTTCTAAAAGTGGGAGTATAGGCATTTACAGTTCTAATTCCTAGTATGGTGGGTTTGTCACAGAAGAGTTAATAGCAAACTGGGATTCTATCCAGAATTAAGAATAATAAATGATTTCATTCAAATATTCAAAAAGGCTTCAAAAGCAAATAGGGTAGATATGAAGTTGAGATTAATCCTGGCTGGCATGTCTAAAAACAGATCAGAATTAAACTAAGGGGATGGCTATCCTAACCAAATTAGAAGAGGATAGTGATCGTTGGAATTCCTTACACAAGATAGCTGAGGAAACTCAATCATAAAGTAGGCCTATTCACCTTGTAGATTGTTCAATATTTCAGGAATTAAGAGATAAACGGTTAATGCAGGAAAATAAAACTGAAGGTAAAAAACGTTATGATCCTTCTGAATGACAGAAGAGGCAGAAGCTAAATGGCCTACTTGTCCTTTTATTCTCATACTTGATCCTCTGAACTTGACTGATTTTTTTTCCAAACAAGTTGATGTCACAATGAAGATATTAAATGCTGCTTGAAATGCAAAACCATTTAAAATTTGACTTAATCCATGGAAGAGTTTATTTAAGACCAATAAGAAAAACAAGTAAATGCTGAAAAAGTTCAAGAATGCCTTTAGAACTGCATCATGCAATGGTTTAAATGGTAGATGGAGAATTGGAATACAAAGTCTTTTTCATATGTCATCCAATAATTTGTTTAAGTCAGAGACAAGTTGCATTATAATTACACAATATACAATATCATTATACTTACAAGGCAGCGTTCAATTTACTATGGATAATGATAAACCACTAATGCCCCATGCAATATTAAGAATGTAATGAAATACTAAAAAAATCCAAGTAAACATTTAAAAAAATATTTGTTGGTATGGTGAACAAAATGACCATTTCAGAGACATTTTGGCATAACAGTTCACTGAGGAAAGGCCAGTTTGTACGTGTTCGTACCTGTATTATCAAAAAAAAGTGGCACAAACCACACGTTTATTAAATATTTTGCTCTAACACTTACCTGTTCCAATCGTCCACCGTTGATTTCATTTGGAAGGAATTTTTTCCCAATGGCTCTTAAATCGCTCTGAGGACATATTATATGAAAAAGATATTCAAAACCGTACACCGAACCACTAAGATCTTTCTTTACATTTGTAACTCATAATTTGAATAACAAAGCAAAATGTTACAACAATTACTGGAGTCAGGTATTGCAGTCCTTTGAAAAAATGATTTAAAAAACTCCAATTATATTTGAAGGGGTGTAGATTCAGCAGTTCTCTTACAACTAAAATAAAATTGAGGGCTGCAGACATAGCATTTAGCAGCTTCTGCTCAATTCTCCAGACCAGTCATCGACATTGCTTCGTAAATCCACTCAAGCTATTTCTTCCCAACGGCATCCTCCCCCAAACACGTCATACGTTAGCTTGACTTCTCCAAAGACCCACTCTAACTTCATGATGATATGTTACACGAGTCATGGCAGCAAGCGGACTGAATACAACGTAGGCTGTTGGCCGAGAACCACAACCCCAACTTCACATGCAGAGTTATGGGAACATCCCAAAGATCCCACGGCCCCAGTGAGTTAAATTTAATTTGCTCAAGAAGGTCTGGAGATCAACAAATGTGAGATCTAGCTTTCAGATTCTAAAGATTGTTGCTAGACAAGAGTTTCAAGAAGCTAGAAGTTCTTGATCATTTAAATTTTCATGATTTGAAGGGCATGAGTTGAATTCTGGCAAAACCAAGGCAGGACCTCAAAACTTTATTTTTGCTTATTGGACAAAAAAAAGCAGTTAATCATGTTGATGGGAAGTCCACTGAAGCAAAAACGTAACCAGGTGATATATTTGTACTGCACATTAACCCTAAAGTAAATAAGAAAACAACAAGTTTCACCTCAAACCCAGTTTCCATTATGTAAGTAGATAGCACTGCCTTAAGTGAAGTGTTCTTTTATTCTTATTACATAAAGGCATATGTACTCCCTAAGCTATATTGAATGCCTCAAAAGACAAATTGACTTCATCCCCTTGCAGGTTCTATGAATAAAACACGAATAATGATGATTTTACATGCAAAAGACGATTGTGATCCACTTCAGGATAAGCAAAATGAGAATTCAGACTAACTTTCAATATGGAGCATGAATGATATTTTGCAAGTTACGTTACTTAAAATATTGCCCGACTCCTTTGGCAACGCTGATATATCTCTATATCTTCAATTTACATCTATTGCTCGATACAAATCATATGATGCAAATGAAACACTAAAAATAACAACTCAAACAACTGATGATGCTCATACACCAAATTGTGCAGGTGACGGCCAGTTAAAAAAGTCAGAAGGATCTGACCTAAAATATTTCAGCACCCTAAATTAGCATATATCTAGTCAGGCATTAAGTTACGTGAGCAACAAAATGCAATCTAATATTTTATACTATTTTTCAGTATGGCATATTATTCTTATTAATCCATATTTTTTTTTTTTAAATCTTAAACAATGGTTAAACATTTATGTGGAAATATGTGGCTATTATTGTACAATGTCAATTAATGACCAAACAAATGTAAGACACAGTTACTTACATTTAGTGCAATACGAATGATATCTTTTATATCAGGCTTGGTGGATAAACTAGTACAGGCTTCAATTCCTTCTTGGGAAAGGTACCTTGTTATAAAAGAAAATGCATATAAGGAACATTTTTTAATACTCCTGGTATCCATAAAGTGACTGTTTTAGGAAAATCCATTCCACTTTTTCAGATGAAATTAAAATCTTATACATAACAATACAACAGTTAATTTGGTGATTTAGTTTAATTTTAGTTTAGATATTTAGCGCGGAAACAGGTCCTTTGGCCTACTGAGTTTGCGCCGACCACCGATCCTCGCACACTAACACTAACCTACACACACTAAGGATAATTTACAATTTTACCAAGCCAATTAGCCTACAAACCTCTGCAGTGTGGGAAGAAACGGAGCACCCGGAGAAAACCCAAGGAGGTCACGGGGAGAATGTATAAACTCCATACAGGCAGCACCCGTAGTCAGGATCGAACTCGGGCCTCTGGCACTGCAAGGCAGCAACTGTGCCTCCCTTGATAATGATCAAGAATGCCAACCAGGACCCCAAAAACATATCCTTCAAAATCGTCAAATGGCACAAGGTTTTGGTTTAAAGCAACAAAAAAAATGGCACTCTTACTAAAGAGCAATACTTCATTGCTCCACAGATACAAAAGTAACACCCTAATCCACGTGAAAACAAAATTTTGGAAATTTTAAATAATGAGGGCAAGTTCTAACAATTGAATTGATACAACAAATCATATTTATTTCTAAATCTTGAATACTTAACACTAACTATTCATGAAGTACAATGTAATTTTTTATTTGCAAACACAATATTCAAAATGGAAGTCATGTAGAATTTTGCAGCATTCAGAAGGCCTCATCTACTATCCATTAAAAAATTCACGGGATAGTGATAGTAGCACGGAGCACCGGGAAGAAAATATGGATTCCAGTGATGTGAAATGATTTCTACTTTTTTAATGTGGATACAGCAGCCATTGATCGTTCAATAGACAAATGACAACTGCAGAAAAAAAACTAAAATGGAATTGTCACTGTCATGAAAAGTACAACACAGCCAAGTCAAAAATATTGGCATTCACCATGATCAATCAGTAACGAAAACAAACATTTATATTTATTTTAAAAAACAACAATGAATCCCTACTTTCTGTTCTGACCATCGCCAAATTTACAGCAATCCCTTGTGTCCCGATGTTGGACAAAATTAAGAGTGTCACCATCTCTGCCAAACACAAGTGTCTCCACGAAATACAAAAATGTGTTACCATCCGAGACAAATTAAACAACGTTAATTGACATGAATTCTGTATTTGACATTTGATGTTTTTGAGCCCTGTACAACCTCCATTTCTAGGCATGTTTTTTTACCAAGTATTCCAGTTTCCTCCTACGTACGAAAAAGGTGCAGTTTGACAGGGTAATTGGACACATTAAATTCCTCCTGATGTGTAGAAAAGGTGTAGAATAATGATATGTCTGTGGGGAGGGGGGAGAAGGATTAAAGAGAAATTGGGAAGAATTTTAAAAACGGGACTATTGGATAAGTGTAAATCAATGGTTAATAGGTTGAAAGGCTCATTTCTGTACACGTTCTCCTCACTAACAATTGCAGCACAAACATGCCATCATCTAAAACAAAAAAATGAAACATTAATCTTTGATTTTCAATGGAATGATTGTTGCCAACTCCACCATCATCTCCAGTCATCAAAAGCTAAACCACACCAGCCACATAAATACTGTAAGGGATATTTCGGATGCTGATTTACTTCCTGTTCCTGACACCCTAAAACCATACAATAACAACTCAAGCAACTTGGCACCACCCAGGGCAAAGCAACCAACTTCATTAGCACCCTATCCACAACCCAAAACTGTAATTCACTACAAGTGCATCACACTATAGCTGCAATGCACACCACATATAAAATGCACACTAAAGTCATTAACCTTGGCTAGGCCCGCATCACCCTCCAAACTCTATCACCAAACAAAATAATGGCAAAAGTAGCACAGAAATACCACCTATTTCAGGATTTCCTCCAATTTGCACACTATCCCGATGTAGCAACACATCACTATCACTTTTTTGTCACTGGGTTTAAACCCTAGATCTTCCTACCCAAATATATTGTGGGAGTACTTCCAACCACAAAGACTGCCACAGTTCATCGCTTGCCCGCACATTGAAAACAAAAACAGACCAACTTAATATGCTCCTTCTTCCTGAGACCACATCTGGAGTATTGTGTGCAGTTTTGGTCTCCTAATTTGAGGAAGGAAGTCTTTGCTATTGAGGCAGTGCAGAGTAAGTTCACGAGGTTAATCCCTGGGATGGAGGGACCATCATACGAGGAAAGATTGGAAAGACTAGGCTTGTATTCACTGGAGTTTAGAAGGATGAGAGGGGATCTTATAGAGACGTATAAAATTATAAAAGGACTGGACAAGCTAGATGCAGGAAAAATATTCCCAATGTTGGGGGAGTCCAGAACCAGGGGCCACAGTCTAAGAATAAAGGGGAGGCCATTTAAAACTGAGGTGAGAAGAAACTTTTTCACCCAGCGAGTTGTGAAATTGTGGAATTCTCTGCCACAGAAGGCAGTGGAGGCCAATTCACTGGATGAATTTAAAAGATAGTTACATAGAGTTCTAGGGGCTAGTGGAATCAAGGGATATGGGGAGAAGGCAGGCACTGGTTACAGATTGTAGATGATTAGCCATGATCATAATGAATGGCGGAGCTGGCTCGAAGGGCCAAATGGCCTCCTGCTGCACCTGTTTTCTATGTTTCTATGCACGTAGGTTGCGATTGAAAAAGATTGCATAGAACTGGTTTATATTTCTATATTTTATATATATGTTTCTATATTTCTATGGTCACGGGAGGCAGAGAAATGATTTTGCGACTACATGGACCTGGTAGACTGGGTGATGTTCAAGGACTGGCAACTGACCTGTATGAATATGCCATGGTTTGTACTGACTTCGTAACGAAATGTATGGAGGAACTTGGCTATATGAAAACAATCTGAGTGTATGTCAACCAGAAGCCTCGAAAAAACCAGGCGATTGATAAATCAACTTAATCCAAATCAGCAGCGTTGAAGGCAGGTGAACCAATGTCATACAGGAAGTCCAGGAACAGCTGCCAGAAGCCGTTTAGAATACAAAGAGGCACTTCCAGACTAACCTGGAGGCTCAGATGGATACTTTGCAACCATTGCAGGGCTTGCACATCATCACTTCCGACAAAGTGAAATATATTAGCTCAAGTGGCAGTGACACATCACTTACTGATAAATCAATGCATTCTATGCTTGTTTTGAAAGTAGGAACAACAATGTACTTTCATGAGCCACCACAACTCTATCATCTCAATCTCCAAGGCAGACATCGGAAGATCTTTCCATTGGGAACCCTGAAAAGTGACCCGATCAATTCTCAAAATCTGCATGGACCAACTGGCTCAGGTTTTTAATTGACATCTTTAACCTTTCACTACTATGATTCTACATCCATAATACCAGTCCCTCCATCCCAGGGATTAACCTCGTGAACTTACTCTGCACTGCCTCAATAGCAAGGACGTCCTTCCTCAAATTAGGAGACCAAAACTGCACACAATACTCCAGATGTGGTCTCAGGAAGAAGGAGCATATTAAGTTGGTCTGTTTTTGGTTTCAACGTGCGGGCAAGCGATGAACTGTGGCAATCTTTGTAAATCCAAACTCGTATCTGAAGACATACTCACCTCAGAGGTACTGCAGTGAAGAATCATCTGACATGGCGAACTTGCCATACAACAACAGAGTAAACCAAACATTCCTTCCAATGAAACTCTTTTACACATGAGCCAAACACAGATTTGGTGACCAATTTACAGAACCTTTATTAGTTCACAAATGGGACCGCAAGCTACGAGTTGGCTATCACTTCAATCTTCCATTCAAATCAAAAACCTATATTTTGGGCATGCTACATTTCCAACAAAGACAATGTTGGTACAAAGATTGTCTGTGTGTCAGATTGGCCTGCTTCAATGCATCTCCAACAATAACTCGGTTTTTCTTTATAAATGCTGCCTGACCTGTTGAGCATGTTCATTATTTTCTTCTGTCAGGTTTCCAACACCTATGGTTTTGTTTTTCAAATAAAAATGGAGCTTCCCCATATCTAGAAGAACAAGTATTTCAGCTATAATATTTTTTTGGAATCTTAGCGACGACAAAATGGGACAATATAACAGCAGTTTCACACAATAAAAGTGAAATGCCTTGGTCTTTATAATGTCGAGGAAAGAATGCTGACCAGTACCAAAGCAATGTACTTTTAAAATTGATTAAAATATGTCGAGGAACAAAGCAGTGTATAAAATGAGAAAATGCAACTGATGATTTAAGAAATAAATATTTCTTGTGAAAGCAAGCAAGCAAGCCGACTACGAACTGGGCATGTCCACATTTCCATGCCCTTTGGAATTTTACTGGGCACTGCAGAACAAATAGCTAAAAAGAACTCGGTTTAATCTTATACATCCTCCGTCACCAATACAGTTATCAATGGAACTTAAACACACAGTTCTCCGTATGTATCATGGGAGAGGACCTGTCACTGAGCCAACCTGCCATCGACTCCAAACACTGCGGGAGCAGAGGCACGCGTGCACTTTGACGAGCACTGGCAAAGCTGATTGAACAAATGAAGCAGGGGTACGGAGTTGTTCTGCACCCAGTGGAGGTGCACGACTGTCACGGCCTCTGGATCCTCCCTTGACCCACTGCCCTGCACCGGAGCCGGCGCTACAGCCGCATGCCGCCACTCACCAGCCGTCCTGGGCCAGAACCGGGCCCACATCCGCCATCTTCACCGAGCCACCTCTTGAGGGAACACAGCGAGACCGATATAGGAAACAACAAGCTGCGTCTCACCACAGTGCGGCCAGAGGGGGGACGCGAACCTCATACTAAAAAGCGGCGACCATGGCGGCCTCAGCTCGCTGACCCCGGCCACCGCCACGGCCCGGCCCCACGAGCTCCGCACCGCAGCGTCACCACGCACAAGCGTCAACCGCCGCAGCGTCACCACGCACAAGCGTCAACCGCCGCAGCGTCACCACGCACAAGCGTCAACCGCCGCAGCGTCACCACGCACAAGCGTCAACCGCCGCAGCGCGAGCACTGCGGGGATGGACGGTCACGTTACCCAATCACAGCAGGGTACACGCCCCCTCTCCCTCCGCCATTCACTGGTGAACGGTGACCGGGCGATCAGGGGGCGGGGCCATTGGAGACGGGGGCGGGGCTAGATTGTGATGGGGCATGGGAGGCGGGGCCAGCTGTTGATGGGGCGGGGCCATATGTGGCGGGGCGGGGCGGGGCCAGAGGTGGACGTGGGAGGGGGGGTGCAGGCGGCCTCTGGCGGGAGTTTGAAGATCGACACGAAATGCTGGAGTAAGTCAGCCAGTCAGGCAGCATCTCTGGAGAGAAGGTCAAGAGAAAGGGAGATACAGATAAAAAAGAGTAGGGTGTGAAAACGAGATCAAGGAAAATATTAGCTGAGGGGAAGGTGACAAGGAAGCATACAATCAGTATAATGAATCAGGAGGACAGTGAACCTAGTCGGAGAACTACGGTGGGGGAGGGACGGAGAGGGAAAGCAAGGGTTACTTGAAGTTAGAGAAATCAATATTCATACCACTGGGGTGTAAGCTGCCCAAGCGAAATATGAAGTGCTGTTCCTTCAATTTGCATTGGATCTCACTCTGACAGTGGAGGAGGCACAGGACAGAAAGGTCAATGTGGGTTTATTCACAAAATGCTGGAGTAACTCAGCAGGAGAGGAGGAGAACTTCTTCAAAGTGGACATACCTCGAAGAGAAATCGCAGTGGAGCAACCAGTAGTATAAGAAAATAACTGCAGATGCTGGTACAAATCGATTTATTCACAAAATGCATTTTGTGAATAAATCGATTTGTACCAGCATCTGCAGTTAAGGTCAATGTGGGAATGGGAGGGTGAGTTAAAGTGATTAGCAATCGCATACGCCTAAGCGGACTGAGCGGAGATGTTCAGCAAAATGATCGCGAGCCTGCGCTTGATTTCGCCGATGTATAGGAGTCGACACCTGGAACAGCGGATACAGTAGATGAGGTTGGGGGAGGTGCGTGAACCTCTGGCTCACCTGAAAGGACAGTCAGGTCCTTGGCTGGAATCGAGGGAGGTATAGGGACAGGTGATGCATCTCTGCAGTTGCAGGGGAAAGTACCTGGGGAGGGATGAACCTGGGGATGGGGTGGTTTTGGTAGGAAGGGATGAATCTGGGGAGGAGGTGGATTTGAAATGTGTTGAACTGCGAAGGAGTGTGTTCCTAATTTAGGTTTTACATGACTGGATGTATCGTTGTTCTTTAGTTTGGTTTTGAGGATTTTGTTTACATCCCATCAATAGTTTTAAAATCAAACATAACGCAGCACGTTTTGACAAAAAACAATTAATTTAGCAGTAAAGTAGCAACAAAGAACTGCAGATCTTTTGGTTTATATCAAAGATAGACAGATGTCAAAAGATAGTCAGGAAGAATCTCCGAAGATATAGGATAGGTTTTTGGTCGGATCCCTTTTTCAGATTCAGTCTCAAGAAGGTTCCCATCCTGAAATGTCACTTATCCTTTTTTTCTAGAGATGTTGCCTGACCCACTAAGTTACTACAGTTTGGGGAACGCTGTCTGTAACAGAACCAGTGAAACTTCCTTGTTCTCACACAAAATGCCAGACATCAATAACGTCTTGTTATTCCCAAAGTTCTGTTGCTTAGTTTCATTGCATGCTAACTGCCAAAAAATATTTGTTTTCGAGGGATGGGCCATATGAGGGTCCAGTGAACCTAAATGTGGTTTTCACACAAAGTATTGCAGCATGGTGGGTGATGTGATACCGGTAGTACAAATAGTATGCGTGTGTATGAAGTTGTGAGAATAACGACAAGTTGTTAAACTTCATAATGTGCTTTATTAACCACGAGGCTGTAGAACAAAACCAAACCTGTATATTCCATCGGAATACTCCCACTTTTTAAGAAAGGAGGGAGAGAGAAAACGGGTAATTATAGACCAGTTAGTCTGACATCAGAGGTGGGGAAGATGCTGGAATCAATTATAAAAGACGAAATTGCTAAGCATTTGGATAGCAGTAACAGGATCATTCCGAGTCAGCATGGATTTACGAAGGGGAAATCATGCTTGACAAATCTACTGGAATTTTTTGAGGATGTAACTAGGAAAATTGACAGGGGAGAGTCAGTGGATGTGGTGTACCTCGACTTTCAGAAAGCCTTCGACAAGGTCCCACATAGGAGATTAGTGGGCAAAATTAGAGCACATGGTATTGGGGGTAGGGTACTGGCATGGATAGAAAATTGGTTGACAGACAGAAAGCAAAGAGTGGGGATAAATGGGTCCCTTTCGGAATGGCAGGCAGTGACCATTGGGGTACCGCAAGGTTCGGTGCTGGGACCCCAGCTATTCACGATTTACATTAATGACTTAGATGAAGGGATTAAAAGTACCATTAGCAAATTTGCAGATGATACTAAGCTGGGGGGTAGTGTGAATTGTGTGGAAGATGCAATAAGGCTGCAGGGTGACTTGGACAGGTTGTGTGAGTGGGCGGATACATGGCAGATGCAGTTTAATGTAGATAAGTGTGAGGTTATTCACTTTGGAAGTAAGAATAGAAAGGCAGATTATTATCTGAATGGTGTCAAGTTAGGAAGAGGGGATGTTCAACGAGATCTGGGTGTCCTAGTGCATCAGTCACTGAAAGGAAGCATGCAGGTACAGCAGGCAGTGAAGAAAGCCAATGGAATGTTGGCCTTCATAACAAGAGGAGTTGAGTATAGGAGCAAAGAGGTCCTTCTACAGTTGTACCGGGCCCTGGTGAGACCGCACCTGGAGTACTGTGTGCAGTTTTGGTCTCCAAATTTGAGGAAGGATATTCTTGCTATTGAGGGCGTGCAGCGTAGGTTCACTAGGTTAATTCCCGGAATGGCGGGACTGTCGTATGTTGAAAGGCTGGAGCAATTAGGCTTGTATACACTGGAATTTAGAAGGATGAGGGGGGGATCTTATTGAAACATATAAGATAATTAGGGGATTGGACACATTAGAGGCAGGAAACATGTTCCCAATGTTGGGGGAGTCCAGAACAAGGGGCCACAGTTTAAGAATAAGGGGTAGGCCATTTAGAACGGAGATGAGGAAGAACTTTTTCAGTCAGAGAGTGGTGAAGGTGTGGAATTCTCTGCCTCAGAAGGCAGTGGAGGCCAGTTCGTTGGATGCTTTCAAGAGAGAGCTGGATAGAGCTCTTAAGGATAGCGGAGTGAGGGGGTATGGGGAGAAGGCAGGAACGGGGTACTGATTGAGAGTGATCAGCCATGATCGCATTGAATGGCGGTGCTGGCTCGAAGGGCTGAATGGCCTACTCCTGCGTCTATTGTCTATTGTATCTGACTGAACTCCCATTGCACACATGCGCTAGATAAGACGACATTCCAGGAACAGTCCAAACGAATATCCGACATGGACCAGGAATACAGTGGCTGATCTGCATCCTTCTTTAGCTAGTACCCCATGAAATAAAAACAAACATGTATACACTAAACTATGGCAAAGCTTATACAAAATGAATAAAATAGCATACTATACAATAACTGCAGCAAAGCAAAGCAACACCAATCAATAACTGACATGAAGAAAACAATCAGTCTTTGTATTTAAGTTTAGGTTTGCAGACACGTCCTGCGCAAGTCCTGTAAAACCGCTCCGCGGCATCCTTCACAGGTGATTTCCTGGAAAACCCCTCCACGGTATCCTTTGTAGGTGATTTGACCACAGGCACAGACACAGGCACCTGAACCTGAAGCTGCTCAGGGTCCATTGTTACATGCCCATCACCCATGAGAACGTTCTCATCTGACCGCATGTAATCAGTAGAAACATCAAATGGACTTTGTTGTGTTGGTGCAGGCTCGCTTACGGGCAAATGGTGTCTTCGATTCCTCCTGTAGAATCCTCCTTCTGATTGTACAATGTAAGACCTGGGCTCCTGGCATGTCTCCTTTACTACGCCAATATGATTGTAGCCATATGGGGTCTGTAACCTGACAACCTGCCCTTCTACCAAAGGCTGGAGTAAGTGATTTGTTTGATCATAACACACCTGTGCCAGCCAGCTGAGCCTGGACCTTTTGAGGCTTACACATGTGTGGTTCCAGCAGTTTCTTTGATACTGGAAGGGTAGTGCGCATTTGTCTCAACATTAGTCCAATGAGATCCAAGCGTTGCATCACTTGGCACATTTCTGAGATTAAGGAGATCAAGGAAGACGTCCGACCAGTGTCTGTAAGATTTTTCCATGACTTGTTTTGCACTGCGGACTGCTCGTTCAGCCAACCCATTCGACTGGGGATACTCCGGGCTACTGGTGATGTGAGTAAAGTCCCACTGTTGAGCGAAGTCCTTAAATCACTGGCTTGTAAACTGCCCAGCATTGTCCGACAAGAGAGTATGTGGTGCTCCATGGACCGAAAAGTGTCTCTTTAGCTTTGTAATAACTACTGTTGAAGTAGTGGTGCGAAGCAGGTCAATCTCATACCAGTCAGAATATGAGTCGACCAGCACCAGGTACTGTTGACTGTGCCACTCAAAAATATCAGTTGCCACCATGGACCAGGGCAATTGTGGAACTGGATGCAGCAGAAGCGGATTCCTTTGTTGGTGAGGTTTTGTACTGTTGCACACAGCACATGATTGTACGTCCTGAATGACATATTCCGTCATTGCAGGCTAGAAGACCATGTCCCTTGCTCTTCTTACTGTGGCTTCTGCCCCAGAATGCCCCCTGTGCATGATGCCAACATACTTTTTTTGTAGTGAGACCGGGATAACCTCTTTATGGCCCTTCATTACGACTCCATCTTCAATGGTCAATTCATCCCTGAAAGGGAAATACTGTTGAATTATATGCGGGAGCAGGCATTGTTTGCTGGGCCATCCATGTTTGATGATGGTGATAGGTGTCTGTAAAGTCGCGTCCTCTGCCGTGTGCACCCTCAATTCCTCCAGGCAAGACAAAGAAATGTGATTGACCACCATAACATTGAAGCTGTCATTCTCTTCTGCAAGCTGGGCTGTAGATTTCCTGGGAGATCGAGACAGAGTGTCTGCCAGGTACATAGATTTTCCAGATTTGTAAACAAGCGTGATGCTGTACTTCTGAAGTCGCAGCATCATGCGCTGAAGTCTTGCTGGAGCCGCATGGATGGGCTTGTTCAGAATGGTGACCAGTGGCTGGTGGTCTGTTTCTATGGTCACAGGCTTTCCATAGATGTAGTCGTTGAACTTGGCACACGCAAAAACCTCCGCCAACTCTGTCTCAATTTGCGCATATCTAGTCTCAGTGTCCATCATAATTTGTGAAGCATACACAACAGGCCTTACTTGCTGCAGACATGCCACACCATACTGTGAGGCATCACAGGTGAGCGTGACTGCCTTATTGACATCATAGTAAGACAGGACAGGTGGGCAAGACATATGCCATTTCAGTGCATCAAAGGCATGTTGCTGCTGCTCATGCCACGTCCAGGCAGTATCTTTATGAGTGAGCAGTCGCAGGGGATAGCTGGCTGAAATTGGGAATAAACTTACCGAGATAGTTGACCATTCCCAGAAACCTTTGCAAAGCGGGGTCATCTACCGGTGCCGTCATCTCACCGATATCCGACGTTTTGGAAGGGTCAGCCTTAAGGCCCTCGCTCGTAAAGATGTGCCCAACATAGCTAACCTGATTCATCTGGAACTTGCATTTGAGAGGATAAAGCTTCAAATGCACCTCTCTGGCACGGTCAAGCACTCACGTCAAATTTGTGTCGTGTTCCGTAACGTTTTTACACGCAATAATGATGTCGTCAACGATGACCGCACAGGGATAACCATTGAAAATCTGTTCCATGGTACGCTGGGACACCTCACTGGCAGAGTTGAGTCCAAACGGCATTTGCAAAAATCTGTAGCGGCCAAAAGGAGTGCTGAAAGTGGTTAGCAATGAAGATTTATAATCGAGCGGAATCTGCCAAAAAGAGCTCTTGGCACCAACACAGAAAATACCGTTGCAATTGCCATGTGTTCAGCCGCTTCTTCCACCGTGTGCATGGGGTGGTGTGGCCTTTTCAGAGCAGCATTCAGCTACCTCAGATTGATACATATACGGATTTCTTGTTTATTCTCTTTGTTGGCCACAACCATAGAGGACACCCAATCGGTCGGCTCCGTTACCGGCATGATGACACCCAATGCCTGCATTCTGTTCAGTTCGGCTTTTACCCGGTCCCAGGAATGCGATGTGCAGGACGAACAACAGGTCTCACATCCGGGTCCAGTGTCATTGAATAGGTTACGGGTAGCTTTCCAAGCTTGTTGGTAAAGAGATCATTATACTCTGTAAGAATTTTATGTGGAGTCTCATCTTTAACAGGGGTCAACTGGTGTACATCCTTGCTGAACATGACCAGCCCCATTTCCTGGCATGCACGAAGTCCTAGCAGTGGCACAACACCTTCCTGGACAACATAAAATGGAAGTGTGTATAACTGTCCCTCCAGGTGGCACTACAACTGCACCATCCCAACCGGTTTGATTTTGGTGCCACCACACCATTAGGGTGGTGGCTTTACTGAACGATTTTAGCATATATTATTTTGTCTAGATATATCTTGCCATATACACATGTGGGCATAACGGACTGAGATGAACCAGACAAGATGGTATATCTGTGGATACAGACTGGGAGGAGTTAGACACAGAGAGCCAGGAGAGGATATAGTTCTTACCAGACCTGCAACGAGAGCTGTGAGCAGACGGGGGAACAGAGCAGCCAGCTATGACTTGAATGCGAAATACGTAAAGCCTGGTATGTTCATCTCTTTGTTTGCACAACTACTTCAATAAACAACTAATTAAACTGGAAAAACGTCTTGAAGATCTCTCTGTTGGATTTGCGTTAAGATCACTCCGAATCCCTGTGGAGAAATGGCAATCAGAAAAGAGTTTACTGGAAAAGACTAAAGTTACCATTGCAGACTTGATTAATTAATTAAAAAGAAAAGAGAAGTCTTGTTCCTGTTAATTATTTTCAGAATATCGTGTTGAAAGCCACCTCCACTCGACAACAATGGGGAAACAAAAGCAGCTACTGGTAACTGCATAATCTGCAAATAAAAATGAAAATTGTATTCGGAATTTTTTCAAACACATTTCTTACTTTTAATACTCATACCACTTGGTCAAGTTTGATAGGAGAATGTATAATGTAAAAAGTAGATGAGGAAAAGAGAGATTGAAAGTTAACATTTTACCACAAATGTCTATTTTTGCAATCAGTGGTGAACACTTAACCTCTGCACAGAGAAAGAGAAAGAACAATTTGTTTTGAAACAAATTTTAGGAAAGAAAGGAAATAATGATTATCATAAGCTTCCCGACATCAGTCTCTACCCGAGACTGTGAGCTCCTCGATGTTGAAATCCGCAGGCTGCAGTTGGAGCGTCGATCTCAGGCAAGGGATCCCAGCTCCATGATGTTAGGCCGCAGAGCGACCAGAGATATGATCCGGAAAACAATCGCATCTACGGCAAGGTAAGAGATTTTTTTTAAAGTTTCCCCCGACCCCTCCCCCACCCCCCACATAAAACAAACCAGAGAACATGAACACATACTTTAAAAACACACCAAATATAACAAAAAAGACGAAAAAACAGAGACTGTTGGTGAGGCTGCCATTGCTGATGGCGCCACCTGGTGGTACTAATAAATAGTCAATCAGACAGCAACCAAGGTGCAGAACCAGATTTTTCTCAAACTCTTTAACCCTAAGTTCAATTTGTGATTTACAGCAAGAAAGACAACTAACTTTAACTTTAAAGCTTTATTGAAGTGTTCTACCAACATCAGATACAATCAATGCACTTACCGCCATTATAACTCACTTTAACGGTTTTAAGATCACAAATCATTGTTCTACCATCTAATCGCTTAAGCGGTTATCAATTTGCAGATCACCAACTCAGCTGCGAGATGTGTAAGAAGGAACTGCAGACCCTTCTTCAGACTGTGACAGCTGCTAGATGCTGCATATAAACATTCTTCAGATAGTCAGTCTGGGCTGAACATAATTACTTGAGTTGACTGATTTGACTTCAGACCTGATTGCTGATATCTCCCATTCTTTATCCTTATTGTCCAATGCCATAGATGCAGGATCAGTAACATGACTGGCTGCAAAAGCCTTGCACTTCTTTGTATCTTGACACGAGATGTACCATCTATAATTTGTGCTTTCATCATTTTCCCATCACATTGGCTTGGGTTGTTAGCTTTTAGGAAACGTTTGTGTTTTATTAATGTATTAGGTCACACTCATCCCGTCACAAGACTGGAGCAAATTCTAAATAGAACACACAGCAATGATGTTCTTTATTTTTCTCTTGAGTGTTTTATTTAAACTTGTATCCAGATTGACAATTATCAAGTCAAATGACATCCTGTGTTATTTAAATACAATATCTATCCATCAAATTACATGAGTCAGCAGAGGAAACACAGCTCATGAAATAGATGGATCAGTGATGGCCGGATGGTCAGCGTGAACTTGGTGGGCTGAAGAACCAGTTTCCATGCTCTGTCCCACTATGAATTTATGGAACAATCATAAAAAGACAAATATCATCATAAATCAACCAAACCCTCATGGATTGGGAAATGGGGTCATGGTCCTTTATTATCTCTTGCCTTACTCAATTGGTCAATGAATGTTTTGCTCAAATCACTGTTCAAGATAAGACCCTGCTGATAGCATCAAATTAGTTGACCTAACTTTCTTATCAGAGTCCGAGAGCTATTCAGCTTGGAAACAGGCCTTTTGACCAAGATGACAATCGGGGGAGTCACATTTGCCAGCATTTGGTCCATCTATATACTAAAACTCTCGTTTGTTTGTTTGTTTGATTGTTCCTAAACTACAACCAAAAGGGCACACGATAGCGTGACAATTTTAGGCCCACCTTACTCTCCGTTGTCCCTTTGGTGCTAATGGAAGAAGTTTCATTGAAATTGGTGATATATATTTTTAAAGTTATTCACATTTTAAAGTTTAAATCTATCTCCTAGGGAGGGAGGGGTGGAGGGAGGGAGGGAGGATAAGGGGGGTGGAATGGGGGGGGAGGGGGAGGGGAGGGGGGAGGAGAGGGTGCTGCACCAATGCAGGATGGGTTTGGGTCCAATGGATCCACTTGGTCTAGTAACCCTCTAAACTCTTTCTATCCATATATCTGTCCAGTCTACATTTTATATCTTCCTCTGGCAGCTCATTCGGACTACCCTTTGAGTGAAAATGTTGTCTGTAAGGTCCCTTGTAACCCACTCCCCTCTCACGTTAAGCCTATCCCCTCTAGTTTTAGAATCCTCGACCCTGGGAAAAAGACTGTGAGTGTTCCCTCAATGTTTATAATCAGTCAGGTTACCTCTCAGCTCCAAAGATAAAGTCCCAGCCTATCCAACCTCTCTCGAAAATTCAAACCCCCAAGCCCAGGTAACATCCTCTTTTCTGCACCATTCCCAACTTAATTACATACTTCCCATCGCTGATGGACAGAACTAAATACAGAACTCCAAGTGTGGCTTCACCAACAACTTGTACAGTTGCATCATGATACGCCAGCTTTAGGCTCATGACCCTTCCCAAAGAAGTCGACCTAACTTTCTTAATTAAGTTGACCTCGCTGAACATCCTCTTCACCACTTTGTCAACCTCACTCACCACTTTTAGAGAACCATGCACCTGTACTATCCAGGGCTCGACCATTTAGTGTGTAAGTCCTGAACTGTTTAAACATTCCAAAGTGCAAAATTGCTTTAATCTCCCTGACATTTACAAACATTCAGAAACGATTAAAAACTCCATTCAAATTTAGATTTTCAAATACTGACATTTAAAACTTTAAATCACTTGAAATAATTAATACCTTCACATGATTACAAGCATTAAAGTGAAAGAAAACAATTCATTTAAAACAACAACGGTTTTAAGTAATTAAATACATTAAAGCAAATACAATTAATTGAAAAATGCAAATTTCATATACCTCCTCCCCCTTGAATGTTATTTTCCATTCAAATGAATGGGCTTGCTGGTCCTACACAACATCTAACCGAAAGCAAGTTCAACGGACAGATTCTTAATTTGTTTTTTTAATAGGGCTAATGGTGTTACAAATGGCATCTTTATGGCCATGAATTCAAGTGCAATTCTTAATAAATTGCTTTGTCAGGTTTCCTGATGAAATGAGGCACTGTTTCAGCTTCAATGAGCAGCTGTACTTTTTCATTTGTGGGTAGGGGTGGGGGAGGGAGATTTGGATGCTGCTGGCAAAGTCAGCACATTTATTGTTCTGGAATTGTGTGGAACTGCTGGAATACCTATGTTACAGGGATTCCCATTTGCTGTCATGTGGTGACTTTCAGGATTGAGATTCAGTGACAATGCAGGAATGGCAACATGCTTCTAAGTCAGGATGGTGTATGACTTGAAGAGGAACCTGCAGGTGGTGTCCTGATGCTTCTTGGTAGTAGATATCAAGGACATGGCAAGTGCGAATGGAGGCCAAGTCAAGGCATGTAATTGTAGGGCTTTTTTTGTCAGCCAGATGCACTGTTGTGAAGAAATTGAATGATCAGGTAATGGATGAGGTGCCAATCAAGTATGTCCTTTTTTTCCAGCATGGTGTTCAGCCTCTTGAGAATTGTTGGAACAAGATTCATCCAGAGAAATGGAGACTATTCCATCAAACTCCAGCATTGTGTCTCGTAGATAGGTGAAAAGCTCCAGTGCATGAGAACGTAGCTACGCATTGCAGTTTGCCCAGCCTCTGATCGGCTCTTGTTGCCATAGTATTCATATGGCAGGTCCACGTGAGTTTCTGGTCAATGGGGACCTTGAAATGTAGATGTTGTGGGACTTGACAATGATGATACCAGTAAATGTTAACGACAGAGGAATTAGATTTTCTCCTGTTAGAGATAAACATTGGCTGGAACTTGCATGGTATAGGTGTTATCTCACTTATCGGCCCATACCTGAATGTTGTCTAGATTTTGCAACATGCTGGCTTGGACACTTTACTTGCTGAGCAATTGTGTAGTAATCAACAGACATCTCCACTTTTGACCTAATGTGGGAAAGAAGGTCATCAATGAAGCAAATGAAAAGAGTTGGCTCATGTCTTCTGTCCTGAGGAATTCATAAAGTGAAGAAATGACGCTGGGATGATTGACTTTCCACAACTACTGCCATCTTTCTTGTGAATAATAGAACTCCTATGATTCAGGTTTTTGCCCTCCTTGATGTACATTGACTTTAGTTTTACCAGGGCACCTCAAGACCACTTTCAATCAGATGCTGCTTTGATCTCAAGGGGATTAACTCTCATCTAGCCTCAAGAATCAGCTCCTTGATCCATATTTATCCAAGGTTTTATGAGATCTAGAGTCCAGTTGTTCTGATGAAACTGGACGTTGGTGGCCTTTTTGTGGATTGGAACTTCAGACGATATTAATCTCATTCACCCATTCGCATTTCTATCTTTAACATGACTGAGAATGGTTCAGCCTTGTTTTCGGGACTGACCTGCTGAGACTGCCATCCATTGAGATTGTTTGATCTTGGTGTCACCTCATGTTAATTGTTTAATTGTCTACAGCCATTTACAACTTTGTTGTGGCAAGATTGCAGAGCTTTTATCTCATCTATTGATTGTGAGACTGTCTATTGCATACTGAAGATAGACACAAAATGCTGGAGTAACTCAGCAGGACAGGCAGCATCTATGGAGAAAAGGAATAGGTGCCGTTTCGGGTCGAAACCCTCCTTCAAACTGAGAGTCCGGTAGGAGGGAAACTAGAGCTATGAATAGGTTCAGAACAAATCAGGGCTGGCATTGATGACCAAGGAAAGGTGGAGCCCACAATGGTTCATTGTTCGCTGCAGAAGAGGTGATAACTAAAGGGTGTGTATAGATGCGAACAGTGGAACTGGCAGGACGACTGCAGGAGAATGCAGGGGTTACTTGAAATTAGAAAAATAAATATTCATAGCACTGGGTTATCAGCTGCCCAAGTGAAATATGAGGTGCTGTTCCTCCAATTTGCGTTTGGCCTCACTCTGACAGTGGAAGAGACCCAGGACAGTAAAGTCAGTATGGGAATGGGAAGTGGAGTTAAAATGTTTGGCAAACCGGAGATTGCTTAGGCCAAGGTGGACTGAGTGTAGGTGTTCAGCGAATTGAACACCCAGTCTGCATTTGGGCTCGCCGATATATCGGAGTCCACGGCGAGAACAACGTATACATTAGATGAGCTTAGAGGAGGTGCAAGTAAACCTCTGCCTCACCTGAAAGGACTGTTGGGGTCCCTGGATGGAGTCGAGGAAGGTGTAGGGACAAGTGTTGCATATCCTGTGGTTCAAGAGGTGACTAGTGGTGGGATCCTACTCGAGGTGGCGACAATGTCAGAAGATTACGTGTTGTATGCGACAGCTGATGGGGTGAAAGGTGAGGACTAAGGAGACTGTAACTGTTGCAACTGGGGAGGGGGAACAAAATGCAGCTATGGGATACTAAGGAGACACGTGTGAGGGCCTCATCTTAGAAGTGAGGAACCCCTGTTCTGTACAGAGTGAGGACATCTTGACTGTTTTTGAATGGAACACCTCATCTTGGGCACAGATGCGGCAGAGGCAGAGGAATTGGGAGTGGGAGATAGTCTTTGCAGGAGGTAGGGTGGGAAGAAGTGTAGTCTAGATAGCTGTGGGAGTCAGTAGGTTAGTAATTAATGTCAAGGAAGGAACTGCAGATGGTGGTTTACACCAAAGGTAGACACAAAATGCTGCAAAATGCTGGAGTCACTCAACGGGTCAAGCAGAATCTCTGGAGAAAAGGACCCGAAACATCAAATTCCTTTTCTTCAGAGATGCTGCCTGACCCTGAGTTACTCCAGCATTTTGTGTCTATCGTGTATCTCCTGTGATGGAGATGATGATATCTGATATCAAGAAAGGGGAGGGAGGTGTTGGAAATGGTCCAAGTGAATTTGGGTGCAGGATGGACATTAATTAATGGTAGTGAATTAATGAAGTCCATGAGTTCTGCAAGGGTGCACAAGGTAGCCCCGGTGCAGTTGTCAATGTAGCGGAGATAAAGTTCAGGAATAGGGTATAGGGCAAGTATACGCCTGGAACAGGAATTGTTCGATGTACCCTACAAAGAGGCAGGCATAGCTGGGTCCCATGCGAATGCCCATGGCTCGACTTTGATTTGGAGGAAGTGGGAGCAGTCGGAGTTGTTGAGAGTGAGGACCAGCTCCGCGAGGCTGAGGACTTTAAGTCTTTCCTGGTGGGGGATGGAAGTGTAGAGTGACTGAAAGTCCATAGTAAAAAAAAGGGAACGGGGGTCTGGAAAACAGAAGTCATTAAAGAATCGGAGAGTGTGCAAAGTACCTTGGACAGAGGTCAGGAGAGATTGGATCGGGGGGGAATAGAATGGATTTGAAGTACGTGGAAATAATTTCAGTGGGCAGCAGGCAGAAACAATGGGTCTGCCAGGACAGTTTTATTGCATACTGTAACGTGCATGTCATCCTGTGTTGTAGTCTCACCAGGTCAGTACCTCATTTTAGATATATCTGATCCTTCTGTACTCCTCAGTAAAGCAGGATTGACTCGACTTAATTATCATGATAGAATGAAGAATACCACACATTGGTTCAGTTGGCCACACATTGTGGTAATACACATTTCTGCTGTTGCTGATGGTTACAGCACTTCATGGTGGAATTTAGAAAGATGAGGGGGGATCTTATTGAAACATATAAGATAATTAGGGGATTGGACACATTAGAGGCAGGAAACATGTTCCCAATGTTGGGGGAGTCCAGAACAAGGGGCCACAGTTTAAGAATAAGGGGTAGGCCATTTACAACGGAGATGAGGAAGAACTTTTTCAGTCAGAGAGTGGTGAAGGTGTGGAATTCTCTGCCTCAGAAGGCAGTGGAGGCCAGTTCGTTGGATGCTTTCAAGAGAGAGCTGGATAGAGTTCTTAAGGATGGCGGAGTGAGGGGGTATGGGGAGAAGGCAGGAACGGGGTACTGATAACAGTATAACAGTATAACAGAGCTTTATTTGTCGTTCGGTACCGAAGTACCGAACGAAACTACATAGCAGTCATAGAAAAAAAAAAAAAAAAGAACACAAGACACATAACCTCAACACAAACGTCCATCACAGTGACTCCAAACACCCCCTCACTGTGATGGAGGCAACAAAACTTCCACTCTCTTCCCCACGCCCACGGACAGACAGCTCGTCCCCGACCGACCCGCACAGTCCCCGCACCGGGCGCTGAAACGTCCCGCGGCCGAACCGGGCGATGAAAGGCCCGCGACCAAGCCTTGCGCAGCTAAGTCCCGTGGTCGAGCCGCACTGGGCGATGTCAAGTCCGCAGCCGAGCCGCACCAGCGATGAAAAGCCCCGCAGTCGAGCTGCACCGGGCGATGTTAAGCCCCGCAGCCGAGCTGCACCGGGCGATGTTAAGCCCCGCAGCCGAGCTGCACCGGGCACTGTTAAGTCCAGCGGCCAAGCCACACCGGGATGTAAAGTCCAGCGGCCAAGCCGCACCGGGATGTAAAGTCCAGCGGCCAAGCCGCACCGGGTGATGTAAAGTCCAGCGGCCAAGCCGCACCGGGTGATGTAAAGTCCAGCGGCCAAGCCGCACCGGGATGTAAAGTCCAGCGGCCAAGCCGCACCGGGATGTAAAGTCCAGCGGCCGAGCCGCAGCGGGCGATGTTAGGCCCCGCAGCCGAGCCGCACCCCGCGCCGTGAGGAAGAGAAAAGTCCCCCCCCCCCACACCCACCCACACCACCACCCCCTCCCACACATACACAACCAAAAAAATATATATAAAAACCATCCCAACACACAACAAAAAAAGGACGGACAGACTGCTAGTCAGCCGCTGCCGTTAGGCGCCGCCACGTGAATTGAGAGTGATCAGCCATGATCGCATTGAATGGCGGTGCTGGCTCGAAGGGCTGAATGGCCTACTCCTGCACCTATTGTCTATTGTCTATTGTCCATTGGATGCACAGTTTTGAGCTACCATATTTATTGAGGTCTTTTTTTCAATGAGTAAGATGACAGTGCCATTCAAGAAGATGGAGGTGACCATGATATGCATTGTTGTTCAAAATAGAGAAGCACAGATTCGTCAAGTAAGAGGATGGCAGATGGAAATCGGGAAGTTGTTTCCTTTTCCATGTTTCATCCAATGGACGAAGAACAATGTTGAAGAAGACTGCGAGCGCTACCCCCCCTCTGCTCAATCAATTCAGATATTGGGTTGGGTTCATTGTCTAAATGGAATGATTCTGTGAGTATAAATGGGTCAAGCTTATTCTTAATTAGTTCCTGGAACCGCCTTCCCAATTCTAATACTTGTCTCCAGATAGTTCTAAGAAAGATATGAGGTGGCTCTGGTAGCTCCTCCACCTCATCTTGCCACCCTCACTCTCTGTTTCATGCGAACAACAAGTCACTCTATGCTCACACTTCGCTAGTCACTGATGTAATCATGCAATTAGTCACTGAAAATGTCAGATTGTCATTAAAGAATGTGGCAATATAATGTTTTGTTAACAGCTTGCAATTATTACAGTTTGGCCAGAAACAGGCGCCAAGTGAAAGAGAGGATGTGGAATTAGTGAGAATAAACAAACCTTGAACCTAAGGCATTTGAAGCCCAAGCGTCTGAGGAAGATGAGTGGAGCCAAAATAGTCCATGATTTTCATTTATTTGTTAATTTGCCTTTTACTATTTGAACTGTACCTCAGAATGCACGACAATAATAAATCCAACCTAACCTCAGAAAAGTTTGTACATTTCTTTCAGAAAAGTCTGCCATTCTGCGTGCAGGTGGACTTGGACATTCAGCGAGGAAGAACCCGAGCTGAGGGGCCTGGAGGGTCTGCAGGGGCGGAAGCAGCGAGCGCTGGAGGTCGGTGACCCGCCGGGGCCTGTGGGTGAAGGGCCCAGGGACGAAAGGCTCGACAGCCTTGGAGGAGGAGGCGGTGGAAGACGAGGAGCGGAGTGTCAAGCCCGAAGAGGAGGAGGAAGAGGAGCCGGGGAGAGGCCGATCGGCAGCAGCAACGAGAGCTGGGCTGGGCGCTGGGTGCCGAGGCAATAGGCGGAGGACCAGGCCACAGCTCTGCTCGGCGGCCCCAGCCTCGAGGTGTTGAGCGCCGGCCAAGTGGAAGCGGACTCCGGCTGACGGAGATGGTGAGCGGGGAGAAGGGGCTGGAGGGCCAGCAGGAGCGGTGAGGGGCCGAAGAGCCACAGGAAGCGAGGCGCGGACCAAGGGCTCCGAGCCTGGAGGTGGGAGGAGTGGGGAGAGGTGTCGGGACACTCGGAGCGCCAGGAGGGAACCGGAGACGCGCTGATGGGAGAAGACCAACTGGAGGGTCCGGGTGATGCCGAGCTACAGCAAACTGCGGCTGCAACATTGAACTGCAACACTGAAGTGTGCGCATGTGGCATGTGCGGGACTCTCGGGCAGGCGAGGCCTGTGGAATCAGCGATAATTTCCAGACGCTTTGAAGATGTGTATTACAGAAATGAGTTGCTTAAAGCTTAATAAAGTTTAAGTAAATTGGAATTTTCATTTGCCTCACAACAATTTAAGCAACTCAATCTCAGAAGTTAAGCAGTGTGACATCGAGATGGAGAAACTATTGAAACCATATCGCTTGGATCTGGATCCCAACTCACCTACTGCAGCAAAGGAATGGAAGCACAGGCTTCGTACACTAAATAACTTCTTTGATGAGTGGCGACAATGCACCAGACAAATTCAGGACATTAATAAGCTCTGTCTCTTATGATGTATATGATTACATAGAGGAATGTACTTATGATTCTGCTATTGATGTACTAAGCTGACTCTTCGTTAAGACACCCAATGTAATATTTGCTCAACACCTCCTTCCTACTCGTAATCAAAAACCTGGTGAGTCACTTGATGAGTTTTTACAAGAACTTCAAAGACAGTAAAGACTGTGCCTTCAAAGCAGTTACAGCTGATCAATATCGACAGGAACTTATTTGAGACTCGTTTATCAATGGTTTGGCATCGCCTTTAATACGACAGAGACTATTAGAAAACAAAACCTTGGATTTACAGTCAGCTTACAATCAAGCTTACGCATTAGACGACTCAGAGAAATTCAGATGCTTATGGCTCATCTAATGTGTATTCTGCTGCAACTACTACAAAAGAATCTCACCCGTACTAATATGGAGCAAGCTGAAACAATTTCTACTGATAAATGTGCCCTTGCTGCAGCATATACTTATCCAAAAAGGAAGTGTTACTTTTGCGGGGGTAATATTCATAATAGAGAGATATGTCCTGCTCGAGTGGCAACTTGTAATAGTTTTGGCAAGAAGGGACATTATTCTAGGGTATACAAGTCCAAAGCAACTACTAAAAGTGTGACTGCTGCCATGTATATGCCTTCTCTATGTGCAATTACAGCTGCATTTCCTCAGAGCTTGTCTCATGCAGCTGCAACGGTATCCATCAATGGCCATACATTTAATGTACTACTTGATTCTGGCAGTTCAGAAAGTTTTATAAGTGAACAAGTTGTGTCTAAACTAAATCTAACTATAATTCCTTCAAATAGAGAAATCTTGATGGCTCTGACATCTCTCAATACTCAAATTATTGGATCTTGTATTGTACACTTTATTCTGAACAAAACTAGTTATAAATCTGTATGTCTTGGTATTTTGGAAATTTGTGTAGTGATATAATTCTAGGTCAGGATTTTCAGAAACAGCACAGATCACTTCAAATAATGTATGAAGGAACTATGCCTGATTTGTCAAAGCCACCAGTATTGTGTGTTTTTTCTGCTGCATCTGTTGAATGTCTTTCATTATTCACTAATTTATCCTCTAAGTGCAAGCCAATTGCTACAAAATCAAGACATTTCAGTAAGGATGACAACAACTTTATCACCACAGAAGTAACTAATCTTTTACGAGAAGGTATCATAGAGCCCAGCTCTTCCCCTTGGAGGGCACAAGTTGTCGTGGTTAAGGACCCCTTGGAGAGACATAAAAAGAGACTCTGCAATGATTACTCTCAAACTATAAACCAGTTCCCGAAGCTTGATGCATATCCATTACCTCGTATAGAAGATATTATCAATACATTAGCTAAGTATAAGGTATTCTCTACTTTTGACCTAAAAAGTGCTTACTACCAAATTCCTTTGAAAGAATCAGAAAAAAAATACACTGCGTTTGAAGCAAATGGAAAATTATACCACTACTGCAGAGTTCCTTTTGGTGTAACTAATGGTGTGGCAGTTTTTCAGAGAGATGGACAAACTTGTTGAACAGGAAAACCTTAAAGATTCTTTCCCCTATCTTGATAATATAACTATTGCAGGAAAAGACCAAGCTGAACATGACAAAAATGTACAACGGTGTTTAGAAGTTGTACATTCTAAAAATCTAACATTAAATGAGGCTGTCAATAATATCAGTGTCATCAATTAATATTCTTGGTTATTGGGTTGGAAATGATATGATCAAGCCTGATCCAGAAAGACTCCGCCCACTCCAAGAGATACCTGTTCCAGCTACATTAAACTCTCTACGAAGGGTTCTTGGCATGTTTGCATATAATGCTAAATTGTCACCAAATTTCTCTGACAAAATTCAACCTGTGATTAAGCAAAATTTTCCCCCTTGACTCTACAGCAATTGGTGCCTTTACTCCTTTAAAGAAACAATTAGAATCTGTGACATTACGCGCTATTGATGAGAATCTCCCCTTTGTTGTTGAATGTGATGCCTCTGATTTAGCAGTATCAGCAACATTAAATCAAGGATGACGACCAGTGGCTTTCATGTCTCGTACTCTCCAAGGTAGTGAATTGCATTCCCCACCCGTCGAAAAGGAAGCTACTGCAATTATTGAAGCAGTGAGAAAATTGAGTAATTTCCTTGCTCGCCAGCACTTCACTTTGATAACAGATCAGCGTTCAGTAGCTTTTATGCTAGATAATCGGAAGCGAACGAAGATTAAAAACAGTAAAATTCATGAATGGAGGATTGAATTATCTGCATATAGTTATTCAATTGAGTACTGCCCTGGTAAGGATAATGTTGGTTGCTCCAGATACATTAACTCGAGTATTTTGTGCCTCTGTTCATTCTTCTGCACTCACTGATCTTCACAATGGGCTGTGTCATCCTGGAGTCACTCGTATGTTGCACTATGTTCGTTCCAAAAACTTACCTTTCTCTACAGAAGATGCGAAGATGACGTGTGCTTCATGTAGAATCTGTGCTGCATTAAAACCAAGGTTTTTCCGTCCTGAAGAAGGAAGATTGATCAAAGCTACTCAACCTATGGAACGTTTGAATATTGACTTCAAAGGGTCTTTACCATCCTCCTCTCAAAATGTTTATACATAGTTGATGAATATTCGAGGTTTCCATTTGCCTTTCCTTGTCCAAATATGTCAGCTGCTACGGTTATCAAATGTTTAGATCAACTGTTTTCATTCTGTGCATTTCCAAGTTACATACATTCTGATAGGGGCACCTCATTCATGTCACAAGATTTAAAGGACTACCTTTCTAATAGGGGAATTGCAACAAGTAAAACAACACCATATCATCCTATTGGAAATGGTCAGGTTGAGAGGTATAACGGAATCATTTGGAAAACAGTGAAACTGGATTTAAAGTCAAATGACATACCAGATCAGCAGTGGAAATGTGTTCTACCAGATGCATTACACTCCATCAGATCTCTACTGTCAACCGCCACCAATACTACTCCACATGAGCGGTTATTTAACTTCAAATGGCGTTCTTGTAGTGGTACTTCTCTGCCATCAGGTTGACTAGCCCTGGGCCTGTGTTGCTTCGTCGATATGTCCGATCAAATAAGAATGAGCCCTTTGTTGATGAAGTTGAACTGACTGATGTCAACCCTTCTTATACAACTATCAAGTATCAGGATGGACGACCATCAACTGTCTCACTTCGTGACCTTGCACCATGTCCATCTTCTCCATCAGCTCCATCACTCCTTGATAATATTAATCGAGAACTTCCTTCAACACTCCCATCATCCCCTATGAAAGCTTCTATAAGTAATTTTAAAATTGAAAATGTAAATAACAATATGAGTGAAGTTGATGACCAAGCAATATATGTACCACCAGCTATTGAAACACTATTATCTCCTGATGCTCCAGTGACGGTCATCAAGACATACTAAACCTCCTGACCGTCTCAACTTATAAATAGGAGGGGAGAGTGAAGTGTGCGCATGTGGCATGTGCGGGACTCTCGGGCGGGCGAGGCCTGCGGAATCAGCGATAATTTCCAGACGCTTTGAAGATGTGTATTACAGAAATGAGTTGCTTAAAGCTTAAATAAAGTTTAAGTAAATTGGAATTTTCATTTGCCTCACAACAAACACCTTCTCATTAGGACTGCCGAACTGTTCCACAACAGAAGTCGTTCCAAACACAAAATAGAAGAAAAAGACGAAGCAAAGGGCTGCACTAAAAGCCCTAGTGAGTGATTGTCTGCCGTACACAGCATGCCCTCCAGTAGGCAACAGTACGGTACGGGTCAGGGGCCGTGACCTCGCCTGCCGTGCAATCCCCCTATCGACTGGTATCTACTATGAACCCAATGACTCCCATAGTTATCTGGACTACACCTGCTCTCACCTTACCACTTGCAAAGACACCACCCCCAACTATTAATTTCTCCATCTCTGCCACATCTGCTTCCAAGATAAAGTTTTCCATTCTCGGAAATAAACTTCTTCTTTAGTAAACGTGATTTCCCCCGGCTGTTGTAGATGGATTCCTCACTCGTATCTCCTATGTGTCCTGTAGACAGTTCTCCACTTGCTCTCCCTCCTCCCAGATGGAACAAGGATATAGTACTTTTGGTGTTTCTTATCACCCCACCCGCCTTCACATCCAACATATCATTCTCCGACACAATAGACAATAGGTGCCGGAGTAGGCCATTCAGCCCTTCGAGCCAGCACCACCATTCAATGTGATCATGGCTGATCATTCTCAATCAGTACCCCGTTCCTGCCTTCTCCCCATACCCCCTGACTCCGCTATCCTTAAGAGCTCTATCTAGCTCTCTCTTGAATGCATACAGAGAACTGGCCTCCACTGCCTTCTGAGGCAGAGAATTCCACAGATTCACAACTCTCTGACTGAAAAAGTTTTTCCTCGTCTCCGTTCTAAATGGCCTACCCCTTATTCTTAAACTGTGGTTATGGTTCTGGACTCCCCCAACATTGGGAACATGTTTCCTGCCTCTAACGTGTCCAACCCCTTAATAATCTTATACGTTTCGATAAGATCCCCTCTCATCCTTCTAAATTCCAGTGTATACAAGCCTAGTCGCTCCAGTCTTTCAACATACGACAGTCCCGCCATTCCGGGAATTAACCTAGTAAACCTACGCTGCACGCCCTCAATAGACACTTCTGCCATCTTCAATGTAATCCCACACCGACAGTCACATCTTCCCATTCTGTTCTGGTTTCTACAGATATTACTTGCTCTGCACTCCTTGGTTCACTCATCCCTTCCCATGCAAACCAGATACTTTCCCAGATATCCCCAGATACTTTCCCCTGCAAATGCAGATGTAATACCTGTCCTTCTAATTCTTCCCTCGCATGAATCCGGAAAGCCCAGCAGCCCTTCACATGCACCTCATCTGATCTGATCTGATCCATTCAGCCCACGACGTCAGCAGCGTCCTGCGTGCCCGCCCGTTGGTTCGTTGGCGACTGACGTGGTTGGTGCGCGCGGCAGCGGTTTATTCGTTCTCAGTTTTAAAAAAAGGCCGCGGACACGGAGTAAGTGACGCGGTCCCTTCCGCTCAGCGTTTGCGGGTCGTCCGTCCGTCGTTAACCGTTGGCAGCCGCTGCCCCTCCCCATCGCATCGCCAACATGGAGCGCCACCACGGGCAGCGCGGCGGCAAAACCCAGCGGAAGAAACTGTTGGGACCTCCGGGCAACTGCAACAGGGAGGCTGCCCTCGGGCCGCAACAACGTGAAGAAGCAGAGGGAAAAAACAAATTCGTAAGTGCTTGCCTTGGCTCTTCCTGAAAAGACACATGTTCATTTATGCCTATTTATGATCAGCTCCTGTATCAGTGCTCATACCGAAAATAGACACAAAATGCTGGAGTAACTCAGCGGGACAGGCAGCATCTCTGGAGATAAATTAGCTCCCCCCCCCCCCCCCCCCCCCCCCCCAGAGACTCTGCTTGCGCCGCTGGGCTTCAACAACATTTTGTATCTAGTGTAAATCAGCATCTGTAGTTCCTTCCAATGCTAATGCCGTCAATAAGACCTGTTCCGAATAGGAGTTCCTAATATGAAACGCTTTGGACATTTGGAATTTGTGTTTTCCTTCCCTGCAAATGGGAACAAGGGATACCCGAACAAGGCGGTTACCCCTCTGATGTATACGTAACAACACGGATAACATTTACCAAGTTTTAAGATGATTATTACTTTAGTCTGTGTTAATCTTCCACAAGATCGATACACTCGTGGTTTGTGGTCAATCGTAGGAAGTCCATCGCTCTTGCCACAAAGTAAAAATGTATATTCTGTTAACGAAACTAATTGCCAAACTATCAAGTACTAATACTGTAATCCATTTAATGTCATTAAATAAGTCGACCTCTTAATGTGTTCTTTGATCCTTTATAAAATCAAATTGAAAGATCCTTGTGTTTAAGTCAACAGTTGTCCTTTCGTTAGCGTACTTTCAGAAATAAGTAATTACTGCGGTTTATGGAATTTTGGTGTATGCTTGTTACAGATGAACTCGGGAATGGCATTTTCGTGCCAAGAATGATGTATGAGGGGCGTATTTGTTAAATTTTGCTAGACGTCGACTAGGATGGATTGGTTTTGATTTTTGACACATAGAAACAGAATAATAGGTGCAGGAGTAGGCCATTCGGCCCATCGAGCCGGCACCGCCATTCAAAATGATCATGGTTGATCATCTAAAATCAGTACCCCCATATCCCTTGATTCCGTTAGTCCTAAGAGTTAAATCTAACCCTCTCTTGAAAACATCCAGTGAATTGGCCTCCACTGTCTTCTGTAGCAGAGAATTCCACAGATTCACAACTCCTTGGGTGAAATTGTTTTTCCTCATTACAGTCCTAAATGGCCGACCCCTTATTCTTAAACTGTGACCACTGGTTCTGGATTCCCCCAACATTGGGAACATGTTAACCAAATCCTCTCCACTGTGCACATATGCCACCAAATAGAATAATTGGGAATAAAGAGCCGACGTGAAGGATAGCCGGATGTTGCGGCTAGATTAGTTTTGGGCATCGACACTGATATTTAGTTAACATATCTTAATGATTGAGCTGAGTGTCAATTTTTGCCCTATTTTCCATTTCTTGCCTATTGTCATTTTTTATTTTGGCATCATCAAATACTAACATTCCTAGTTCAAACCAATCGTATTCCTTCATAATTTAATTACCTTGTTCATTTTCTTTTCTGTAGATTACGGGTTGAATGTTTACACTGCTATGCAATGTTATGGCCTTGTAATTACATTGTTTAATATAGTGCAAATGTTTGTAAACATCGGGATTGGTATCTAAATAGTAAGATGAAAAGGAGCGAAATTCTGTGTGGTGTGTAAATGTGTGAAAAAGCCTTTATTGCATTGAAGAGCTGTTTTGTTTCCAATTGATGATGAATGTCTGTATTAGAGTCGTGAAATTGGGATGTAGGAGGACATTTGTAATAAAAGTGGAGGTGGGAACTGGGCAGGAGGAATAAAGAAAAGAGCCTTTGAAGTTTGTGTTCAGTCATTCAAGCATAGGCAAAGTTTTCACACAGAATGTTATGTTCCTAACTCAGAAAATTTGGATAAAATGACTGATCACAAACTCGATGAGTCCAATTTCTTACATGTGTATTAAGGTGTTTGTTTTCAAGCCTCCCACATGGAGGTGGAGAAAGAGGGCCCTTGGAGAGGGTGAAGGTTGATTTAGCATGTTAACACTGAACTGAGCCGTAAAAATTTGACATTTGAATTACCTGTCAGAAAACATACAGATTTCCAGCCGCAGAAATATTTTGTTTTTATAATTTGAAAATATGAAAAGAAAAAGGGCAAAAAAAGTTAAATGATTTTGAGGGAGAATTTAGTTTAGAGATACAGCACAGAAACAGGCCCTCCGAGTCCGTGCCAATCAGCGATCCCTGCCCACTAGGGATAATTTATAGTTTCACCGAAGCCAATTAACTTACAAACCTTTATGTCTTTGGAATTAATAAATACACGAGTAAAACTTTGGAGCAGAGGGATGGGTTACATCTTCTGTCCAGGTAAATATTTTTCCACAAATTCATGGAGTTCCAAGAGAAAAAAAAAGCATGTATCGGGGCAAACATTTTACTTGATGTGATGTCGCGGTCATGATTCAGCTAAGGTTTGAAGATGATTGGCCTGGGGAGTTTAATGGACCAGGCTAAAATCTACAGGAAAGATGAAAGATAAGAGGAACCTTGGTGATTAAGATTGAAATCAACTTGATGAGACAAAAAATATTGAGAAGACAGAAGGCAAGAGAGAACTCGAATTAAAATAACAGCAAATAGTTTAAAACTGTTGGTGTGGGATTCCTAATTAGCAGCTGGTAATGATCAAATAGTCAAGAAATTACATAAACATGCAGCAATAAGGTGTGTTAAAGTTTGCTTCTAAAACAGACAACACAATGGGTTAGGCAAACCAACACAAGCTTCACTGGTTGATCAGCCAGTGGGAGTGTCCGGATGTACATCAATCAAGTATGCAACCAGCACTTGACTGTCCCGAGCCACCACTCCCCAGAACAAAGACTAGACCGGATGTTTTATACTGTAAAGATCAAAAAGACACATTCCTTAAGGCATTTATTCACAAAATGCTGGAGTAACTCAGCAGGTCAGGCAGCATCTCAGGAGAGAAGGAATGGGTGATGTTACCCATTCCTTCTCTCCTGAGATGCTGCCTGACCTGCTGAGTTACTCCAGCATTTTGTGAATAAATACCTTCGATTCGTACCAGCATCTGCAGTTATTCTCATGC